>NC_038043.1:3023668-3623668 GCF_002211085.1 Panicum hallii | reverse complement strand
CCCCTCAAGAATAAAATTGACCGTGTTTGCATAAAAAAATTGACTGTGTTGGGAAACTTTCTGGTTTTATGTATTTATTCTTCATTTTTAAGCCATTTATATAATCATGCTGTCATGCGGCAGATGAAGGAGAAATAAATGTGGCTAGTCATTCATTCATGAATAGATGTTGGTACCATGATGTGTACTTTTGTACGAATCTTTACTAATAGTGCTATTTTGAATTTTACTGTAGTTCCTTGGAGGTTATTGTTAATAACTTAAAGTTCACAGAGACTTAGTGACCAAGGAGGCACAATGTGCTTGAAACCTATATATGCCAATATCACACGGTTTATTTGGGAGAAGATGAACTTTTATTTTATCTTTCTTGAGCAACTTTCATTGTATCTGATCACATGATGGTCATTACATTTTACACGAGAATGGAGATTGCATTGAGCCTTAGATTACTCAACAGATACAGAAGTTTTCCAAGCAAAAGAATGCATGCTTCTCTACAACTAGATACTAATTCCCGAGACGAGTATCATGTAGTTCCTGCATGCGGCCGATGACGGACGATGGAGCGTAGCTCTGCAGTACAGTGCCGCGGCGCGTGCTAGCCGAAGAGGACGAGCCACTGGGATTCGGGCTGGCCCAACGATGACGCCCAGGTCGTCACCGGACCAGCGACTCCGCCTGTCCGCCACCGCCGGCGAGCGACGGCTTCGCGAAGTGCGCGGCAGAGGAGGTGTCGTCACGTCACCGCGATGCAGATGCCGCCCAGTTTGCTGTGTCCTGCCAGGCGCTGTTCTGAATCTTCGACTTCCTTAAGCCTGCTGGTTGGACACTTGGACATAATAAGTTTCGTCTTCCATTCCAATAGAACTGGATCGTCGATCAATTCGAACCGCTGCTGAGTATCATGCCAACTGAATGCATGCTTCTCTACAACTTCTTTGCAGCCGAGACTAGTATCATGTAGGAACTGGACCTTTTCATCATGTTCATTGTCGATCAGGGCCATGCATGCACCGTGGTTAGCTAGCCACCAGGAGGAGTTATGATGAGCTCATGCACACATGTTTGCACTACCCATTGCTGACCGGAGTGTATGGTGAACCAAAGAGTACTGACGATGCAAGGAAAAAAAATTGACCGTCTGTTTAGCTGATACATAAAACCGACCGTCATCCAGGAAATGCCTTGACTGCCTCACCGATCGTCTGTTTAGCCCCTCAAGAATAAAATTGATCGTGTTTGCATAAAAAATTGATCGTGTTAGGAAACTTTCTAGTTTTATGTATTTATTCTTCATTGCTAAGCTGCTTATATAATCATGCTGTCATGCGACGGATGAAGGAGAAATAAATGTGGCTAGTCACTCATGAAGAGAGGTTGGTACCATGTTGTGTACTTTTGTACGAATCTTTACCAATAATGAAAAAGTGGTATTTGAATTTTACTGTTGTTCCTTGGAGGTTATTGTTAATAACTTAAAGTGCACAGAGACTTAGTGACCATGGAGGTACAATGTGCTTGAAACCTATGTATGTCAATATCACCGTTTATTTGGGAGATGAACTTTTATTTTATCTTTCTTTGAGCATTGTTGTATTACCTCGATGTAACGCTACTCGATATTAATAAAATTTATTTTTTCGAAAAAAATCTTTCTTTGAGCAACTTTCATTGTATCTGATCAAATGGTCATTGCATTTTACACATGAGAATGGGGAGTGCATTGAACCTAGATACCTCAACGGCTACACAGGTTTTCTAAGTAACAGATCGAATGCGTGCTTCTCTTCAACAGATACGGACGAACTTTTCTTTCTGTTTTGCCAATGATAGGAGAAGAGCCGTCCTCCCAACAGAGCGACACAAAAATCTGATCAGTGCTGTCCAAGGTTGGATGCTCACTGTCATTGCACATTGCTGACCGGAATATAATGTCTATAATGTATATGGTCGACCAAAGAGTCCATCGCGGCATTTGGATCGGCACCTCGGCTGCATGTCCGACTGTTCAGTCGCAGATGCCGGCGCCCAAGACTGGGACAACCCCTGAATCAGCTAGCGTGTTCTATGCTGACAGCATGCAGCTTCACAAAGGCGCCTGCAGGTAGGCGTGGATTGCGTTTGCATCCAGCGCCCATCGGTCCATCACGATTCACCTCTTCCACATGAGAACATTCAGTGCCGTTGGACTCGCGAGGACACAACGTTAGTGCCTGCGAACGGTAATAGACACCTATTTAACACAATGGCTCTACGGCCAGACTCCCTGGTCCTGCGAGTTGTCGTCCTAATTCCTCCCAATCCTAGATATTACTACTACAATAAATCTACAACACATGATGAAACAATTTTGTCTCCTCGAAAGGATAATATAAAGTGTAAGAAAGAAAAGAAGCATAAGGAAATCGGCTTGAACACCATTAGACCCACAACATAATTGACTGTGTCGCAAACTTTCTAGTTTTATGCATTTATCCTTTGCCAATTCCGAGCCACTTAAATACTCATATCAAGATGCGGCAGGTGAAGGAGAAAATAAATGTGTATAGTCACTCATGAAGGAGAGTAGGTACAATGTTCTGTAGTTTAGTATGAACCTTTACTAATAATGAAAAAGATGTACTTGAATTTATTTTCGCTCCTTGGAGGTTATTGTTAATAATTTAAAATGCAGAGGTATTTAATGAATAAGGATATGTACGCATTACGAACCTGAGATGCAAATGGAAACAAAAAGTTTCTTTATATTTGCAGACATTCAAAGATATAGATGACATCCTCTTGCCTAGTCTAGAGATTACAATAATCACTATTACCTGACTATTGTACATCGGGCTTGGCCTTGGCATGCATATGCTGGAGTTCTATCAGGATCAGAATCAAAATAGTAATCACCTAGTAATTATTATTAAAGGGTAATATATGGCACTTTGATAATACACAATTACCTGACTATTGTGTACATCTGATAGTTATAGCTCCAGCAAGATGTAGTCATGCTAGTTCTTAACGTCAGTTAAAGTTCAAGTATTTTTTTTCCTAGAGGCCAGCAAGCCCTTCGGTCATTAGCAGGCACTGTGCAGTCGTACTAACTCGTGTGAACTCTACACTGCTGGCCGGTGCAAAGCGTAGACGGCTCCAATCCTCCAACCAGGTTGCATTGAAGGAAGAAGAAAGCAGGTCACGAGACAGAGACAGTTACATGCCGCGATACCTTGAACTCGATGGAACTCGACATACGTGACTGCTCCATGCCCGACTTCCGCCGTCCGATAGCGCGAGACAGACGGTCAGGTGCGCGACGCGCCGGCCGGAACGCCGAGCGCGGCGGCGCAGGCTAACCGGCGGAACGCGCCGTGGGAGCGGGGTGGCCCGGAGGGGCATTCATTAGCCGTCCTCCCCGGACGGTATCTCACTTACCGTCCGGGTCGGGATCATCTGGACCGTTGGATCTTGTCCGGCGGTCAGGATTCGGCCCGACGGGGCTTTCAACAGCGCGCGTGAAGTGCTTCCTGGGCCGGGCAGAGGCCCGCCCAACTTCTCCATGCCCCGTCGACGGATTCAGGCCGGGCCAACGATGACGCGCAGGTCACCGGACCAGCGGCTCCTCCGCCTGTCCGCCACCATGGCAGTAGCCTCTCAAAGGCGGCCGGCAGGCGCGGATTGCGTCTGCATCCAGCGCCCATCGATCCATCCTAATTCACCTCTTCCACATGAGAACATTCAGTGCCTTTGGACTCGCCAGACCACAACTGTAGTGCCTGCTAACGGTAATCGACACCTGCTACCCACAACGGCTCCACGGCCAGACTTCCTGGTTCTGCGAGATGTTGTCCTAATTCCTCCCAATCCTACGTATTGCTACTACAAGTCTACAACACATGGAAATTTTTTTTGTCTCCTCGAAAGAATAATATAAAGCGTAAAAAGAAAGAAAAGAAGCATAAGGAAATTGGCTTTGACCACCATTATGCCTAGCCCCTCAACATAATTGATTGTGCCACAAACTTAATTTCTAGTTTTGTATGTTTATCCTTCACTTCCGAGCCACTTATATACTCAAGTCATCACGCGGCGGATGAAGGAGAAAATAAATGTGTGTATAGTCACTCATGAAGGAAAGTAGGTACAATAGTTTTGAGTAGTTTAATATGAACCTTTACTAATAATGAAGAAGATGTCCTTGAATTTATTGTGGCTCCTTGGAGGTTATTGTTAATAATTTAAAATGCAGAGGTATTTAATTAGTGACTAAGGATATGCACGCATTACGAATCTGAGATGAAAATGGAATTCTTTCTATTTGCAGACATTCAAAGATGTAGATCAAATCTTCTTGTCTAGTCTAGAGATTACAATCACTATTACAGTTAATTAAATCAATCACTCAAGGCCTAGCGGGCCTGAAATCTTTCCTTCCTATTCTAGATTTTTCAATAGTTGAGATACAGTTAAAGACACGGCTACCCGTTTTCTTTCTGTTTTCCCAATGATAAGAGCAACACAAAACCCCCCAATCAATGCGCTAACTAAGGTTGGATGCTCACGGAATTGCTCCTAGTAGTAAACACAGCCGACCGTTCATCAGGTAAAGTTCTTTGAGCTCAAGGTCATCCGGGAAACGTCTTGACTGCCCAACCCCCCCCCCCCCCCCCCCCCCCCCCCCCCCCACCATCCCACCGAGCGTCTATTTGGCGTGTGATGTTGTTATTTCTTCTATAGGCCGCACTGTTAAGATCCTAGTCGTTCCCAAATTAAGTTGTGATGACTCAACTACATTCAGAATGTTCATTTTTTCCTACAGGCATAGCAGTGTGATCTGCTCCTGCGTGCGCGTGCATTCGACCCACGGACCTTTGCTGCTCCTGGGTTGCCGCGGGCTCTGACACTAGCTGCATCCCCTCGGAGGCGATCATTAGGTGTGGGTTGTGTTCGAATCCTGTGCTCGGCGGTCCGTCATGATCGACCACTTCTACGAGATAACTTTTTGCACCTTTGAGCTTGGTAGAACACGGCGTTAGCGCCTGCTAACGATAGTAGACAACAGCGGTTCATATAATCTCTACATCAAGTCTGTGAGAGACTGCAAGATATTTTCCTAATTCCTCTCAATCCCTACATGCTATACTACTACAACACAACACGTAGGTGAAACAATTTTGTCTCCCCGGAAGTATAAAATGTGTAAGGGAGGAAGCATAAGAAAATCAGCTTGAACACCATTATGCCTAGCCCCTCTAATATATATACACACACACACACACACACACACACACACACACACTTTACTTCCGACCCACTAATATATATACTCATGCCGTCATGCTGCGGATGAAGGAGAAACAAATGTGGCCAGTCACTCATGAAGAGTTGCTATAGTGAGTGTGTGGTGTACTTTTTTTGTATGAACCTTTACCAATAATGAAAAAGGAGTACTTGAATTTACTTTAGTTAATTAGAGGCTTTTATTAATAACTCAGAATGCACAGCGATTTGGTGGCCAAGGATATGCTATGCGCTAGCCGCTAGAAACTATATATTGGGAGATGTAAGAAAATGTATATTTTTTCTATTTGCAATCATACAAAGATGTAGACGAAATAGTTAAATTACCATACATCTTCTTGCCTATTCTAGATTACAATCACTGATGCAATCAATTCAATCAAGGCCTAGAAAGGGCCCAAAATCTTCTTGCTTATTATAGATAAAAATTACTGATCCAGTTAAACTGTTAAAGTACACGACTACCTTTTTTAAGCAACTTTGTGATCCCTTAAGGTTTTCTATATCTAAAGGAACACCCAAGCAAAGCCCAAACAGAAAAGGGATGATATATAACTTATGAACAAATAGTGAACTATAAGTTGCCTAATTAACTTGTGTTACTTTTGACCAAAGATGAGTTGTTGTCGTTATTAGTTGGCTATGTAGCACATTATGGTCAAAGGAAGGAAGAACAAGAAACATAGTGGAAAAACAAATTCAGTAGAAATAACTTTACAATACCCTGAGTACCAAGTGTGGGCATGCTATTGCTTCAGTTGAGTTGATGATCCATTGAGGATTAATTAAAAATGCTAACAATAGTGGCAGCCACACGAGATTGCACCAAAAAGGCCAGCAGTGGCATCTCAAAGGGGGCAGCCGGTAGGCCTGGATTGCCTTTGCATCTGGTGACCGTCTGTGTCTGTCTTTCATGATGGACCTATTCCCCGTGACAACATTTGGTGCCTTTGAGCTCGACCGAAGACAACATTAGTGCCACCAAATGATAATTGACACCTCCTGCTCATACCGGCTCTGCTAACTTGTTCGTTATCCCTGCGACATACTTTCCTAAATCCTCCCAAACCTACATATATTACTATACAATACAACACATAAAATAATTTTTTCTTGCTCCCCGAAAGCATAAAAGCTGTAAGAAAGAAAAGATGCACACCATTATTTCTAGCTCGTCGAGAAGATTATTGACTATGTCCACCCAAAATTTTTGATTTTATATTTTATCCATCACTTATAGCCATTTATACACTCACGCCGTCATGCGGCGGATGAAGAAGAAATAAATGTGGCCAAGCAATAATATTCATGAAGAAAAGTTGGTACTGTGTTGGATAATTTTATTTATATGGATCTTTAATTACAAAGAGGTACTTGAATGAATAGTAGTTGCTTGGAGGTTATAATTAATAATTTGAAGTGCACATAGAATGTGCTTCGAACCTATGCACATCAATCTCACTGTTTCTTTTGGGCGACAAACTTTTATTGCGATGATCACATGGTCGTTAATTTTTCACATGAGAATGGAGATTGCAATTGATGAGCCTAGATGACTCCACAGATACACAAGTTACCTAGGCAGATGAATGCATGCATGCTTCTCAACAACTGGTTCGCATGGTTACATATCCAGTTTGACACTAATTAATTAAGATAAATCCTTTGGAATATATCACTACGCCACAAAAATATTTCTAGGGCCGAAGAAAATAGATTTGTAGGGCTAGTTTTTGCCATGGGTCCTATGTAAATGGTTGTGAAAATAAGCCATTTACAGGACTTGTGATGCTTCAGGAGTAATCAGTGAACTTGTGATGCTCCAGAAGGAGTAGTCCTTGAACTTGTGATGTGATCATATTTTACAGAAGATGATTGGTCACCAAGAAATCTTTAAAAAATACATTTTTTTAAATGCCACCTGGCCAGCCGCCAGTACCACACTGCTTTGCAACACTGTAACCTTGCCCTGGCCCTTCCGCTGCAAAATCATATGGTAGCTAGTAGAGAAAACTTCTTGACCTGCTCCACTTGTATTATCTGTTGAGCTGCTCATTCTCCTGATGCCTCCCAAATCTAAAAATACATATAGATGGTACAAAGAAACAAAGAACATACTATTTTTCTCAAACACAATACTTGTGGAAACTAAATAAAAAAGAGCCACAATCACTTGGATACTTAGAGGGATCCTTCTCACTTTGTTCATCTACATATCCTCTTCTCCTTCAAGACACATATTATATATATACACACACACACACACACACTACCCTTGTGGATAGTAAGAACCAAAAGGAGGAATAAGTCATAAATCTGGTTGAAGAGTAGGTGAGCTGTTGCATGTGCTTAATTAAGAATTTCTGAAGATAAAGAATTAATAATTTGAGTTGTAGGCATGGCTAGGTGTGTATATACAGTTCAGAGATTCCTCAGCAACTTGCTTTCCGTTGTTTCTTCTCCAGAGAATGCTACTATGTGCATATGCTGTACTAATTAGCATATACAATCAATGTGGAAAACGGTTTTGGTAAGGTGATCTGGCTAACATTCAAACAGGAGATGCAAAAGTATCTGATTTATGTTATGGTAAACTGTGATACATATAGTCTGTTCAATTTTATATATATAAGCACGCTGAATTTCTGACAGAGTAATAAATGATCGGTCATTCAACAGTTATGATCTTGATCTTGACAACTCGAGCATATGCAAGCTCCTGGACTTCGTTGTCGTAGCCTCTTTCTGAACACACACACACGGACAATTGGTTAGAACACAAACAGAGTTACTTGACCTTTTTGCTATGTACTGCTGCTGAGTTAAGCGTACTGGTCCATGAACTGCCATATATTTTCTGGTGTTTAAAGGCGCTGCATCTTTCTGAACTGAAAGTGCTAGAGAGGACACTAGTGGATTGGCCTATGATCCTGACTAGCTAGTATTTTTTTTCTTGCAGAAGCCTGTGTGTAACACAATACTCAAAGGCACAACTCATATCCTTGTATATCTATAACGACAGCATAATATGGCCTTAATTCAATTGGATTGAATAATTGAATTCCATTTGGGATCACTGAAATATGTACCTCGGTAATTTCCAGGAAAATCATTATTATCATACACATATCGTACAACATCATCATCATCAGAGGTTCATCGCTTGACTTCGAGAACAAGCAGCAGAGACGAGATTACTTCCAACAAGTGCACAACATCATGGTGGATGGACCAGTGGTCAAAACACAATGGTCCCATATACCAATCTCCTTCTCCGAGCAAGATGCTAACATCATAAGCTACCCGCACACCGATGCCATGGTAATCGTGGCGATGTCCAAGGTTGGACAATCTGGAAAATTCTGGTAGACACCGGCAGCTCAACCAATATCATTTTCTCTAGCACATTCGATCAAATGAAGATCGATAACATTATCTCCAACCAGCGGAAGTCCCTCTGATCGGCTTTGGAGGGAAAAAAGTGAATGCACTGGGCAAAATTTGATTACCAGTTTCCTTCAGTGACCTGGCTAACCCAAGAACTAAGCACATAACCTTCAGCGTGGTCGAAATGAACTACACCCTTACCTCATTCAGCTTCGGCCGAGGCTTTATGAACAAATTTGAGGCCATCGTCCACCAACTGTACCTATCCATGAAAATCCCCGCAGCAAAGGGGGTGATAACAGTCCGTGGCAACCAGCAGTTGGCTAGGGACATTGAGCAGGGTGTGGCCCCCGGACAAAGAAATGTTCATCATGTAAAGCTGGATATGAAACCTCCACCATTCAAGGAACCCATAAGAGACAAAGAAAAAGCAAATGCGGAAGAGGACTGTCAAGTCAAGAAGGTGCCACTAGACAAGCACCTTCATGACAAGATGGTAACAATCAGGGTAAGTTTAGAAGAGCAAGAAGAGAAAGAGTTACTCGAGTTCCTTATCAAGAACAAGGATGTTTTCGCTTGGTCCACCAGTGACCTTCGTGGAGTCAGTAGGGACATCATTGAGCACAGGCTCGACATCGACCCGTCCATCAGGCCAAAAAAACAAAAGCTTCACAAAATGTCCAATGACAAGGTGGCTGCCGTCAAGGCGGAGGTCCAGAGACATATACCAAAATGATTTGGTATAGTAGAGTAGAGAAAACTTCTTGATCTGCTCCTCTTGGAGAATCTATTGAGCTGCTTAACTTTCTCCTGATGCCTCCCAAATCTAAAAATACATATAGTGGTACAAAGAAACAAAGAGCATACTATTTTTTCTCAAACACGATATTGGTGGAAACTAAATAAAAAGACCCACACACTCACTTGGATACTTAAGAGGGATCCTTCTCACTTTGTCCATCTACATCCTGATATTCTCCTTCAAGTTAAGACACATATTATATATATACTACGCTTGTGGATAGTAAGAACCAAAAGGAGCAATAAGTTATGAATCTGGTTGAAGAGTAGGTGAACTCTTGCATGTTCTTAATTAAGAATCTCTGAAGATAAAAGAATTAACAGTTCGAGTTGTAGGCATGGCTAGGTGTGTATCATACCGTTCAGAGATTCCCTCAGCAGCTTGCTTTCGGTGGTTTCTTCTCCAGAGAACGCTACTATGTGCATCTGCTGTACTAGCTATCCTGACTAGCTCGTGTTTTTTCTTTCAGAAGCCTGTGTGTAACCCAATACTCAAAGGCAGAACTCATATGCTTCCTTGTATATCTATAACGACAGCATAATATGGCCTTAATTCAATTGGATTGAATAATTGAATTCCATTTGGGATCACTGATATAAGTACCTCGGTAATTTCCAGGAAAATCATTATCACACACATATCGTACAGCATCATCATCGCGGCATACAATTTCACAAGAAGGATACAAACTAGTTATAACTGAAAGCTTAGCTATTACAATTCTTAATAAAACATTACTTGATTATTACAAACCATACTTAAGTATGAGCTCAAATTTATCACAACCAGGTCCTTGAGCTTCACTAGTTCTTAACATGCATGTCCAAATAGCTAAGCAAACATCAGGTACACTGCAACCAACAACTTTTCTAGAGAACCAAACTAACGACTGGTTGTGCCATTTACCCACACACACACAGCGAGTTTAAATGGGGCTAGTGTAGTATGAGCATCTAAGCATCACCAGCTGTTCCTCCTTCAGCGGGGTAGAAGTAACCAAAGAGATTGGCTCCTCGCCTGAAAAATCGTAGCAAACTAAAGTCAATTAGAGAAAATATGTCCCTTTCTAGTGAAAGGGAAGCAAAGTATTTTGTAATTGCGACACTAGGATAGGATTATAGGAAGAAGTTTGCATTGAAAGAGTAAATGGAGCGTTCACTTACTAGTGCATCCACCTTCATATTTGTAGGGATTGCCCTTGAAGCCTTCCTTGCATCTGCAGAAGTAACCAGGCCCATTGATGGAGTCGACACACTCACTATTGGCACTGACACAGGCGTACCCCGCCCTACCCTTGGCGGCGGCGCACGTCAGCGCGCCGTCGTCGTCGCGGATGGCCCAGTCCAGCCACACCGGCATGCTGCTCCGGCGCACGTCCATGCGCAGGTCGGCCGCCCGGAACTCGTAGCCGTCCCTGTCGACGAGGAAGGCGATGTCGCAGGGGCTGTGCTCCATGCCGTTGTGCGGCCACTGCTCGAAGTAGACGGCGTTGTCGGTGAGGCCGGGCGGGATGTCGACGTGGCAGCAGCCGACGCTGGCGCACCTGCCGTCCGTGGGGCTCTCGGGGCCGGCGCAGTAGGTGAAGCAGCCCATGTAGTACTGGTAGTTGTAGCGGCCGCCGCCGTTGGCGCCGGAGTTCATCCAAGCCCCGGTGTTGCAGCCGAGCACCACGAACATGTTCCGGGAGTCGGAGATGCGGAACACGCTGCTCGAGCGCAGGTCCACACGCCCGTCGGACGCGCGGACGCGGCGACCGGCCGGGCCGTAGCACTTGTAGGCCACCGGCAGCATCACCTTGGCCTCCGGCCGCGGCGCCACCGACAGGCTCGCCACCGGGATCGTGCGCGCGCCGCCGGCGGACCGGAGCACCGGTACCGCCGCGGTGCCGTTGTTGACGCAGGAGATCTCGAAGCCCTTGCTGCGGGAGCAGCGGGTCCCGATGCCGAACGGGTAGGGGATGTCGACGTCGCCGCACTTCGTTGGGCATTCAGGCTCCGCGGCGGCGGCGGCTGCCGCAAGAAGCAGCGCAGGCAGCAGGGACAGCGCCGGCGACATTGTTCTTGGTCAGATCGCGTTCAGTGGCCAATGAATGGCGAGCTCTTGCTTTAGTTTGCAGGGACCATTCGCATGGGTTCCCTGCGTTTAAATAGCAATATGCAGCTAGCTGAGTCTTCTCCCAGCGGCCCATGTAGGATGTTGCTATCTGTCGACTGCAGGTGGGTTTGTCGACGAGACAATATCATCGTCTACATCAATAAAAAGAATTGTCAATTACATCTCCATGACATCGAATTCATCGAAAAGGATGACTACAAGCCTGTCAGAGTCACTGTACTCGTTTTTCAACGTCTAGATCATCATCGTTTTCTGAGCGTCGTTCACCCAAGGTGCAAGTGCCTGATCCAAGTTTTGAATTCCTGAATTTGGGCCAATGAAAGTATGGAACTAGAAACGTGAACAAAAATTTTAGTAGTCTGCAAACCCTTGGCATGGGTTCCCCGCGTTTAAATAACAATTCTGATACCTGTATCTTCTCCAGCGGTCCTTGTGGGATGTTGCTATAAGTCAGCTGCATATGGATTTATGGACTAAACAACCACATCTTCTACATCAATGAAAAGACTTGTTACATAGAAGACACGATTTCATCGAAAAGGATGGCTACAAGCCTGTCAGAGTAACTCGTCTTTCATCCTGAAGATCACCATCGTTTGCTGAGCATCATTCACCCAAAGTCTAAGGACCTCCTCCAAGTCTTCAATTCTTGAATTTGCATTGGACCAATGAAACTGTGGAACTAGAAACAGGAGATTTGTGTAGCCAGTAAGGACGTAAAAGTTAAGCTAGGTGTTTTTAATTTTAGTTAGTAGTCAGTCTATAACGCATTCCATAACGCAATCAACAACTACCCTATCATGTTAAGAGAACCATATTACTCTTAAGGAGCGTGTTATATCTAGACTTATGCTACTATCTAATAATGACATGGATAACCTTATAGAGTTTATGGTACTAACTAGAAAGCTATATATCTTGCCCATTAGAAATGTTGGAACCGTGGAGCAGAGAGCTCACGTCCGCAAATAATCATATGCATGACAGCGCGGCCAGCCCACCTCACCTTGGACAGAGTAGTTTACATGAACCCGGTGTTAATTACTCCCTTAAATCCGTGCTTAGTGTGTGTCCCCTGTGGTTCCTACAAGCGTCGCCGTACATGACAATTTGCCGGCGTGCCAGCTGGTCAAATTGCAGTAACATCATTTGATAGTGTGGCTCCATTTTACAAATGCATCGATGTAGAAGTTATGTAAAAATATAGAGTAGAGGTCCTTCAAATTTATACTACCATTATATGTTGTGCCAAACAGCACCTTTTCTCCAGCATTCAACAGGAGATGCAAAAAAAAAATCATGTGTGATAATACTGATAATCTGTTTGGATTTCTATAAGGACACTCTTCTTCCTTGATCAAGTAATAAACTACGAACAGACAATTCGTACTTGTGGCATGTCTTCCTTTCAAAGGAAAATGGATAACAGTTCAAAAACACACATATATGGTTAGCCTTTTCTAGAAGCATCAGGGAAATAAGCAAGACCGACAGAAAAATAGGAAAAGTAATTTCGTCCCTGGTGGTGAACCGGCACGACCTGAAGATACATGGAACCACTTCCTGTGCATATGCTAATTTGATAATGGGTACGGTTTCAACTTACATCAGATTTATATATATATATATATATATATATATTATATGTATATGATTCTCAGTTCTAACCAATTGGTAAGCAAGATACTGGAAAGCGCATGCGACCATATGCCACAAGTGTTTGATTTCTTTCAATTGCAGTTCAAGTAGTTAATTACCCATATTTAACAGAAGTTTAAGATCAGCTCATATACGCCATTCCGCAAGATGCAGATCAGAAATCACGGTCCGCATCCAGATTTCAGAGGGGGCAGAGATTTATGAGCGTTAAATGCAGAAAAAGGTGTCATACATGTACAAATGATTATAAGTTCCTCACATGTGAACCTCAGATATCTGCAGCATGAATTTTTTTAAGATAAAGGAAAAAGGGTTTAAATTTTTTCTGTGCATCTTTTGATACGTACAGCCAGACAAGTTACAGCTCATTATTTCCTCATTTCCATATGAATGATCAAAAACAAAACAACAAAAGCATGGGAGCTTGGTGGATTTGTTTGCACCTTGTCAAATTAATTCCTCGATAAAATTTGCACCCAAACTGGAAAACATCCATGCAATTTGATCACTGCCAAATGCTGTACAGAGAGAGCAAGCTTCTTGCATGCTCTCAACATACTTCTGCAGCATCACGTCTGTGATGGTGCAAAACAGATGCACTACGCCTCATATATGCATTCTTTCAGATAAGGTCAAGCAAAGCACAAACTTGTTTCCGAGTGCCTTCCAGTCCCATCAATCTAACTACACTGTCTTTCAAAGCTTACCCATGCATGCATATATATGTTTGTTTCATCTACTTATCCTGCCTTCCACGACCCGGCACTAATATAATAGTGCTCTCTAGGGACTTGGCTGTTGCACTGATGTGAGTGCTCAGTACCGGCTGCAACAGTGGCTGGTATTTTTGCCTGGACCGATAGGGTGCTTTCTAGTAGTGATATACACACACCATGACAAGGCAATAAAGTAACAATAGCGTAATGAACGCTCTAATGAATACTAGAGAAGAGTAGTCATTATGCTAGAGTCAGCATTAGAGTGGTGATTAAAGTAACAATGGCGTAATCAACACTCTAATGAATATATATATATATATATATATATATATATATATATATATATCCTACTATACGATCTGTTGATCCCTTCTCTAATTTTGTTAGAGACAACATATTGAAAGAACATCTAGGACCATGTGAGTTTTGGTGATTAGTGACAATAATCTTAAGGAACTAACATGCGTGAACGAGAATGCTTTCAGGTGATAAGTTACCGGCTGAAGAGATTGGAAGAATGAAAGACCCAAAAATGAAAAGAAAAGTTGGCATGAAGATCCTCATAGATTTATCGTGAAAAAGTTTTATTCTTGAGTACTACGGCATGCCGTACTATAAGGGGGACACAAAATCATTTGATGAAGGATTCTCAGTGCTTAAAATCCCATGAGAGACACACTTGAGCCTACATGAATACTTAGAACAAAAATCCTTGTTGTTCATCTACTGTCGGAGATTTCCGGCTCCCACCGGAAATTTCCGGCTCTGGCGACGGAAATATCGGACGGTGCACCAGAGATTTCCGGTCACTCAGTTGGAGGTGTTTTCCACCAGGCATCAGAAATTTCCAGCCCATGCGATGGAAATTTATGGTGGACTACCAGAGATTTCCTACTGAAGCTTCTCCTGACACTATATATACCGCCTCACTCGCCTCATTTGTGTTTGCTGCCTCCATTTGACGAACCTAAGCCAGAAACTCTCTCTTGCATTCATTCCCTTCACATTTTCCTCACTCTTGAGCATTCCTAGCGAGATTTGGATGTGAAGCTTGTGAGAGCTTAAGTGAGAGAGTGCTTGTGAGAGCCGCAGCCAAGCCTTGAGCACTTGAGATCTTCGTCAAATCAATTTGCTGTGTTTGTTAATCTTGGAATCTTGATTCCTAGACGGCTAGGCATCGCTCGTTGAGCACCCAAAGTTATGGTATGCCCCAGGACGTTTGTACATCCTCAACAATATAGTAAGTGACCTTAGCTAGACCTTGGGGTCACTAAGGGGAGGCTACATAGCTCAAGGAGAAAGTGGTCTCCTTGCGTGCCTCAATGGAGACGTAGGTTTCACTTGTGGAACTGTATTTCGGTAAACAAATCTCTGTCTCTCTTGTGTTTGCTTCGTTGTTCTTGGTGTTCTTATAGTTCTTATCTAGCACATTTCTTGTTGTGCTTTGATCTACTTGTTTGTGGAGTTCTAAGTGCAGGGAACTACTTCTCAGAGCTCTCTACACCTCAAGTAACAGATCCAACTCAAGAAAACTCTCTCCTTACTTGTCAATAGGCGTAGATCTAGTTTCATTTCTTGCTACCGGAAATTTCCGATAGGCACCGGAAATTTCCGGTCTAGGCTGATTCATTTCAAGTTTCTTGAGTTATTTTGCAAAAACGCCTACTCACCCCCTCCTAGACAACATCAGGGACCTTTCACATATATAAATCTTCCTATAAAGCAATAATACATGCACTGCGGGACAGCAACACTCAGAACCCTTCCGGTTTCTTTCTCATATTCAAGGACATCTTATGTGTCATCATGTGTATGACATGAACTAAGTGAGTCAGTAGCTCCCATAGATCAATAATAGGTGGAATATAACTCGAGTTAATAAGAGCTACAGAAGATGCATTATTCAAGTAATTGAACAAATGTGAAGCAGTAATTAAAAATATGTGTTACTGATGAAGTTGATTGAATGGTATATATGATGCTGTACAGGAAGAAACAAGTTTCTATCCGGTAAAATATTGCTGTATATGTATGTAAAAATGTTCAAGCAGATCATAGAAGTTGTTAGACGACACTCAAAACAATAATTGGGAGTGAAAGGACGTACACTATATATCTTTTTTTTTCTTTTGGCAAGGTAGGCATACTATCATGTTGAAGTGAGATAAAAATCACATGTGGTTCTTTTTATAAATTTAAAACGAAAAAGAAAAACACGGGTGGTTTAAAATATGTTGTTGAGACAGACTTGCAATTGGACGACCCTCATGTTGTTTGCCTAAATTGTTTCTCTAGTAGTCCATGCTATTGTTTTTAATTTGTTTCCTGATAGTCCGTGCAAGTTGACAATTAGCTTGGCGCATCTCTTATGCGAAAGAGGATGTATTTTTCGACATGAGATGGCCTTCTGTGTCTAGTTCATTTGAACCACTGCCCCTATTTGATGTAATCAGTAAAACCCGGGCCATGGAGATGGAACGGCACTGCGAGGCACACGCCAATTAAGAAGCTGAAAACGTTTACAATGAAAAAGGGATCCAACCATGTGCTTACCTTGACAATAACAATTGCTAATACTGACATCTAGCCTATTAATTTCTGTAAGCAAGCACTTACTACGTTGTCTTCACAAAGGTTTCACACACTTGGATACAAATCAATTGCTCTAAACCGCCACAAGGGATCTGTTTTCTCCTGGTGATTTGGATGACATGCATGTCGGTGGAACTAGCAATACACCAAGCCATGTGCTTTGAGATAAGGACCAACCGGTATGGACTTGATACACAGCTACAGCAGAAAAGAAAGTGGAGCAAGGCCTACGTACTGATTACCTTTCAAGTCCGCTGAATGGGAATGGTTTTCTCCTGTCGCCTCCCAAACCTAGATCGACCTACATACACAAATATGGAATAGCTGCAATTAAACACGCTATATATAGTGAAAAATCCATTCTACACGTACTTGTAGCTACTCCTACATGTATATCTCAAGATGTAGGGCGTATCTGACCCAATGAAAGATATGTATGGGATGTATGTAATCATACTAGACTATCTGTGATAATATATATACGTTAGGTATGTGACCATGGAGTATGTGGATATACTCATTTTTATATACTAGTACTAAGGTATAATCATAATATATTTAAAAAATAGGGATGCTTTCAAAATTATATATATCCTCATTCAAAATAATGCACTATATATTAGTCTATTACTCTATGAGCAACACTTTGCAACCCTTATGTTTTTCATTTTTCCTCTGCATTTCCTTTGTGTTCCATGACATCTCTATATGTATCATCTTGTGGAAGAGTCCTACAAGGAAGAGTAGATACGTGGTGGGTCGAGCTAATAATAGATAAATAAAAGTTGAGTTATTGTAACAGGTGGAGCGATAGGACGAAACCAATAAAAACTCTCTCACACACAGTAACACTACTAAAAAATGATGTATAGCAACACCCTAAATTTATTTTAGCGACGGACCAAAATTTCACCCGTTCTTACCAATGGAGCGCGGGTACTATAGCAACCGAACCGCCTCTGTAGATCCATTTGTAGGGGCGGCTCACCCTCTCAGCCGCCCCTACAAATGGGCGCCATTTTTAGGGGTGGCTAGGGGTGAGCCGCCCCTAAAAATGCCATTTGTAGGGCGGCACACCCCCCAGCCGCCCCTAAAATGACGCCCATTTGTAGGGACGGCTAGGGGGTGAGCCGCTCCTACAAATGGATTTACAGGGACGGCTCACCCTCCAACCTGCATCTAAAAATATATATAAAAATCTGGGCACCTTCTTCCTCCTTCCGACCACCTATTGTTTGCTCGGGAGAGGAGCTCCCCAAGAGCCGAAAAAAGGAAAAGAGGGGGGAGCTTTTCAACTTGATTTCCTTCGAGTTGGGGGTTCTAGAAGGTAGGTTGATGCTAACTCCTTATCATTTCTAAGCTCTTTTGTTAGATTTATGGCTCAAGTGGAGCTCTCTTTGCCTCTAACCAGCTCTAGATCTCCATGGTATGGATTAGCCATTTGAGACACCATTTGCCTCGAACTTTTGGATGAATTTGTGCTATTTTAGTAGGAGAACAAGATTATGTGATTATTTTGACTCGATCTATAGTTTTTAGCATCGAAGCAGACTATACGAGTAATGACTTGTATGATGTGTATTATCTGTGTAGGCCGCTCCGACAGGAAGGAGTAAGCGCCAAGGCCGACCCCCTAGCCCCAAAGAGGAAGACAATGAAAGCTCGGATCCCGATCCTGCAAGTACAACCTCTGACAGCCAAAACAAAAGGAAACGGGGTCAGCGAGGAAGAAACCAATACCCCGAAGGGTAATGGACTGTCAATGCAATTAGTGCGGCAGGAGAGCCCATAGATCCTCTGCAAGTTGTAGCAAAGTTTTGGAATGCTATCGGTGCTATAATCAGAACAAAGATGGTTTTGGATCCAACGATCCCCAATTGGCCCCTAGTTCCTAAGGGGAGGAAAGAAGTGATGTGGCAATTGTTGAGCAGAATTTTTATTCTATCCAGAGGAACTAGAGAACAAGTAAAGCATTATGCTCTGAAGATGCTAGGTGAAACTTTCTGCCGGTGGAAGAGCGAACTGAATACCCGGTATGTCTAGAAGGGTCGAACGCAATTTGCAGATCACGCAGATATTATACCAGCACAATACGAAGAGTTTGTTCGACAGAAGACCTCTGAAGAAGCTCTAGCTCTAAGCCAGAAGCAAATTGAACTAGCAAAGAGCAACATATATAGAGTCCACCTTGGGCCAGGTGGGTACCAAAGGAAGGTCGAGAAGTGGCAGCGTGAAAGAGAGGCGGCAATAGCTACTGGCCAGCCCGACCCTTATGAAGGCTTGGACGAATGTGGATGGCGGTGGCTTGAAGCAAGGAAGCCAAAGATAGTTGAAGGGAAACCAAAATTTGATCGACCCGAGACCGAAGCGGTGGCAGAAAAAATGTTACAACTTGCCGAGCTTCAAAAAAAAAGATCAGTTCAAACCCCATAGGGAGAAGGATGTGCTCAGTATAGCCATTGGGTCCAAAGAGCATGGAGGCTATGTCAGAGGCCTGTCCTCTAAGTTGAGCATCAAGGATGGGTTCGAGAAGGACGGGCTAGGTACAGCAGCCATGACCACTATAAAGAAGAAATCGTGGCAGCAGCAGAGAATGCAATGCAAGCAAAGTTCAAGGATTTGTTCATGGCAACACTTACGGAGCAGCAGCAGTCGAGGCTACTTATGTTCAACCCGTCGCAAGAGGTGGGGCAGCAACAATGGTGGTCATGCAGCCTCTGGTACTTGGCCAAGCGAGTCCAGCATGTGCACAGAGCAGTGCTGCCTCGACCACAGCTCAACAATACCCGGTGGATACCATAACGAGTATTACTCCCTACTTGTTTGCTCTATCCGGTAAGCAGAGCTGGAAAGATAAAGGAAGTTGCCAAGGGCTAGGTGCATCCAGCTAGGGGTTTATTTGAGGGAAAACTGATCTCGGCCCTATATGCATGCGTACAAGTGGAGCAACTCTTAAAATCAAGCTATGAGAATAACGAGATAGACATCCCCACTGCAGATGGAAAGAATTGCCTTGGAGAATGTGTCGGCAGCACCATTCTATGGCATAAACGCGATATCTTACTGGTTGGTCAGGTACCATTGGCTGCTCCGGACCATATCTCGCCAGCACTACAACAACAAGAGCAGGGGGCAGCACCAGAGCATTCACTATCAGCCCTACCATCACCACAACCACGAAATGCATCACCAGTGGCTCCAGTATCGCAAGAGCCATCACATCAGGCTCCGCCATCACCAGCGGCTCCAGTACCATGAGAGCCATCCCCACAGGCCTCGGTATCACCACTGGCTCCGCCACCAGCCTGGTCACTGTTGCCTTGAGTGTTGCGGTCTTACCAAAATGACAAGGAAGGGTCAGAAATTATGAATAGATGGCACGCTGCAAATAAGAAGTCTGATGAAAAGGCTAAGAAGGCTAAGTCAAAGGATAATCCAACATATTGTAGTTCCAGCAGACGGTCGGGCTTTTCTACACCTCATATTGACATGGAGCACAAAAAGGATATTGGGGCTGATGAGCTTCCAGACTTAGATGATGCTCCTTTAAAGTTTCAGTACGGAAAAGATTTGCTACCGGACTAGGCACTAAGGGATTGTCCTAGTTTTATGCGGAGGTTTCATAATTGGTACAAGAGGACATGTATGCTTGGGCTAAAAACTATATATGCTCCGCACCATCCGGATGTATTCGGACTTAAGAGGCAACGAATTTTTGATATCACGTTCGATTTTGAAGACATCCAATACATGTTTCGCCTCCAACAACTTGGTATTCAAATGGTTCGACTCTGATGCATGTAAGTACCTCATCGATACTAATTTGATTTATATTACGAGCTAAAGTACTGTATATGCACAAATATTTAATTGTTATACATTATATTCTACAGGATGCAAACAATGGATACCATTATTTTAAAGAAAAAGGTCTGGTACCTTGACCCCATAGCGATTTGCGAGGCTAGGCACACCGGGCCAAAATGGATGAAGGACGACGATGACTACCTAAAACCATTTGCAACAAAGAAGAAAAAACAAAAGGAACGATATAAATTTCACCAAGAGACCGTGAAGAGGGTTGCAGCCTACATATCGCATATGATGACACGATGGGAAGACATGGATGTCATATTTGCACCGTGCCACATCCAGTAAGTCTAATATCAACCATTTGATATAATAAACCACTGGATTGCTTAAAAATCGTATATAATATTTTTTTTCAGAAATCACTGAATTGCTTTCCATATACAGCCAAAACTTGGAAGATTACTCGTATTGGACTTCTTGGATTGGTCAACCCAGAGATACCAAGAATTCATAGAAATTCTACATTTGTGAGTGAATTTCTTATCTTCCCTATGCACATCATACTTATTTCTCTACAGAAGTATACATATATAAATTAACTTTCCATTTCTTTCATTTTAAAACAGAGCTTACCAGTTCTACATTCATAAAGGATCAAATCATCCCGCCGGTAAACTAGAGAAAATGACTATACGCACAAGGTTCCCGTACCACAAGCAATCCGCAGGTTCCGTGTACTATGGGTACTACATGTGCGAGCATCTAAGGGTGCAAGGGAGATATACTACTGATCCCGAACATATAAGGCGCTACTTTTTATTAGAAAAAGATGCATATGTGTATTTTTTTTTACTATAACTCACTTGGTTAATTAATTTTACCATGGATTCAATAATTGCAGACTCACCCGAAGAAACACAGTGGCCGGCTCCACGAGAAACAACTTCTAGATGTAGTCGAAGATCTGTGCCGTTTCATTATGCATGAAGTGGTCAACGTGAGGGGCAAATTTTTTACGAAGCACAAGATTTGGCAACGGAAGATAAATACATTGGACTTCGTGAGTGGGACAATCAACGGCACCGTGCCGGCTCTAGTAGCGTTCCTAAAGAGGAATAGAGAAAAAATATGTGTTCAATGTGCACTTTAATGATGTACACTAATGATGTTTGATTTTTATATAATTTAATTTTGTATGCATAAGTATTTTTAGTTACCGAACATATCCCACGTTACCATCGCGAACTAGATTGAGAGATAAAATTGACGGGAATGCAAATCGTAAAAAATAGCGGAAAATCCATTTCCAGGGGCAGGTTGGGGGTCATCCGCCCCTACAAATGCATTTCCAGGGGTGGGTGTGGGGGTGACCCGCCCTTAGAAATAGATTTGCAGGGGCGGGTAACGCACCCGCCCCTACAAACAGCTATCTTTTAGCTGCGAAAACTAGCAACGGGTGCGTTACCCATCTCTAAAAATATGTTTTTACCCGCCCCTAAAAATATTTTTTTAGTAGTGTAACTCTTAACGAATTGGCTTTAGTTGCTCACCTCTCGCAACCCGGAGGAGAATGAGGACGGAGACCAAGACGCCGCTAGCTGCTACTGCCGCCGCCGGTCGCCGGGGTTATAGGGTTCGGGAAGCACTCTACCCTTGGGCCTAGATTGACCGGCGGTGTCGTCGTACTAGAGATACAGTATCACCCTGCTGGCCAGGTGGTGTTGGGCTGTTGGCCATGGATGGAGCTCAAGCCAAGGCTGGCCTGCGGCTCTGCGCAGGTACCTGCTACCTGGTGGTGAGTGGTGACAGGCGCAGACACGACGCCGCCTGGCCGTGGAACAAGTGTCGGAGTGGGCCGACCGGTGCTTGTCTCGTTCACACTCGAGTCAACGCCCTCCCTTTCCTATAACGGCCGGCCAGACGAGGCTCCAGCGGCCAGTTCCTTCGTCACGCCGCTCAATCGCTCCGCCGCCGCCCGCTCGTCCCCACACCCCAGCCGCCTCAGCCATGTCGTCCCCGGGCCGCCGAACCCCGCCGCTGCGGCCGTGGGAGGAGCCGCCGATCCCAGCCGCGCTGCTGCCCCCGAAGAAACGGTGGGCGTGGCTCTTGCGGACCCCGGCCGTAGCCACCGCCCCAGTCCCCACTGCCCCGCCCGCCGCGCCCCAGATCCACGCGACCCCAGGCGCCGCCGCCGCCGTCACCAGTCCCCTAGCGGCCCCAGACCCGGCCCCGGTGGCTCATGTGGACGCGGCAGCAGCCTCGCCTCCTGCTGCCGCGGGCCAGAAACAGCCGACCCCGCTGCCGCCTCTGGCCGGGGATCAGAAACCATACGCGCCGCCACAACCGGCCGCGGACGGGAAACCGTCGACTCCGCCACCGTCAAAAATGGTGAGGAAGGTCGTACGGAAGGTGCGGAAGGTCGTAAAGAAGATTGTTCCCAAGGGGACAACGTCCGCCACCGCCGCTCGAAAGGAGACAGCCAACGCGGCGAAGGCCGCTTCGGCTGCCGTCGACGGAGCGTCGCAGTTGCAGGCGGTGGCGGATGAGGATCAGGAGCCTGGGGAATTTGTACCTGAGAAGGTCGCCACCTATCGCAATAATGCGGTTGCTGGGAGCCAGTCGTCGCTGGGTGAGGAGACGGCGGCGGAAGCAGCCGCCGCCGGTGAGCTAGTTGTGGAGAAGAAACTGATGGTGAGCAGCAAAGGTGAGGAAAGGGAGGAAGTGGGGGTGTCTGGGCGGCAGAAGAGGATGAGGGAGGTGTTCGTTGGCGGGCTCGACGGCGACGCCAAGGAGGAGGACGTGCGGGCGGCGCTTGCGCAGGCCGGGGAGATCACCGAGGTGCGGATGATCATGGATCCCAACGTGACGACGAAGAACAGGGGCTACTGCTTCGTGCGCTACCGTGAGGCCGCGCAGGCGAGGAAGGCCATTGCCGAGCTCGGCAACGTGAAGGTTGTGCGCGCTTCAGACTTATATGAATTCATTTTTCATATGATAATTAGCTCAGAGGAATTCATTTTCGTAATTAGTTTGGGCAAATTCATTCGACTAAAAAAGAAATAAAGAATTGGAAGCGCGAAGGTTGTGCGCGCTTCCAATGCAAGTTAGAAGATAGTGTTTGGTTCAAACACCGGTAACGCAAATGCAAATAAAATCAGGTTGCAGTGGTATCATAAGTGATTACTGTCTTTGTTTGGTTGCCAAATGTAACGGTATCAAATCATCGAGAAGAGTGTTTGAGAGAGCCATCCCATGAGTGCGAGGCGGCCAGCCGGCCACAACCACAATCGCCAGGCATTGGCCTTCCCAAGCAGCAGCGAATGAGGCTCCACTTCATCTTGAAGACGCTATAGCAAGCTCCACCATCCGCAGCTGTAGCGGTTAGAACAACCGAGGCACTGACTACGAAGTACGCCGTTGTCGACTGAGAAGCAGCAAGCGCTGAGTAGAAGAAAACACATCTGGAAGGAGAAGATCACATCTGAGAGGAGAGGGAAGAAGCGATTTATGATGCTCTTGATGCCGGAGAGCGGGGAAGAAATGATTATGATGCTCTTGCCAGAGCTGGCAGGGTGCTGGTCACCGGTAGAGCTTTTCCTGTAGGGGAATGTGAAGGGGGATGGATGGAGCTGCTCGTGCATGGAGCGTTCAGGAGAAGAGCTGCTCGCCCAGGACAAAGATGGGTAGAATCAGAGGTAGCCGTGGATGATGATCTCGCTGAAAAGAAGCAGCGCAGGCCATCGGCGAGCTCCTAGCATTGGGGAATAAGGGACGGGAGGAAGATGACGGGGCAATAGAATAGGCATCGCTCGATTATTCGAGCGGCAGCAATACGGGAAGCGATAATAGCAACGGATGGGGGAAATCGGATATGAAGAGCTAGGTACGTATTGGATTATGCGGTATCCGATTACTAGCTCTAACCAAACAGATTTAACAGGATCTGTTACCTTCCGCAATCTGATTACATTGCAAATCTCCCAACCAAACGCTATCTTATATGAATTCATTTTTCATACAAAAATTAGCCTATGTGGTAATTTTTGTATGAATTCATTTTCCCACACATCAACTCATGGCCTATGTGCTGTGCATTATTGATATAACAGTAGAATTTAAAAAAAAGGAAAATGGTGCTACGTACAAAATGTAGATCTTAGTGTGTTTTGTGGAAACCGCATCATGCAATGACGTAATTAGTAAACAGTGACATCAGATTTTGCATCCTTTTTTAATCTTAAACATTAGATGAGATGGAATGGACAGGTAACTCTCCTTCTACTGTAAGATCTCAATTTCTTTGCATTTGAAACCCTGTTACAGATTTGCGGGAAGGCGTGCCGAATTCAAGCTCTAGAAGGCAATGGAAAAGTAAAGAATGCTCAAAGTGAGTTGACTGTCTTCAAATTTCCAGCACTCTTGTTTCTCATTCATTTCTGATCATCTGCCCCAGCTTATGTATAGTTACCTATCTCACTCCTCTGTCTTATATGTTTCTGTTTTATCATTAATTTCTATGTCCTTGGTCACATTATATCTGGTATGGACAGCTGGTTTATATATGTAGTAGTACAGTGATTTGAATTTCCAGATGTGATGTTCATATCGATCTGTACATGTCACCTGTAGCCCCATTTTTCATCTTTATTTAAATTGATTGCATAACGACGGTTTGCTTGGATGCATGCATCTATATTTAGCATTCCCGATTTTCTTGTGACTCAAAGGTTTGTTTTTTTTTTTGCTGTTATTGTGGCATCTATTTCACTACCTTGTATTTATCTAAGGGGCCAGGTGAACCACATTGGACTCAATATATAATGACCATACAGATGGTACTGTCAGATGACTTTTCATATTACAACAGTTATTACAGATAAATTGTGGTTGGTCATGAAATGTCTTGATGCATAAATTAAAAAAACATATTTAATGATTGGCATCTATTACCACTAGTATAGAAAACATCTTTCATCTTTGATATTTATCCCGGACGATATTGGGCCCAGAACTAATGTAGGCATTAGTCCTAGGTCTAACGGCTAGGGGGTGGGAGAGATCTTTAGTTCCAGTTGGAGGCTCCAACCGGCACTAAAAATTCCTCTTTGGTCCCGGTTGGTGACACCAATTAGACTAAAAGGTGACCCTTTAAGTCCCGGTTGGAGGCTCCACCCGGGACTAAAGGATCCTTTATTAGTCTCGGTTGGTGTTACGATCCGGAACTAAAGGCCCTTTCACGGTCTAATTTAAAAAAAAAAGCATCTCAACTAGAGTAAAACGGTTACTACAACCGTGACTAAAAATTCAGAACCTCTAGTCCCGGATTGGTAGTCCCAGTTAGGAAACCAGGACTAAAAATGGTTTCCTAACCGGGACTACATCCCTATTCTGTTCTAGTGTATCTTCTCCTATTAGTACATTGTTCATTTATGAAAAGTCATTGCCTTCAACAAATCATTTTTCTCCGACATAGAATTAGCTCTGAAGCCCCTCTTCGAGTTGTTTGCTAATATGCAAATGATTGCAATTTGCAAATGGATAGTTCTGTGTTTTAGTCATTATTTAATCTTATCAAAACCGTACCTCGTCTTTTGGCGAATAGTCTTGCTACAACTTCTCCAGAACCCTGTCATTTATGTCACACATGGTACATTGAACATATAGACCTCTCTGGCATTCAGTACAACTTCATTCTTATTTATGCTTTCACTAGTGTTTCCAAATCTATGTACATCAACCTTAATTCCCAGCTTCTGACATTTTCTTTCATTGATATAACAGTAGATCCTATTGAATACTATAACCACATATATTATGGAGAGAAGCGGCCTTTGTCAGCAGTGGTAAGCTATACTACGCTAGCATCAAACTACTTATTGACTTTACCTTACGAGAGGTTTAACTGTCTTCACTCCAGGGCGGTAATTTTTCGTATTGCATGGACCGCAACCCTCGTGCTAGGAATGGGAGCAATGCCACCTATGCTATGTCAACTTCAAGGTTATCTCAAATTCTATCCTGTCACCATGCGTATCATCATTGTACATCTCAGCATGGAGTAACAGATTCCTTCCTGAAATTGCATCTTGTCTCAGCTATGGTGCGTTGCCCCATGCTATCCACTACCGGATTCAGGACCTTTGCCGAGTGTCTAAGACACTCGGCAAAGCCCTGAAAACACTCGGCAAAGGCTTTGCCGGGTGTAACACCCGGCAAAGAGCACTCGGCAGTGATTATTCCGGCAAAGACGTCTTTGCCGAGTGCCTTTTCTCGGGCACTCGGCAAAGGCTTTGCCCAGTGTTAGATTAGGCACTCGGCAAAGAAAAGTCGCCGTGACGGCGCTTGGGACCGTGACGGCTCTTTGCCGAGCGCCCTAGGTTTGGCGCTCGGCAAAGCCTGGCTCTTTGCCGAGTGCCTGTGACGTGGCACTCGGCAAAGGCCTAGTCTTTGCCGAGCGCCCTATGTTTGCCGCTCGGCAAAGGCTGGCTCTTTGCCGAGTGCCTCTGACGTGGCGCGGCGCGCGGCGGCGGCTCGGGCCGGGGCGCGGCGGGGGGGCGGGGGCGCGGCGTCGGGGCCGGGGAGCGGCGGGGGCCGGGGGAGCGGCGGCGGCCGGGGCGCAGGGGCGGCGGGGCCGGGGGCGGGGGCGCGGGCGCGGCGGCGGCTCGGGCCGGGGCGCGGCGGGGGGGCGGGGGCGCGGCGGCGGCGGGGGCGCAGGGGCGGCGGGGGCCGGGGGCGCGGCGTCGGGGCCGGGGAGCGGCGGGGGCCGGGGGCGCGGCGGCGGCGGGGGCGCAGGGGCGGCGGGGCCTGGGGCGGGGGCGCGGGCGCAGGGGCGGCGGGGCCGGGGGCGGGGGCGCGGGCGCGGGCGGGGCCGAAATTGAAGATAGCGTGTGCGGGCGTGCGGCTAATATATTCACTCTTTGCCGAGTGCCCCAGATCTGGGACACTCGGCAAAGTCTGTGAAGATTTGCCGAGTGCCACAGAACCGAGGCACTCGGCAAAGAGGCCGCTTTGCCGAGCGCCCCGAGCGGGCACTCGGCAAAGAGGCCGCTTTGCCGAGCGCCCCAAATTGCGCTCGGCAAATAATTTTAATTTTTTAAGACTTTTGGCCACCAAACTTTTTTGCTGTGATATTTACATTACGTGCAACAGTATGTGCAATTTGTGCCCATTAATCAAAGTGTTTGCTATATTTCGTCAATTTATTTCATGTTATTGAATTTCTTGTAATTATTAAAATTTGAACTACAATTCACACGAATAATGAAAAACAATGAATCAAAAAATGATATTCACGTTATTGAAGCATGCGTTGAGACATTATCGACAAAAAAAATAGAAATTTTAAATTTGTTGTCCACGAAACATGACGACGAACTTATTGTTCAGTTGTTTTTTAAATGTATAAAATGCAAATATGGTCCGAAAATTATGAATCTTGTCAAGATGTAATGATATCATATGGGGAACTTATGATAAAAATCTGACGAGGTTTCGTTAAAGTAAAAACATACGATGCTTAGAAATTAAAAGTTTTCCAAAGAGTTGTATGATTTTATATGCACAACGATTAGGTGTTAAGCATTGTAGATTGCAAACTTTCACGAAATCTTATAAAAATTTTATCACATTATCCTCACATAATAACATGACCTCTCGACAAGTTTCATAATTTTCCGACCAAATTTGCCTTTTATACAATTTAAATACGATTTGAACACAATTTAGTCGCCATATCTCGTGAATAGTAGTTCAAAAATTTCTGGTCTTTTTTTCGATAAGGCATCAAAGCATGCTCATTAACATAAATAACAATTTTTCATTTAGTTTTTCCACTATTCGAATGACCACGCAGTTCAAATTTGAATTATTCAAGAAATTCAATAAAATAAAATAAATTGATGAAATATAGCAAACACTTTGAGAAATAAACCTAAATTACATACGTTGTTGAGGAGATTGTAGGATGACAATATAAAAAAATTAGGACGAAGTGGGGGAAAAAAATATGCACATTTTGCCGAGTGTCTCGGCCAGGCACTCGGCAAAACGTTTCTTTGCCGAGTGCCTGTGACGTGGCGCTCGGCAAAGAATGACGCCGTTAATTGCGTGGCGCTTGTTTGCCGAGTGTCTTCCTTTGCCGAGCGCCCGACACTCGGCAAAGTATTCTTTGCCGAGTGTTATTCTTTGCCGAGTGCCTGACGCTCGGCAAAGGATTGATTCGCCGTGTGTTTTTATTTGCCGAGTGTTACACTCGGCAAAGAGGCTCTTTGCCGAGTGCCCGATATTTAGCACTCGGCAAAGCCTCTGACACTCGGCAAAGACCGCGTTTCCGGTAGTGATCGGTGGATATTCTCCTCTATATCATCATGGCACCATAATGTATCTGCCAGGTAAGTCCTGCGTGCCGCGCGCAGCCTGTCTCGTGCTAATGTGTCTTTGTCATCTGATGTTCTAAATTGTATATGATGCTGTTCTGTTTCTGATGTCAGATTCTAATTATTATGGACTAGCAGAACCATGGGGTGGAATTCCGGTATACTTTCTGACTATGACATTTCTTTCTTATTCAGATTGCATTGCCATCCAACTTTATCAGTATTTTTTCTCCCTTTGTTCAGAGGCAAGCCAGTTCTCGCAAACCTGGGCAGGCACATGGAAGCAGACATTAACATAAATGTAAGAATGGCTTGCACACATCACCTTCATGCAGTTAGACTTCGATATCTTATTTATATATATCGTCTTATATGGACTTCCACAGGTTCACTGCAGCTAAAGAAATCTGCGACTTGAGCAATAGAAGACATGGAAAGAGTTGGTGTATTGTATGTGCATTCTGCACTAGTTGTCATGTTCACAATCAAGGTGCAGAACGCTTTTGGTCCTCTAACATCCGACAGAAGGCGCAAGTTTCTGCCAAATGCTTTTGGTCATCTAACATCCGACAGATAAAGTGCAAGCTTTTGCCTGTGTGGTAATCACTGGTAATACTGGTGACCTGCTCAGATCTGTATCAGGACGCTGCAATCTTAATCAATTAGTAAATATAAATACATAATAGCTTTGTACTTAGCTTATGCAGTAAATTTAATTAAGCGTCCTACAAAATTATGTGTTCTTTTCGAAAGCACATATCGATACCTTTGAATTTCACAGGGAGCCCTCAGCAGGATGCTATAGAAAACGTGAAAATAAGAGCAAAATATATAATGATAATTGTGCATTTTTTAATTGTGTTAAATACTTTAATCTAACTGAAAATTCTAAGCTGAATCTCTAATTTATGGGTCAAACAAAAACTTTAAGACTATGATGCTTTTATTTAAAAGATCTTTCCTCAAACAAGCTTCTGCTGGAGCAGTGTACGTATCTCCTTGACTCCTTGATTTTTTTGCGTCAACTAATTAACCCAGATGAAAGTTATGACAAAGATAAATAAATTTATGGCCGGATTGGCTAATGACGAGCAAGGGAAAACAGGAAGTGCTCGGTTTGAATGTCGATGATGCTTTGATGACAAGTCCTGCTGAATAATTGTGCCGCATGTACTAATTACCCTGTTCCATGGTAAAATTTGTTTGGATGGGATCAGAGCGAGGGAGCACGGTTTGGTATAGGTCCAGATCTTTAATTATATGGCCACAACAGAAACATTTTGCACATATGCGTTTTGAGTTTACAGACCTCGGATGGCTCCAAGTTAGAGCCGGTGAACTCAGAAGAGGCGGACTCGCACGCTGCTGGACGCTCGATCTGCATGTGTCATCCCTTCACGTGCGTGGATTCACTCTAGCCGCTCTTCATCAGCTCAGGGAGCGTCACATTAACATCCAGGTCTCTGCACTTGCAACAAGTGTGGTCGACGATCCCGATCCATTTGTGCATGATGTTTCCCTGATGCTTCCCATACCTAAACATATCCACAGTTCTGATAAACAAACAAAATATGCATGAAGCATCTATATTATACTACTGATAGATGCTAACCACACAAACTGTGAGCATAACTTTTGAAAAAACCTTGTGTCCATAAACACAAGGGAAACTTGTGTCTATTTTCTTCTCCTTCACATCTGAAGCATGCATGAAGCATCTGTATATATACACCACTACTGGTGCTGAGGAAGCAAGTAAATTAAGTAGAGTTATATACATAGCACATGAATAAATAATAGGTATGGGCATGTATTGATACAAGAGTATATTGTGTAGCTGAGTCGTTTTTTAGTTGTCTGGCAGCCAACAAGTCAAGGACACACGTGAGAGCGAGCCCTTAGCGATACCTTCAAATTTCGCAGGGGAAATCTTATAGAAGTATGCCAGAAGAAAATTTGAAAAATTAGAGCAAAATACGTACATGATAATTTTTTCCTTTGATAATCTAGTATTATTGAGATTTTTAGATTCAAGTTTGGGGATGAACGATGAACACGTTTGCCTTGGTGATCACTTGCATGGTGGGATAGTACCAGAGCCTCTGCCATAGGCCTTTGATTTTAAGGATATATGGTCGGTATCTTTTTAATTCCCCTCATGAAGAAGACAATTTAGTTTGCACCCAAAAACTTGAAAGCTGCTTGTTGCAAGGTTTCCTCTGCTTTCCTAGTTACCTGACACTGAGCATGAGCAACAATCAAGAGGACAGTGGCGGAGAAATGCAGCTTCCAGCAGCGCACAGACGCGGCTGACGGTAATCGCGCTGCGAGAGGCTTCAGATTTGGGACGGCTGTACAAAGCAAGTGCCAAACAAGCTTCTGCTGGAGCAGTGTAGTCCTCGTCCTCCCGAGACCCCCTGGCCTTAACACGGCGGCACAGGGACAACCCTCGCCGGAGGCCCGAGCGGGCGTGGCACCTCCACGAACACGTCCGGCCGTGCTAGCACCACGGTGTGCCGCGCCGCCTCCCGCCGCCGGCGCCGCCGAGGTGAGCAAGCCGCTACTGCATCTTCTGAGCCACCGGACCACGGACACCGCGGCCACCGGCTGCCCCCCGCGAGCGCGTGAAGTGGATCGCTCATTCCTGGAGAGTCACGTCCACGCTAAGGTCGTCCACTGTGCCGCGTCGCCCAAATCCACAGATCACGGAGTGGCGACTGTGCGGCCATGCAAAAAAGGAGCACTTCGTGCTAATCCATGTATGCATGGTATTTCCCCGATGCTTCCCATGCCTAATTAAACATGTGAGAATTAAGTTGTGATAAACCATGAGCTAGCATACCTAAAATGTCATCCGCATTAGAGACTTTTGTGTCCATTTTCTTCTCCTTCACATTTGATGATTCGAATATATATATACATATATATATATATGTATATATATATATATTATATATATATATATATATATATATATATATATATATATATATATATATATATGCGCTACCGATGCCGAGGAAGCAAAAGTAGATGTAGAAAGAGTTATATAGGCCATGAATAAAGAGTAGATAATACAGATAAGACTTGTGTTGGTGTTATTTGTTAGTTGTCTGGCGGCTAAAAAGTACTGAAAGGAAGATTGACCGATATATACAGCATGCATGCATACTGCTACTTCAAGAAGTCCAAACCAAAAAATTCATTGTCAGAGGAAAAAAAATTATTAGCATCGAACGGCACTGATTATTATATAATTCTAAATTGACCCCTCATAAACCGGGTCAATTGTTCCTTCTATAGTGAATTGAATGTATTGGAGAAACTTGACCCATGTTTGGTTGCTCTCTCATGTCTGTGTCCTAGCTTCGGTTACCATCTAGCTATATATTCTCAGAAGGTCAAGGTCCAAGAGGCGTGAATGTAACAAACAAAATGGGATCATGAAGAACAGTGGCCCGATCTTTGCTTCGTTTCATTGAGAAAGAAGTACAAAAATAACTTAGTAAAAGAGGACAGATGAACTTAGCAAAACAGGACAGATGAACTTTAGTTTTAAGGCTGTAAATGCCGCCAGCCACCACTAAATTGTAATGTCCTCCCATCATCAGCTGTTGACTCATTTGGTAGCTAGCTTGCCGACATATTCATCATTGCATTGAACAGGTAGCACACCGGCAGTGCCAATGGAGATGCATGTACCCTTCTGGCTGTCATCCAAGAAGTGACGTGCAAAATGGGACCATTCATCACCATATCAGCCTTGAAAATCTTCATGATCTACTCCTGATGCTTACCAAACATAATCCTATGCAATTGCAGTAGATCACAAACAATATATGTTAAAACATTTATAAGTTCAGTTCTGTTCTGGCGGGAAGAAATAAAGTAGGATGGCATAAACTTGGTGGAAACATTTATAAGTTAAAACATACACCGATACATGAACAGAAATGCTTCTCTTCTTATTTGGAACACCTACTACTACGCTGAGGAAACAAAGAAATAGATTGAGTTATATATAACATATGAAGAAGAGTAGATGAAGTATGGCGCATGTGTGGATTTAAGAGAATTTATGAAGCTGTGGCATTTGGTTTGTACTTTCTTTATGAGATGCTACTATGCTAGTATGGTAAGAAAAATTAAAATGTAAATGAAGAAAAAGTACTACTGATGCTGAGGAAGCCAGTAAACAAATAGAGTTATAATATAGCTCATGAATAACTAGTAGGTAAGGAGTAAGGACATGTACTGATACAAGAGTATATTGTGTAGCTGAGTCTTTTATTAGTTATCTGGCAGCCAACAAGTCTAGGATACATGTTAGCGATACCTTCGAATTTTGCAGGGAAAATCTTATAGAAGCATTCCAGAAGAAAATTTGAAAAAAGAGAGCAAAATAAATGATAATTCTGCAATTTTTTAATATGGAGCTAAACTTTTTCTATCGAACTGAAAATTCTCAGTTTAAATTCTATAGCTCAAATAAAAATTTATGACTATAACACTTTTAGTTAAAATTTTTTCTTTAATCTAGTATAATTGAGACTTTTAGATGCAAGTTTGGGGATGAACGATGAACACGTTTGATTTTAAGGATATATGGTTTATTAATCCAGTATCTTTTTAATTCCCCTCATGAAGAAGAAAAGTTGCACACAATACTTGGAAGCTGCATGGTTTCCTGCTTTGCCAGTTAGCTGACACTGAGCATGTGAGCAACAATCAAGAGGACAGTGGTGGAGAACTGCAGCTTCCAGTGCACAGACGCGGCTGACGGTTATCGCGCTGCGAGAGCCTTCAGATTTGGGACGGCTGTACAAAGCAAGTGCCAGAAAAGCTTCTGCTGGAGCAGTGACAGTATTGAACTGCTCAACTGCATGCACACAAGTGGTGGAACAATTATTATCCTGTATATGAAGAAGATATCTTCTTTTGAACCACGATGTGTAAGATATAAATTTAAGTGAATCAAACAGAGGCTGCTGTGTTAACAGGTGAACAAAGCACAATTTGTCAACTATCAACTCGACCATCTTTCATCCATCCAGCAGCCAGGTGTACAGAGAACGAATTAAATAAAAGTGTCACTCTTCGCTAGATGAGCCATAGACAACTTGAAACTGTTGCTCGTCGCTGGTGAACTACTTCTGAATCCCGACGGCCGCGGCAGCAATGGGGGTCGTCGGCGCACATCGGCTGCCACCCGCGGCCGCTCGCCCTCCACGCCACGGCGCCGCCGCCCCTGTGCACTGCACCCTACCCCATCAACAATCATTCCAAGGTCCACTGTGCCGCGTCGCTCGATCCACGGATCAATGGATGGTGATTGTGCGGCCATACAAAAATGGAGCACTTCGTCCTAATCCATGTATGCATGGTATTTCCCCAATGCTTCCCATACCTAATTAAACATGTGAGAAGTTGTGATAAACCATGAGCTAGCATACCTAAACTAACATCATGTGCACAGTTGCATGATAAAATGCTTCAGAATGTCATCCGATCCGCATCAGAGACTTTTGTGTCCATTCTCTTCTCCTTCACATTTGATGATTCGAAGATAGATAGATATATATATATATATATGCTACCAATGCCGAGGAAGCAAAAGTAGATGTAGAAAGAGTTATATAGGCCATGAATAAAGAGTAGGTAATACACAGGGGTAAGACTGGGTAAGACTTGTGTTGATATAAGTCATTTGTTAGTTCTCTGGCAGGTAAAGGGTACTGAAAGGAACTTACAGACTGACCGATATATACTGCATGATGCATACTTGTACTTCAAGAAGTCCAAACCAAAAATTCATTATCAGATCGAGGAAAAAAATTATTAGCATGACACTGATTATATAATTCTAAATTGACCCCTCATGAACCGGGTCAATTGTTTCTTCTATAGTGAATTGAATGTATTGGAGAAACTTGACCCATGTTTGGTTGCTCTCTATCATAGCTTGCTCCCAGTAAATGATTTTAATTAATCAAACAAGGATTAAAAGTATCTTTCGTTGGCGCTCCCTCCCCTTTTCCAGCGCCACTGCATTCGAGTGTGCATCTATCAGCCGGCTCCTAATAACTAACAACAATTTCTACTACCCCTGAAGTCTGAAGATGAATACCACGTGAACACACCTGGTGGGCGCTGAGAGAAGTTACATGACATGTGAGAATAGCATGAGAGCTATATGGAGCAAGCATCCCCTCCTATATTCTTCAATTTCTCATGAACAAAAAGACATGACAACCTTATTTTCTCTGTTTCATCAGAGAGAGTAGTGGAATACAAAATAACTTGAAGAAAAAAAGAGTCAGATCATGTGATTTTGAGATGTTGTTAGCCGCCTCCACGCAGCATGATGGATGTATTTATCACATCGCATTGCATTTGTAGAGTATATCATCAGTACCAAATGCTTAATGTCCTTCTAGAGGCTGTCCCAGAATGTCTGTGTCCTAGCTTCGATTACCATCTAGCTATATATATATTCTCAGAAGGTCAAGATCCAAGAGGCGTGGATGTAACAAACAAAATGAGAGATCATGAAGAGGAATGGCTCGATCATTGCTTCGTTTCATTCAGAAAGGTAACTTAGCAAAGGAGGACAGATGAACTTTAATTTTAAGGCTGTAAAATTCGCCAGCCACCACCAAATTGTAATGTCCTCCCATCATCAGCTGTTGACTCAGTTGGTAGCCTGCCGGCATAGTCATGATCGCATCGAAAATGTAGCACACCGGCAGTAACAATGGAGATGCATGTACCCTTCTGGCTGTCATCCAAGAAGTAACGTGCAAAATAGGACCATTCATCACCATATCATCCTTGAAAAGCTGCACGATCTACTCCTGATGCTTCCCAAGCATAAACCTATGCAAATGCAATAGATTACAAACAATTTATATGTGCCATGCGTTCATTCAGAGCAGTTCAGTTGTGGCGGGAAGAAATAAAATAGGATGGCATAGACTTGGAGGAAACATTTATAAGTTAAAACATGCACCGATACATGAACAGAAATGCTTCTCTTCTTATTTGGAACACCTACTACTATGCTGATGAGCAAACAAAGAAATAGATTGAGTTATATATAGCATATGAAGAAGAGTAGATGAAGTATGATGCATGTGCGGATTTAAGAGAATTTATGAAGCTGTGGCATTTGGTTTGTACTTTCTTTATGATAAGAAAAATTAAAATGTAAATGAAGAAAAAGTACTACTGATGCTGAGGAAGCAAGTAAATAAATAGAGTTATAATATAGCTCATGAATAAATAGTAGGTCAGGACACGTGTTGATACAAGAGTATATTGTGTAGCTGAGTCGTTTATTAGTTGTCTGGCAGCTAACAAGTCAAGGACACACGTGAGCCCTTAGCGGTACCTTCGAATTTTGCAGGGAAAATCTTACAGAAGTATGCTCGAAGAAAATTTGAATAAAAACGAGAGCAAAATACATGATAATTCTGCAATTTTTTGATGGAGCTAAACTTTTTTTATCAAACTAAAAGTTCCCAGTTTAAATTCTATAGCTCAAATAAAAACTTATGACTATAGCGCATTTAGTTAAATTTTTTGCTTTAATCTAGTATAATTGAGATTTTTAGATGCAAGTTTGGGGATGAACTATGAACACGTTTGATTTTAAGGATATTGGTTTATTGATTCGGTATCTTTTTAATTCCCCTCATGAAGAAGAAATTTAAGTTGCACCCAAACTTGGAAGCTGCTTGTTGCATGGTTTCCTGCTTTCCTAGTTAGCTGACACTGAGCATATAGTAAGCAACAATCAAGGGGACAACGTACAAAGCAAGTGCCAAACAAGCTTATGCTGATTTATTTAAAAAAAATCAAACAAGTGCCAAATTGAACTGCACACACAAGTGGTTGAACAATTATCCTGTATATGAAGGTATCTTCTTTTGAACCGCGATGTGTAAAACTTATTAAGGTGAGTCAAACAGAGGCTGCTGTGCTAACTGAAGACAACAAGCCGCATTTTCATTAGGCTTGCCATCACTGTTTTTCTGCAGTGCCAAAAGGGTTCTATTGAGCCTATTGCCAGTCGTCAAATGCACATGTCTTTTCTGCAGTCCTTATCAACTCATTCCTGGAGAATCACCTACACGCCGAGGTCCACTATGCCGTGTCGCCCGATCCACAGATCACGGAGTGGCGATTGTGTGGCCATGCAAAAATGGAGCACTTCGTCCTAATCCATGTATGCATGGTATTTCCCCAATGCTTCCATACCTAATTAAACATGTGAGACGTTGTGATAAACCATGAGCTAGCATACCTAAACTAACATCATGTGCACAGTTGCATGATAAAATGCTTCAGAATGTCATCCGATCCGCATCAGACTTTTGCGTCCATTCTCTTCTCCTTCACATTTGATGATTCGAAGAAATACATATGCTACCGATGCTACCGATGCTGAGGAAGCAAAAGTAGAAGAGATCTTTTGCAGCGCACAGTACTACCACTTGGTGGTACATGGTATAGAGAAGATCTAACCAATTATTAAGGAGGGTAATCTAGTAATTGTTACTTAACTATTAAATAATTAATAGCTCAAAGGATTTTGAGAGATCAGAGCCATCGATTTGAGTCGGACGTGATTTCGAATATCACATCCGGTCCACATTCACCTCCCATACTGGAGTCCTTTTTCTATGCATACGTAATTAAGTTGTTTTCTGTCTCCAATCCAATAACGATAACCATCCACAATTAAACTTGACTCACCTATATCTTTATCTTGTACCCACGCAAGGATAGAAGGATTATTTTCCCGAGCTCACGCAAGAAACAGCACACATCGGCCACATCTCATCTATCTCCCAGAATCACCCAGACACAAAACCCTAATTACCTAGGTACTGCTAGTTAGATCTGCCAAGCCAACGATGGAGGAAAAATCAGCACATCTACAACCAACAATTGAGGAAAAATCACAGCCCCGCCAAGCCAATCAAATATTCAAAGCACTGTAAGTCAACTTTTACATAGCATCACAAAGCTCAAGTTCTGAATTTCCTGTTTGTACATAATTTCACAAGAACAGCATGTACATATCAAGAAGCAAGCCACATCTACAGGTCCTGTGAGTCTTCTTTACCTCCGCATGCAGGACCTCTAACAAACATCCTTTTAGCAACTCGAGCTAGAGGCAACACTACCAAACCTGACAAACATTGCTGACTTAGGGACAGATCACCTGTTCAAGCACTAACCTTATGGCAGTAACACCATCAAAGATGGACGATGTAAAGCTTTAGTGCAAAACAAAGTCAGCCAATAGTAAGGCAGCTTTCCGAACCTGAAAACCAGTAGCACCAATGAATACAGGAGTACATGTCAGAAATTGACAGTACGTTCAGTAAGCTTAATGAGTAAGCTTAATGGCTCTATTTACTCAATGGCACAAATATGAATGATTGGTCCAACTTTTTTCGCTTCAAAAAACAGAGTGAAATAAAGGAGATGACATAAAGCAGCCGCCACAAACCTAGAGTGAGCACCTTCAGAGAGGTCATCAGACTACAGAGATAACAAAACGAGAAGAATAACAGACCTATTTCTCTGCATCATGATCAGAAATCTCTCTCTTCAATTCTTCAACAGTGAAGTTTACTCTCAAGTATAGACAGTCACATATATCTCATACAATGGAAACAGGTAAACAGCAGGATGGGGAACTTATCTTCAGGATGAACACATCAGCGCCCATGTAGCTGAGAGCACTTAAATCTGCTGTAGTCCTCCTTAACTGCACACAAAACCAGGAATAATCAACGATTCGCAGAAACAAAATATGTGGTGGTGAGCCACCTGCCATCCTTCCTCCAAGGGGATGAGCGTTGGGCGCGGATCCGCCGCCACACGGATGCCTCCCCGGCGACGAGCGGCGGCCGTGGGGGCGAGCCGCTGCCTGCCCTCCTCCCAGGGGCCTTGCGTCGGGTGCGGGATGCGCCACCTCCCCGGCGGCGAGCAACGGACGCGGGGATCCGCAGCCATGGATGCATTCCCGGCGGCGAGCGTCAGCCGTGGGGGCGAGCCGCTGCCCGCCCTCCACCCAGGGGCCAAGTGTAGGGCGTGGCACGCGCCTCCTCCACGACGGCGAACGGGACTCGTCGCCGGGCCTGGAAACTCTAGGCGCCGAGCCGAGCAGCGTGAGATGGGGGAACGGATCAAGAAGAAATGAAAAGGAAAGAGAAAGAAACTGAAAAAAATAAATGAAGGTGACATATATCATCTTTCTCATATTACCCTAATGATATGCAACCTCATACTACTAATTAATATTTCAGTAGTATAGATAAATCTCGATCGTCCGATATTTATATAGAGATCTTTCTCAGACAGCAGTATATGATTGTATCGTGCGTTGTAAAAATCCACAAGTAGATATAGAAAGAGCAGGCAATACACAAATAAGACTTGTGTTGATATAAGTAAGGCACACCAATATCACGAGCACACTGTACAATTCAATGCTCCAGCCCATCTTACAGCAGTTAGCTGAGAACAATGACAAATGGCAAGATCTCCTTATGGACAATGGCAAAAGTCCAGAGCAGCAAAAGCTTGCTCATGGACATGAAAAAAACATGAACTTTCTTTATGTCTTCCAAATAAACCCATACTGTTGTACCGGCGCGTGTTGTACTGGCGCGGGAGATGGCGCATACACTGTTTTCTCTCAGATTAGCGTGACGCATTCCTAACTCTTGAGAACAGAAGGAAAAATGAAGAGGTCTTCGACTCTGTTCCCTAGAGAGAAATTAAACGGCTACCAACATGTTTCTTTCTTCTTTTCTTCTTTGTTTTTTGATTCACCTACTTCTCTCGGGCTCTCTCCCTACACGAGGATAGGAGAATTCACAATTACGCTGCGAACATTTCACCACCAAAAGGTAAGAAATCATTGCATCTATACTAACTAGGAGCATTCATCTAGTGCACTGATAGCATGCCCTGCTACTGCTTCTATTGTTTGAGCATATTCAGGAATCCTCTAGCTCCGACGTCTCTCCTGATTCTATCTGCCTACACTCTACCGCATCACCATTTATCCTTCTCATTTCTAGCATTGCACAGGCACGCCGCCACTGGCACCCGGTTGGCTCTACTGCTATCGTGTTAGCGCGTACGGTTTTGTCTACAAGTTCTGCAAGGTCTTCTCCCGATGTCTTCAAATCCTAAACCTATGTACACAGTAATGACAGGAAAACACACAACATGTTCTTCAATCTTTGAAACAGAACATGATAATCTTCTCAACCAAAGCAGATGTGAATCGCTTCACTTTAACTGTGCTATGCCTTTATTAGAACCTCAATATGTAGGCAGCTCTCTTATTTATTTATTTACTAATCATGTGAGATTCCATTTACATCTCCGTTATCTTTGGAACCACCCACCCATAAAACCAAAAGGGTGTAATAAGTCTGGTACTACAATTGTAGGTGAGGTATGAATTTTGTCACACCTGTAGAGAAATTACTCTTCACTAATCACTCGAGTAAAACCTTTGAAGCACCATAATTTTATATTGATCTCGCTGAGAAACTCGGCTGCAACCCTCATGGTCAATGGTACTATGCTGTAACCTTTTCTGAACAAGTCATATGCGCCATTGCACACGGTACAGCCAGCACACCAGGGCATGAATATTTACTTTATCTATGGAACGTCCTGCAATGAAATTGTGACGAAACACATGACATGATGATATGCATTTGTGCATGAAACAGATCACAGTACTTGAACACAATCATTTGGTAGTCTTTTTTTGAACGTTCATCATTTGGTAGTCCTACAATGTGTTCAGGAAACTAAGTATCTGAATGATATAATATTTACATTGATGAATGAAAAGAGATCCCCTACTTGAACAGAAAATGTTCCTTCCTGCTAGGCATGACCATGCCTTCCTGCTAGCTCGATCGAACACCCCACAAGGTCAGGCCTTAATAGCTCAATGAACTTGCCAATTTGTACAGGCTTGTTACCTCAAAAAAAAAAGACGTATACATGCTTATTTTCGGTTTTATTTCATATTTCTCTATTTTAAATAAATGTAAAGAACAACAGTTTAGATCGTTGTAAAGAGTCTCACCCCTCATATTGATAATAAAGTGGAGACATCTGGGATCATATTTCTCTCATCATGTTATCTATCTTCTTTGTTGATCTTATGCATGTGTTTTCATTTGTTAATAATCTACTAAGCATCAGAAGCACAAGCAATTTTTGTGTAACACGTTACAAAACTAGATTGATCCAAACTCGAGAGATTGATCTAGCAAGCAGGCAACCACACAACACTTTGTGAGATTAAATAGCACATCAATACAGAAGTTGCACCATCTTCTAAAGATTCATTTTTATTTTTGACAAACTAGTGTTTTCTTGTTGTTCTAAAAAATCTAGCCTTCACCATTTAACATTACTGATATGTCTAACTTACAATATGTGCACTGCACCGTGCTTCTCCCACGAGCAGACCATCATCTATCAGGCATCACCCATCAAGCTCGATAAGCTGCTATCTCAACTATTTCTAGGTAATAATCTTTTCCTAATGCCTTCCAAACCTATGTATTTCGATAACACATGCAGAATTACATGGCACATAAATATTCTTTTATGATGCTTAGTGAGTCCTCAAAGAAGGACAAGAAGGGAAAAAAAGGAAAGCAAATGAAAATTGGCTAACCAAGTTAACCCCTCAATGTAAATGGTGTGTATCCTAGCCCTTATGCTCTCGTGTCTCCTCTGTTCCCCCATTACCTCATTACCTCACAGCCATTTATATACTCTTGTGTTGTCAACAAACAGGTTCACGGCTCATGGAGAAGAGAGTAGGTGTTGTATAATTTTTAAAATGTATTCATCTTCACTACTGAAGATGAGTTAATTGACCTATTACAGTTGGTTGGGGACAGTTTTTTTTAAAAGCAATTTACAGAAAACTGGAGAGGTTACTAAGGGTCTTACAATCTTTTTTGGAGTGTTTCAAGAGTCAAGATATGTGTAGCAATCTTGAGGTCAGCACACTATAGGCGTATCAGAGTAGTTGCGAAGATCTTATACTACGGAACGTAGATCAATGCAAACATCTTATATGAAGAAATTGGAGTGTGTAACTGTACTAGTTTGTCACGAAGGACAAGAAACTTATGGGTGAATTAGATTATATCTTAATGCTTTGTTCTCGACAAGTAACGTGGACGACACTATGAGGTAACACGTTTTCCTTATTGGCACTATGAAGTAACACCATTCCTACAGCATGGCCTCATGCATCTCACGTGAACTGGAGGAATAAAATGCACTAAATGTGAGAGGACTATGCACGTAGGTTGACATGTTCAGTGCTTTCCTCGAAGCAGTGTAGTTCCAAGGGAGACAGGAAAAGAAAACTAAAGTAGCTCGAAGGATTAGCATTATTATTAGTGTAGCTCCCTTGTAAGGTGGAATAGATTGCTCGCCTTTGTTTTGCTCTTCTATTTGCCCTGCATTCTGAACAACTCGCTTGTTGGTACTTAGTAAGGATGAGTTTGGTCAGTCAGAGTTGGCTGGACTTCGATTACAATGGATAAAAAGCATATCAATAATGTCAGTATGGAGCATTCTAATAGCCTTGCTGATGATCATCGCTTGCCTAGCTCTATCTGACTCATTGACACTCGATCGAGATGAGCAAACTGACCTCAACAAGTACAGTCCGTGGCTCATGGAGATGAAAGAGTATTAATTATTTTCTTGATGTCACTCAGATCCATGTCGTTGTGGTAGCACTTGAAATGGCGCGGCTCGCCTGCTCTGCTTGGATTTCTTCTTTGAAATGAAGTCCCGAGGAAAGAAGAAACGATGGAAAGAGGGCTTGAACTCTGTTTTTATACACGCGCCATACAAAGCAGATATAAGAATATTTACTGCTTATAAGTATGCCCACCCAACCAAGCTAATTACAGAAATTAACCGGGGAGTCTTTCTTGTCATAAAGTGTTGCTTTACGGCCGTTGGATGTGTATTTATACTTTCCAGAAAAACATTTATAAAGAAAAAAAATAGTGTGGGCAATATGGTGGATAATTTACAGATAAAAAATGGAATTCAATTTCCATAGAACAGGCATAAGATTTATTTGGTGTCTAAGCCAATAGTATCATCTTTTTCACACTTAGAAGCGTGCATATTATTGGTGCGTTTTTAGAACGACTTTTTTTTTTTTTACAAAAACTAGTTTTGTACCATGAAGGAGAGGTTAGATTAGAAAAAATCATCAACCTAAAATGGATATAAACTACAAAAAACATAATTGCTTATGCAATGACGACGAATACTACTTAGTGCCAAAGGAAATTCATGTAATTCATGGCTTCAATTAGAGAAGAATGACGTGAGCATTTAGAGAAAAGCCCGAGTTGTTTCGAGCCTAATTTGCTCGGCGAGGTATGGTCCAATATACCCATTATTAGCTAGCAACTTGGGGCTCTAGGTGGGTCGAGGTCAGCTTTTGGAAGCAATTAAATTCAATGTTTGGGCTGGGCTCAAGAGTCAAGACGGGTCTAATCTTTCTTGGCTTGATCTTAGTTATCTTGACCCGAAGCCTAACCAATAAGGTTAGTGGGCTTGCTTTTCGGGCTAGCCATGCGCGGGTCTGCAACAAAAATATTCGAGTCTAAATTAGAGTAAAAAACTACGGCTCTACTAGCGCATGGATGTCCGATCATAATTTTTTTCGATCACAATTTTTTCATCTAACGGTCTGTTGCAATATTAATAAATAATAGTTGCAATGTTAGAAAAATATATATACAAATAATTCTGACGTCCGGAAATTCCCACCACAATATTAATACCATATTTCATGCAACATCTACTACGAAACATAAATAAACAATAATTGCAATATTGTTGTTTGTCTCTTGCAATATGTATCGAGCGTCCAATTGCTAAACAGACATCGGATATCTGATCCGTAGCATTACTGAAAAAATAACTAATATGAAAAATAATAAAATTGAGAGGCTAAAGTAATTAAAGGGAGAGAGATTTTTTTTTCAAAAAATACAGCACAGATACAGACGCTCATGAATACGCAGGGTGCTTGACCTTCTCATCCTACTTGACTAACCGCAAATATATTGTCTTCTCCAGCAATTTCGACATCAAGGATAATGACTATGCAATTATCACCTCCGTTGTCTAGTGGAATTGCCACCTCTGTAACCATTGGACTGTATCTACCCATCATAATTCTATTACAAAAAACCTATATAGATCTGACTACTTTTTTTTACATTGAATTCATTACAGTATTTAATTACATCTATCTACAATGCTAAATCTGAAAAATAAAAACTAAAGAATGCAATTTAACATAATCATTCGAAGTATAAGAACATTACATGATATCAATCAAGGTATATGTTTTCACTACAAGAATATGCGAGGTTTAAATAAATTAGATAAAAAATCAAAACTCCCAGGACTAAAACGCAAGGAACAGGAAAGCATGAACTGGAAGAAACAGCCAATCTACACAGCAAGCCAGCACACCGTTTTGCCATACGGTTGGCCCCGGAATTAGGCGCGCCTCGGTTGCTTCCTAGCCGCCGGATTAATCATTCCCTCCCCCCTGAGGCGGGTCGCCTTCGATGCTCCAAATTTCTGAAATTTCTTCTCATCAGATTTTGATTTCTATTTTAGGAGTTTAGAGGTGGGGGGAATAGTTCTCTGTTTCTTGGCTGCCGTCCTCGGATTCTGACCTCGTAACCCATTCCAGATTGGTTGGAGGAACAGCCAAAATTGGGCGTCCATCAGAAGTAACTCGTTTTGATTTTTGGAGTTCCTGGGTGAACAAGGCGAGTTGGTTTGGTTGGTTTGCTTCAGGTGAGATTGCTGTAGCAGATTTCTTGGATTCTTTGACTCCAAAGTTTGCATTAAAAAAAAATACTCTTTTTAAGTTTTCTGCGTCCCAAATCCAATTTGAACTGCTGCTGCTGTATGTCTGTTTGTGTGTCTTCTTTCTAGTCAGACATGAGATTTGGTTTCTCCAAATCGATGTAAAAACAGAGTTATTGAGCTGATTTTTCGAGAGTGGGTTCTTGCAGATCTGCAAGGCCCAACGTTTGGTTTGCTTGTGGTCACAACAGTTCGCGGTTAGTTTGCATTTCTTTACACGATGCAGTTTGGTTGGATTAGGATTAAATCAAGTCTTCAAATCAATTGCGACACATTTTTGGATCAAAGATTCGAACAAGACAACTCGTTTCTATCTCTGTTTATTTCTTCTTTCATCCGAGTTCTTGTTTTGCCCTTTCCAGTATAGTACAGAATTAGATCTAGGTTTCTCAGTTCTTGGCTTCTTGCATCCATGATTCCAGTTTGAGCCCCTGTACTGTTTTTCTTTTGTGAATGTTCATGAATTAAGAAATGCTTGTAGATGAAATGAAGTGACATCTGTTTTATCTGACAGGTTACAAGTGGTTTGACTTTTCTAAGAACCTGTAGCCTGTAGGGATTGTTCTGTTCATGGGACCTGCCCATTTGGAGCGTTGCTTCTAGTTCAATCTCTTAGCCTGAAACCAGAGCAAGAGGCAACTTCGCCTTGATTGGTTTTAGTTATCTTGTTTAGTAACATTGGTTCACATCTAAAAACATGAAGGAATTGAATCTTACGAAGAAATTTTTAGTTTATTCACCTAACTTTTAGGCTTATTGATTTTAGTTTTTTTTTTTGCCCTACATGATTGTTTGATTCCTGCTCACAAGCAGAAAACGCTAAGGTCTTACTGTGAATGTTGTGCCTGGCCTTGTGGAGCTTAGATGATACATGTCACTACTCAAGCTTGTTAGTTTCAAGTTCAGATGTTTCTTTTTGTCCTCGATAGTAAGCTAAGTAGTTTCATGAAGGCCTCTCAGAATTGGGGACAAAATCTTGCTTCAAATGTTACTGTGAGTGCTCTTGAATCATTGTTTACCAAACATTTCATGGCTCATGTTGGCTGCCTTGGATGTTGGACACAATCAACTCTGCCTTCATTTATTTGCTCGTCCAAATTGTGGGACTCTGCCTTCAGTTCTTTACTGTGTTCCTAGTCCAATCTATGTGCATAGTGCTACCCTTGTGTCTCACTAATTTCTTCGTTGTTATTGTGTCGACAAACACCTGTTACAATCCGGTGTTGCAATAGCCTGCTACTTTTAATCTGATTAGGCATTGCACTATACAAATAGGATAATTGGTTTAGCCTCATGACCTTTATGGATCCAAGACTTTCTTCTGTCAACTCATTTATTAAGAGTGAACTTTGTATTCCACTTGTACACTTTACCTAGAAATACAATAATCTAGGCTCTTACAAATCAGGTCTTCGTTTTCTTATTTTTCTTATTCTTCCCTGTGTGCTAGTGCATCTTTTTGACTTTTGTTGATGGTCTGCCTTTTATTTTCATATACATATCAGGCTCAGGTTAATAGTGGGATATGATGAAGCTAAAAAGTAGAAGACTGCCATTTTATAAGGATGGTCATCCAGATTTGGTTGCTCAAGTAAAGTCTACAGCCAAGAACATGAAGGAAGAAGATATTAAGCCTCATCAACCAATTCAGCTCAGAAGAAGTAGATGGGTTCTTGGTGATGTAACAGAGGTGTTGGATCAACGTTCGTGGAGGCTTGGGAAGATTACAGAGGTGCTGAAGAATGACTATTTTGCCATCAGGCTAGTGGGCTTCATCCAACCGAGGGAATTCCACATATCTTGCTTGAGGATTCCACATGCTTATCATAACAAGCAGTTGACTGTAGAAGACAGGGTGAGATGTTGTTTAGAATTTACATTTCTAGTTAATATCTACAGAGTATATTTGTTTCTGACTCTGGTTCTTATCTAAAGAAAACAGTGCCATTGCTTGTATTTGACCTTCAGACCACAATATTACTAATATCTAGAAGTGAAAAGTGGTGAAGTTATTACTGCCATATGAGAAAAAAAAACACCTTTTTGCAAGCAGAAGTACTGCATAAATGAACATGTTTGATTTCCTCTTTATTAGTTAGGAATTAGGATGCACATCTTGGACAAAGTTCAGATGGATATTTCAGCATTCTGCATCGTGCTGTGGTTCCATCTATTGTGAAGCATTAAGATTTGTTGAAAGTTGAAATCTGAATATTTTTCGATCTTCCACTTATGTTAGACTGAACATTTCTTACTAAAGTAATTTTGTGATACAAGAGGTGAGCAGTGAGGAATTGGTTGTACATCTCATCATGAGCACTTGCTTGACTTCAGTATTTGGCATAACAAATCATTGTACTATCTTTTCATTACCAGTGTTATTTTGATTTTTTTTAGAAATTAATTCAACGACATCATTCCCTTTTTCAGGTTTCTGAGCTGAGTAAACCGGTCCGTCTTGTTGGTCACTCCTCTCACCACTCAAAATTTGTGATGGAACAGGATATTCAGGCCTATGAAGAGGATGATTACAATACTAGGAGGAAAGCGACCAATGTTTGTGCTTCCACAAGTTCTAGAACTGTGAAGAGAAAACTAGAAGAAAGTAGGATGCCACCGAACGATTTAGTTAGAAGAACAGGCAAGAAACAGAAAGTAGCTGCATATGAAGTTTGTCAGCTAACCAAGAATGTGTTGCCTCTGAAGATGTCTGATAGGAATGACATCGATGGCGATCGCTTTTATAGGCCTTTAAGTGGCAGATGCAATGATCTCACCAAGAACAACAATGCCAAGAGAAAACCAGATTGCAAAGTTCTTCCTTCCTCTGAAATACCCTTGCACATCAGAGAAGCGAACGAGTGCTCAGTGGCTAGTTGCAGCGTTAATTATTTGGAATACTGTACCAATGATGAGGAACAATCAGTCAGAATCCGCAGCTGCTTCCCTGATGATGCCATGTCTGCATGTCCATCTATGTCTGCACAGGAGAATAACAACGTCTATGGCTCCGGTTTACACATGAATGTACATGAGCTGGAGCTGCAAGCATATCAATCAACAGTCAGAGCTTTCCATGCCGCGGGACCACTGACATGGGAGCAAGAGTCACTACTGACGAACCTGCGCCTCTCGCTGAACATCTCAAATGAGGAGCACTTGGATCAGTTGAAGCATCTCTTGTCTCTCTGAAAATTTAGAAACTAAAATGCTTTTTGTGTATCTCTGGATTACCCCCAACTTGCAGAGATCTCCACAGCTTTGTAGAGCTTGCCTTCTACTTTTATGGCAGTGTACATATATAGAAAAGTGAAGAGAAATTTACCTATGGTTATAGCCTTCTCTGGATTACCCAACTTGTAGAGATCTCTATAGTTGTTGTCAGGAGTAATGAAGTTAGTGCTTTCATGGTAATGGAGAGCTATCATCAAATTTCATTTAGCTATGTTGATAGTAAGGTTGAAATACTAGTTTCTTTTTTTTATTGAGGATGTTGAAATATTAGTTGCAGTTACTGATTTCACCCATTTCCATCTTTTCTTTGGTACCACTGTACATCGATGCCTGTAATGATTCACCATTGATAGATCCTGCTTCAGATATATCCTAAGGGCAATCTTTTTTTTTTGAGCAACTAAGGGCAATCTTGTCAGGTTAATATCTGATTCAGAAGAACCACCCAGAAATTGATTCTTTTTTCTTATAAGAGTATAAAGTGTAAAGTTCTTGGAAGACTATTTTAGTAGTTTTGAATTGAAGCTGCTGATGTTTTAACCTCATATGCCGTGATTGAACACAGAGTTCTTTCCAGGGGCTGAATACCACTTAATGATAAAAAGATTGCTGCAAGAGGCCGTGCACTGAAGCTTAAAACCCAGATGCTTGGGTCCCTTTCTCTCACATCATACGAAAGGCATGTCTGGATTTATAGGTGCTACCAAGTGGTGGTCCATGTCACTGTCACCTTTCATGAATGAATCGTGATAAGATTGAGTGCATCATCTTGGACTAAATGTGTCCATGTCCTCTTGAAGTTCAGATTTTGTACATATGCCCCTCTGGGGACTATATTTTCCATGTTCGTTGAGAAAGTATGTAAAGTTTTTTTTCCATCGAATTCAGTTTGAGTTTCTAAGTTGACAGCGAACATTATGGCTGGCTTTGAAAAATTCTTGTGTTGATTTATGAAAACTTGTATCTCCACATTTCGCCGCAACCTATTCTGCCTTATAATTCCTAGTGTGCATGGAGTGAAGAAAAACTTGATAAACTATGACTTAAAAATCGAACTAGAAATTCAAGCTAAATTTCCAAAAGTAGAAATTCAGAATCAATTTAAAAAAGACAAAGTCGCCAAGCCTGAGGTCATCATAGAGAGAAGAATCGGAGACCGTCCAAGAGCCACGTCAGTCAATCTGGGCCCTTCATCCACGAGTAGAAGATGGAGAAGCCGTACACTCTCTTCTTCAATTAAGAAAAAGAAAAAAAAAAACAGAGAAAGAAGAAAAATGGATGCCGGCGGCGCGCCGGCGGCGCAGACTTCGGAGGAGGCGGCGACCCCGCCGTACGGCTCTGTGGTCCTCGGCGGCACCTTCGACCGCCTCCATGACGGCCACCGTTGCCTTCTCAAGGTTCTGCGAAAGAAAAACAGAGTACAGCAGGTTTTTGGCCGTCCTCAAAATTACGACGAATTACCCTTGAATCTTGTCTCTCTGGGGTCTGGGGATTGGTGGGAGGCAGGCGTCGGCGGATTTGACGAGGGACCGGATCGTGGTGGGCGTCTGCACGGGCCCTATGCTCACCAAGAAGGAGGCAAGAATCTCGCTTTTTTTTTTCTCCTTTTTCTAATTATAGGGCTTCTGATTACTCGTGGACCGTAGTTGTGTTCTTGATGCTGTGCTTGTAGTATGCCGAGCTGATTGAGCCCGTAGAGAAGCGGATCAAGGCCGTGGAGGATTACATCAAGGTTTGCTTTTTCCCAGTTACTCTGTCTCCCTGTTTTATGTGATTTCTGATGGTGAGGAATTAGAAGGATTTGGGGATGTGAGCCCAGGATAAATTGACCTCAGATATTGGCTTGGTTTGTTGATATTTTCCATTCATTAGTGTTATGTTCATCAAAGCTGTGGTTTTGCATTGGTTCATGGAATGGTGCATGTACAGAGGAATATGCACAGGAAAAAAAGGTGCATAAGCATCAAGTTTTAGTTGTTTTCATTCGGTAGCTCATCCGTTGTACAGAGACATTAGATTTAGTGTCTGTGCATGCTCATTAGTTTATGTGGCCAGATACTTCCACTTTAACAATGAGTTTCCATATGAATGTTTTACTGTAGCGAATCCTGTGTTGAAAACTGAATATTTGTTCTTAATTGTCTGTTTTGTCTTAAAAAAGGAAGAAGATGATTTAGCATGGTTTACTTTGGAAGGAATGTCTGGAATGGAAATTAGCGCTTCCTTAAATTTTGGAGACCCATGCTTTTGAATGTGTAGGGGTTATCAGTTCTATATCTCTAATTCTGCATGTTCTTACATGGGTTTCCTGCATTGAGCATTAGGAGGAAGTTGGAAAAGCGAATATGCCCATATATCTTTTTTCTGTCTAATGTTTGATGTTTGACAATAGCTCATGATTATATGCAGTCTATAAAACCAGAACTGACAGTACAAGTGGAGCCTATTGAGGATCCTTATGGCCCTTCCATCACTGATGATAAGTTGGATGCCATCATTGTCAGGTATCAACAATACATCATCCCTTTTCATGCATTTTGCTGTCCATTGCAATTCCATTTGTTCTTCGTGCATGTGACCATACCAAAAGGTAGAATGTACTACTCTACCTACTACTTGAAAACTATACTAAGGGCATCTGAATTATCTCAATATATTGAACTTTAAAATATGTGATCTCTTAATCATGTAAACAGTTCATGTTTACTGTTGAGTTTCCCTGTCTATTGTGCCTCGTTTGATGTTAGCAATGATGCTTATGTTCAGTAAGGAGACACTAAATGGTGGACTTGCTGTAAATAGAAAAAGAGAAGAAAAAGGGTTTCCACTGTTGAAGGTGTATTTGCACTCTCACTTCTATATTTCCATTAAATATCAATCTACTACGTACCCGATGGGCTATGTAACTGATCCAAATGTGGATAACCTGAATTTCAGGTTGAGGTTGTTGATCTCCTTTCTGGAGGTGTGGAGGGGGAGAAACTGAGTTCATCTGCTTTAAGGAAGCTCGAGGCAGAGCAAGCTGAACAAAGTGAAGCAAGCACTGCTAGCCATGAAGCTTCTTAAGCAATACTTGAATTTGAACAGATGAATGCACAAATGCGGGGTGAGCTGCTCCAAGATCGCCGTCAGCAAAAAATTAATAAGAGTTCACAGTTTGGTTACATTCAGAAGGCAATGCCCATGACCCTGTAACACTATTACTCTTTAACTTTACAAAATCAACCTGGCAACATGGACTCTTTCTACTAACCTAATTTACAGATTTTATATGGGCATTGCCTTCTGAATGTAAAGAAAAAGGAAATACCCTTGGTGGTTTCGCCAATAGTGGCAAAAGTACAAAGGAATATGGTCCCCTGGTGTCATGTACTCATGTGGTGTGTACTCCACTTCAGAAGAACTCATGCAGAATTAATAATAATAATAATTCTCTTGCTTCTCTTCCCGCTTATTGTGCATGCCCATTGGTTGTTCTGAGACTATGGGGTTGTCCATGAATGTAAAACCAGAAAACTTAATGATAGCGTATAATTGCATAGGAATTTTGTTAGGTGGACTAGATTATGAAAAGTCAAACCACGCCCTACAGCCATGTTATTTCGAATGGTTAGCGAATTCAGCCTAGTATACTAATCTTTGTACTAAATCTAGACAGAGTAACCTTTCAACAGAGATATTATCCTTGGTGGAGTTAGAAGTATGTTCTTAGCGACCATTGAATGTGGAACTTAAAACCTAGTTATCCAGATGTTGGTGTTTAGTAAGACTTGAACAAAGAATGCGTACAATTGAAAATTTAGATGAACCTTAGAAAAGAAGAAAGGGTAGTTTAGATAGCAAAAATCCAATGAACAATTTCCTTCAAAAAAAAAATCCAATGAACAAGATGCAGTACTTTGGATGGGATTGCAAATTTCCTATACATCAATGTGGCCAGTGACCGGATGGATTCTTTCTACCAGTAGTACCATCCAAGCATTTTGTTGCAGCACGCAAGAAATCTCTCGTGCAGTGCACACACATGGACTGACGCACTTGAGCCTGCTAAAGATTGTCAATCATGGGGCAGTAAGAATGTCACTCCGCTGGATCAGTTTCCAAAGCAGCTTGAGAATTGAGAAGTTAAGATAGAAGGAACCTTGAAGGGTTTGAACATGCCTGAGGGCCTCCCCTTCCCAATAGACACATTTGAGCGCTACGTCTGTGCTGGGAGGTGATAGCATTGATGGCTTGTTGGGTATCCTGTAGCCTTTTATGCATATTGCAGCATTTAGCATTTCCTATTCCCATTAATAAATTGGTCAGTCTTGTATAGTGTGAAAACAGATGGTGATACTTCTTTGGGTAAGGGGAAAAAATTCAAAAGGACGTGATTATTCATGCCTGTCAGACCTGCTGCTGAAATAATGCCACATTTATGCTGACATTTATATTTGTCATTATGGTAACTTAGTCCATTCTTACGAAACTTAGTCCATTCTTACGAAAGGAACTACAATTCAACAGCAATAGAACTTAGTCGGTTCCTTGTGTTAATGTTTCCTTTCCAAAGTGAGAGATAGTCGAGATGCCCATTAAGGCCGAATGCGCACATCAGAGAAGTGGATGGCAGCTTACACAGACCGAAGCATGACAACGATAACATGGTGGTTTCGCATGCCATGCAGCCGAGCACTGTCAGGATTCAGAGTCGCTGACATTACAAGACATGAGCAAAAGAAAAGGCCCAGGGTCCATCAGAACCTTGGGCGGCAGGACGCCTGCACTGGTTGGACGACGCAGAAACATCCTTGGCTTGATTGAGCTACAAACGTTCCTGCCCAAGTCGAACCAGACCTGCCAACCCTACTTCAAAAGTCAGAACACTCCTGGAACAAAACTTCACAAACTCGAAGGCATGGATGAACAACTTCGACTGTCTATACGACTCTGAGCTCTCTGCTGCCTTATCATTCTCATGCTCAATCATATCTGCCAGCAAGTTATCCCTTGCATCCATCGTCCAGCGCTTCACAATATTTCCAGCTGGAATCTCTAGCATTCCCAAGTGTATCATCACCTGCATTGACATAAATGTCATTCTGGTTGCATCTGGAACCAGGCACCATTGCATAAGAAAGCATCTCATGTCACAATCTCAGACAGTGTAAATCTTACCTTCACAGCATGGCAGCAAGGCATCCCTATGTGCTCCCTCAATCCACACTCGCAAACAACTGCACCATCTTCAGCCCTAATGGTAACCTCAAACTCCACCTGTGACCAACACTCCTGGCAGTCACTCCTGATGTGCCTTGCTAAATATGTCTTCCCTCTCTCCTTTTCATCCACCACATAAGAACCAGACTGGAAACTTATTTCGTCAAACTTTTCAAACATAGTCCTTGTACAGATCTTTGCAGCATGCTCTTCAACTGGAACTCCCTTTCTCATAACTCTGGACCTCTGCAGGAAAAGAAATCAAAATCAGAATGGGACTCACCAAGGGAGGGAAAAAAAATGGCAGCCAACATGCACATGCTGCAGGATATATTACCTTCCCACTCCTACTCTCCTCAAAGCGTTCCTTTGAATCAAGATCAGATTGGAGCTTGTTGTAGTGTCGTACAAACATGTTGATAGATCTATTCAGTGGCACATAACCCTTAAACATGTGGTTCGCGCACTCATTTCTTTGCATACTAGTCTGTTTGGCACAGAACTTCCCTTTGAAGTAGGGCTTCGCCCATTTATGTCGAGAATCATAAATCTGAGAAAGGAATGCATTGCCATGCAAGTTGTACTTATCTAGAAGATGCTGCCAAGCAGATTCGAACTCTCTAACAGTCAACATGCTATCAGTGATCTTTTGGAAGTCGTCCTTAAATCCACTCTTCTTTGAGCAAATCGGCCCAAGGAATTCATTCTCCTTGCTCAGTACATGCACCTTACACCATTTGTGAGTCGTATCTGGTAGCACCTCATGGATTGCAACCTCCATCACATTACATTGGCCTACGTACGTTTATAGCATAATAAAAGGAGTTGATGTCAGCTGAAAACCTGTGAAGCAGCAAATGGGAACTGAAAACACAATCAAGTTTGGAAAAAGAATGTACCTGTGAGAATAGTACTTGGAGCTTTACCCCCCATTAAAGTAACGAACTCACGGAACACCCATTTGAAACTTTCAACTGTCTCATGTTGCATCAGCACTCCTCCTAGTATGACACTTTGGTAGTGATTATTAACACCAACAAACAAGGCAAAAGGCATGTCATACAGCTTACTTCTATATGTTGTATCAAATGTTATGGCATCACCAAAATGTGCATATTGCATCCTGCTACGCCCATTAGTCCATAAAACTGTCTTAAACTGGCTAATAGTATCATCCAACTAAACACGAAACTGGAAGCTTGGATCATCCCTCCTCAACGAACCGAAGTCATCAAACAACTCAATAGTCTTGCATATGAAATCTTCTGGGAGTGTTCCGTGGTTATAGACTCACATAATGACTTCAAAGCCCACTTATTTAACAGGACTTTCTTCATGGCCCCGAAAAAGTGATAAATGAAATAGCGCGTCTTACTAAGATCGATATTGTTATCCCTAAGGCGGCGTACCATATCCTTATTGTAGGGCTCGAGATGTTTGTGAGAAGGCCAAATCAAGCTTTCCACTGCATGCCCCAAAGGGGGGATGATTGTGATCACCTTGGAATTCCAGGATGTACCATCCATTGTCATCAGATTTGCGTAGCTGTATCCTAGCCTTGCAATCAGTACTTACAGGTGCAGTGTTGGACAGCTCTGGTTTGCCCTAAAACACACAGCCATTTTCACAATTAAGATACACCACATTATCCAGAATCAATATATTGAATTATACAGACCGATGGAACCATAAGCTGAACATATCTACTCGCCTCACAGCTGCAGACTATCTCTTGCACCATAACACTTTCCTCTGCATTATTAGTGCTGTCATTCCATCGTATTCCAAACGCCACCTCCCAGGAATACAGGTTGCAAAAGTCATACGCATCAGCATGGGAGTCGAAAGACACGCCTACTGCTGGATTGATAACAACATTGGACTTGTTATCAGCATAACTTTTCAATGATTTCTCAAAAGCACTCACACGGCCTTTTTTTGGCTCCCTTTCATCTGGAACAGAACTCCGGTGACGCATACCAGATAAATGCAGAGACTGTAAGCCAACATTCACGGCCTTTTAACTATTGAACACGGAACAAAACCCCTGAAATAACTCAACGCGTGCAAAAACACGGCGAATAATACACCGCAAAGAAAAACAATTAGGAGTCTACACCAATTTATTCACATATAGCTTCCTTACTACCATTGTATACCCAATGGTAGGCCGCCGATAATAAATTCCAAGAAAAAATCATTCCCATAAACCCTACTCCCAAACATAGGTTGTTCTGACCTCCCCACGCAGCCGCGGCCGTGGTAGCGATGCTGTTCATGATGATGACGATGTTGTTGATGATGATGACGATGCTGCTGATGATGATGATACAATCAGGGTACTGTCCATAATTTATTCTGTCATTTTACTTTCAATTTTAGTCACTTAACTTTGTCCCTTCAATTTTTACTATGCTGATCAGATGGAGAAAGGCCACTATTCTACCATGAGGTGCTCACCTGGGGCTATTTTTCAATGCATTAAAAAAATGCCTGAGCCTATAAAACAGAGAATACGAGACATTGGATTTGGAGATTTGCTGAAATTAGAGATTGCTAAGCTTGAAGACAGGGCCTTAGCGATGTTTCTCATGAGCTGCATCAAAGAAGACCCCTTGCGGATTGAATTTTCGGGGAAGGTTTTGCCAATCACACCAGAAGCCGTTCATTCAGTTTTTGGCATTCCTGTTGAAGGTGATCCATTCCCAGTTTTTAATAAACAAGAGAAGTCGACAGCAAAAGCTGAGCTCAGGGAGAAGTGTGACCAGTTGGGAATGAAGGAAATATTTGTAATGGAGCACAAGAACAAGTTGGATGCTTATAAAAAATTGCAAGCATATGATGTACCTCGCTGGGTAATGGAGCACTTTGCTTCTCAGAAACGTGGGCCATGTGAAGTACCTGATGAATGGGCTGCTCAGTCATTCATGATGTTGGTCTGCAATGCACTATTGTTCTGTACCGCCACTAAAAAGATTACTGGTTTTGATTATTTAATTTGCAAGGATCTGAATTCTGTAGGCACATATAACTGGTCTCAAGCTGTTGTTGATGATATTCAATTGAAGGTTAAATTGTAGAGGGAAAAAGGTTCGAAAAACTCAACCCCTATTCTTCAAGGTTCCACTGCTTTCCTGATGGTAAGAATTCGTTAAAACATAATTTCAGTTATTCAATTGTGTCTCGGTCATTCTAATTCTCAGTTATTCGAACCGTTATCTCGTTATTAAAACATAAGTTCCACTGATATATTTCTATCTTTTTAATGACATTCAGCCATGTTTATTTATCTCATTGTTTCTCAGTTATTTCCCCTTTATATATTTTTTGTTTTGATTCTGTCCTTCACATTTATTTATATCATCTATTATTATGTTATTCCTACGATATGTTGTTGCAGGTGTATTATCTAGACAATTTACAATGCGATGTACTGGGACTCCCACAGACTTTACCTCGATCTCATGTCTTCAACACTGCTGTAATTGATGGTATTATCAAGTCTGATAAAAAGGTGTTCAATGAGGGCTACGTGTCTTATGGCAAGTTGCCTGTAAGTGGTTATTTGCTTCAGTTGTTTTACCTTTACTTTTGTACCTTTACTTCACTTATTTCCTTCACTTTTTTTTAGTTGAAGAATGTTGCTAGTCCTTTTTATCCGAATGCACGTGCTCATGAGGAGCAACAGTCTGAAGAGCAGCAAGAAAGGCTTTTATGTGCAGCAAGGGGTAGGATAAGGACAGCAAAAGGAAATGTTACTGGGTCAAAGGCAGTTCAGCCTCATCTTCCTTATGGCTTTATTTCCTTGGAGCCGGTGCTCGCTGAATCCATTGCTTCAATAGCTAATGAAAGGCTAAAGGGTTCTATGTCCGAGTCAATAAAAACCTATGATCTAGTCATCTCCAATGCATCTCGCAGTTTTCATGAGGAGCAGCGGAAGATTCAATGGATGATTGAGGTGAGCATGCGCAAGATTGAAGCAGCTCAAAGCCAGATCTTCAATGCGCAGAAGAAGCTATTGTCTGATGTGAAATCTGCCATTAGTTCTGAGAATCAGCTGCGAGAACAGCGACACGCACCTGTGAGTTTTCATGCATCAGTTTAGTTTTCCTTGTCTTTTTATCATCCCGTTATATGTCCTGCATGCTATGGTATGTGCAATAGGCTATGGAACTATGTGGGAAGCGAAAGAAAAAGATTGCCAATGTAGGCTCAGTCAATCTACACTCCGTCATTCTTCTTATTTGTGTGTTTGGTCACTCATATGATCTGTCATCCAGTCCTACAGTCATTCTGTCATTCATTTGATATGTCCTTCACTCTTTCCCGACTTCATTCCAGTCATTCTGACTCTGTATTATTATTGTTCATTTATTTATTAATGCCTTTATCATTGATTTTTATTTGCACCAGGATACTGCTCAAGGGGAGGATGTTGTTCAACCGAAGGATACGGCTTCATCTCCTGCACAGCCTCTGGATCATGATGCTCACGCAGCTGGGGGTGATCCATCTAAAGAAACTGTCAGTCATCAGGATTCTGAGCAGGAGGAACTTGTGTAGCAAGAACAGTCGAGTAATATTGAGACTCCAGTAAACACTCTTCCTCATGCCCTTCGTTCCACTATGGCTGACATTCTTCCTGGCGCCTTTATCATTGATTTTTATTTGCACCAGGATACTGCTCAAGGGGAGGATGTGGATTCACCTCCTGCACCGTCTCTGGATCATGATGCTCACGCAGCTGGGGGTGATCCATCTAAAGAAACTGTCAGTCATCATGATCCTGAGCAGCAGCAACCTGCGCAGCAAGAACAGCCGAGTAATATTGAGACTCCAGTAAACACTCTTCCTCATGCCCTTCGTTCCACTAAGGCTGACATTCTTCCTGGTATGGGCCAATCGGGAAGCAGAGGACTCAGAAAATTAGAGAGGCAGCGGAAGCGAAAGAATGACAAGAATGAACTGAACAAAAAGAGGTAACATATTAGTATCAGTCAGTATCAGTCTATCTGCGATGCTAAATGTGTGTTTATCTTTTGTAATTTTTTTGTAGGACAAAGGGCACTGATGAACCAGAGGGCACTGGTGAACCAGAGAGCACTGGTGAACCATGAGTTGTAACTCTGTTTTCATGAACTATGTATTGATACAGTTACTCTGTTTTGTGGTGATGTAAAAATTGTATTGACACTGATGAAACTTGTTCTGAACACTCCTTTATTTTCTACAACTTTTTTAAAGGCCAAAATTTAAGTTTGAATAAGATTTGGTTCCCAAGGACAGAATACGAGCAGGGGACTTGCAATAGTAAAAACTAGGAGTTGGTGGAAGGTATGTCAATTGTGAGGTTAGCAAGAAGTTTGTGAACTGTCTTTGTGGCCTGCGGGACTTCCACGATCGCCGCATTGGCTAACGACTGAGCGTAGGGCAGGAAGTACTTCGAGACTGTGTTGCCCTGCAAGCTGCAGAACATGACCCATCCAAAAGAGCCATAGCAGGTACGCCTCAAAGTATCCGGCCACAGTGGCCTCATTGGCATTGTCGGGCATGTACTCTGACTGCATGGAAGATTTGTGAAGTAATTCAAAGTTAATTCAAATATCTTTCAAATCTCAAAGTATTTAAACTTCCAATTTGTAACAGGACTAGCACGCGGTGGGGGCATGATTTTTCACCGCGTGCTATTACTAGATACGGTATGTGCTATTCCTAGATCCAGTGAAGCAATTCAAATGCACACGTAATTTGAAGCACTAACTAATTATTCTATTCTAAGTCCTCAAAAGTAGGTATCATCTCTTCCACCGCGTGCTATTACTAGATACGGTATGTGCTATTCCTAGATCCAGTGAAGTAATTCAAATGCGCACGGAATTTGAAGTACTAACTAATTCTTCTATTCTAAGTCCTCAAAAGTACACTACGGTCCGAGAGGAGCTCACCAAAGGTGATCGCCAGTACATGATGATACAGGAGTATATTGTTTGTCTACCTTCTGAAAGTATTCCTTGTTGTACTATTTCTGGGCACGAGACGTTCTGTTCCCTTATCCTGGACGACCTAGCTATGTGAACCAGATATTGAGAACCACCGAATGGACAGGCGGTACACGCGAGTACTATTTTTGGGCACAAGGCGTGCTATTCCATTATCCTGGACGACCTAGCTATGTGAACCATAGGTATTCTTGTTGTGTATCATCAGCTGGCATGATGATACAAGAGTCAGCTGGCATTGTTGGATGCTCCACGGGCAACGCCTTGGATGCTCCAAGAGTAACAATACATTACATCTCACATCTCACAATACAAATCATATCACATCTCACAATACATTACAATCGCCTTGGATCAGTTCATCCCATCTCACAATACATTACAGATTAAATTTCCACATCTTCTCTAGCTTCGCCCCTGAAGTTATAACCGTGCTTGATCTGAAGTTGATTCGCTATCTCATATGACAAAAAAGCATCTATGGTGGCATACCTTATTTGCTTGTCTGTCAAGAACTGTGAATGCCACCAATTGTGGTCCATCTTGTGCTTCTGGATTTTTATTTCTAGCACCTCTGATGCAATGTGCTCCAGTGATGATCTCCACTGCTTGCCAGAACGCTTGAGATGTCTATATTTTTCATTAACTTGTGGTACAATGACCTGATGGTCGTCCCACTTTGTAATAGTGATGCCACAGTCCTCCTCTAGGCGGACAACATCATTCTTGATATGTGCTCCGACGAAAATATGGCCCTCCTTTGTAAGAAAACTCTTCAGGACATCAGGAAGTATGCCCCCGGCGTGATGTACCTAGAACTTGAGTAGTTAGGGATTGATTCGCACGTAGCTAGAACTTGAGCGATTGATTCGCACGTACCTGAAACACAAGGCAGCGCGGGCCAACGCACAGTTGCAACAGGGCGAGTTTGTAGGCCTCGGTTCCGATCTTGCGCCACTCGGTATCCCGTCCAACTACCATAGGACATGGAGGTCTGTTACCTTTGATATCTTGGATGAACTGCTCTATGACGACCGTATCAACTGTGATCGTTGTCTTGATTGTCGTGTTGTAGAAGGCAACGTCGTGGTTCGACGTCGGCGGCCACGGACCGATGAGCCTCACGGTAGTAGGCTCGTCGGTGGGAGACCACTCATCCCACAGCGGCTTCGTCTCAACTGTAGTAGGCTCGTCGGTGGGAGGCCACTCATCCCACAGCGGCTTCGTCTCAACGGTAGTAGGCTCGTCGGTGGGAGGCCACTCATCCCACAGCGGCTTCGTCTCAACGGTAGTAGGCTCGTCGGTGGGAGACCACTCACCCCACAGCGGCCGTCGTGCATGGGGCGTGGCGCCGCCGACCGTGGCGCCGCCGCCGTGCCTGGGGCCGTGACGCCGCCGTCGTCGTGCATTGGGCGTGGCGCCGCCGACCGTGGCGCAGCCGTTGTGCATGGGGCGGGAGCGGAAGCGAGACGAACTGTCCATGGGGCGGGAGATGAACTGGTGCAATGGATTCCCGGCGAATGGAGATCCTGTTTGTAAGGGCGGGAGATGAACTGGTGCGAATGGATTCCCGTCGAATGGAGACTGTTTGTAAGGGCGGGAGATGAATTGTTCATGGGGCGGGAGATGAATCGAAAGGACGGCGCGGAAGGCAAAGAACCGGCCGGTTGCCATAACTTCCCATCACCACATATCTCATTATGTATCTTGGGATAGCACATCCTGTACCCCCGAATAGCACGCAAACGTACCGCCAGTCCAGTTGGCGGTTCCCACTAAACCGCCGTCCCCTGTACCGATCTGTAGTTGGTAATGTTATGCTATGGTTTATTCTGGTCTGCACACTGAGAGGCCCGTTCCCAACCCATTCGAACTCTCCCAAAACGAAATCTAGAGCACATTCTGTCTCGCGAATTACCACGCGGCGGCGCGGTACCTTCAGTACCAGTCCGCGGCGCGGGAGCGAGCTCGTCGGCCGGTGACGCGAGTCCTACGCAGCCGTCGCACAGCAGGAGTATATTGTTTGTCTACCTTCTAAAAGTATTCCTTGTTGTACTATTTCTGGGAACGAGACGTTCTATTCCCTTATCCTGGACGACCTAGCTATGTGAACCATATATTGAGAACACCGAATGGACAGGCGGTACACGCGAGTACTATTTTTGGGCACAAAGCGTGCTATTCCATTATCCTGGACGACCTAGCTATGTGAACCATAGGTATTCTTGTTGTGTATCATCAGCTGGCATGATGATACAAGAGTCAGCTGGCATTGTTGGATGCTCCACGGGCAACCGCCTTGGATGCTCCAAGAGTAACAATACATTACATCTCACATCTCACAATACAAATCATCTCACATCTCACAATACATTACAATCGCCTTGGATCAGTTCATCCCATCTCACAATACATTACGATGTCTACGATTACCAGTCCTTTCTAGCTAAATCTAGCAATTATTATTACATCGATACACATCCTGTATCTAGGAATAGCACATCCTGTACCTTGGAATAGCACATCCTGTATCTTGGAATAGCACTTCCTGTATCTAGGAATAGCACATCCTGTATAGCACATTAGACCAGAACATGTGGCAGTCAGTTAGTCTAGGAATAGCACCTCTAAAAATTAAAATGTTAATATTACAACAACAAGGCAGTTCTATAGAACATGTGGCGCTGTTCTAAGAACAATGACAACATCATCTAAAAATTAAAATGTTAATATTACAACAAGAAGGCCGTTCTATAGAACATGTGGCACTGTTCTAAGAACAATGACAACAACGTCTAAAAATTAAAATGTTAATATTACAGCAACAAGGCCGTTCTATAGAACATGTGGCAAAGAATATCATCAGTAATTAGAAGGTGTGGGATGATTCATTCTCCTTTTTGAACGCCTTAAACCAGGATTTTTGTCTTCATCTTTATCACCTTTAGAAGCATTCAATGTCATTTTACTTGTTTCTTTCCTCACTGTCCTTTTCCGTGCATGTTTCAGGCTAGCAGCAGGAGGAAGAGAGCCGCCGCCACCATCTTCAGCAGCAGCAGCAGCAAGAGCAGTAAGAGAACCATCAGCAGCAGGAGGAGGAGGAACAGAGCTACCATCTTCAGCAGCAGGAGCAGGAGGAGGAGCAGTAGGAGAACCATCAACAATTCTAATCTGTTGATCAGCAGCAACCTCATGATAAGCTTCAAAATGCTTGTTCCGGGGATCATCTTGGATCCCTGAGTCACCGCCCTGAGGCTCAGCTGCTCTGCTGCTGTTCTGGGCATCTTGCACGCCCATGGAGATCATAAACAGATTCCTCTCCTTCAAAATTTGTCCCATCAAAGTGTCAACTGTGTTGAAATATGATGTGGCAATTTCCCTCTTTCGTGGGCTTAAATCTTGAAAAAAATTGGAATGCAACGGTTCAATGCTGATGTTCGGAACAAGTTGCCTACTACCCATTGAATAGCATGTACCCACCATGCTCCTGAACTGAAAAGGATCAGTTTTGATAAGCTGCAAAATGCAGATAATGTAAAAAATAAAATAAAATTGGAGATGGAAGCTCTTAGGGTTTATTACATCTAGGAGGCCATAAATGTGACCACTGTGACTCCTCTTGTCTGCCTTTATGATTTTTTTGATAATCTCCGTGGTGTAGACGGAAGTCCTCGGGGTGATAATGCAAGGTATACTGTGAGGACTCCGTAGATGGTCTAGATAGTACAACTGTGGGGAAACAAAATACAATTGTGGTAAACAAATAATTGTAGAAGAACAATAGATATGCCTATACAAAAAGCACAAAGCACATACCAGTAAGCATGCCACACAACCAGAGAGTGTCCTTTTCTTCTTTGAAACTGCCAACTTATTGGAGTGCCACTTGCGGGCTGCCAAACGGAGGTTATCGACAACAGCCTTTGCCCAGTTCACCTCTGCAATGTCCTTCGGTGATTTGGTCAGGGCAACCTCCCGCTCGGTAACATGGTTTTGTGAACTAGGGAGCAGAAGTTTGTAGCACAACAGAATAAAAAAGCAACGGATGGTCAAATAGTCTGTGCCACCACCATTGATCTTGGCTATGAGGTCAGAGCTTTTAATTTTGTCAGTCTTGACACCAAGCTCCGTTCTCAGATTGTTAAGTTCAGATTCCATGTTGGGGTAATCTGGTGTGTCTCTTCCCTTTCCAGTTGGCACGCCAAGAACACATTGTACTACGTGTTCATTGATGGGCAGGTTCTTATCTCCTCCCCCCACTCGAATTTCCATATTTTCTGGGTCTGTATGGTCCATGAGGAATTCTAGCATGTAGCGGTCTCCAAATCCATCTAAACTAAACTTTAGAAGCTCCCCAAAGCCCAACTCTTTGATCTTATTCTTTTGGTCCAGTGAGAGGGCCGCTATTGCATCTACTACACACTTTGGTGATGATCTCATATTGATATCACATCTCTGCTTTAGAAAAAAAACAAGGTTAATGTAACATTTAAAAGAAAAAAACAAGGTCATTGTAACATGTTAAAAGAAAGAATATAAAGTGGTTAATGTAAAGAAATTGGAGAGTTCAATATCACCTTCTGGGAACACTTGTTTCCTTGCTCTTCGTGTGACTCTTGAGAATGAACAAGATCTGAAGCTGGCAGGCGACTCTTGGCTTGTCTCTTCCTGCTGATCATACCAGGAGGAGCCATCTACAGTTGAACAAGTCAAACAATCCAATTCGCACAGAATCGAATTTGATTAACGGCAAAATTACATATTAACACAGTGTAGAACCCATAAATCTAGAAATCCAAAGGGGACGGGGAGGGGGAGGGGAACCACATACCTAGCTCACCGCCAGCTATTAACAATCTAGAAATCCCAATCTAGAAACCCTAGCTCGCCGCTGCCCGCTGCAGTCCGCCGCCGAACGCCTCCCGCTCCCAATTAGCCGTCGGATGCTAATCAATTACTCAGATTCGCTCGGCTTCAACCGAATTCGGCTTCGGAGTGGTTGGAAAATGGGCCGTGGAACAAAATTCAAACCGGCGCGCCCTGCGTACTATCCTTGGGTTCCCAAGTCGTGGTCGTGCTATTCTCCAACCTGTACGGAACCAAACCCTTGTTGCAACCGGGGCGCAGGTGATTAACCTGATGGACGAACGAATGGGGATTTCGATCAGATTAGCAGTCAGAGCATCACGCACGCAGCAATCAAATCGAATCGGCGACCAAACTCAACGGGGAGGAGAGGGGTTGCGTTCCATTTGGGACGCGAAACCACCAGTTCTCAGGACAAGGTAATACACCCAAGCAACGCAAGCAAGCTAAAGCTGGTAGAGAGGTTACCAGTCACCACCAAAGACGAGCAGGAGAGGACTGCACCTCTTGACGACGGGGAGAAGGCCGCGGGTCCTTGCTGGCTGCGTCCCGACGCCGGCGAGGTCGCCGGTGATGGAAGCGGGAGCGGGGCTGGGTGGGGCCTGGGGGCGGCGTGGTTGAGCTCGGCCGCTCGCCGCCGCTGCGATTTCGATTTCGAAATTTCTGGCCGCCGCTCTCGGGGATTTTGGGGGGCTTTCGTAAATGCCGGAAAATGTTTTGCCGCTCTCGCAGAGCGGACAAAAGGAGTTGTTGGGCCTGGCTCAAACATCTCGTTCGGTTGATTGGGCCCTAACGGCTAGTTGCTGCGGGGTAGAGCTAGAGCAATTAATTGGAGCTAGGCCAAGCCCAAGCAAATCTCCCAAGTTCCCAAAGCTTAATGGGCCTCAGTTCAAGCAGATTTCAGTATCTCTGCTAAAAGAAGATTTCAGTATCCTGACAACCTGGGCCGACTTGTCATTGTCTTGCTAAAAACAAGCCGTCATCCTTGCAGATATTTGACGCTTTCTAGCTCTGCCTTTTTTTAAATCTTGTTTTCTTTTTCTGTCATCCTTGCAACTGGCCTGAGTGGGATGCCTGGAAGAACAATCCGTGGAAAAGGACTGGAAATTCATATGCTGCATGCTTACATGAGCGAATGGGCATAGTGCCCACCAGTAAAAGATTGACACCTTGCAAGAGTGAACAAAGCGTGGCAACACCACTGCTTATCAGGCTAGGAACAACGATCACATTCCAGCATCACTACAAGCTACCAGCCTGCGTCTTCTCACCAAGCTCTTAGTACCATTCGGACATCGGCCAACAACTACTTATCAGGACTAGATGACTACCATTCCCACTGCAAAAGTGGAAGTTACAACGCTGATGCTGAAACACCCACCAGGTTGCAGCTGGTTCACATGTGGGCTGCGACTGTGGGTTGTGACACTTCTTCTGCTGGAAAATGCTGCGGAAGCTTGCGCTTGCGCCGAGGCGCTGCCTTCATCCCCAACCTCCCTTCTGCTGCCAAGGTAGTATCGTCCAAGGTCACAGCAGACATGTCCACGGCATCCCCATGTGCTCCCCCAGTCCGCACTCACAAACAACTGTACCATCTTCAGCCCGGATCATAACCTCGAACTCCACCTGTGACCATGTCTCCCGGCGGTCACTCCTGATGTGCCGTGCTACATATGCCTTCCCTTTCTCCTTCTCATCCACTACGTACGAACCAGATTCAAAGATTATTTCGCCAAACTTTTCAAACATAGCCCTTGTATAGACCTTTGCAGCATGCTCCTCAATTGGAACTCCTTTGCTCAGGACCCTTGATTTCTGCAGGACAGACAAAGATAAATCACAAATGGGACTTACCAGCTAAAACATGGCAACCAGCATGTATGGCCTGTTACCTCCTTACTCCTACTCTCCTCAAAGCTTTCCTTTGACTCCAGATCGGATTGGAGTTGGTTGTACTGCTGCACAAACATGTAGATAGTGCTATCCGGTGGTACATAACCTTTGAGCATGTGGTTCACGGTCTCTCTTTTTTGCATACTAGTCTGTTTGCCACAGAATTTCTCTTTGAAGTAGGGTTTTGCCCATCTATATCGAGATCATAAATCTGAGTAAGGAATGCATCTCCATGCAAATTGTACTTCTCCAGGAGATGCTGCCAAGCAGACTCAAACTCTGTCACTGTCAATAACATTGCATCAATGACCTTATGAAAATCATCCATCCAGGATTCTTCAAATAAATTGGACCAAGGCATTCATCCTCCCTTCTCAGCACATGCAACTTACACCATCTATGAGTCGTATCAGGTAGCACCTCCTTGATTGCCAACTCCATCTCATGGCATTGGTCTACATTTAGCACAGCCCACACAGTTGATATCAGTTGAAAATTTTGACAGCAGCAACCCAAAACGAAAGCATAATCAATTTTGTGAAAAGGATAAAGAGCAGAAAGGGAGGGGGGTGTTACCTGTCAGAATCGTACATGGAGCTTTACCCCCCATTAATGTAACAAACTCGTTGAACACCCACTTGAAACTTTCCTCTGTCTCATATCTCATCAGCACTCCTCCTAGTATGACACTTTGAAAATGATTATTGGTACCAACAAACAGGCCAAAGGGCATGTCATACAGAGTAGTCCTATATTTCGTATCGAATGTTATTGCATCACCAAAGTGTGCATATTTCATCCTGCTACACCCATTTGTTCATAACAATGTCTTTATCCGGCTCTCATTGTCCACCTCAACACTATACCTGAAGCTTGGGTCATCCCTTCTGAAAGAATGAAACAACTCAAGAGCCTTGCAAACATCATCATCGGAGTTCTCCTTTGATATCCTTGCACACAGTGACTTCAAAGCTCTCTTATTGAACAGTACATTCTCCATGGCCCCAAAGAAGCTAGCAATGATGCCATTTATCTTACTGAGATCCATGTTGTTGTTCCTAAGGTGGAGCCCTAGATTTTTAGTGTAGGGATCGAGATGCTTGTGAGAAGGCCAATCTGACTTCTCACTGCAATCCCCAGTGAGAGGATGAGTGTGATCAGCTATAAATTCTCCGATGTGCCAACCATTCTCATTAGACCTGTGTAACTTGACCATAGCCTTGCAGCCAGTTCGCTGAGTTGAACTGTTGGCCTTCTTCGGATTGCCCTAAAACACAACCATGAGTGACAACTAAGGTACCCTAATTTGGAAGACTGACGGAAACATAAGTGGAACTACAACTCACCACACAGCTGCAATCTCTTGCCTTGTAACACTTTTAGCAGCATTCTTTCTGTTCCTACCCCAGCAAATGCCAAACCCCACCTCCCACGAGTACAAGTTGTAGAACTCGTATGCTTCAGCACGGGAGTCGAAAGATGTGCCCACTGCCGGATTGATAACAACACCTGACTTCTTCTCGGCGTAATTCCTCAGTGTTAGCTCATATGCACTAACACAGCCTGGCTTTGGCATCCTCTCATCTGGAATCGAACCAAAGCCAGGCCTGCCAATGCATAGATGCCGAATGAACAGTCAGTATTGTTAACAGATACACCTTAAACCCAGAACCTTTGAACACTAGCAATAATAGAACAACACAGCAAAAAACCAGAATACCCGAGGAGTTAATGTTACAGTTACCCGTATCCGGACCCAATTTTTCATACACACTGGACATCTGAAGCTTCCCTTGCTACCCGATTTTGGCTGCAACCGACATCAAATTCGGGGCAAAATTTGACTCCTAAACCCGACCGCCAGCACAAGACAGGAAGAGCACAGCGTTCTCACCTCCAAACCCAGCCACATGCTTGGGCAGCGCCGTCCACCGCTCCTCCACTCTGAGCGCCGCGCTGGCCGGGCCGCCATCGTACGCCGCCCCCGTACCCACGCCGCCGCTCGCCGGACCGCCGCCCTGCACCCCCTCTGCACTCGCGCTCCCACCACTGCCGCCGGCCCCCCGGCTGATTACCCGGAGCCGCATTCGGCGCCGGCGCTGTGACATCCCCGTTCCCGCCTTGCCGGGGAACCTTCGCCCTGCCACGAAATGCCGACGAAGGTCAAAACTTTGGGGCGGGCCGCCGCTTCCGAATGAAACGGGAGAGCAAGCCTCGCGCATGCCTCTCCCCGTGCCCGCCGTCGGCGGCCGGAGGAATGCCGGCCATCTCCGGCGCCACCGCCACAGCAGCAGCCCGCAGCTCGCAGCGCGGCTTCTCGAGGCGAATCATGTACCGGGAGCAGAAGCAACGGGAAGGTCGCTCACAAACGGACACTGATCGATGGGACCAAGAAGGGTGAAGAAGCAAGCATGGTGACTCATCACTGAACAGTGACACAGTGACAGTGGTGAGTTGATTATCAGAATAGGAAATTTATCAGATCATGTTTTTATTTGGTTTGCACATGGCGGACATCTTTTTTTTTGGTTTGCACACAAGTTGGCCGCACTAGAGCGGATCAAAAACTTTGTACAGCCCTTTTTATATTGCGTTAAACCAGACTGAATTTGATCAAATCACGTCAAATACACTTGTAGCTCCAGAAGCTTGGACGGTTCAAAAATAGAACAAATCGAACGGGACCAAATCAACTATGCCTGTCTACAGGAAGCATGGCCCTATCTTCCTGATGGCAACACATAGCTCTTGAAAAATCTTAGCGGCATACCAACTCAAAACTAGTCTAAAAATCTTCTGATATACGAAACATTTTTAAGTCCAACAGAACAGCCAAATGTACAACTACATAGAAAGCGATTTGAGACAAGCCATTACAAAAGCGTACAGAATACTAAACTAGCATGAAACATGAGTTCTAGGTGCCTGGAAATTGCGCAATTGTCACATCTCAGTACGAAACCAGGCCTTTGTTTCCATCAGGGCTGCTGGATCTGGAGCTGCTGCTGCGCCTGCGGTTGTATCTCGAGCTCTCCCTCTTGGCTGGGGCAGCTTCGGGGGATCTGGACCTCGAGGGGTCACGGCTCTTCGACCTGGACCTTGAGCGTCCTTTGTTGACAGTGGGGCTGCTGCCACGGTGGTCCGGGCCGCCTCCACCATGGCCTGATCGAGGGAGCCTGTTGCTCGCGTTGCGTCTTGTTTGTTCTGCAGGGCTATGGCTGCGTCTTGGGCTGGGGCGGCGATACCCTCCACGGTCACGGCGTCTTACCGGACTGCGTGATCTGCTCCTGCTTCGATCTCTCCTTGGGTACCTAATGTCATGGACTTAAACTTTGAGCCACTGCTAAAGTAACATGGCTTTGCACAAAATGGTACAAAAAGTAGCAAGCAAATGGAAAGGAAAAAAATTTCTTTTTTATCATGGTAATGGAAGAGCTACTCAAGTAAACTCCGATCTATATATAAGCTGCATGATCTACAAGCAGTGTAGGGTTTATATTGTGCTTGCACAGCTGATCTATATAGACAAAAATTGACATTCAAGGCATGTGTTCAGTATGCACAATACGAACAAACATAGGGATTTAATCAAACAAAGTAAACTATGGAATTGATGAACTAACAGAACAAAATATTTTTTTTACCAGGCACAAATTTCCTTGACAGTTTTGATCCATCTAGATTGGATATGATAAAATATTTAATGCCATGTTCTTTACTTGTTGGTGCTATTATTTTTAACCATAGTTATAATTTAAGCATCAAAACCAATTAGAGATGGCTTCTATCTGGCTATTTACGATGAGCAGGCTGGTTCCTAGAGGTAAACTTATAATATTACAACATGCAACTCTAATGCATTAAATAAGCATAAATAAAGAAAAAATAACAGTTGGCTGGAAAGAGGTTACTCTTAAGTCTAATGAGATTAGCAAAGCCCTGCAAACCTCACTTTAAAACATAACAAACACCAACCTGTATGGGCTACTGGCTCTTGGGGAGCCATGGTATCTCCTTACTGGCGAGCGTCTACTGTAAGGACCATTTCTTCCATACCTGATAAATAATGGGAAAATCAGTACAAATGTCCGATCTGTCGAAGTTTGATAAATAGTCTAATTTCAATTTTACCTATTGAAATTGTTCCATCTATCATCTCTTCCTCCATCATAGCGGGGCCGAACAGGAGGGCGCTCTGGAGATGGTGTCCTGTACCGCCGAGCATATCCATACTTCTGTGTAAAACCACGTCCTTTCCTGATTCGTTGAGGCTGTCCATTGTCTGCAGAGCCCATAGCTACATCTTTACCATTGGTGGCCACAGGTTCATTGCTTGGCAGGTGCCTTTCTGTACCAGTTCTAGACATGCCAGCCTCTGCAGTATCAGCACCATTGTTGCCATCTGCGCTTCCTGGCTTTGTTAAATTTACATCAGCCTGGATGGGATTGATCCTGGAGCTTGCAACTCGATCATTCCTGCATTTACAAACAAGGACATCTGTATTAACCACTCAGACCGTAACTAGTAATCTCAAAGTTGAACAGGACAAACTTCACTCTCTTGCATGGTAGTAACAGGATCCCAAAAGGAAAGTGTGTTTGATAAACCAAACATGAAATAGGTATACCTATCTTCTGGATTGTAATTTGCAGATTTGTCATCAGCCCCATTTTCATCTTTGTTTGAGGGTTTACTCCCATCATGTGAATGGTGGACAGCAGTAACCATGTGTTTGCCTTTGTCTACATCTTCAAAGGTTCTTCCTTGTTCTGAAATTGTCATTTTGGTACTCTCTTTGTCTGCTAGAAATAAAGATGGTTACTACATCAAAACCGTAGACCAACAAAAAAAGTGAGGCAAAGTCATCTCAGAATAACAACAACAAACAACAACAACTTAGCCTTTTGTCCCAAGCAAGTTGGGGTAGGCTAGAGATGAAACCCACGGAAAACAAGAATAAGAAACACAAAAAGGGCACAAGCCAAAGGAAGAGTTAGGGGTTAAACGAAAAGTAACAACAAACCTAACACAACCCTCCACATTTTCTCATCGCGGGCTTGGGACCGGCAAAGGCAGTGTTCAAAGTCATCTCAGAATATGAAATGAAAATGTTACAAATAAATACAGTATATGAAACTTCAAGCTGGTTGGATATTTTAGTATGTGCGCCATAGTTATAAATAGTTTCTTTCAGGTTGGAGAAAGGACAGTAACTCATTATTAGAAACAGTTGCTTTCAGTTAGAAAATGTAATTTTGTTATCACTGTGAGAGCACTCCACTCCATTTATTTCTCGTATCCAAAAGCAAATATAAAGTTTCTTTAATGAAATATGTATCACTATCAATAAACAATGAAGATTAATAATAGCATGAACAAGGCACCAAAGTCAGATGTTTAAATTGTTCAGATATATATGGTTTAAATTGTTCAGATATATATGGTTTTAGCAGGCCAGATATATATGCACTCAAACTGAGGTCCACTAGAATATGGTGATAGTAGATATAGAAAACACAAAGTAAATCTAATTGCCATTAGGTTTACTACCTTTCCGTTTGGAACGCTTGGTGCCGCGGCCCCCACTTTCACTGTCAGAACTGCTGTTATCTGTCTTTGAGCTTATTGAATCATCACTTGAACTCCCATAGCTCCTATAAGATAAAACAGCATCAAAAAGGACGAATTTCAGCTAAGGCATCCAATGCTAACTAAGTAGCGAGATAATACAGATTAATATTGTACCGTCTAGATCTCCTTTTAGATCCTCTACTCTTTTTCTTACTCTTCGTATGTTTACCCTTCTTCTTTGTAGGCTTATGCTTATCTTTCTTAGAACCTTTTCTTCTCTTACGCCTATGATCACTGGATGAGCTAGTATCCAATGATGATGACGAGTATGATTCTGACTCAGAACCACTATCTGAGGAATAGGATCGTGAGTCTGAAGTATCTGAACTATATGAATCAGATGAGTAGTGTTTTCTCTTCTTTCTGTGTTTATCATCACTGGATGCTTTTTTGGATTTTGTTCTCCCTTCAGCATTGGAGTTAGCATTTGCTCTTCTTAGCTTCTTCTCTGCAAAAAGAGGTATGAGAAAAATTAGCAGAGAGAAGATACAAAACATTTGCAGATCTACATTTTACTCATTTGTTTATACCTTTCTCTCCCTGTAGCTGATCTTGAGAATTTATGTTAGAGACTTCACCGCAGTCTACAATTTTCACTTGGCGAGTAGGAGTTCCATTTTCACCACTAACTGCCTCAAGCTTCTTAAGCAAATCTATTCCACTGACCACCTTCCCAAAGACCACGTGCTTGCTACAGACATTACAATTTAATTCATAAGGTTGCTATGCCATGGAGAATAGGTAGGGAATATAAGACAAAGAGAAGACATCGCAGGAAGTTAGGAATCGGTGACATTAATCAATGGTAAGGAAAATACAATATACTGACATGTGGTGTGTACTTGTATTTCTACAATTGCACGGCGGCGCGGGGGGGGGGGGGGGGGGGGGGGGGGGGGGGGGTTTGGTGAAGGTAAATACGATACATGCTCCTCCAGGTTGGGGTCATCATCACTTACTTGAATCATTACTAGTCAGGGGCGAAGCTACACTATAATTAGGGGGTGCCTAGGCACCCACAAGAATAAACAAAACTAGTGATTAAGCCTAATTTTTCACCATATATGCACCCCCCCCCCATAGCTCAACTCTATGCACCCACAAGGCAAGTGCACCCCCCTTCAATTTGCTCTAGCTTCAACCCTAGTACTACTCACAATGTCACCAGTAAATTTTCTCACAACATATTAGGTTTTTTTTACTTTGTTGTGACATAGAGAACTGAAAATCTAATAAAGCCAAGTGACTCAAGAAAAAGAAGCAGTACCCATCAAGATGAGGTAGAGGCTTGAATGTTATAAAAAATTGGGACCCATTGGTGTCTGGTCCAGCATTTGCCATGGACAGCACACCAGGCTGATCGTGCATTAGCCTGAAGTTTTCATCTGTAGAACAAATGATGGAATGCTAGAAAACTTCAGCAAAAGCTTAACAGGACAGTCACTGATAGCTAACAGACAAATTTTACAACTGCCACAAATTTCAACATAGCTATAGTAACCTGGAAATTTTCCACCATAAATGCTCTCTCCACCACGTCCTGGAAATAGCATGCAACGTTGAGCTTATAAAGTACACTACAGCAAGAAGTCAGTTGAAAGAAGAAGCCTGGGCTAATGAAGCAATACCATCTCCTCTTGAAAAATCACCACCCTGCAGGAAAGAAATTTGACAAATTTAGTTTAAAAAAAAAACAGGCGTTAATGATATCTATTAGAATGAGAATTCTGGGATCAAGCTGCATGTATAGAAGCACAATCACATGCATATTGCATATAGTTCAGTAGTTGAAATCCCACAAAAGATTCGAATATACCATCACTAGCTAAGAAATACGCAGGAGCCAGATAGTAGCAATCTTGCAATACCTGAGCAACAAACCCTTTAACTATGCGATGGATGTTTGTTCCCTTATAATAAAGTGGTTTCTGTGTGGATGCTCCAAGGCCTTTTTCACCTACATGTTGGGCAGAAGTTAAGACTTAGGATTTGGACTACAAAATGGAAATACAGCTTGCAACACCATGGTAATAAATCATTTAAATTATGTGAATTTTTCAGCTACTCAAAATAGCGAACCTTACGCCTACCAAAGAAACTTGGTAAAATCAAACGCCGATCAAGTATGAAGAAAGTATATTGTGTCATTAGTTTCAACTCTCTCGTGTCACATATGGTCAAACAATCTAACATGAAAAAAAAGAGCATGGTGATATCTTTCCATTTGTTACTAACACTGAGAGCTTGTGTATTCAAACATAGCAAGATAGCAAGTCCACACAAGCGCGCGGACACGCTATTTCACAGAAAGGAACCAGAATTACCAGTACAAAGTGCTCGGAAGTTCTCTGCGGTCCTCGGGACTACATTTGCAAACAGCTGCAAACAAACACCAAGAGTTAATATGGTGCATGTGACCATGTCCTCGACAGCCAAAACAGCCAGCCGTTATGCGAAAAGCAAGACCAAGCATGCTGCTGCAAACTTTACAACCTCGAATGTGATCCTCTCAGCACTGCCTCCACCTATTGATATGTCCATGAAGACATGAGGATTCTTAACTTTGGGCATGGTTGCCCCAGCCCCTTTGGGTGACCTGCAGGTGTGACGAAAAAGAAAATCTTCAGCAACTCAGCAACATCCCTAAAGCGAGTAACACTCCCACGAGGAATTTGTGAACACGTGAGCATCCCAAATCACTCTTCCTTCAACTGGCGCTTTATTAAGGCCCAGGAAGGAACTTGTGAAATAATCCAGCTGCTATCAGTAGCGCCCCGACAGCTACAAGGTTTAGGGTAAGAAGCTCCACCGAGTTCCACCCTGCGCTAACGAAGATCAGAGCCCAATCGAAACACGTACGGGTTGGATTGGCGCCACGCAAGAGGAGCGAACAAATCCATCCGGGGACTACCCGGAGTGGATTGGGAACTGTAGACGGCAGGAAATTTCGGTTTTGTGCTTGGATTCGGCCTCGAGCGATCTAAGGAGAGAGGCGGGGAGAGCTTACCGGCGAGTTGGGATGGAACCCGGCCCGGCGCCGTTGAAGGAGGAGGCGGCGGGGGACGGGAACGCCGGGGCGCCTGCGGCTACGGGAGGGGAGCGAGGTGGCGGAGGGCGTCAAGGTGGGGAGCGCGCTCCGGCGGCGCGTGCAGGTGCGGCCGTCCGTTCTGGTGGGGAGCGAGGCCAGGGTTCCTTGAGGTGGTGACGGTCTGCAGGTGGGCTTAGTTGGGCCGATCATCCCCCCTTGGGCCTATACAACTCCGGCCTGGCCTCTCTCGTGCGCTCAAAAAGTCTTCTCTCAAAAAAATAACAAAAAATTAAATCAACGATTTTGTTAGATCCATGTCGATTGTCAAACAGTGTTTCCGTTTCGAAAAAATTTACTTTAGAAAAACATCTGATTGACTTTCGGATGTGCTCCTAGATGAATTTCGACGGACACCAATTATTTCCATAACCAAACACTTTCTTTTGCAACAAAATATTTGTAGATATGCATATATGCATCATGAATGTGCAATGCCAGCAATCATATAGATGACAGAATCCCTGGTTGCTTGAATTGTTTGCTTCTGATGAAGATCACTACTGATTCACATTTAGGCATCACACAAACTGAACACTACATCTTGACACAGCATATGTATATCAGTAAGATATTCTGAATCACAATCATATGACTTGAACGGTGATGATGTTCCTGCTGACACAGGATTCCAAGACAAGATTTTTTTTTTTTGTGTGTGTGTGGCTAGGGAGCCGGCACTTCCAAGGCAATGTCTCTCTTGGGCCACTGGACAAATGTGTGGACGGCATCCCCTAGTGTAACGATCTCATTGTTCGGGAGCTTCTCCAGCGGGACAGCCATGAAGGGGCTACTGACCATGTCGATCCGGACCTTTGCGAAACCATGGGCTAGCTGGGCATCACGCACCAATGTCCCTGCCAGGCACGGAAACACCATCCCTCTACCGGCCTCAACCGGGAAGGATAGCAAGCCTCACCAGGAGCTAGCACGGCATGGGTTTCTGCATAACAATACACAATTAGCCAAGGCACCCAAGCAGCAGTCTGTCTATGGAGTATTCTAGAGATTCAGTTTAGTTTACCTGGATGTCATCGAGAGGAAATCTGGCATCGCTCTGTACCAAAGGTGCCGATGATGCAGAGTTTTCACTGACCATCTTTCCAAAGACCACGTGTTTTCCACAAAGTACAAATTGAACTCATTTAAGGTTGAGAGACCATGGGGAAACCAGTAAGGAATGCAAGACGAAGAAGACATATCATAGGAACTAATGACATGAATCGCTGTTGAGGCAACTATAATACACGATCAACATTGGGCTCATTGCATACTCTAAATCATTACTTTTCACAATGTCCTCAATAAATTGTCTCAAGGGATATTAAATTTTGTTGTGGTGTGGAACTCAGAATCTGATAAAGCCAAGTGACAGAAGGAAAGAGCAATACCGATTAAGACTAGGTTCATCCCTGAATGTTATAAAAAATTGGGATCCATTGCTGTTTGGTCCACCACCTGCCATAGGTAGGACACCAGGCTGATCATGGGATAGCCTGAAGTTTTCATCTGTAGAACACATGATTGTAACTTGTAAGCAGAAAAAAAAACAGCAGAAGCTTATTAATAGCATAATCATGAAGTCATCAGTAGCTAACAAACAAATGATAGAACTGCCACAAATTTCAATTTAGCCATTAACCTGGAAAATTTCCGCCATATATGCTTTCTCCACCATGTCCTAGAAATAGCATGGAACGTTTTAGCTTATAAAGTACATTACAGCAAGTAATCAGTTCAAAAAAGCCTGGGCTAATGAGGTAATGCCATCTCCTCTTGAAAAATCACCACACTGGAGGAAAGAAATTCGAACAATTGAGTTTTGTTTAATCTTCAAACAAGCAGATGCTAAAATGCAAGAGTAAGGATTTGTTTTAATCAAGGTAAGAACACTGGGACTGCGCTGCATAACTAGCATACTGCCATACTTTTCAATTTGTTGTATAGAGACTAGAGTATATCTCCGTATTTTGCAATGCCACGGAAGATTCACACATACTGTCACTAGATAGGAAATATGCAGCAGCCAGATCAGTTGCAATCTTTTGTACCTGTGCCATAAACCCTTTAACAATGCGATGGAAGATCATTCCCTTAAAATGAAGTGGCTTCTGTGTAGATGCTCCAATGCCTTTCTCACCTAGATGACCAGAAGTCAGGACTTCAAATTATATAAAAAGAAGGTCATGCAGCTGGTAACTCCGTGCTAACAAGTTATTTATATTTATGAATTTTCAGGCCCACTCATGAACGTAATGAAGCATATGCCTTCCGAGAAATTGTGGTTATGCCAATCAGTCTTTAAGAAATATAAGCGAAGCATCTTATCACAGGTTTCAACTCTATAATGTCATATATGATCAAATAATCTATATTGACAAGAAAGGCATGGGGGAGATAGAAATAATCCAATTCTTTGACATCATGGACTGTATGGTACTGGATTCAATTCAAGACCTTCATATTGCGAACATATGCTGCAGCAATAACTCCTACACCACATGGACTCTGTATCACAGCAAGGAAACCAGACCTACCAGTACAAAGAGCTCGGAAGTTCTCAGCCGTCTTTGGAACTACATTAGCAAAGAGCTGAAAACGAAAGTTAAACGCTAATCAGATCAGATGCATGCCACCCATGACCTGGATGGACAAAGGAGCCATTGTGGAAAGGATAAAAGAAGGCCAGAAGCAAGGGCATGACGCTAGCTGCAAGCTTTATAACCTCGAATGTGATCCTGTCAGGTCTACCTCCACCAATGGATATGTCCAAGAAAACGTGGGGGTTCTTGACCTTGGACATGGTTTCCACACACCCCCCCTTGTAGGTCGATCACCTGTAGCTGTAGGCATATGGCACGAGGACACCTTCATCAGCATTGCAAAATACCAAAGCATTAACCCATGAAAAACAACAACTATCTTTGGCCCCATCAGTATTGATCCCCCTTCAGATATAAACTACGATCTTACGCTGAATAAGAACCCGAACCAGCGAACCGAACCCACAACACCATCAGCAGGGAGGTGTGGGGATGAGTATTACCGGCAAACACGGACGGACCAACAGCCCGCGCCGTGCGGGAAGACGGCGGGGGTAGGAGGAGATCGAGGTGTGGTGGTGGGGTTGCGTCGTGCTCCGGCGGTGCGGGAAGGCGAAGGGCAAGGCGGCGACCAGGCAGGACTCTGCTTTGCAGAAGGACCACCGCCGTGGTGTGTGTGGGCCGGATTGGGCCGAAAAACTCGGGCCTGCAGGCCGAATTCGTTTCTGCTAATCACACAAGTAGCGGATCCTGTTGAACAATGAGACAGGACTCTTTTATCAACAGTGAGAACTCTCTTCTTGCTGTGTAGCACCTTATAGCCTAAATTGAGCTGTGTTTTCAGAATTATCTACTACTCCCTCCGTTCCAAATTATAATTCATTTTAACTTTTTTAGATACACAATTTTTATTATATATCTAGACATAGTGAACATTTAGATGTATGGCAAAATATATATATATAAAAGTTAAAACGAATTGTAATTTGGGAGGGAGTATATGCTGTTTTTTCTTGTGAACGATTTTTTTTAAAAAAAAAACTAAATTAACATTGTGCCACGCATTGCTTACATCATCCTAGCACCATCTATCCATATCTTTCTGTCTCTCTCAATACCAGCCTGCATGATCTAGCTAATAGCTAGCTCTCACAGATCACCAGCTAATATGAACTAACCGTAATTAAGGTCGTCAATTCGCCATGTGGCAGGCTGCGGTTTCTAAGGGTTCATGACATGCGCTGGGCGTTGTGGCTGCATGCCTACCTCACTTCTTCCAAGCACTGTGTTGGCCTGTTATAGCAATGCTAGCTGCAGCGTCACTTTCTTGTAGTCTGGAAATTGAAAACGAGGATGATCTCTCTTTGATGAATGTGTCATGGCAGTTGTGAGACCTAATTTTTGCCTGATCAGTGCACACTAATTAAACTAACTGCACTGTCAATTGACCTCTGATTGTTGATGGCTTTTCTGTTGTCCTCCTAGATGTACACATCACTTTTCAAGGACCATTGATTTCTGCAACCAAGATTTTTGTGGACCTGCACGCCATGTACGTGTACGCCTCACATGCGCATGTACTGTACAGGGACTCTTCTCTTTCTCCAGCAGGACTGCACCCACAGCTAAACGCAACAAACAAAGGTGTCCACATTACCTTTTTGCAACATGTTATATAGCATGCATGCGTGTATCATCACAGATCATATGCACAATGCCAGCTATCATACAGATGACAGAATTCAATCCACAATCTTGCATCTCGCTTTCTCCGGTTACCTCTGAAATGGTTTGCTTGCGACCGAAACCGCCGCGGCTTTGCGCGTAAAAGGAAACAAAAGATGAAGGAAAAGATCACCACCACTTCTCCAGAATCCTACTTAATTACACCCCTGACGATGCTGATTTATCCTTGTTTTGATATATAGTCGGAATTGAAGCATAGTATCCCTTGATTATTGCCTTTCTTTTATCATTAGTTTCAACCGCGATTCAATGTATGTATGTCGTCATCGTCCATCAAGCAAAACAGCAACATTGCTCAACCCCTAAATAGTATGGTTCTACGGTTTTATTAGCTCTCATTGTTTTCTTTCTCAGACTTAGTTTACTACTTCCTTGGTTCATGCATATAGCCGTTACAAAGATAGCTTATGAAATTAAGGCAATGAAATTTTGGTCTATCTATTGTATAGATTTGTCACCAAGGCTTACAAACAAGCAACAAGACTACAAAAGGACTTTTTTTTGGGGGAATTATTATAAGATATACATGATTAGGTAGTTGTTGGTTGGAAACTGATGATGGGGAACTCAAAAGGCTGTCCATAGGTCAGGTTATGATAATGCCCTATATATGTGCATATATACTAGCTAGCTAGGATCATAGAGCCAGCTAATGTGAACACTGTCTTTTATTTCTATGCACATGTGTAGATGGATTATTGTGTGCAGCAAGTTAAACAAATTTTCACAAAGCTTAACAGAAAGGTGTGGTGGTTAGTGGGGGAGGGTTGAGAGCGACACAAATGCATGTAGTATATGTTGCCGTTGGGACCACCACACATTAGTTAGGTGTTACATCAATCTAGCTAGAGCTAACTACAAGCAATCTGGCCTTTCCTTCTACATAACCACCAATATCAATCATATGATTTGGCGTGCCAGTGCCACTGCTATATATGCTAGCTACCCTCTTCCCAGCTTCACCCTCCTCGCATCCCTCCCTCTCTCTCTCTCTCTCTCTCTCTCTCTCATACATCTCTCGCTCTACAATTTTTGGTGCATCCTCTAGGAGCTGAAGCTGCCAGCATGATCTGACGAGTGTTTAGCTAGTTGACCACAGAAATGATGACTGCTAACGATCAGATCATGCTTTGCAGTTTCATCTGCTAATGGGTGCACAGCAGATACTTCGTCGGTGTGCAAGGGTAATTCACAAATTTCTCGCAACAGATGATTCTTTCGTGCTTTTCCGTAGTTTCTTGTAGTTTCATGGTGTCGGCGGCAGAGCTCATCGGAGCACCAAACAGACAATTCGTGAATTTCAGGTGAAATGAACAGCACAGATACCTTCTTTTCGATTTCGTATTCCTCCTTGATTCCATGGCTTGCATTGATGAGTGATGCCTGATAACTAGCTTCCCTGCAGCTACTTTTCCTGCTTCACTTATATGATTTGGAGGTTTTTGTAGTAGTCTTATTGTGTCTTAGATTGTTCTGAAGAAGCTATACATGAGATCATTAATTGGAGTGGAACCTGTTCGTTCTTGGAGCCGGATTTGTCTGTCTACTCTGAATCTCTGATGCAAGGAAGGATGCTCAATTGACAAGTGAATTGATTCATGACGAAGAAGTATTTCTTTTCGACAAATCGTATACTATACTTTCCAAGACTTGCAAACATACTTTGAGATATTAAGGAATTTATAACTTTGTATATAACTAGCACACACCTGCAAATGTGATTGTGTTTATGCTAGTAGCTACCTGAATCCATGTACCTTTTTATCCATTCTTTATCATCAGTGACATTACTACTTTAATGCCACGTATATAAACCAGCCCATTTCTGAATTAAATAGAGGATCTAAAAATTAAACAGCAAATGAGATTGATTGATTAGTCGCTTGATTGGTGTGTGTACAACATTAGATTCTCTGTCCCTTTCTACTACAGCCGAAAGTTGGGTGTACTCTTAATTTCCCATAATGCCAGTCCTACTCAGTGGCATGTGAAGGAGATCCGTGACAGATTGGTAGCGTAGATAAAATAAAGATTATAAATATGGAGAGGAGATCAGTCGAAGCACTGATTGATGATGAAAAGATGGAAGAGAAAATTATTGTGGCAACGGTAGCTCACGTACAGCATACTTATACCTGCTTCACTTCACCAAATTCGACTTCGCTTCGCGAAACTATAGCCAAACACCCTCAGCTTCACCAGCTCAGCTTCACAAAAAATGTGAAGTTGGCCCCAACTTCACGAAATCCATGAAGCAGCCAAAAGGGTACTTCACGAGTAGTCATTTTGAACTCCCTCGTGAAGTTGGGGAAAAATTACCCACCAATGTCACTGATTACACATCTGAAACGTTTTTCTTTCTATTGTCTATCCCACCCCCCCCCCCCACCACCATCTTCCTCCCTCTGTCCGCTCTCATCCCTCTGTTTCCTCCCATCCCTCAAAACCTGCCGGCCATGTCCACCGGCGGGGGGCGGGTGGGGGGCGCGGGCGGCGCGGCGCGGCCCCAACATTGTTCAAGGGCATAAGGGACTTTTTCAATCTAAATCTCTTTTTTCTGAAGCTGAAGTTGGTCTGCTAGCCAAACACTTTCAAAAACTCTGCAACTCCAAAGCTGAGCTGCTCTGCTGTGAAGTTCATGAAGCTGAGCTGCGATTTATGAAGCAGAGCAGTCCCAAACAGGCCCTAACACTCCTTGCAATTATTTGTAGCGTCTTAATCGTTGTTGAAGTCTAGTAAATGATCATGCATCAGAGTGTTGCCGTTAGTGTACTTTTCGCAATTGTCCAATCTCCATCTTCGACTTCGAGAGATCAAAATGGGCAGATAATTCTAATGGTTGCAGTTACCTCATTCTTTTCTAAATCATGAATTCCAGTTACTTCATTAAGTAATAGTATTCTTGCAAACATTTTTCAGATTCCTAAATCATGAAACACTTGCAGTTTGAACTGACCCTAGGTAATCTAGGAGATTAAAGTTGCTAAGAGTCCTAGATATATCATCAGTAGAAATCTCATGTCCACGAAGAAATTATTGTGGTAACGGTAGGTCGCGTACTGCATACGGCTACTACCTAGTACAGTTGCAATTATTTGCAGTGTCTGAGAAAAATACATGAGAATACTGCCATTACACCGCACTTTTCGCAATTGTCTAGACTAGAGAAAAGGCCAGTGAATGCTAATGGTCGCGGTTCATTATTTCCTAATTCAATTACATATTCTAGAGTTTGCACTTTTCCGTTAATTAAGTATTTTCTTTAAAACATGTTTTTTCAGATTTCTGCTATAATTTAATACCATCAGTACCTATTTCATATGCTTAAAGACACGTTATTAGTTTGTTGGGGGCACTGCCTTCATTCAACTTTTTTTTCCTTCCAAATGATCATTAGCTGATCAGCATATTTTAAGTTGTAAAATTAAACTTTACAGCCATTTCTATGGTGTCCTAAAAAGATGTCGTATGTGGCCGGCCACTTGAGAGTTTGATGTTGCTTTCGTCGTGACACGAAAGTCCAGCTTACGCTGTAATGTGAGCATGCATTGCTACGTCGTATGCTTGACCTTTTCCCTATATTGGAACCTAACCTTTTCCCCTGCGCTATCCTTCTGTTCACGACATCCATCCCTATTGAGCATAAGATGTAACCTAGTCAAGCAAGCAAGAATGTTCCAGATTAGTAAACAATCTTCTCGCTTTTCGGCAATTAGGAATGCGTGTTTAGTCTTTGCCTGCCATTAATCTTGTTGACACTGATGGACATCAGGGCATAGTGGCCAAAGCTGATTGAGCTGTTAGTTCATCAATCTGTTCATGCATAGTATGTGCAATGAAGAAATTTTTCACGCACACACAACCCATTTGCACAAGGCAAAGCGTTGTTAAGCTGCTAACCACAGTTACTCTATCAACCGGATTGTCCGGCACACCACAGTTACCCCCTAATTAGGTTTTCCCAAGCATAGTTCAGCCAATGCAATTGGTAGCCATACTGGCGGTCTTTTATCAGTTCACTAGGAGTCTTCAACAATCGATGCTAGCTAAGGCTAGTTTCAACAAAATTTCATCTGAAAGGGTTTACAATTCAGAAAAATTTCATCTGAATCTAAGCTTTAAAGAGGTATCGTCATAGTTCTGGGGAGATTTATTCCAGGTTGCACGGACAGCAGCCAGCAGAAGTTTCAGAATTGAGTCCCGAATTCTGAAATTTCTCCTGTTCCATAGACTCCCCTCTTATTTGGCATTTGGCAGGGTGACAGCTACGTACCCTGCATCAGCTGATATCTCCTCTGGAGCGAAATCATATGCCACGATAGAATGATGATAGATCAATCACCCAATGTCCTCATCAAACAGTGGCGGGTGGCCATGCATTCTTGCTGCTAAAGCTAGACAGCTACATCCAATCTCTGGCAAGAAACCTACATATAAATATGTGACGAAATCTTTGGACAAAAGAAAAATTTACATGGCCTATCTCTGCTCAATTGCTCTGCTGAATCCACGGTGATCTACAAAATTCAAGTGAAATATGATAAATAAATAAATGATCATTTGGGTTCTTTAAAGTTGCCCACACTGTCTGCATTTGTTTTCAAAGTCTATACAAGTAGCATCATCCTATCACCAGATGCCATCCAAAGATTCTCTTCAATTCTTGATAGAATGATAGACTCAAGTTCAGAAATAATAAAAAAAAACAGCAAACAAATCCATACAGGGCACATTTGTCGCAGGCTAGAAGCCGGTCCTGCTAATGATCAACGAGTCACATCACAACGCCCATGCTTGCAAATTATTGGCAAACAATCAAGACGAATGTACCCAAACGTCCACAGCAGCCCATCAACATCAGGATGGATTAACAGTTATACCTAACGCTATGTGCCAACTGTTATGCCCATGTCTACAATGCAGCAGATTGGCCCCGACTTCCACTTCGAAATAGGCAGAGAAATCACACTTCTGCAAGAGAAGACGACAGATGTTTAGTATCTAATTAGTGTCTTCAAACATATAAGGTTATCTAGTCTAGAAACAATGACACATTAACTATTATATATGATGAGGAGGCCAAGGAAGGCTCATATACACAGATTGGATTAAACACTAGGAGTTCTAAAGGGCTTGACTGGATTTAAATCTTCTGTCCTTCAATCAGTTCAAGGGTAATAGCATGAATGAGAAAACACACCCATGGGTTCAACTTCTAGGTCTCTTACTTCAGAAATTTCCAGATTACCTCTGCATCGACCTTGTAAGTTGCACAACATGGATCTCACTTCGCTATCGAGTGTCCACCAGCCAGAATTGATTTTCCAGATCACCCAGGTGATGCGCAAACTCCAGATATTGTTGTGAAGCATCCTGGTATAGATTTAAAACAGATATGACAACGGAAAACCAGTGGGTGACATGAGGCTGTAGCAATTCTTACAACTACTATGCATTGATTAATTAGTAGTGTATACCTTTGCACGAATGTTGCCAAAAATATTTAATTTCCATGTCCCTCCTTTGCAATGTTAGTCTCACCAAAAATCAAAGGACGTAGTCCTGATGTTGTCCAGTGTAATAAGAACACTACCACCAGCATCCTGAAAGATGTTGAGAATGAGCTGTAGTTCACCTCCCAGTACAAGGCAGAATAGGGACCAGGATCAAGGAAGCAGTTTTCTGTGCCTGCTACCTACACCCTTCGTTCTTAAATATATGACATTATGTTATGAATGCCTAAGGCTCTGTGAGTATAGATACCAATGCGGATACAGCAGTAAACGGTACATTGCCAGATATGGTTAAACTATTGAGGCACTATTGTGGGAAAAAGTTTTAAAATTGCTCAACTACTCCTATGTATTATAAGATTTTAATCACTATAGTCCCTAAAGTAGTTCATTTGAATTCAGATATTTTCTACGTGCACACTGCACTCCTACATTTTTGAAAAGTAATTCTGACAATTGTATGAAAGAATAATTAGCTATCTCCAAGGTTGAAAACCTAACCTACCAAAAGGTGATGACTACAAGAAAGAATACATTAAATTTTGTAAGCAAGATGATCAGGACATAAGTAGTTTTCTTTTTTTTTAAGAGAGAAAAAAGAGCAAATCGGTGACAAGATGAAGCTCCAAACAATGATGAGGCACATACTTGATCCAACCAAATCCGATTTGTCTGAAGAGGCTACAAACACATATAAAATTGGTTTCCTGAAAATTATACAGTTTATTAGTTTGGTTTTTCACCTTGTATCAGAAGGTAAAGAATCAATAAGCAACGCCGCATCAAAGAGGGAAGAGGGGACCTCTAAAATAAATGCAAGGGGGGCTAATTGCTCTTTGTTTTTTATTAAGTACCAGTACCAGGACGATCTTGCTACTAAGGGAGAAAAGATCCCTTACTGCTGCTTTTTGCTCAAGTACAAGACTGAAGTCTCCCTGTTGGATGTAGATAGACATACATCATCGTAAAGATAATGTACATATATTTTCACTTTTCAACTATTTCAGTGTGTTTTCTAAATTGTCGACTGGAGGGATGATTAATTGCTTCGATTATAGATCATAGACCAAGTGCTTGAGGTTAGGGAACCAATAGCTCACCTCCAGCTCTCATCATATCTTACACATGGTTTAACACACATCACAACAATTCAACCCACCTATAAACTTTTTGTGTGGGCCAGTCACGAAATATAATTCAAGGATTAAATAGCAGTCCCTGTAAGTGAATACCAAACAGACTAAAAAGGAAGGGGCCAAGAAGGCAGGAAACACACAGCACACTAATAAGCTAAGTTTTATTCACCTATACTGCATATTTGAGAATTGACATGCTCCTACTGTTACTTACTTTGGTGCGATGCCACACATGCTGAGAAAGGGAGTTGCAGGTTAGCACTAATGAAGTGATGTGATCAGCCCCATCCGTAACCCCAATATCTAGTAAACAGCACGCTGCATTTGAAACTTTGCCCATCCCACAACCTTGTCCAGGTATGGATTTTCTATATTTAAACACCTGTAACCAATGATACAGTATTAGAACCTAATTAGTAAAGCAACACTAGAATTCATCGAAATAATTAATGAAGATGCCACATCATTGTCGCAGCTAACATAATTTCAATAAAATACTGATCTATCAAGTTTGCCAGCATCACCACGCATTAACCCACCATTATATATGTGACCTGTGGCCTCATCGATTTGGTAATGTTAATAATATGCTCAGCACATATCTGTAACACCTTCATATGAATGAATAATATCAATACACACTTTTTGCGGGTATATCAATATAAACTTTCACCACCAAGTATGCAACTTCACTACGCCTATAATGGCTTCAACGTTTCAAGTGTATGGAATATTCATGGAAAGCATAAATACAGACATTGTTAAATTCTTTGCCTGCTACAAGAATGTCCCAAAGTTTCCTAAGGGGTATAAAGGAAATGCATAAACTTTGCACTAAGAACATGCCCCACACAACATTAGTAGTCAAGCAAGCTATCATGGCTGATTGGACCTGTAAATAATGCTATCTGAAATACTGATGAAATGCATGTTTTCTTCCAATAGTCTTGTGATCACTGAATGTTCAGGAAACCACTGAGCAGCTGAGGTAACTCAAGCCAAGGTAGTAAGTTCGTACAACATAGACAAGCATGTGGCATTATGCAAAATGTTAGCACAAAAAACTTATGAGTATATCTAACACAAGTTCTTGAGCAAAAAAGAAAGATTACAAATGTAAGGCCCTAAATATCAACTTGAGAAAAAATTGTAAAGAGTGAGATACAAATAGCTCCCTGAAAGGGATAATAAGCAGGGCAGATAATGGGAAATCGGCAACGGACCAAACTTTGCATTGGGATTCATGTATTTTTCTACAGGAAAGCATCTAAACACTTGTGAATACTTTTAAGTTAATAACATAGATGTGCATGTACTGTATAAAATTTGAAATCAGAATGAAGAGAAGTAGATTGTACCAAGTAACTGCATAAATATTTCTTCAATCAATTCTGCTTCTCCATTTCAATTTTGATTCAAGGTTGAAAAGTTTCAATCCAGATATCACCAAGTCTGCAGTGACCTTCTTCAAGTGCTCGTTCAGCATATCCTCATAGACAATAAAATTGGCTTCTGACAGGATATTTCTATCTCTCATAATAGTGAATATCTGCCTTGCCTCAGTTGAACTTGCATACTTGCAGAAACCATATATAATAGAAGAATATATAATTTCTTCCATTGAACAGCCTACTTCAATAATCTCTTCCACCACATTGATGACTTTCTCTGGGCTTTTTGACCTGCAAGCTTCCAGAATAGTCAAGGCATATTTGAATTCAGTTGGCCCGTTTTCTACATTTCCAAGACAATCTTTAACAAGTGAAATAGCTGCATTGATTTCCCCAATCTTGCAAAGCCCTTTCACAAGAGCACAATAGGCTGGCATACTTGGTATCCAATTTTCCTTCATCATGGAGTTGTAGCACGAGCAGGCCTCTTCGACATTTCCTACATCCACAAAACATGGGATCATATGACTATATGTGCATGAATCTGGCTTGAAGTGAACTGAACTTTGCATTTCTTCAAACAACAAAAGTGCTTTCTTCCTGTCCTGGATCTTCAGCAGATTTTTAATAACAACGTTATAGATGCCCACACTACAGTAGTGTTTTCCTCTCAAGGCATCAAACACTTCCACAGCCTTTAATTCCCTACCATCCTTGCCTGCAAAGAGCTCCATAAAGTCCACTAAGAATTCAACAACAGGCAAGTCCAGCTCGGCCAGTTTGTCGACCAATCCAAAAAACATAACCAGTTCACCCTTTTCAGCATAACAAGCTAGCAATGGCGAAACAGTATCAGAACTTGGCGTGAGCTCCTCCTGAAGAACAATCTGAAATATCTTATGAGCCTTATCCTCCCTACCTATGCCACACAGACCACTAATAAGTGTGTTATAGATCTCCAGATCAGCCCGGTAGCCAGCATCAATCATCTCCTTCAACACTCTACACCCATCCCCAACCCTCCCAATGGAAACATAACCATCAATAAGCGACGCGTACACCATCCTGTCCACCAGTAAACCCTTGCTCCTCATCTCCTTGAACAATTCCGCTGCCTCCTCCACCATCCCAGCCTTGCATAGCCCCCCAACCATCGTTGCATATGCCATCGCGTCTGGCTCCACCCCATCCTTCACCATTTCCTTCCACACCCTGATGCAACCATCCATATACCCCCTCCGCACCATTGTCTTCACAAGTGCGGTGTACACAAAGACGTCAGGCTGGCACACCTCGCTCCGCATCCTCCCAATCATCTCCAGAAGCCTCTCCGTCATCCCGGCACGTGCCAGCGCGCGCACCATGATCGCGAACGTCACTGGCATAGGCTGCGTTTCTGTCTCTGACATTTCATCAAACAGCTTGAGCGCGTCCTCGACATGCCCCGCAGCAGCCAACGCACCAAGGACGCGATTGCACGCGTGGACCTCGGGCTTGACGTCGAACTCGTGGCGGAAGCGGCGGAGGGCGTGGAGAGCGCGGAGCGGGCGGCGCGCGGCGGTGTGGAGCCGGACGAGGAGCGTGAGCTGCGGGTGGGAGACGGGTCTGCCGTGGGCGCGCATGAGGTCCGGGAGCTGGTCGGCTGCGCCCGGGAGGCCCGCCGCGGAGAGCAGCGAGGCGAGGGCGTGGAATGCCGGGAAGCAGTGGCGGAAGCCCTTCTGGCGGCCGGCCCAGAGGAAGAACGGGAGCGCGAGCGGCGGCGGCGGCGGCGGGCGCGCGGTGAGGACCTCGGCGACGAGCGAGGGCGGCACGCGGCGGAGCTTGGTGAGGTCGGCGACGACGGGCGGGCCCCAGCGCTGGTGGCGCCGGAGCGCGTCGAGGAGGAAGCGCGCGAGCGGGGAGAGGCGGCGCGCGGAGGCGGAGGCGGAGGCGGAAGGCGATGACGGGGAGGGAACGGATGACGACGACGGGGAGGAGTGCGGATCCCAGTCGGCGAGGCGGAAGGGAGTGGCGGTGGTGGAGGGGGAGTCGGGGGCGCGGGGCCTCGGGGGCGGGGAGCGGAGGTCGGTGAAGAGGCCGCCGCGGACGGTGGGACGGTGCGGCGAGGCGCGACGGTGGCCGTGGTAGATGGTGTTTTTGCGGCGGCGGGCGGCGGGAGGGGGCGGGGAGGCCATGGCGCCGGCGGGTGGGGCGAGGAGCGGCGCAGTGGAAGAGAACAGTGGTGAAGATGACGACTCTTAATGGGCTGGGCTTCGTTTTATACAAGGGCCCAAACTTGGTCCAATCTCTGTCACCAGCGAAACGTTAGGCCCCAACACGGGTCGGGCGGCCTCGTTAGGCCCACTAACTAGTGGATGCCTTGCCTCATGCCTGGATGGTTGCTTCGCATAGCTCATAAATAGGCCTGCAATGTAGGAGTATTTAGGTTTCCAGGATCAGTGTGTCCCCTTTAATCCGGATATGTCTTTATCATAAAAATAATAATAATATGTTTTCCCCGACATACTGACGATAACCTAACATATATATACACCCATCCATATATACATGTCCTACCTCCGTAAGCATCTCTGAAAGACTAAATCATTGTTACGATGTTTTAAATTGAGCCTTGAACATTTTTTTTAAAAAAATTAAATAGTGTGAAGCTATGAATCGGTTGTTTCCGTTCAACTTCCCAGTCAATTTTTTTTTCATAAAATGGGATTATGGTGCGCTATCTAATGCCCTTTCCCTATTGTGTTGTGATCAGCATCAACCCTATTTAGTTCAATCAATTAAACTAGTTTTTCTAAATTTGAGTTCAGTTAATTGAACGAATAAGGCTCGGTGGTGACAACTCCTAGAGACACCAATTCGGGTTTAGTAGAAACAAATGAGTAAATTGACTAAATAACTATCATCTAGATTTTGTTTTTGTTTTTGTTTTGAACCACAATTTCTAACCGTGCCACTATAGTGACGAATCATGTCAAATAAAGGGTAAGGATCTGTTTGGGAAAAACTCCATGTTTATCGCCTACATGGAGCGGATTCCATCCAAACATCTCAACTTCACCAAACTCTGGAGCATCCAAGGGCCAGAGGCCTCCCGTAGTTCATTTCCACCATGCAGTTTTTAGAGTTGATGAGCTGACAAAACAGAAAATGGAACGGTCTTTAACTTGACCCTAAAGGCCTAAATCACATTGGTTACTGAACCTGTAATGTGTAGTTGTGTACATGCAAATAAACCACCGGTTCTACACCTTATCTCGTATAGACAAACCATATGTACTATGTGGATGCGAAATACTGAAAAAGTACTTGAACTTTTCTAAAAGGAAGTTGCATGCGTGGCACAAAAATTCAGGTGTAAGTGATGCTAATGCTAGGGAGGGGTTGGCACTGCACTCGCACGTTGCATCCAACATCTTGCCAAGCCAACTTTTTTTGCACTTGAATGGCAGCCGTAATGGTTTCAGAAAACACCATCGACTCAAACCCAGAAAAAAACTCAAACAGGTGGCTTCAAAAACATCCAATCAAAACACAAGAAAACTAAACCAGTTTATATGGCTGGTGGTGACATAAACGAAACGATTAAACAGGTCTGAAGAACTTAACAACATCCTCCAGTTCCAGCAAACACATGAACAGTTCGGAAACAGGGTAACTGTATCACCATACTGTCAAAAGCTGGTCTTTATTTCAGAGAAGGAGCTCAGTCTTCCTCTCTCACTTATTACCTTCTTGGTTACTTCTACGAAGCACCGCGTCGCCGCCCTTCAAGAACTACTCGCGGGCATTGTTCTTGTTCTTGTGCCGGGGGGACATGAAATCTTCCATCTCGAAGGTCCAGACAGCAAACGGAATGTCAATGCCATTCAGGTCAATGACATCCTCGCCGCTGCCACCACCAGTTGAGCCACCAAGCTGGGCGTCTAGATGGATGTCATCAAACTCGAAAATGGGGCCGTGCAGGTCACCAAGAAGAGCATCAATGATGCCGTCCTCATGCTGATCAGAAGCAAGCATTGCTTCCGCGAGGCCACCTTCTTCTTCCCCGCCGTTACGCGAGGTCCCTGCAGCATCATGGGCGGCGCCGCCGCCAGCAAGCTGGGCGTCGAGATCGATGTCGTCGAACTCGAAAATGGGACCGTGCAGGTCACCAAGAGGAGCATCAATGGGGAACAAGCTGTCGTCCTCATGCTGATCAGAAGCAAACATTGCCTCCATGAGGCCACCTTCTTCCCCCCGGCCGTCACGCGAGGTGCCTGCAGCATCATGGGCGGCGGCTGCGGCGCCACCAGTTGAGGCACCCAGCTGGGCGTCGTCGAACTCGGACATGGGGCTGTGCAGGTCACCCAGAAGATCATCAAGAGGGAACGAGGTTCTGTCCTCGCACTGATCAGCACAAGCGTTGCTGAGATCCTGATCAGGCGCCACGAACGGTGGAGCCTTGCTGCTGCTGCTGCCACCATCCGGCGCCGCGTCGAGATCCCGGGGCGCCACGAACGGTGCAGCAGAGCTGCTGCTGCCAGATGCTCCACCACCTGCCATTGCTAGGTCACTCACATTCGAAGCCATGAACGATGCAGCGCTGCTGCCACCATTCGGCGCTGCGCCTAGATCCTGAGGCGCCACGGACGATGCAGCACCGGTGCTGCCAGATGCACCTCCTGCGATTAGTCCATTCAGATCCGAAACCATGGCGAGAATCTGAGCATCAGGCGCGGCGAGTGACGATCCGCCGCTGTAGTCGTCGAAGTCTTTGCTGAGCAGTTCAGACAGCATCGCCACCTTGTCTGATGCATCGCCGTCGTGCTGGGATGCCACGGGCGGATCGGCCATGCTGGTGAACATGTCCACCTCCACCATGCCTGCAACAAGGTTCGGAGGCTGAAGAAATGGTAAACTGACTTCGTCGCCGTGCGCCTCTGCCTCTGTAGCGGCTGCAGCTGAAGCTCCAGCAGCCATGCCGCCGGTGGAAGGGCCATCGCCTGCCGCCGCTGGTGCGACCATGTCTTGCTGCATCACAGGCGGCGGCGGGCCCTGTTGGTGTGGGAACGGCCCGGAAATTAGCTGCCGGCGGACGTCCTCAAGCTGCTGGGTCTGGGTGCCGCCGCGGGAGACCTGCGGCTCGAACGTGGCAGTGGCGGCGGCGGGCATGGCTGTTGATGCCGCCACCGGTGGCGCCATGCTGCCAAACACGATGTTGTTCGCCGCAGGCTGCTGCTGCTTCTGCTGACGCACCGCCGGTGGAGATGCTGGTGGTGCAGATGCGTACACCAGACGCGGCGGTGCTGGGGAAGGCGCTGTTGCTGCTGAGTACACAGGAGGCGGCGCCGGCGGGGCGGCAGCGTTGCTGGCGCCGGCGAAGGCTGCGGCGGCGTTGCTGCTCGGCCCGGCGTAGTCCGAGAAGAACTCGGGGTTGTCGGGTGGCACGTTAAGTGTCCGAAGGACGGACTCCACGAACAGAGACGACAGCCGCGGATGCCACTGGCGGGGCTGCTTGCCACCCACCATTCCTTTGTCAGGTTGCTGGAGCTGCTTGAAAGCTTCACCGCTGTTCTTCTGGGCTTTCTTGCCTCGGCCGTGTTTCTGCTGTGCAGGCTACAAAAGAAGTAAAATTGAGTGATTTATTGATTTTTTTTCGAAAAAATTTGCTAGCAATAGATTACTGAAGAATTTCTGAAAACGAGACAAAGTAGTAATAGTAACAAGTAACTACATGTGCCTTATATAGTTATGCTATGCATGAAAGTTCAAAAGATCAAACATGAACTATCTGGATAAACCTTTTCAAATAAAGGGGATGAAGTTGTTTTGATAAGTTGCGAGACTTGTGAACCTACGTCCTCCGGTGAAAAAAAAGGGATGTTTTCAGACCGATAATAAAAGCATCCTAAACACAACTTTGACCGGTCAAATTTAGACCGGATGGTACAACCTTCCTCAAAGATGGCACAAGATTAGTTACTAGATAAACCAAGGGTGCACTACATCAAATTAAATGTAACAAGACAAGCTGGAGATAGTCTTGCATCACTACCTACGTAAGAGTGTACCAAGGATGCATGTAAATTATAATATTATATTATAGCTTATTTTAGGAGGAAAAATCTATAGATATACCGTTATAACTTCTTCTTTTTATAAAAAGGTGAGCAAGGTAAAAGAGCTCCTGACTACATTAAAAAGCAAGGTTAGCTCTAGATTGCACATTATAGCATCCCTGATAGAGGGCAATAAAGAAAGAAAGAAAGAAAGAAACTACATGTCACTACACTATACCAACTAACATTGTTGTTTCTATCCATTGCGGCTGATTGAACAAGCCACAGCACGCGCGCCATAAGGCACTACCTCGAAAAACATTCTTGGGCTTTCTAATTTCCGACCCGACCCAATCTATGACTAACCAAGGCTGCACTCAATTAACTGTACCAGCAAAACGACAAGCTGGAAATACTCTCATTGGGCTCGTCAAGAGGTTCCCATAGAGCCATGCAGATACATGTGTGGCTTCGGTAGCAGTAATATAATTAGCAGCAACGCATGCAGGAGGATCTACACTCGACGTGGTGGCCAGAACCAGAAGCCATGAAGAAGTTACTGCTGCTGCTACATTCCAGGAACTTTTGCAGTAACTGTCACAGCATCATACTCATTCCAAAATATACAGCTTGTAAATAACATAGGCAAACGGTAGAGAATCAGGATGAGATTAAGATGGCACCTCTTGCTGGTTATTATTAGCCACGTTGTCCTTGTCTGGGTGGCCTCCTCCTGCTCGATCGAAAACTGGTAGAGACAAATCAGTTAACAGTAATAAGCATAGTAACTGCATGGCGAGTTTTAACAATCTTGCTGTCGTGGATCTAACCTGCGGCGACGGTGGGTTCGCTGCTGCCGGCGCCGCCCTTCCTCTTCCGGGGTCTTCTCGCCCTCACGACCTTGTAGTGGACGCGGCCCTCGTCCTCCCCTTCGAAGTCGACGGCGCCGCGCTTGCCGCTCGCCTTGGTCTCCAGGCCGCACTTGCGCCACGCGATGACGGTCCACAGCCGGGTGCGCACCTCGTCGGCGTCCAGCGGCTTCTGGATGATGTAGCTCCCCGCCGCCTCCAGCGTGCGCAGCAGCTCCTCGGCCTCGTCGCCGGCGGCCTGGTGGTCCGGCGGGAGGACTGCCGCCGCCAAAGCATCAACGGCAACATTTAATATACATGTACCCTGCTCGATCGAGATGTCATGCATGTAGGATGTAGCTGCTTGTTGTTACGCACAGTAGATGACAGGGATGAGCAGGTCGGCCTCGACGATGGCGCGGAAGTCGAAGCCGCAGGCGGCGGCCTTCGCGGCGTGGGCGAGGACGACGTCGAAGCCTTTGAGCTTGCCGGTGGTGAGGGACTTGAGGGCATACGCGACGGTGCTGCAGGTCACCACTGCGAGCGCAAGAAGAGGCAAAGCCAGTGAGATGGTGTTGTCCGAGAACACCCACAAGTTAGGGCAAACGTTTTTCGTTAGAAAACAACCACAAGATATTGAGAAAATTAGTCCAAACAAGATCTAACTTTCCTGAAACAAAAACATACATGCCAAAACCAAAAACTTTCCAAGCAGATACTTGCAAAAAACACATGTTTACACAGATGCGGCAGAATGCACGTAGTACCTTCGAAGTTCAGGACGGAGAGCGTCGCGGTAGCCGATTTCAGGAACTTGGTGTCGTCGTCGACGATCAAGGCCCGGATCCCGTCAGGGAACATGGCGGCCATGTCAGCATCCATGGCGGCGACGGCTCACGGATGTTTCTGACCGACGGCGAGTGATGGGTGAACGAGGAGAGGAAGGGGGCTGAGAGCGAGGCTGTATTTATAGGCCAGGGATCCTGCAATGCACGGGCGCTTGGCGTTTAATTTGGCTGGAGACGGCGAGGCTACAGGGGTCTGCAACTCTGCACAGACACAATCTCTCTCAGCGACTGCAACCATTCTATCCCCAGTGATATCTCTCTGGTTGACTGAAAACATCTGCCACCTACCTGTTTTGGCCGGTCTCGGATCCCGTGCAGCCCAGAGAGTGTTCAGTGACCAGTTCTTCCCACTCTGACCCATTAATATTCTTCCTAGTAGTGTCGCAGGCGGCGCGGCCACAGTATTAACAGCTTGCGCATCCGGTGGAGCGGCGGCGCAGTGTGGTGAGATACAACAAGGGCGCGACGGCGTCAAGAGCGAATCCAAAAGAATATATGAGCGGGCTCAGTAGTGATAAATGAGTTATTATCGACAGTTTTGGCGTCATGGGCCGCCATGACGGTAATTTTGTTTTTTGAATTCACCATAACTATTTCACCCATATGGTAGTAATAGGGATACAGGATGTGAAGGGTCCTACCAGGGGTATATAGAGCGCGGCAGAGACTAAGCATTTCCAAATTTGTAAACAGAAAAGGAAGTACTAACTATTTATCTTCCAATCAGATATGAATACACTTAGATTTGTCCTAAATCAAAATTTTCTAACTTTGGTCATCGATGTCTAACATTTTATAAATTGATATTATTAATTAGATGCATTGTGAAAGCTATGACTTTTGATAAAATATAACAATTTTCATTTAAATACACATATAGCTAGAAGGTAAAGAAAAATAACTTAGGGCAAACAAGATGAAGTTATAATTTATGATCAGAGCAAATAAATGCTACTTCTATATCACTTGAAGCCATTGGTTGCTTCATTAAATAGAGATTTAGAACATACTCAGATAAGTATCGATACATTAAATCCTGCTTATTCCAAGTTCATACATTTGTGGATTGAGTGAATATATTATTGTTGGCCAATGCTTTTATATTCTTTTATGTGCATTTGTAAATAAACTAAGTGGTTGTTAGGATACGTACAATATGAGCCCATTTCAGTAAATCTAGTTCTAATCCTGTTTCAAGAAAACCAGTTAAAGGATAGTTAGTTAGCGAGAGTTGGGATTGGGCTGGCCGTGACAGACGTTTGAATATGTAACCATTGGTCACAAAAGTTCACTCTCTCTATCCCTTCTCTCTCACTTCCCCCCTCATGTACTCATCACTGGTGCTGACCTCCAGTAATCTTCAACCTCCAAATCTAGCAATCGTGCAGCCCGATGAGGTCGCACACTGCACATGAAGCCGGAGAGGATCCTCCCTTGTGGCTCCAACGATGGTGAGGGTAGGGAAGACAACAGGATTCAAAATCATAGGCTTCCTCTGCGGGGCGCCATAGCGGATCGGAGCTCACCACCGAGCTACAGTGGATTCCTCTGCCCTCACTGCCCAAGCACCTCTTACCATGGCACGTGTCTTATCCTTGTGAACCTTCCTTCCTATGTGCAGGTCAGTTTTCTTGGTGTTCTTTCTTTGTTCCCCTTCTCAGTTGCATGCAGCTGATGATCATGATCCTCTTGTGGCTTGGGAGAAGGCCTCTGTTTATTGAGCAATTTGTACGTCAACATAGTGTATCTGACATCGAGATGCCTTCCTCAAATCTTGTGAACAAGTTTCTTGGATGACCTTGGGTTGCGGATCAGCATGATGTAACTATTCAAGTGCTGACTTCTCTTTTCTGTTTGTATTTGAACAAGTTTTTGTTCAACCTCAAATTTTGCATAATATACTTGCACGCTCTATCTATCTATATTTTTATTTTTATTTTTCATGCAACGGTTTAGGTGCTAACTTGTTTAGCATGGTATCACCTTAAGGATAGGCGGTAGCACCTAATTTTTTCCCCATGAACCCATTCTGATAAAAATAATGAAGGCTTGTCTTTACTAATACACATACGATTTTGTGTAAATCAGGACCTGTAATTTTCGTAACTTTGACTCGTCGGTCAATACGACCTTCCACGATCTTCTGTAAAATAAAACTCTTGTCATTTCCAGGTCTAGTACGTTCTACCTCAGCAGAAATAATGGTGATCGAGGAGCACAAAACTAAGGAAGTCTTTCTCGTCAACCAGGTGTACAAAGAGGAGGCAAGTTCATCAGTAGGACAAATGCCTCGCGTCTAATTTAAACCTCAAATTACCCGCCACAAATCGATCGTCTCCTTCCATGTCGCCTTGTACACGAATGATCATGACTGTATCAGTATGCCCGTGTGTGGTTCTGCCGTTCTGGAACCTTCCGCCACTTCCTTGGAGACGGAGCGAGCCACCTAGCCCGCCCGGCGCCGTCCTCTCCCTCTGCAACTCTGCATCTGCGTGCATGGCGGCCTGGCCGTCCACGTCGACGGCGACGCAATCACCCAGGCCGCTGTGAACCTGGCTGCGTCCACGTAACGCACATCACCCTGCTGGTGCCTCCGCTCAACCTGCGGCCGTGAATCGCCCGCCGACGTGGCCCGCGCCGCTGCCGCGACCACCAACCTCGTAGGGCTGCCTCCCCTACCCCTATAAATGTTGGAAAAATTAGGAGTTTCAGTTTTAAATTAATCCGAAGATAAATCATGACCACGATGAAAATTGCGTACAGAAAACGGATAGATCTTAACATGCTCATAACATGATAGAAGATAAAATATTACAGCAGCAATATCAACCCTAACCAAATCATACTAGATATGAAAAGCATAGTTAGGAACAGAAAGTCGTACGTGTCTTGCGTGACTGGAATAACCAGGCAAAGATGACGACGTCGATGATCAGCACCTCCGCGCGCTTGACGACGCCGATTCGCGCCCCACTGTCGAGGAGGTAGACGAGCCGTGGCGACGAGGATGCAGAGCCGATGTGGAAGCGTTCGAGCAGTCGCGCAGAGCGTTTCCCAAAAACCTTATTCGCCCTCTCCCGGTGCAGGATCGCTGAGGGCGAGGTTCCGGAGACCTGCTCTCCCGATCGCCGGTGCACGCCGACGAACGGGATGAAGTAGTGTACACGGCGGCGCAACAGGTGGGTTGAGGCGTATTGTGCGTTGTAGATTTTTCTCTACGTTGTTATCTTATCTGTGCCGGCACCCGCGCGTATTTATTAGAAGAACTGCTAGGGTTTTGGCGTCCCAAAACCTAGTCGGTTACGAGTCCCAAAAATCCGCGCGTGAAATCCGTAACAGATTCAAAGTGGCAAAAGGAAGGAAGCCGCCGGGATTTCTACAGCCTTTTACCCGAGACTGGAGAGCCGATTCCGGATCGGCAAAAAGAAGCTGCATGCCCGCAAGGGTTGGACCCGGATTTTGGCGGACCATTCACGCGCACGTCGCGTGCGCGCGCCCTTCGCCCGAAGCCCGAGCCCGAGCCCGAGCCCGGCGAGGCGAGGCGAGCGAGCGCGCGCGTGTGTTCTTCCTTCTTCCTCTCATCCACACTTGCAAGAGCATGGAGAGCATCCAACTATTTAAGTTAGGTTCCCTCCACCTCCACTAGCAAGGTGGGACTAACTTGTTGCCATGCACCTATGCACTAATGGGCCTTTGAGATTTTACAGGAATTATTTGGATTTACATGGGCCCAAATATTCCAACAATCCCCCACCAGATCTCAAAGTCTCATTATGACTTTGCCTCAACCCACTGTTGTTTGATATATCAGTGTTTCAATGGAGACTGTTAAGTTGAACTTCCATCTAGAACAGCAAGCTACACTCATTCACAACTTGAACAATGGACTAGGCCTTGAATTGCAAGTTTTGTGCAAATGAGTTTCACTTACAGTCAAACTGATACTTGACCTCCAGTAGGCTACTTCACGGTTGGAGCATATCGGTCGTACTCCTTGGTCTCTTCATGAGCTTAATAGAGATCACCTGATTCTCGCAGACTGCGACCGTCCAACAGTCGGGCTCACATAGGTGTATTCTTTCAAGAACGTTCTGCAGGATAACGTCTTTGCTAATTAAAGCCAACAGAATACATTAAGGCCAATGCCAACCTGCCATGCAGTAATCGAGAGTATTGCATCCTTCTCGAGTGAGTATAAAAGTTTACTCTCATGCTAACCTCTAGCTTGTTCTTCCCAGATCCTAATTCACGGGATCTCCGATCACATAGGTTGGGTTACCATTAGGGAATAGCTTATACAGGTCTCAGACCCATCTCCTTGGATGCATTGTCTATCACATTACGTGACAGCCCCTTGGTAAACGGATCAGCCAGATTTTTCTCAGTGTGGACATAACCTACAGTGATAACTCCGGAGTTTCTCATTTTTCTGACGGATTTTAACCGTCTCTTGATATGTCTTGAAGACTTCATATTGTCCTTTGAACTGTCTACCTTGACAATCACAGTTTGATTGTCACAGTTCATGATTATTGCCGGCAATGGTTTCTCGACAATAGGTAAGTCCATCAAGAGCTCACGAAGCCAATCGGCTTCCACTGTAGCTGTATCTAGTGCTGTGAGTTCTGCTTCCATAGTAGATCTCGTCAGGATCGTCTGTTTGCATGATTTCCATGAAACAGCAGCACCGCCAAGAGTGAAGACGTATCCACTAGTGGCATACAGCTCATCTAGATCCGATATCCAATTAGCATCACTGTATCCTTCCAGTACTGCAGGAAAACCGGAATAGTGAATCCCGTATTCCACAGTACCCACCAAGTAGTGCATTACGCGCTCAAGCGCACGCCAATGATCATCTCCCGGATTACTAGTAAACCGGCTCAACTTGCTAACAGCAAAAGAGATGTCAGGCCTCGTTGCACTCGCAAGATACATGAGTGAGCCAATCATCTGTGAATATCTCAATTGGTCTCTGCCAATTCTTTTGTTCTTTCGAAGGATCAAGCTCGGATCATAGGGAGTTGGACTAGATTTGCTATCCTTATAGCCAAACCGATTCAACATTTTCTCCACATAATGGGATTGCGAAAGAGTAATCCCATTCTCTCCCTTGATCAGCTTGATGTTGAGAATAACATCAGCTTCACCAAGATCTTTCATATCAAAGTTTTGACACAAGAATATCTTGACCTCGTTGATTACATCAAGACTAGTGCCAAAGATCAGTATGTCATCGACATACAAACACAATATAACTCCTTGACCCCCACCATAGCGGTAATACACACATCGATCAGCCTCATTGACACTAAAGCCTGCTGATATGAGTGTCGAGTTGAATTTCTCATGCCATTGCTTAGGTTCTTGCTTCAGGCCATACAAAGATTTATACAACTTGCACACCTTGTTCTCATGACCCTGTACTACAAACCCATCAGGCTGTGTCATGTAGATTTTCTCTTCCAGCTCTCCGTTGAGGAAAGCTGTCTTAACATCCATCTGATGGATGAGAAGACCATGCGAGGCAGCCAGGGAGAGTAGGACACGAATAGTGGTCAATCTCGCAACAGGTGAGTAAGTATCAAAGAAATCTTCGCCTTCTTTCTGGGTGTAACCCTTAGCCACAAGACGAGCCTTGTACTTATCAATAGTACCATCAGGCTTAAGTTTCCTTTTGAACACCCACTTGCAACCCACAGGTTTGCAACCGTACGGTCTTTCGACCAGCTCCCAAGTTCCATTGGAGAGAATGGAGTCCATCTCGCTACGGACAGCTTCTTTCCAATCATCCGCATCAGGAGATGAGAATGCCTCAAAAATTGTTTTGGGAGAATCATCTATGAGATATACAGTGAAATCATCACCAAAAGACTTCATAGTCTTTTGTCTCTTGCTCCTCCTAGGAGCATCACTGTGAATCTCCTCATGATTTGATTCAAGTGTGTGTTCATCATGCTCAGAAAAATCAACAGATTCAGGAGTTGTATTCACTGTTTCATTTAGAGGTAATGAACATATAGCATGCGTGGCTTTCATAGGAAAAATATTCTCAAAGAAAGTTGCATCACGAGACTCAAGCAGAGAATTTACAAGCATATCAGGCACCTCAGATTTAACTACTAGAAATCTATAAGCAACGCTATGATGTGCATAACCCAAAAAGACACAATCCACAGTTTTAGGTCCCAACTTGCGCTTCTTGTTGATTGGCACATTCACCTTGGCCAAACAACCCCAAGTGCGCAAGTAAGAGAGTGAAGGTCTTCTCCCAATCCACTCCTCGTAAGGAGTCTTTTCCTTATTCTTCATGGGAACTCTATTCAGGACATGACATGCAGTCAATACTGCCTCCCCCACCATGCCTTAGATAATCCAGCGGTGTCTAACATGGTGTTAACCAAGTCAGACAACGTGCGATTCTTCCTTTCGGTAACCCCGTTTGATTCGGGTGAATAGGGAGGCGTCCTCTCGTGAATAATGCCATGTTCCGCACAGAATAAGTCAAAATCATTAGAGAAATATTCACCTCCTCGATCGGACCTAAGTCGTTTGATCTTTTTCTCAAGTTGGGTTTCTACTTCAGCCTTATAGATTTTAAAGCAGTTAAGAGCCTCATCTTTTGTTTTCAGCAAGTACACATAGCAAAATCTAGTTGCATCGTCAATCAAGGTCATGAAATATCTTTTTCCACCTTCTGTTAACACGCCATTCATCTCACAGATATCTGAATGGACGAGTTCTAGAGGTGCCAAATGTCTCTCCTCTGCTACCTTGTGAGGTTTTCGAGGTTGCTTAGATTGCACACAACTATGGCACTTAGAACCTTTAACTATGGAAAAATTCGGAATTAAACTCATGGTGGAAAGTCGAAACATAGAGCCAAAATTCAGATGACATAAACGCGAGTGCCAAACAGATGCATCGCTCTCATTTATTCCATCTGAAATAAAGTTCACAGACTTATTGCAGTAATCTGAGACTGAAAATCGGAACAAGCCTCCGCACTCATAGCCTTTACCGATAAATTGTCCACACTTAGACACGACAAATTTATTGGACTCAATCACTACTTTAAAACCATCCCTACACAGAAGGGATCCACTAACTAGATTCTTGCCGATAGTAGGGACATGCTGCACGTTCTTCAGCTGCACGATCTTTCCCGAAGTAAGTTTCAGATCGACCGTGCCAACACCATGAACAGTAGCATGCGACCCATTGCCCATCATCACGGTAGAATCCCGAGCGGTCTGGTAAGAAGAAAATAAGGTAGCATCAGAACACACATGAACATTTGCACCAGTATCAAGCCACCAACTAGTAGATTGAAACACTGAAAAAACCGAAGGTATAGAATTATACCCACTGGTTTCCACTCCAGCCACGGTGACCGTGTTCACAGTCTTCTGCTCAGGTGAAGGCTTCCTTCCTTTGCGGTGTGGGCACTTCTTTGCCCAATGATCAGTAGATCCACACACAAAACAGCCTTGACCTTTCTTGAATTTCTTCTTCTTGAAAGTAGTTGTGGGCTGCGGCTTGGTTTTCTTTCCCTTGCCCTTGCCTTTGCCATGAGACTTTTGCACCATGTTGACACTAGTCTGGCCCTCGGTAGCCTTAGATCGCCCATCCTTGGCCCGAGCTTTCTCCTCAACATCAAGAGATGCTATCAGATCAGACACTGATATCTCCATCCTCTTGTGTTTGAGAGTAGTGGCAAAATCCCTCCATGAAGGAGGTAGCTTGGCAATAATGCCACCAGCCACAAACTTGTCGGGTAGGTTGATCTTGAGGTGCTCAAGCTCTTTGGCCACGCACTGTATCTCATGAGCCTGCACGACTACAGATTTCCCATCGGTCATCTTGTAGTCATGGTACTGCTCCATGATGTACAGCTCAGCACCAGCATCTGTGCCGCCATAATCGGCTTCCAGGGCGTCCCACAACTTTTTAGCGTTTGTGTGATGAAGGTACACATCTTGTAGGCGATCTACAAGTGTACCGATCACAGCGCCCACAAAAAGTGTGTTGGCCTCGGTAAAGGCCTTCTCCTGATCAGGGGTAAGAGGCCCCTCAGGTTTGCCCTTGGACACCCACAGCACGTTCATGGCGGAGAGCCACAGAATCACTCTCGTTTGCCATCTCTTGAAGTGCTCGCCAGAGAATTTCTCGGGCCTCAGAGCATCAACAAATCCAGCCATGAAACTGAAATTCCTATAATAAGGTTTTTGGATTGTTGGAAAAATTAGGAGTTTCAGTTTTAAATTAATCCGAAGATAAATCATGACCACGATGAAAATTGCGTACAGAAAACGAATAGATCTTAACATGCTCATAACATGATAGAAGATAAAATATTGCAGCAGCAATATCAACCCTAACCAAATCATACTAGGTATGAAAAGCATAGTTAGGAACAGAAAGTCGTACGTGTCTTGCGTGACTGGAATAACGAGGCAAAGATGACGACGTCGATGATCAGCACCTCCGCGCGCTTGACGACGCCGAGTCGCGCCCCACTGTCGAGGAGGTAGACGAGCCGTGGCGACGAGGATGTAGAGCCGATGTGGAAGCGTTCGAGCAGTCGCGCAGAGCGCTTCCCAAAAACCTTATTCGCCCTCTCCCGGTGCAGGATCGCTGAGGGCGAGGTTCCGGAGACCTGCTCTCCCGATCGCCGGTGCACGCCGACGAACGGGATGAAGTAGTGTACACGGCGACGCAACAGGTGGGTTGAGGCGTATTGTGCGTTGTAGGTTTTCTCTACGTTGTTATCTTATCTGTGCCGGCACCCGCGCGTATTTATTAGAACTGCTAGGGTTTTGGCGTCCCAAAACCTAGTCGGTTATGAGTCCCAAAAATCCGCGCGTGAAATCCGTTGTAGGTTTTTCTCTACGTTGTTATCTTATCTGTGCTGGCACCCGCGCGTATTTATTAGGAGAACTGCTAGGGTTTTGGCGTCCCAAAACCTAGTCGGTTACGAGTCCCAAAAATCCGCGCGTGAAATCCGTAACAGATTCAAAGTGGCAAAAGAAAGGAAGCCGACTGGAGAGCCGATTCCGGATCGGCAAAAAGAAGCTGCATGCCCGCAAGGGTTGGACCCGGATTTTGGCGGACCATTCACGCGCACGTCGCATGCGCGCGCCCGAAGCCCGAGCAAGGCGAGGCGAGCGAGCGCGCGCGTGTTCTTCCTTCTTCCTCTCACCCACACTTGCAAGAGCATGGAGAGCATCCAACTATTTAAGTTAGGTTCCCTCCACCTCCACTAGCAAGGTGGGACTAACTTGTTGCTATGCACCTATGCACTAATGGGCCTTTGAGATTTTACAGGAATTATTTGGATTTACATGGACTAGGCCCAAATATTCCAACAATAAAGCCGCCACCACGCCCCCAACCAGCCATAGCACAGCACAACAGCAGCAGAAGCGAGTCACAGGCTCACAGTCTCACAGCTTCAACAAACAAAGCCATCGATCCGTGTTCACTGCGCCCAGGACATCATTTCCCATGGCGACCACGGTGATGGCCTCCGCCGCGAGCTCCCTCGCCTTCGCCGCCACCGGCGCGCGCGCCGGCAGCTTCCCCACCCGGCTTCCGGCGGCTGGGCTCGCGCCGCGCCGGCGCGCGCCGCTCGTCTGCAAGGCCGCCAAGCCCAAGGATGCTGAGACAATCAGCGCGGCCGCCACGCCCAAGCCGGCGAGCCCGGGGATCTGGGACGCGCTGGCGTTCAGCGGGCCGGCGCCGGAGCGGATCAACGGGCGCCTCGCCATGGTGGGCTTCGTGTCCGCGCTCGCCGTCGAGGCGGCCCGAGGGGACGGCCTCCTCGCGCAGGCCGGCAACGGCGCGGGGCTCACGTGGTTCGCGTACACCGCCGTCGTGCTGTCCGCGGCGTCGCTGGCGCCGCTGCTCCAGGGGGAGAGCGCTGAGGCCCGGAGCGGCGGCTTCATGACCGCCGACGCCGAGCTCTGGAACGGCCGCCTCGCCATGCTGGGGCTCGTCGCGCTCGCGGCCACCGAGTACCTCACCGGCGCTCCCTTCGTCCACGTGTAGATACGGCGTATATTCTACGTGTCTGTAGATGTGTAGAGGAGCTAGTGTATACGTATGTTTGTACGGCCGGTGGTGCTTGTAAGCTCGGTTAAGTCCTGTCGTATGGAAACATTCTAGGATTCTCTCGAAAAAATCTAAGGGGGAACAAGGACTCGTTTGACAAAATTACTGCATTTGTGCCGGAAAAACCTTTCAGTCAACGGTCATGTAAATTTGAATGAACTTCTTCCGTGCTATTTCCTTGTATTTTTGTAGAATAATTTTAGAATTTAACAAGCGCTATTATTTCAGTGGAGTGAGGCTATTATTTCAGTGGAGTGAGGCGTCTGTGATAATTTTATCAATATTAAAATTAGCCCGCTCAGATTTTTGGATGCGCGTGCTCGTAGGAGTAGGATTATGTGCCTTTATTAATAAATTATTTCAAGCATTCAAAATTTGTCCAACAATGAATGTATTTATAACTTTTGGACTAGCTTGATTAAATTGCACGCACATTTAATTATCACATTTTTTATCAAGTTTTTTCTTTCAAACATCCATTTTTCTCTTGTTTCCAGGTGCATACTCATTTATTTCTCTGAATTTTTCCCTTTCTAAGATTTTCTTCACCAGGATTTGGTTTATCAAGTGCTTTAATTAGGGGTAACCAAGTCATTTCTCTTGACTACTCCCTCTGTTCCATAAAGTGCATCTCTTACACATTTCAGACATATTAGTAGTCACAATAGATGACTTGCATGTCCTAATTAATCTCCAATTAAATCAGTTAAGAAACTAAACCTTTGAAAAGAAATATATCGGACAATTAAACTCAGATGCACCTTGTAAAGGAAATTGCATTTTGGAAAAGAAAAAATATGTTAATTAAATGTGCATGCATCTTGGTAATGGGAAGAAAATTAGATAACTAAATGTGCATGCAATTAAATTAAATCTAGCTGGTCCGAAAGTTATAAATGCATTTTTTGTGGGATAAATTTTAAACGCTAGAAGTATAAATCTATCTGAAAAATTCTAAGAGATGCTCTTTGCAAAATAGAGACAGTTATATTTTTTAAAGTAGTCAAAGTTAGTTAAGTTCAATTTATGACAAAACTAAGACATATCTCTTCTTTTCTAAAAATATAACATACCTCTTCTTTCCTAAAAATATACTTCCTCCTTCCTAAAAAAAAGTCAACATGTGATTCAAAATTTATTGCTACCATTCGAGTATTTGCGTATGCATGCAGTAGTTAATTGCGATAAGATACGACCAATAAACAGGGATAATCAAGACCATTTCGTACATCTATTAACCCATTTAAACTTTATAGAGTGATTTCATCATATATCTAAATAGCGCTTAGCTGGTTAGATTATTTGTGTTGGAACACCTCCTCTCACTCGAGCTCGAATCCTCGATTCGGCACACGTGCTTATATTTCTAGAATTAATATAAAAGATAGCATACACTATTATTTTAGTGGTAGCTAATATGCTATTCAACAGCGAGGCACATGTGGTGACTTCATCCATCAATCAAGATCTTTCGGCTCAATCTCGCGGTGGTACCCTAGGATCAGATTGCGTGAGTACCTTCTATCGTTGAGTATGCGTGCGCGTATACAATCATTTGCGTATGTACTGTGTTTAGAAAAAAATTATTATTATTCGTTTTCCTATATAATTATAAGATCTTTCGCTTTGGATGATTTTTACAAATGATTTGAACGGGGATCATTATATTGCGTCTCGGAACAGGACATCTTGTAACCGCGAGAAGATAGGATGTCCTTAAAGCAGAGATTGAGAGAACTACGAGCATTTTCCTCGTCCATGGTGGTACGAGGTCGCCGGAGAACAAATACGGTTCCCCGGCGGCCGGAGCTTGATCGATGCCACTCTCAGGTTCCAGATTTCTGGTCTGACCGATCTCAGTCCCGATCCGGTTCACTCGCTCGTTAACCATGCAAATTACCAGCACCTCGTTAGAATTCGCGCGTTAGCCACAGGCCACACGACATACACCTCTCCTACTACTACTTGGCTTGCTTGGCGGCTTCTTCCATGTCGCCACTCGTCATCTCCCTCGCCTGCCTGCGCGGCCGCCTCGCTCTCCACGTCGATGGCCCCGCGCCCAGCTCACTGTGATCCTGCCTCACTCCACGTCGCGCGGATGTACCAGTCCTCCGACGGGCTACGGCTCTATCACCTCGGTCCACGGCCGTGGATGTCCCGCCGACGTGGCCCCCGCCGCGGCCACCACCGTCAACCTCGTCACGGGCCGCCTCGCCTCCTCCCCTGCCCCCTATAAAGCCGGCATCTCGCTCCCAATCGACCTCAGATCACAGCACAACAGCAGCGACAGAAGCAATAGCAAGCGATCAATCTGTGCGACCTCATCACCAGCCCGTGCATTCCCGATGGCGACCACGGTGATGGCCTCCTCGAGCTCCCTTGCCTTCGCCGCTGGCGTGCGCGCCGCGGCCGGCCGCTTCCCATCCCGGCTTCCGGCGGCCGGGCTCGCGCCACGCCGGCGCGCACCGCTCGTCAGGGCGCAGGCCGAGGACGCTGAGAAAAGCGCGGCCTCCACGCCGAAGCCAGCGAGCCCGGGGCTCTGGGACGCGCTGGCGTTCAGCGGCCCCGCGCCGGAGCGGATCAACGGGCGCCTCGCCATGGTGGGCTTCGTGTCGGCGCTCGCCGTCGAGGCATCCCGCGGCGGGGGCCTCCTCTCGCAGGCCGGGAGCGGGTCCGGGCTCGCCTGGTTCGCGGCCACTGCCGCCGTGCTCTCCGTGGCGTCGCTGGTGCCGGTCCTCAGGGGGGAGAGCGCCGAGGGCCGGAGCGGCGGCGTCATGAGCGCCGACGCCGAGCTCTGGAACGGACGCTTCGCCATGCTGGGCCTCGTCGCCCTCGCCGTCACCGAGTACATCACCGGCGCGCCCTTCGTCAACGTGTAGATATATATATACGTCGTATATTGTACGCGTGTAGCTGTGTAGTGGATGAGCTACTGTATACGTATTTGTGTATGGCCGGGGTGCTTGTAAGCTAGGTTAAGTACAGTAGTCTGAAACAATGAAGGATTTCTTTGACACAATTACTGTGTCTGTGCAAAAAACTTTTATTCGGCGAAATGGTCATGTAAATTTGAAATGAACTTTCTTCGCGACACAATAATGCTGCCAAATGGCTTAATGTTTCCTAGCTAGTATTGTACAAGACGTAGCTCTAATGCTCTTCTTCCATCATGTTCTTACCATGCAAAGCGTCATTTTTTTCCTCTAAACACGTTGTCTCTATGAACGTCTATAGAGGCTAAGGGCCTGTTTAGATCAGGGCGCAAAAAGGCAAAAAAAATTTTTGCAAAGGAATCTTACCAATTTGAAGTACTAAATGAAGTCTATTTACAAAACTTTTTGCATGGATGGGTTGTAAATCACGAGACGAATCTAATGATGCTAATTAATCCATGATTAAGCAATAATTAGCGGATGGTTACTGTAGCATCACTGTTGCAAAACATGGATTAAGTAGTCTCATTAGATTCGTCTCGCGATTTACAGCCCATCCATGAAAAAGTTTTGTAAATAGACTTCATTTAGTACTTCAAATTAGCAAGATTCCTTTAGTATCTTTGTGTTTACGGCTTTTTTGCGTTTTTGCGGAGGGAACTAAACAGGCCCTAAATCATAAAATTGATGGACTTTATGGTAGTCACACCAACTTGCTCCAGTCTTCAAATACTTTGCTTTGAACATAGTGTCACATACATAAGGCTTTGTTTCCTACAGTATCATTATATTGAGGTGCTTTATACATTTATTATGTTTTTCTTGTCTATTTTTGCCGAGCATTTGACCTCTTTTTTCCATGTCTTTTTTTGGCCAAGTACTGAGTACTGACATGCTTTGGTTTATTGGTGTGTATTTTTTTCTTACTCACACTGCCACAACAAGAGTTGCATGTATTTGATATGTTGCCATCAAATTACAATAATTTTTTTGCACCTAATTGGCCACTTATTCGCTCGTGTTTGCCGTGTACTCCTACTTACTATCTTTCGAGTCTCTTTTTGCCCGTATATTTGACATGCTACAACACAAACTTTTTTGCTCATGGTCACACGTGTTTTGCTGCCTCCAAATTTCAGATATTTTGTTTTGTTTTACGTTAAAATTCACTAACTTTTATCAAGATTACTTAAAAAATGCACCAATACCTGCAACATTAAATTAGTTCCATTAAATCCACCTGATATGAAATAACTCCAGGCAGCACCCTCATTTAGCATGCTAGATGTTATTATATTCCCTCTATCCCACAAAGATTTGATATCTAGTCTAGCATTCTAAATTTATCCCATAATGAATGCATTTGTACCTTTCTGACAAGCTAGAATTAATTGCATGCACATTTAATTGACGGATTACATTTTCGTTTCTAGGTGCATGCCTATTTAATTGCCCGATTTTTTTCCCTTTCCAGGGTTTGCTTCATCCAGGTTCGGTTTATTATTAACAGCTTTAATTATGGACATCCAAGTCATTTATCTTAACTGCAAAGCTATCTGAAAAATTCAAGGATTGCACTCAACGTGGGATGAAAGGAGTACATTTTTTTATAAAATTGATCACAATTAGTTATGTTTGATTTAGGACAAATCTAAAACATAGTCCCTCGCTCTAGCTATCATAAAAATATAGGTATTTCTATTTTTTGTCCTAAGTCAAATTATGAAATTTGATCAAGTTTGTATAGAAGAATATCAACATCTACCACATAAAAAATGTATACTATAAGAATATATTTCAAAATGGATCCAATAATACTGTTTTGATATTATATGTTGTTATTCTTTTCTATAAGATTATTCAAACAAGAAATGGTTTCACTTATAACAATCTCACTATCTTTGACCCAATTTATAGAAAAATAGACCAATATCAGCAACATTAAATTAGTTCTATCCACCATATAAACTATCTCTTGCCAGCATATCTTTTTAGTATTGTAGATATTAATATACACCTATCCGACCAATAGTGCATTCTTGCATTTGGAATTTGTCCCATAATTAGTGTATTTGTAGCTTTTGGACCAGCTAGATTTGATGGCATGCACATTTATTTGCCTATATTTTTCCTTGGTAGACTTTTTCCCCCCTTTGCAAGGTTTGCTTCATCAAGATTCGGTTTATTAATCACTTTAATTGGAGCATCCAAGTCATTTGTCATGACCACTAATTTATTCAAAATTTTTCTAAATGCGCTCTTGTGGGACGGAGGTAGTACATTTCTCATAAAATTAGTCAAAGTTAGGTAAGTATGATTTAGGGCAAGACTAAAACATACTCTCTCCATACTAAAAGTATTTTTACTTTTGTCCTAAGTCAAATATATTAAATTTAATCCAGTTTGTATAAAAGAATATCAACATCTACCACACGAAATATACGACGTACACTATGAAAATATATTTCATAATGGTTAACAACATATAATACCATGTCAATATTGTCAATGGTGTTGTTCTTTTATCTACCAGCTTATCCAAACAGAAGACGGTGACAATATTAAAAATGATTATAATTTGGAGAACAGTTACATCTCGTAACCGCGAGAAGGAACGACGTTACAGCAGAGATTGAGAGAAACACGAGCTCTCTTTCTAGTTTCTAGTCCACGCTGGAACGAGGTCGCCGGAGAAGAAACGAGAAGCCCGCCGGCGGCCGGAGCTCGATCGAGGCCAACAGCTGCTGGTTCCAGAAATTTGATCACACTCATTCGCGGAACCATGCAAACTACCAACGTACACCTCGACTAAAAATCGCATTAGCCACAGAAGTACACGACGGACGCCTCTGACCTCTCCCTTGGCGGCTTCTTCCATGTCGCCACTCGCCTTGGCGCTGGTAGCTCACACGTCTCCCGCGCGCCCCCGGCGTGGTTCTGGAATCTTGCGCCACTTTTCGGCGACGGAGCGGCTACCTCCCTGCGCGGCGGCCTCGCCGCCCACGTCGACGGCAACGAGGTAGCCCGGCTCGCTGGAGTCCACGTCGCGCGCATGTACTAGTTAGTCCTCATACTCTCTCTCTCACCGGCGTTTACGGCCGTGAATCTCCCGCCGACGTGGCCCCCACCGCGGCCACCACCGTCAACCTCGTCACGGGCCGCCTCGCCACCTCCCCTGCCCCCTATAAAGCGGGCATCTCGCCCCCAACCGATCTCAAATCGATCGGAGCACAATAGCAACGACAGAGAAGCAAGCAAGCAATCCGTGTGACCTCGTACCACAGCTAGCTCTGCACGCCCCTTCTTCCAACGGCCGGCCCCTGAGTTCCCCAGCCCGTGCATTATTCCCGATGGCGACCACGGTGATGGCCTCCGCCGCGAGTTCTCTCGCCTTCGCCGCCACCGGCGCGCGCGCCGGCCGCTTCCCCGCCCGGCTTCCGGCGGCCGGGCTCGCGCCGCGTCGGCGCGCATTGCTCGTCAGGTCGCAGGCCAAGGATCCTGAGACCAAGCGCGCCGAGGAGAAGCCGGCGGCGAGCCAGGGGCTCTGGGACGCGCTGGCGTTCAGCGGCCCCGCGCCGGAGCGGATCAATGGGCGCCTCGCCATGGTGGGCTTCGTGTCCGCGCTCGCCGTCGAGGCGGCCCGCGGAGACGGCCTCCTCGCGCAGGTCGGCAACGGCGCCGGGCTCGCGTGGTTCGCGTACACGGCCGTCGTGCTGTCCGCAGCGTCGCTGGCGCCGCTGCTCCAGGGGGAGAGCGCCGAGGACAGGAGCGGCGGCTTCATGACCGCCGACGCCGAGCTCTGGAACGGCCGCCTCGCCATGCTCGGGCTCGTCGCGCTCGCGGCCACCGAGTACCTCACCGGCGCGCCCTTGGTCAACGTGTAAATACGGTGTACCTTTACGTACGCATACGTGTAGCTGTATGTGTAGACGAGGTAGTGTATAGTGTGTATATGTATGTACGGCCGGGGTACTTGTGAGCTCGGTTAAGTATAGTAGTCTTGGAACATTGTAGGGCTCCCTGGAAATAAAATAAGAGGAAACATTGAAGGACTCCTTTGAAAAAAAAATACTGTGTTTGTGCAAAAATCTTTGAGTTAAACGGTCATGGAAATTTGAAATGAACTTTTTTCTTGCGGCACAGAATTTGCGTAGAAGATGTAGCTTAACGGCTCTACCATCATATATTTACCATGCAAAACATCGATTTTTTTGTTCCAAACACCCTATCTTAGTAAACGTATAAGAGACTAGGTTAATAAAATTTTGAACTGGATAGGCTCATTTTTTAATATTTTATTGGACACAGCTAATTTACGACCGGCCATAAATTAGACCGATCGCATGGCAGCTCCGTTTCAGAAAAGCAATTAGATTAGCCTTTTGTTTTAGCAATCAGCCTCGGCACTGTTGTTGCAAGCAGCATCATATTTCCTACACCCCACGGCCCACCCCAACGGAATCCTGAAAAAAGACTATTCCACGTAGTTACAAATGACGTAAGCGCATGCATGCATATAATATCAAAAATAAAAAGATCGTAGTTTCAAAACTAAGCATCAAAATCAAAATCCGATTACAAACAAGATCTCACACCACTATATTTTAATAATATATTTTTTTGAGATAAAATATTTTTTTAGTGTATTCTAATTTGCTTATGATGTTTGCAAAAATTATTTATGGCTTTACATCATGTTGCTTTACACCGCTGAATTCAGTTAAGCGGATATTGGTGTTCATATTGTGAAGATTGATTATTTGGTGTGATTAGTGGATGAGGGTAAACAACATTGTTGGAAAAGTGAATGTTTATTACATAATCGATAATAGGCAAATTTAGTAGATCAGTTGAGCATTTTAACTAATTTATTTGGATTTTTCTATTATATATAAAGTAATTTGTGTGTCTTTAAAAAATATTATCGAAACACATACAAGTGGGGTGGTCTCTTCGAAAGAGACACAATTGTGCAATCAGAATTTAAATTTGATGGATGGTTTAAGAACTATAAATTTTTTAATTTTTGAAATTGCTTGCACGTGCAATAGCATCTTCCATTGGTCCAACGATATACATTGCAAGTGGGTGGATGACAAATTTAGACTACCATGCAATAGCGCAAACGTACGACCGGTTGCAACTAAATCATTACCATTTTATTTCATTTCATATAGTACCTCTAGAAAGAAGCGATAGATGCATTGAAAAGTTAACACGAAACAGCTTGTAGAAAAATAAAATTGCACTGGCGACCTCTATGATGGTCTTCTTCTTTCAATTGTTCATAGCCCATCAGAGCTTGAAAAATACCTTGAAAAAGCAGCAAGTGAAAGAAACACCTGCAAACACACCCTTGTCCCATAAAGATTTGAATATTGCAATAAATCGGAAACAACGAGACCACTAAAAGAATATCGGCTGGAGTATCACATCAAGCAACGCACGATTGCAGTCATTTACTACCAAAGTAGAGGTTTGGAGAAACCGGATCTTACTGCAAAACAAACTGAACGAAAAGATCAAAGTTGCCACATGAAACGACTGCCGGTGAAAGGATCTTCGTGATGCCTGAAGGGGATCACGGGGCAAATAAACGTATTTGAAAAATCTAAAAAAATTTCGCAGCAATTAAATATGTTGGAACTCCCGACACTATGTAGGAAGTTCCGATGGATCGGAACTTCCGACACCGGATCGGAACTTCCTACGTAGTGTCGGAAGTTCTGACGAAATGAAGTTCTTTTTACGAAATTTAAAAGTAAATTCAAAATTGCAGAATCTGGTTGAATCAAAGGTTGCGTAGTGATGCTAGAAGCCTTCTACAAGTGATCTTTGCAAGCACAACAAATCGAGTACGTAGATCGGCATAAAATAAACTCTAGATCAACAAGAACTAAATAAATATAATAAGCACAAGACACAAGAGAAGAGATTTGTTTATCGAAGTTCACTCCCACTAAGAAAGCTACGCCTCTGTTGAGGAGCTCACAAAGAGCTGGGTCTTCCACTAACCTTTTACCTCACTCAATCAACCATAAAGGAGGATTGAGTCACTTATTATAAAATCTACAAAGAATGGGTTATACAAACTTCCCGAGGTGCCCACACACGAGAAGACGCTCAACCAGGCGACGCCGAACCATCTAGAAGCAAGCTTCAAGAGTAACAAACATGAATCGATGGATGGAGAGGCTTCAAGTGCTCTTGAGATGAACGTGGCTGCCTTTTCACTCAAGTGCTTATGTCTTGCACCTCAATCTTGCTCTCACCCAAGCCCTAATCAACTCAAGGAATTGCTCAAAGGAAGGATTGGGGAGTGGAGTAGAAGCTTGTGGAGATGTTTTTCTCGGGGAAGAACAGCAGCAAATGAGAAGGGGGGTGGCGGGGCATAAATACCCAACCCCAAAAAACTAGCTGTTAGTGTGCTGATTAAGTGATTGTCGGAACTTCCGACCCTATTAAAACAGCCGGCCGAGAACCCTCTGTTGGAACTATGAAGCAACTTCCGGCAGGGGCCGGAACTTCCAACACACATTGAGTCAGTGAGAAAACTAAGTGTACAAGTGTATAATTTTGTGGCTCTCTTGGGTAGTTAGTGTCTCAATTAAGCATTTTGACGTCTTCAATCTATCTACTCGCATCCTTCTTAATAGTACGGTATTTTCTATAGTCAAATTCAAAATATAAAATAAATAAAGATTTTCTTTTGAGCTCCATCAACGTCTATCAAGTAGATTGGCATCTTTCCACGTAAATATTTCATTTCACTGAACTTTAATCTATCCATAGCTCGATAAACATATTAGCTTGTTAATTATGCATGTCATCAAAGCCAAATCCATTTAGAGGGTCAAAAACACTTGGATTGGCACACCAACTGCCAAGAAATGAAGCCAATCTATAGATCTAGCACAAGCTACCCTCATTGGCCCTTCATTGTATTGGATGTTGTTGAGGTAGGGAGAGATTGAAGAGATGATTTAGACAAGTGACAGTAGAAAAAGGCGACCGGTTAAACCGACGGTCTGGAAAATAAACTGAACTGATCGGTGCATTGGAAAATTGCTACTATGATGAAGTCAAGTCAGTAGCACCAGTTTAACTGACGGTATGCGTCGATGCATCTGTTAGCTGGATCAAGTGAAGAAATACAGAGGCACGGCTGAACCGATGGTCAAAAAGAAGGCGTTGGTGCATTGGTACTTCAATATTGCAGAATGGTTTTTGGAGTTGGAGATGGCGGTTGAACCGACGGTACGTCGGAGCAATCTATCGTTGCAATGACGCAAGCAAGCTCAGGCGTGGCAGAGAGACGTTCAACGGCTAGCATACAAATTCAGAGTGACCGGTTAAACCGACGGTTATGACGGGTTTAACAATCACTTTAGACTTTTTGGTAGAAAAGCATGCAACGGCTAGGAATGGATCTCTAGCCTACATAAGATCTCACCCCGGGTTATTTGTGGTTGCTGGAGTTCGTGAGAAGCTACAAAAACTTTGCTGAAGTTCTTCAAGCCAACCAAAAAGCTTATTGATCAAATTATTAGATTTAGCACAAGTTTTATGAGCTGTAGTGCTAGGCTAGCTCTAGAGAGAGTGCGAGAGCAAAGTATTATGACCTTATGATGATTCTTGAGTGAACCTCAAACTTGTACCTCAGTGTGCTGGCCCCTTGGAGTCTTTGTGGCTCATCGGCAAGTTTTTAACCCTCCAGCTTGGTGTGGAGCAGCGACAACGGCTTCGTGCGGAGGACAAGGAGACCCCTCCTTCGTGGAAAACTCCATAGTGAAAGTAGCATCAAGATGTTCAGGGACTTGGCATGAGCCTTAGTGGCTGAGCCTTTGTGGCAAGTCAAGAAAAGTCCCGGAAGAGATTTGGTGATCGGGAAGCAATATTTTTAGCGAGTGCTTCAACAATATAGACTAGAGGTGGCTTAGTGTCTACTGATACCATGGGATAAATTCTTACTTTAAGAGTTTGTTTGCTCTCATCCCCTTATTTTTTTTCCACATTTCATGTTTCCACATTTCATGGGATAAATTCTCTGCAACTTGTGTGCCTTTTATTTTTTAAGTGTAGTATCTTATTATGATTGGTTATACGTTGCAAAGAGAGGCTATAGGTTGCAAAATTTTTTAGGATGGGAGTTTTACACTAGTTGAATTTTAGTTGCACATCTAGATAGTATGATCTAGTTTATATTTTTATACAAAGTAGATTGAGCTATGTTTTAGAATTATCTGATTCATCGCCTCCTCTATTAGACTACAAATACCGATTTACGTTGCGCCATCACCACCACCACATCGTTGATATCACTCACTACACCACGGTTGGCTTATGGTAACTTACGATCAGTTGGTAAAAGCGCTTGCAGCAACTTGCGATCAGTTGCTATAGACTTTTAGCAACCGACGCGGTCCGTCCCTGTAAGTGGGGTTGCTAAAGACTTTAGCAACCGACCACCTCTTTAGCAACCGACCCTCCATAGCTGTTCTATATCTTTACCAACTGATTGTACAACCCTTTAGCAACCAACAGTAAGTTATAACGCCTAATATAATCTGAATAAATGGCATACTAATAACAATTGTTAATTCAGAGCTATGTTGTCACGAAAGATTCAAAATGTCAACTGAGTAAACAAGCAAGAAATCATCACAAATAAGTTGTATCAAATTATTGACTTCATTAAGCAATCCTTCACATGCTCATAAGTTACCATCATCTTTCCAAATCATCCAACTAATTAACAATGTTTGCATGTTTACAAAATCATTCACAAAATACTTCCATGTTATTTACTTGAAACGGTCCTATACAAAGTAGCTTCTATCATCCAATCCTCCAGCACACAACAACTTTCTTCGGCCTCTATCCCTCCCTGGACAGTAAGAGTATACAATGAGTCAGTTATCAAGCTCTCTAAACTGGCAGCGCTTAAGGACATCTTTATTGCAGTATACATGAACATGTATCTACATCAAGTTTGTAACCTTCAGGTATTAACATTACGAACAATTATTTAATAATGGTTACACATATGAATCAAAATATAAACAAGCTTGTATGCATCGAAGTAACCTTCAGCTGTTAATATTACGAACAATCTTCCTCACAATTCAACAGAACTTTAGCCTTTTCAATTTCTTCAGACAGATTGCAAGTAATTTGATCTTTCCAGAGAGCATGTATGCATCAAAGTAACTAAAGATTAAATATAAAATACCAAACATGACAAATGCATAGGTTATCCAGAAATGTCAAAACAAACAAATGAATTAGTATGTCATCTAACTCAGTTATGTTCTTATAATCTTAATCTGGGGAAAACTTAAAGTTTTAGTTTAACTTATACCTGCAGTAGCAAAGGAAGGAACAAATGAAGGGATACAGAGGAAGTATCATAAGATTGCTTCACAGTGAAGTCTTCTTCTATGTTTCTTTTGACCATTTACCCTACCAATAAAAAATGTCTTAAGGTATAATTCTAATCATTAGGTAATATTTTAAGAAATTATGAAAGACCAATAAAGAATGTCTTAAGGTATAACTCTAATCATCGTTGTCAAAGATGTCGATCGACAGGAGCCTTTGTGATGCAAATATAAGGCAATCCATAAGAAAATTAAAGGTTAAAATGATGCAGAGACCAATCTATATAGAAAATCAGATTGCTCCATAATCACTTAGATCTTCATAATGATCTATGCATGAATCACTATTTCTGTGCACATGCAGGGAAAAACCATGCATCAGCCTAGGTTCCCGGCGTCCTCCGATCCGGTGGGGGGCGTGCGGCGGCCGGCGGCGGGGCGGGCGGGGGCGGGCGGCGGTGGCCCGGGGCGGGCGGCGGCTGGGGGTGGGGCGGGGGGCGGCGGCGGCGGCCGGGGGCGGGGTGGGGGGCGGCGGCGGCCGGGGGCGGAGCGGGGGGCGACGGCGGCGGTCGGGGGTGGGGCGGCGGCGGCGGGGGGCGAGCGGCGGCGGCCGGGGGTGGGGCAGGGGGCGGCGGCCCGGGGCGGGTGGCGGCCGGGGGCGGGGCGGGAGGCGGCGGCCGGCGGCGGGGCGGGGTGCGGCGGCGGCGGCCGGGGGCGGGGCGGGGGCCGGCGGCCGGGGGCGGGGGTGGGGCGGGGGGCGGAGGGCGGGCGGCGGCGGCGGCGGCCGGGGGCGGAGCGGGGGGCGGCGGCGGCGGCGGCGGCCCGGGGCGGGCGGGGGGCGGCGGCAGCCGGGGGTGGGGCGGGGGGCAGCGGCCCGGGGCGGGGGCGGGCGGCCGGCCGGGAGTGGGGCGGGGGCGGGCGGTCGGGTGGGGTGGGGGTGGGATTGCTAGGGTTAGGGTTAGGGTTAGTCTGGTATATATAGGGGTAAGATTAGTGGGTTTTAATGGGCTTTTTATGTGCTTTAGCGGACCTTTGATACATGGGCCGTGCCAGGACGGCCTGTGGGCTTGAAGTGAGGTCCAATCACGCCCCACAAATGGGTCACTCTGTCCGTCTAAATCTTTTAGCTACCGGCTGCCGGTCTGGATATACAATATTTACCAACCGATCGTATGTTGATATAATTGTATAGTTTTAGCAACTAATCGCCTGATACTAAAACTGCTTTTAGCAACCAACTTTCTATCCTAACGTTTTAACAACCAACAGCCAGTAGTTAGTATCAGTTGCTAAATGTCATCCGTGGTATAGTGACTGTGGAATAAAATCTAACGTAGTATAGACTAGATCTACAAAGAGAATGGATCCCCACTTCTCTAACTACATATTTTGCGGTTTTGCCCGAAGAAAGAGAGGAGAACTAAGTTGGTAGCGGCAGCATGTCTCGCAGCCGCCGCGCTATGATTAGCTGTGCGAGGGGGGAAAAGCGATAGGTGCCATTGCATCAGGGTAAGAAGGAGTTTGCCAAATTAAGCTCAAAATTACCATATAATACTAAGGGGTATACAAGTCCCTGGAGCAGGGCACCACATGGTCAATTTGGTACTGGCTTCACCCCTGGGTGCAACAATATTATTTCGATACTGTAAATATCGTTAACTTTTATAAGCTTATTCATCATACAGAAGATATTGATAGTAATAGAGATTATTATATTTTAAAACTGGGATCATTACATTTTGCAACACCACGTCTCGTAACCACTGCACGAGAAAGAACGGTGTCAAGGCAGAAATTCTTCCTCGTCCATAGTGCCACAGTGGGACGAGGCCGCCGGAGAAGAAACGAGAAGCCCGCCGCCGGCCGGAGCTTGAACGAGGCCAGTAGCAGGTTCCAGAAATCTGATCTCACTCGCAACCCGATTCAGTCAGTGGTTCGCTCATTCGATAAACCATGCGAATCACATAACACGTCGACTGAAACCGCATTCGCAGTACGACAGGCGCCTATCCTGCTGCTCGGCTTGGCTTCTTCTTCCTTGTCGCCACTCGCCACTGGCACTCGGAGCTCACACGCCCCCCGCGCGCCCCCTGCGTGGTTCTCGAATCTTTCGCCACTTTTCTGCGACGGAGCGGGCCACCTCCCTGCGCGGCGGCCTCGCCGTCCACGTCGACGGCGACGAGGTAGCCCAGCTCGCTGTGACCCTGCCTCCCTCCACGTCGCGCGCATGTACTAGCTTAGCTAGCTAGCTAGCCCTCGTACTCTCTCTCATCGGCGTTTACGGCCGTGAGTTTCCCGCCGACGTGGCCCCCGCCGTCGCCACCACCGCCCACCCCGTCACGGGCGGGGCTAGCGCCGCCCCTCCACCTATAAAAGCCGACACCCTTCTCGCCACCATCACACAGCACAAAAAGCGAGAAAAGTGAAGCAAAGCAACAAAGAAGCGATTAGCCGTGACATCACAGCGAGCCTCCCGTGCTACGAGCCTCCGTCCATCTCCAGTTCTCCACATCACCCGAGCACGTAAGATTCGATGGCAGCCACGGTGATGATGGCCTCCATGAGCTCCCTCGCCTTCGCCACCGCGGGCGCGCGTGCCGGCGTCCTCCCCGTCCCCGTCCCGGCGGCCGCGCTCGCGCCGCGCCGACGCGCCATGGTCGTCAGGGCCCAGGCCGAGGATGCTAGGCCAACAACGGAGGAGACAACCGCGGCGTCCTCCTCCTCGCCTTCTCCGGCGCCCTCCACTCCCCTGACGGCGAAGCCAAAGGCGGCGAGCCCCGGGCTGTGGGACGCTCTGGCGTTCAGCGGGCCGGCCCCCGAGCGCATCAACGGGCGCCTCGCCATGGTGGGCTTCGTGTCCGCGCTCGCCGTGGAGGCGTCCCGCGGCGGGGGCCTCCTCTCGCAGGCGGGCAGCGGGACCGGGCTGGCCTGGTTCGCGGCCACGGCTGCCGTGCTCTCCGTGGCGTCGCTGGTGCCGGTCCTCAGGGGGGAGAGCGCCGAGGGCCGGAGCGGCGGCGTCATGAGCGCCGACGCCGAGCTCTGGAACGGGCGCTTCGCCATGCTGGGGCTCGTCGCGCTCGCCGTCACCGAGTACATCACCGGCGCGCCCTTCGTCAACGTGTAAATGCGGCCAACATTATTGTACGGGCACGTAGCTGTGTAGTAGAGGAGGTAGTGTAAGCATTGGCTAGGACACTCTGGGAAGGACTCGTTTGTAAAACTCTTCCGTTAAACGGTCATGTAAAATTGTTGATTTGAAATGACTTTCTTTGCAACACAGAGGCTGTCAAATGGCCTAATGTTCAGAAGTTTTTTTTTTCTTTTCGAGACACCCAGTAATCCATAAGAACGTCGAGGAGACTTCTCCCTCCGGCCTTCTGATACTTTGCGTTGAACTTGAACATATTCTCATCATATACCTAATCAGACTTGTTTCCTAGCATTATTAAACAACTGAATTATTCAGCTATATATTTTTCAGTTCAATCTGTCCATATGCCTGAACAAATGTCTGAAATATCTTACAACTGAATGTTATGTTGCAGACGCATTGCCAACAAAATTAATACTATTTGTAGTAGCTAGCTCGCCAAAAACCGACTGTTCTAGGAAAGTCCATATGGTTTTCAACCATGAATGAAGAAGTGGAAGAAGAAAAGAAGTGGAAGAAGAAAAGAAGGAAGAACAAGAAAAAGTAAGGAGGAAGAAAAAAGAAGGGCAATAAGCTGATTTTGAGAAGTCATAACCATCAAATGTTAGGTCTTGGTGTGTCAATGGGTAAGATTGCTCAGCCAAGATATACCAGGCTCTCCGAATCTGATCCCATGAGTTGTGGTCGCAGGTCATCCAATAATGGAAGATTAGATATCAAAGTGGGGAGTTTGTCATCAACGGTCATCGTGTTAAGTCTCAATTTCTTTAAAGACTCAAGATAGCCAAACGAGAACGGCATGCCATAAGAGAAATTGGTCCCTGCTAGATTAGTATTTCCAAATTATTTTCTGCTGGGAAGTATGTTAATCACACAGAAAGTATGGGACCCTCAAATTTTTTAGCCGGGAGATTTTTGTTGAAAACCGCCCTTCAAACTTATTGCTTGATATGTCTAGAACAGTCAAAGAAGCTAGTTCAGAAAAGTACGGGGGAGTTTGCCGGTGATCCAATTGTTTGCGAGGCTGATCACCGTAAGTGAGCGAATCGAAGCCTTGAGAATGAAGGGTGGATAGAACCTGATATAAAACAACAGGATAAGCTAAGAATATGTATGCTTCGATTTTTGACATTTGGCGAACAAAATTAAAATATATTTATCTCAAAATACTTTGTCTTAGAAAGCTAAGTAGTTTTGAAATCCATGGCAATGCTAAAATTATAGACCGGGATAATTTATTGGAGTTTATATACACTTGGAAAATAGAGGAGGATTGGATCCAGCATGGAGGCAGGAGGGGCATCTGCCCCCTACCCATGTAGCCCATGGAGCCTCCCAAAGAACCCCCAACAATTTGGGAATAAGCCGATTTTGAGAAGTTATAACAATCAAGCGTTAGATGTTTCAATTGGGTAAGACTGTTGAGCCAAGATAATCCCGTGTTCTCCGAATCTGATCTCATATGTTGTATTACCAGGTCATCCAATAATGGAAGCTTAGATATCAAAGCAGGGAGTTTGTCATCAACGGCTATCGTGTTAAGCCCCATTATCTTTAAAAACTCAAGATTGCTAAACGAGGTCGGCATGTCATAAGAGAAATTGGTCCCTGCTAGATTTAGTGTTTCCATATTATTTTCTACTGGAAAGTGTGTTAATCTCACAGAAAGCATGAGGTTATTGGACAAATCAAGCGTACTCAGAATTTTTAGCTGGAAGATTTTTGTTGGAAACTGCCTTTCAAATTTATTATTTAATATGTCTAAAATGATCAGGAAGATAGTTCAGAAAAGTACTCGGAGAGTTTGCCGGTGATCCAATTATTTGCGAGGCTGATCACCGTAAGTGAGCGAAGCCTTGACAATGAAGGGTGGATAGATCCTGATATAAAACAACATGATAAGCTAAGAATATGTATGTTTTGATTTTTGTCATTTGGGGAAAAATATTAAGATATATTTTTCTCAAAATACTTTGGTCTTGGAAAAGTAAGTAGTTTTGAAAATAATGGCACTTCTAAAATTATAGATCGGGGTAATTTATTGAAGTTTACATATACACTTGGGAAACAGTGGCGGATGTGATCCAGTGCAGGGTAATGTTAGACTAAACGGTAAACGCTAAATAGTCGATGGCCTATCGTTTAGCTATTTATTTGATCTAAACGACCATTTAAATAGATTAAACAGTCATTAAATGGGGTAAACGGCTGATTAAACGGACACGATTGGCCACTGTGTAGCGTTTACATGGCGTGTACATGTGCTAAATGGCCGTGTAGGCGAACAATGGTGTGACACACCTAACGTGATGGATATCACTTCTCAAAATCGGCTTATTCCCCTTCTTCTTCCTCCCTTGTTTCTTTTTCTTCTTCTTCCTTCTTCATTCATGGTTGAAAATTGTTACGGGGAGGGGGGCTTTGGGAGGCTACATGGGTTGTAGTCGTGGGTCATCATCCAATAATGAAAGCTTAGATATCAAAACGGAAAGTTATCAGCGGCCATCATGTTAAGCCCAAATATCTTTAAAGACTCAAGATTGCCAAATGAGGACAGTATGTCATAAGATAAGTGTTTTCAAATTATTTCCTGCTGAGAAGTGTGTTAATCTTACCGAAAGTATAGTGTTATCGGACAAATCAAGCATCCTCAAACTTTTTAGATGGAAGATTTTTGTGGGAAAATGCCCTTCAAACTTATTGCTTGATATATCTAAAGCGGTTAAGGAAGATAGTTCAGAAAAATACTCGAGGAGTTTGCCGGTAATCCAATTGTTTGCAAGGCTGATCACCATAAGTGAGAGAAGCCTTAAGAATGAGTGGGCTAAGTCTAGGTAAAGCTTAATTAGTTAATCTAATTTCACATTACATATAAAATCGCCGTCTCCACTAATTTGAGACTGCAACTGTTGCTATGCTTTTCTATAAGTTTATTAAAATTGAAAATGGTTAGGTTTACAATAATATTTATAAATGATTATATTTTAGTATGAAGAAAGTAATACATCTTGGAATAGAGGAAGTAGCTTGTATCTTCGAGAATCTAGAAGAATATGAAAACAGTGATCGAGAGAAACATTAGCACTTTTGTGGTTCACGGTGGAACAAGGTCGCCGGAGAACAAACGAGAAACCCGCCGGCGAGCGGAGCTTGTTGATCGTTGATCGACGCCACAGCCGTAGGTCTCTAGAAAATCTGATCTAACTCCCAGTCCGGTTCACTCATTACATTCGCTAAACAAAGCAAATTACCAATTAACGCCTCGATTAAAATCGCATTTGCCACACGGCCACCCAGCCACTATAATAGACGCCTCCTCCTCCTCGGCTTGGCAGCTTCTTCTTCCTTGTCGCCACTCGCCACTGACGCTCGCAGCGCACACGTCTCCCGCGCGCTCCTGCGTGGTTCTGGAATCTTGCGCCACTTTTCTACATCCTGCGCGGCGGCCTGGGCGTCCACGTCCACGTCGACGTCGACGCCCTCGCCCAGCTCGCTGTGATCCTGCCTCGCTCCACGTGGCGCGCATGTACTAGATAGCTAGCCCTCGTACTCTCTCGCCGGCGTTTACGGCCGTGAATCTCCCGCCGACGTGGCCCCCGCTGTCGCCACCAACGCCCACCCCGTCACGGGCGAGCTAGCTTTCCCAGCTCCCCCTATAAAGCTGGCCGCCACGGGCGAGCAAGTCGCAAGCAACCATCCACAGCAAGAGAAGAGGAGCAAGCAGCGACAAAGCGATCGACATCCGTGTCCCGCAGCAAGCTACTTCCTGGTCCCCTTCACCGCCGCCCACAACAACTTCAACGGCAGCCACGGTGATGGCCTCCATGGGCTCCCTCGCCTTCGCCATAGCCGGCGCGCATGCTGGCGTACTCCCCGTCCGCGTCCCGGCGGCCGCCCTCGCGCCGCGGCGACGCGCCCTGGTCGTCAGGGCCCAGGCCGGGGACACTGAGCCAAGGGAGGAGACGAGCGCGGCGTCCTCCTCCGCTCCTCCGAGCACCCCATCGGCGGCGCCCGCCACGCCGACGCCGAAGCCCAAGGCGGCGAGCCCCGGGCTGTGGGACGCGCTGGCGTTCAGCGGGCCGGCCCCCGAGCGCATCAACGGGCGCCTCGCCATGGTGGGCTTCGTGTCCGCGCTCGCCGTGGAGGCGTCCCGCGGCGGGGGCCTCCTCTCGCAGGCGGGCAGCGGGTCCGGGCTGGCCTGGTTCGCGGCCACGGCCGCCGTGCTCTCCGTGGCGTCGCTGGTGCCGGTCCTCAGGGGGGAGAGCGCCGAGGGCCGCAGCGGCGGCGTCATGAGCGCCGACGCCGAGCTCTGGAACGGCCGCTTCGCCATGCTGGGGCTCGTCGCGCTCGCCGTCACCGAGTACATCACCGGCGCGCCCTTCGTCAACGTGTAGATGCCCACGGTCGCGCGTAGAGCGAGTTGGACCCCGTGTCGTGTCCAATCATTTTCTACCTGTAACCCAGTGAGGTTCTGTACTGTCCTTGTACATCAATCAACTAGTTAGGAAAATTCAACATGTCATTCCAAAAACATTGCGGGCCTCTGATCCTACAAGGCTACAAGCTTCATTTCATTTCGTCTACGTTTTCGGAAATCCAAACAGAAAAAAATTCCAATTTTCACAGGAAATTCTTTGTGAGTTCTTGCGTTCCAAACTTGCATGTGGAAGCCAGGTAAAGCTGCAATGAAAATTGCCTTCAACCTGCCATATATATTGATATAACTTGATTACTTAAACTGAATATTCCCTTAATTTCAAATGCAGCGCTTGGTTTCTGTGGACAGGGCAACGGCAAATGCCTTGGAAATTGAACATTGGAGTTGGGAAGTTGGTGAATTATTTTTTTCACTTATAAACAACTCTATTTGAGGGTCATACATTTATGAAATTATGAAATTGAGTGAAACCAACCTTATTACAGCTGAGTGGGTTTAAGCTGTCTCATCAAACGAGTACAACACAAACATACATGACTATCCTTGTTAAAAACTTATATTACTAGTACATATGCTTGTAAAGCCATCCTTCTATGTGGTAAAAGGATCTGAATATGATTGACAATGCAAAACCCACGTCAAAGCCCAAGCCAACAAAGAGGAAGAAAATGATGGCATCAAGTCTGTCCTGCCACAAACTATTGGGTTCAGGAGCCAATGTGCTTCGGGTTGTTAAATCTGGACCTAGATTGTCACATTGCTTAGAAAGTTGAATTCCATATAGGCCAGCATTCCCTTCAAACGAGCTGCTGGGAAATGTCAAGAATTGGTTTCCCTGTGGTAATCTTCCTGTGAAGTTGTTGTACGAAAGGTTCAACCAGGAAAGAGAAGTTAGAGAGGTAAACTCCTGTGGAATTTCTCCGGAGAGAGAGTTGCAAGAGAGATCCATTGATTCCAGCCTCGTTAAGTTACCGAGTTGTGATGGAATCTTTCCTGTGAAGTTATTGTGCGACATGTCGAGTCCATGAAGTGAAACAAGCCTTCCAATTGTACCTGGAATGGAACCTTCAAATGAGTTGTTTGAGAAATCAATTACTTTAAAAGCAGTTGGGATTTTGGTGATACTTAAAGCGGCATCTTTGAATGTGACAATAACAGTATCTTGATACACAAATGATCTCCAAGTTGAATTTGTTTGATGCTCTAATATTTGCCCCACATCGTTGCTGTTATCCATCATTGCTCTCAAATTCTCAAACCATTCAAGATGCAAGTCACCAGAGAAATGGTTGGAGGCCAAATCAACTATCTGTAAACTTGTGAAGTATTGGTAGCCATCCTGAAGGTCCCTTATACTATCGTGGAGTTGGTTAGATCTCAACACGAGAATTCGAAGCTTTGGAAGAGTACCCATCCATGATGGAAATGAATCCACAATCTGATTATTACCAACATCAAGAATCTCTAAATCCTGGCAATTCTCTAGAGATCTAGGTAGCGCACCTTCAATTTGATTTCCATTCAAATCAATTGTCTGAAGCTTACATCCTTCTCTAATATTTTCAGGTAGCACTCCATGTAACTTGTTTTCTCTTAACTTTAATATGCTCATCAGGTCAGCTTTTTTCATAAGATAGGATGGAATTGGTCCAGAAAAGTAATTGTAAGATAAGTCGATCTGAAGGTTGTTTAAATTATAAAATGAAAGTGGTATATGTCGACTTAATTTATTTTTTGACAAATTGATATAGATGGCATTTCTATGATACGTGCCAAAGTTAGTTTCAACGGAAGAGAAGTTATTATTTGAGCAATCCAATAAAATCAGGTCGAATGAAGTTAGTGGTACTGGTATGCTTCCTTGAAGTCTATTAAAACTGAGATCAAGATGAAATAAATATTTCATCTGAACAATAGGAGACTTCTCTAAAGAAGTAAACTTGTTGTGTGAGAGGTCCAAATACATAAGGTGCTTCTCCCATACCCAGCTTGGTATGGCCCCTTCGATTTGGTTATTTGAAAGGTAGAGATCTCGAATAGTGTCAAGAAATTTTAATGATGCCAGAAATCTTGTAAGGTTACAAGATGTAAGGTATATGTACTGGATTTTAAAAGGGAACGGGAGAATATCGTATCACCTTCTTTTTCTATCACCTTCTTTTTCTGTCACCTTCTTTTTCTATGACTGATATCATATTGTTACCCAGGTTAAGATAGGTGAGATTTCTCAACCTCCAGATAGAGCCAAGTTCTACTGGGCTGAACTCGGCTCGGCGATGGGCCTTTTGCTGCAAGCTGTTAACGGCCATTTAGCCCACTTCGCAAGTTAGAAACTGGGCTGGGAACATAAGGAGATTGGGCTGAAAAGAGGAAAGGGGAAAAGAGAAAAAAAATATGGCTGGTGGGACCCACTTGTCTATGTGGCGATGGACCCACGTGTCTATGTGGTGATGGGACCTACTCTGACACCAAGCTTTTATTTTTAGGGAAAAAAGATATCCATGACAATTCAAATCGTCATAAACTTGTGACGTTTACCGATATGATAGTAGATCAGCTTATGGCGATTTTTATTTGGGCTTAGTGATGGACATCTCATTTTCGCCACTAAGTAGTAGTGCTTTGTATAGAACGTCATAAAACATAATACTATATTGACAAATAGCTCAAATGTTACGAGATATTCGTCATGAAAGATCATATATGTTGTAGTGGTTTGTTAGTTTGTTACTTGTTTCCTGTGTACGCCGATCGTCCATGCCGATCTTGACGGACTTGACGAGCGCCTTCGGAAACAGAAAGCAACGCTACTGCCAAGTGCCAACGGCCATGCTACCTCTAGGAGCACTGCTGCTGATGTTGCACTTGCGCATCTAAACGTGTTGCAGACCTGATGTACGTGTACAGAATATCAATAATATTGTCTGACACGAACAGCACAAAGGCCAGCATCCCAAATTGATATTCACGTGTTATTAAGTCACCATATCATGTTACAATGCAATCATCACTTTCTACTATAAAATTTTGGACCTACACGTATAGTCATGAGTATATGATATGTATAATACAATTTTAACTTGCATAAAACTGCACCTATCACGTTGCATAATGTTACATTTAATGGCATCATGAAAGGTAGTTATATCTAATTTAAAGATATTTTGACTATTTTTTAATTTTCAAAAAATTAAATAAATATAATTTTCTATTACATCCTAGGAGGTAATATTCGATAATAACTAACCAGATCTACCTGTATCGACGATCCATGTTCATTTCGAAGTATCATGGCAAAGCCCAATAATCAAATAGGTTGCCCCTAGAAGGTAATATTCGATAATAACTAACCAGATCTAGGAACGATCCATGTTCATTTCGAAGTACCATGGCAAGCCCAATAATGATAGAGGTTGCCCCGGTAGCAGCTAACTAACCGAACCAATTTGATAAGAGGCCCAACACGCCAGCCAGCTAGCCACCCATTTCCTCAATCCAACTAGGTCTACTGCCCATGAAAGATGTATCCCATTTTTTGGCCCATTAAAACTTGGTGCATATATATCTACTAATTATATTCATTTAATTATTTCTCTATTTCTGCTAGTATGTTTTCAATTTAATTTTTAATGATTTTTAGAATATCTACACAATCTATTTCTTTTTTATTTTAAGTTTGTATCTTCGACTTTGTTTTGTATTCATAAGATGTTCCATGAATTATATTTTATTGTTTCCATTATAAAGCAAATTAGGTTGTTCTACCATTTTGTTGGTCATGCTATGTTCCGTAATGCACAATTTTTTTTTATCCGTATGATTTTGTTGACGGTGTATGCATGGCATGTCATACGGTAGGTGTAAGATCTATCTACAGTTGAAAAAAGAAAAGAGGTATATCTAAGAAGAAGGCAATCGGGATATAGTCTAACCTCCTATGTTTGAAGACGAGACCATCAGCTTCTCAAGTTGGATCAAGTTCCCAATTGTAGAGGGTATTGGCCCGGAGAAATTGCAATGGTAAATGCTGAAAGAGGTCAACTTTGTAAGATTGCCTATCCATGATGGCATTCTCTGCTAAGAGAAGTCACAGTTCCAGAACTCCAGATCTGCCAATCTTGTAAGATTTCTGATCTGGTATGGTATTGGGATGGGGAAATTGCAACTTCCTATAAACAAACTTTGCAACCTTATCAGTTTGCCGATCCAAGTGGAAATCGATTTAGAGAAGTCATAACCATCAAACGTTAGGTGTGTCAATTGGGTAATATTGCTGACCCAAGATAATATCAGATTCTTTGTATCTGGTCCCATGAGTTGCAGGTCATCCAATGATGGAAGCTTAGATATAAAAGCGGGGAGTTTGTCATCAATATCCATCGTGTTAAGCCCCAATTTCTTTAAATGCTCAAGCTTGGCAAACGAGGATGGCATGTCATAAGAGAAATTGGTGCCTATTAGATTTAGTGTTTCTAGATTATTTCCAGTTGGGAAGTATGTTAACCTCACAGAAAGCATGGGGTTATCGGACAAATCAAGCTTCCTCAAACATTTTAGCTGGTAGATTTTTGTTGGAAACTGCCCTTGAAATTGGCTGTCTGATATGTCTAGAATGGTCAAGGAAGATAGTTCAGAAAAGTACTCAGGGACTTCGCCGGTGAGTTCAGAATTGTCTGCCAAGTTGATCGTTGTAAGTGAGCGAAGCCTTGAGAATGAAGGGTGGATAGGACCTGATATATAACACCCAAACAAGCTAAGAACCTGTAGCTGGGGAACAGAGTCTGCTAAAACAATGGACTAGTCCGATCCAATGCTCCACAAACCCACTAAATCAAGATAAAACTCCCTCAAATTGCTCATATTTGCTCATATTTTGAAACTTGGCCGCTCAAAATACAATTCATAATTACCAGACAAGTCAATGGTGACAAGGTTCCTGAGGTAGGCAATTCCAATTGGGATCTGAAACCCAAAATTGGCGCACGAGAGGTTGAGGTGGATGATAACCGTGAGCCGCTCAAAACCAGAAGCTGGGACCAAGGCTCCACTAAAGTCATTGAATGCAAGGCTGAGGTTCCTAAGAGAGGTGAGGTTGAACAACGCAGGATCAAGACGACGACTGCTCGTCAGGTCAAACTCACCGAGGTCAAGAGAAATGACTCTTCCGAAGGCCACGTCACAGGTGACGCCCTTCCAGTGGTGGCAGCAATCGGTTCCAGCTTGCCATGATGGTAGACTGTCACCAATGAAGGAAGCTTTTAGCTGGAGGAGGGAAGAAGCCTGATCCGGCAGGCAAGGCGCTGCGGTGCTAAGCTTGAGGAGGCATGCTATGAACAAGTGCATAAGGCTGTGGAGACGTTCCTTTGTGGGAGCCATTTCGCTACTGGTTTGCAGTTTCCAGCAAGTTACAATTTGTGTGTGACCCATTATATAGGATAAATCTGGACAGTGTAGATATTCTTCTATTCTCTGGTTGTTCTGAATCATTCATTCCGATCGCTGACTGCTGACTCGAGAGGAAGACCACCAATGAACCAGAGCCATATATAAATTCGCATGGAAGTAAATACTTGACCGCAACAATAGTTCAGAAATCTTCTATTATTAGATTTTTATTATGTTTAGTAGAAAAAAGACGTTAAAGGAAAGAAGTCCCTATGTTTACTCTAAAAATACATAAGTTGACTATTATGATCCCGCAACAGTGTAAATTAAACCCGTAAGTTCACGTCAAATACAACTACTCCCCCTGTCTTAAAAGAAGGTGTTTCGGATACCATAGCTAGAGCCACTAATCTTAGTAAATTATACTATATAAACAAAGAACATACTGTATTTGGAAGTGCTTTTAAGATAAATCTTTATAACTGATAGATACAATTTTCAAACTAAATGTTCCAAAAGTTAGTTATAGTTTGATTTTCAATAGGTTGATTGGAATCTTATTCAAAACACCATCTTTTGTAAACGGGGAGATTAATACGTAATTGAAACTCGAAATGATAAAATAAAGGAAGAGTTTGATTTGCATACAATTGGAAAGCAAAATATCTAATAAAGAGTACAAATAAATATGCATAGTAAAAATTAGAATTCATCTTAAAGACACAAAAGATTCCACATCAAATAAGATATAGGATATGCAAAATTCATAATTATAGGTGGGAAAATTATCAAACTAATTTTGACGGGAATTTAAGAACAATAAACAATCCAAATTCACATTAAATCCATTTAAACAGTATAATCTGTAAATAGTTTTTTAGATTAAGGAAGAAATCCGGTCTTGAACAATCACAAGTGACTATCTACGACCATAAGCAAAATCTGACCACAAAGTCAGACGATACACGAGTACTTAGACTCCAAGCCTCAAACTGAGGAACACGAAAATAATAAGAAAGAAAGAGACCAACAAATAAAGCTAAAGACGAAACGAGAAAACAAAGACTAAGTTTCGATCTTCTTCCATGTCTTGCTTCCGGCTTGTCTACTCTTAGTAACAATCCTTCACCCCTCTTGTCCGTCCACTTAGAAACAGTTGATGACGGATCACGACCACGGTACTGCAGGGCTCAACAACTCTATGGCGACGCTCCCATGGGAGAAATGACGCTAATATCGCCGCCGCCGCCAGAACCAACCTGGTAGTTCAAGGTTTTCACTCGGAGAAGAAAACAGCAAGATCCTTCCAACGACGCCTTCAAGAAAATTTAGCCACTAACTAGTTGAAATCCATTCCATAAGCACTTCAAAATTGAAAACATAATACAATCTGTGTTTTTCCTTTTGAGGGAACATTGTGGGGGGACGAAGGTGACGATGAGGACTCGCACGAGTAAAGAACTAAAGACTTAGGACCACCGCCGTGCCGTGTGTGATGGGGCGATACTATATACCCATCTAGAGTTCTAGACATCCATATCCAGGCTTGCCGGCCGTTATCATGCAGTTAAGTTGGCCAATCGAGAGGGTTCAATTCCCTGCAGGTGCGTACGAAACAGTGAATGAACCTACACAGCAACAATCGTTTAGCAGAAGAGTGAACCCTGGTGCTTTATTTAGAGCAAGCAATAATGTGGGGAATGTTTTATTGGCCTGCTTGTTACTTGAAGAATTCAGTTTAATTTGCAGATCGATAATCATACAAAGATATGCAGTGTTTGCAGGTGATCATCACATCCATTAGCAGCCATGTTTGCAGCGAGGGAGCGAGCTCGGGCATCAGCAAGTGGAAATAATTGAAATCCATTTTAATTGCATCTAAAAATTGTACCGAGTACGATGACTAGATCTAGATGGTGTCATCAGCATGGGCAGTGGGACGAGTTGGACGGTCGGAGCAAAGGGCTCATGCTTCGGACGGTGCCTGCCTGCTGTGTGACATTAGATGGAAGTGCAATGGGAGGGGTAGCACGCACTGATTGGCACTGATTAGCAGAACAATAGGATAGGGAAGGAGGAGATGAGTGACTGTCCCAAGGTCAAGCCTCACTGTACGATCGAGTTTCCCGCCGTATCCGTATGCTAGCTGCTATCAAATTATTACGGGAAGAAAGGCATAAGAGAAGCAATGTATGCCATGCGACTCCGATCGATCCTTGTTTATGGGGATTGGAGTCGTTTGGCGTACGCTGTCTCTCTTATGCCTTTCTTCCCCTGTAATTACAGTGATGTGAGTGACGAGAATGTTTCATTGGTTTTGTTACTTGAAGGATTCAGTTTGCAGATAATCAAACAAAGATAGTGTTGGACGCACACTTTAAATTCCATACTCTGAAAAACAGTTCAGGCCTCCTTTCGTGCAAGTTTCATTCCATTTTCCCCGTTTTCGCAACAAAAAGGGGGGAAAAAAGGTTTGATCCCCCAGTGGAAAGTCTATGTGAGCTCTTCGAGTTCCAAACTGGCAGACATGTAAAGCTTGCGTTCCACATCGAACCGAGTACTCCCTAGTTTCAAGACAAGGCGCCGTACCTGGAGATTAGAGCACGTTAAGTCTTGGTCACTGAGAACTTATACTTTGAAGTAGATAAGCTTATACCAATCCATCATAACCTCTCCACCAGCAACTGCAACGCAGGAACAAGATGGAAGCAGATCCACCACACGCGGCCTCTGCTCCGGCCCAGCCCTGCACGTCCGCGCGACGCCGCGGTCCAGCTCGGCCGACTGTCCTGCCGCGCGTGTGATGCAACTTTTATTTTTGCGAGAAAAGAGTGATTATATTAATCACACAAGGAACTACAATCAGATTTGAGTAGCTCGGTTACACAAGATGGAGCGTTTTCTCTCCACACAGCACAATGCACCGTTCTCTTTGCTAATTCAGCTAACACATAAGCAACTCTATTGTATTCTCTTGAGCAACACCTCTGGGAGTAAAAACTGCAGGCCTGAATCTCTTTTAAAATGTACGTGTTCAGGTATCTTTCCTCTTGCTGCACTGCTAAGGAAGCTACGATTGAAGCACAATCTAATTCAAGGATCAATGGATCATAGGTTTTCTTACCCATTCCACAGCGCACTTCAGACCTTCCAAACAGGCTAATGCTTCAACCTGTTATGCAGATTGGCAGCTTGGTAAGATACGCCAGAAGAATAAAATGATACATCCTCCATGGCCCCTGACAATTCCTCCAATACTTGCAGCTCCAGTTGCTTTCTGAAAAGCCTCATTGTAGTTCTCCAATGTAGCAAGTCCATATCATGCAAATCTCCATGCAAAAATCTGAACTTTTCCCGGTAGGGCTTGTCCATATGTTCCCCACACCTTACGGCTGCCATTAGCCCACGAGCTTGTTGAACTAATGCCGCTATCTTCCAATGACAGATGTAGAGCAGGTCGATAAGCACTGCGCACTGAAAATAGACCATTCTGGAACGACCGCTTCACCATGTGGGCTTCGTCACGTTCGCCTTCACTGGGTACCTTACCGGCGCGCCGTTCATCAACACATAGATTCCCGCCACGGTCATGCGTAGAGTTGGACCACGTGTGATGTGAATTGAATTTGTACATGTAACCCAGTGAGGTTCTCATGTACTGTCCTTATGCATCAACTAGCTAGGAAAATTCAACATATTATTCCAAAAATATTGCAGGCCTCCGATCCTACAAGCTTCATTTCGTCCCAGTTTTCGGAAATCCAAACAGAAAAAGGTTCAGTTTTTACTAGAAAATCTATGCGAGTTCTTGCGTTCGAAACTGGCAGCCGCATAAAGCTGGAGTGAAAATTGTCTTCAGCCTGCCATATTGAAATAACTTGATTATTACTTGAACTGAATACTCCATCAGTTTCAAATGCAACACTAGGTTTTGATGACATAGCCCTTAGACACATCCTTGAAATCCTCCAGCTGTTTAATAATAAAAAGAAAAAAGAAAAGAAAAGAAATCCTCCAGCAACATGAACTTCTTTGAAATCCTCAGCTAATGCCTTGGAAATTGAGCATTGGGGTTGTGGAGTTGGCAAAATAATTTTTCACTTATAACAACTCTCTTTGAGGATCATTTATGAAGTTGAGTGAACTCGGGAACCAACCTTATTACAGCTGAGTGGATTTAAGCTGTCTCAGCAAAAAGTACAGCACAAACATACATGACTACACTTGTTAAATACTTATACATTACTAATACATACGATTGCAAAGCCATACTTCTATATGGTAGAAGGATCTGAATATGATTGCCAATGCAAAACCCAGGCCAAAGCCCAAGCCAGCAAAGAGGAAGAAAGTGATGGCATCAAGTCTGTCCTGCCACAAAGTATTGGGTTCTGGAACCGATGTGCTTCGGGTGGTTGAATCTGGACCTGGATTGTCACATTGCTTGTAAAGCTGAATTCCACACAAGCCAGCATTGCCTTCAAATGAACTGCTGGGAAATGACAAGAATTGGTTTCCTTGTGGTATTCTTCCTATCAAGTTATTATATGAAAGGTTCAACCATGAAAGATAAGTTAGAGAGGTAAACTCCTGTGGAATTTCTCCCGAGAGATTGTTGCAAGAGAGGTCCATTGATTCCAGCCTCGTTAAGTTGTGAAGTTGTGATGGAATTTGTCCTGTGAAGTTATTGTGCGACATGTTAAGCCCATGAAGTGAAACAAGCCTTCCAATTGAATCCGGAATGGAACCCTCAAATGAGTTATTTGACAAATCAATTAGTTTGAATGAGGTTTGGATTTTGGTTATACTTAAAGCGGCATCTTTGAATGTGACAATAACAGTATCTTGATAGACTTCTTTCCACGAAGAATTTGTATGATGCTCTAATATTTGCCCCACATCACTGCTGATATTCATCATTGATATAAAATTATCAAACCATTTTGAATGCAAGTCACCAGAGAAATGATTGGAGGCCAAATCCAATATTTGCAAACTTCTGAAGTGTTGGTAGACACTGTGAAGATCCCTTATAGTGCCATAGAGTTGGTTAGATCTCAAGACAAGAATCCGAAGATTTGGGAGAGTGCCCATCCATGATGGAAATGAATCGACGATCTGATTATTACCAACATCAAGAACCTCTAAATCTTGGCAATTTGCTAGAGATCTAGGTACCACACCTTCAATTCGATTTCCATTCAAATCAATTGTCTGAAGCTTACATCCTTCTCTAATATTTTCAGGAAGAACTCCATGTAATTTGTTTTCTCTTAACTTCAATATGCTCGTCAGGTCAGCTTTTTCCATAAGACAGGATGGAATTGGTCCACAAAAGTTATTGTAAGATAAGTCCAAGAACTCAAGTTTGTTTAAACTACAAACTGAAAGTGGTATATGGCCACTCAATTTATTTTTTGACAAATTGATAATGACGGCATTTCTAAGATACTTGCCAACAAAGTTAGGTTCAATCGAAGAGAATTCATTGTTTGAGTAATCCAAAAAAAATAGTTTGGATGGAGTTGATGGTATCCGTATGCTTCCTTGAAGTCCATTAAAACTGAGATCAAGAGCCATTAAATGTGTCATCTCTACAATAGGAGACTTCTCTAAAGTAGTAAACATGTTGTGTGAGAGGTTCAAACTAACAAGGCAGTTCTCCCATACCCAACTTGGTATGGCCCCTTCGATTTGGTTATTCGAAAGATCGAGATCTTGAATAGTGTCAATATATTCTAATGATGCTGGAAATTTTGTAAGGTTGCAAGATGCGAGGCATAGGCCCTGGATTTTAAGGGAATGAGAGAATATCGTATCACCTTCTTTTTCAATGAGTGACATCATATTGTTACCCAGGCTAAGATAGGTGAGATTTCTCAACCTCCAGATAGAGCCAAGTTCTACTGTGCCTGTCAGTTTATTTGATCCAAGACCGAGAACCTGAAGATTCGGAAGCTGAAAAAATGATTTGGGTATTGGGCCTGTCAATTGATTACTTCTTAAATCAATCTCCCGCAATGGTGAGGATAAAGGAGCGGGAATGTCTTCCAGCGAGCCAATAAGCTGATTATCAATTAACAAAAGCCGTTGCAGGGCTGGAAGAGCGAACAAGGGCTTTGGCATTTTTCCTGCATGTAACGGTAGAAAACCAGTCAGAATGCTGCATACTTTATTAATGCCTTTGTCCACAGTAGCGCCTGTGCGAACTTGAAACAAATTAGTATCTCTGTGACTCTGTCCATTGGAGCTAAATATATCAGCGTTCTTCACCTTTTCGGAACAGACAAATTGATAATGCTTAAATTAATATATAACCCATCCATATTTCTTCAAAAGAAAAACTGCCCAAATTTAAATTTGGACATGTTTATACCGTATAGTTTATTTGCTGTTTCTATATAATTGGTGTTCCAAAAAAAAACTTGGCACTAAAAATCTCGCTTCTTAATTGAATCACAATAAATAAGATCCAAATAACTCAAAACATAGCATGACAGATATGTCAAATTTTTTTTAAAAATGGATGGCAGCTTCATATTTTTCTGATTTAAAATGAATTAGTTTTGAATTTTTAAATAGAACTATAATTTTTTATTTTTATAAAATAAAAAACCACCTTTCAAACCACCAAAAAACTTAGTTGTAGAGGTCAACAATCGCATGGTCTTTGGTGTTGGGTTTTGTAGTTTAGGGTAGAAACGTCCGTACTCCTACCTTATTCATGTGTTTTTCTAATCCCATTATTTGTTACCCCATTGACCCATTGTTTCAAACAAGCCTTGGGCCAGAGAAAGTGCAAACAACATTAACGCAATCTATTTTATACACATTTTACAATAAAAGTTTTGGTGCTACAAGTGATTATATATGCTAAGGTTGATTTCTCGTTGAGAGAACCTTTAATTGCCATGTAAAGCAGTTCAGAATATGAAAAGGTCTGTCCAAAATAATTAACATATTTCTTGTTATATTATACAATCTACCCAATATTGTATAAATGTATCTGAAATATATCTGGGTTGAGAGAGAGAGAGGCAAGATGGCTAAAACAACTAAAAAAAATAATTGATATTAGTTATGGAAGACCCAAGTCGTGTGCTCAGGTTAAAGGCCTCGCACCATTGAAACTGCTAAACTATGGAAATTGGTCAAAGACTCAAAATGAACATAACATTGTTTTTTCTTTCTCAACATCACCAAAATTTAAAGCCTTTTTCTTGTTTCCTGAAGGTTGCTCTGTTGATTTCATAAGTTACTAAAATAGGGGATTTCCTATTCACTTAAAGTCTGTTATTATTTTGTTAAAGGTGTCTGCATGGCATGCCATAAAGTAGGTGTAAGATCTATCTACAGTTGAAAAAAAGAAAAAAAAGGATATCTAAGAAGAAAGCAGTCGCGACATAGTCTCACCGCTTATGTGAGAAGACCAGACCTCCAGCTCCTCAAGTTGGATCAAGTTCCCAATTGTTGAGGGTATTGGTCCAGAGAAATTGCAATCATCAATTGTGAAAGAGACCAACTTTGTAAGATTGCCTATCCACGATGGCATTCTTTGCTCCGGGAAGTCACAACTCCAGAACTTCAGTTTGACCAATTTTGTAAGATTTCCAATCTGGTACGGTATTGGCATGGAGAAACTGCAATCCACTATTGTCAAACTTTCCAGCCTTGTCAGTTTGCCGATCCAAGTGGAAACCGATTCAGAGAAGTCATAACCACCAAACCTTAGGTGTGTCAATTGGGTAATATTGCTGACCCAAGATAATATCGGATTCTTCGTATCTGGTCCCATGAGTTGCAGGTCATCCAATGATGGAAGCTTAGATATCAAAGCAGGGAGTTTGTCATCAATATCCATCACGTTAAGCTCCAATTTCTTTAAATGCTCAAGCTTGGCAAACGAGGATGGCATGTCATAAGAGAAATTGGTGCCTATTAGATTTAGTGTTTCTAGATTATTTCCAGTTGGGAAGTGTGTTAACCTTACAGAAAGCATGTGGTTATCGGACAAATCAAGCATCCTCAAACTTTTTAGCTGGAAGATTTTTGTTGGAAAATACCCTTCAAACTTATTGCTTGATATGTCTAAAACGGTCAAGGAAGATAGTTTGGAAAAGTACTCAGGGACTTTGCCGGTGAGTTCAAAATTGTATCCCAAGTCGATCGTCGTAAGTGAGCGAAGCTTTGAGAATGAAGAGTGGATAGAACCTGACATAGAACACCCAGACAAGCTAAGAACCTGTAGCTGGGGAACGGAGTCTGCTAAAACAGTGGACCAAGTCGATCCACTACTAGATAAATCCACTCCATCAAGATAAAGCTCCCTCAGGTTGCTCATATTTGCCATGAAGGCTTTGAAACTTGGCCGCTCAAAATACAAACCATTACCAGACAAGTCAATGGTGACAAGGTTCTTGAGGCAGGCAATTCCAACTGGGATATGATCCAAAACATTGGTGCACGAGAGGTTGAGGTGCATGATATCCGTGAGCCGCTCGAACCCAGAAGCCGGGAGCGAGGCTCCACTAAAGTAATTGAATGCAAGGCTGAGGTTCTTGAGAGAGGTGAGGTTGAACAACGCAGGATCAAGACGACTGCTCTTCAGGTCGAACTCACCGAGGTCAAGGGAAATGAGTCTTCCCAAGGCCATGTCACAGGTGACGCCCTCCCAGTGGTGGCAGCAATCCGTTCCAGCTTGCCATGATGGTAAGTTGTCACCAATGAAGGAAGCTTTTAGCTGGAGGAGGGAAGAAGCCTGATCCGGCAGGCAAGGCACTGCGGTGCTAAGCTTGAGGAGGCATGCTATGAACAAGTGCATAAGGCTGTGGAGACGTTCCTTTGTGGGAGCCATTTGGCTACTGGTTTGCAGTTTCTAGCAAGTTACAATTTGTGTGACCGATTATTTTATATAGGATAAATCTGGGTAGTGTAGATATTTCTATTCTCTGGTTGTTCTGAACCATGCATTCCGATCGCTGTCTGCTGACTCGACAGGAAGACTAGTGAACCGGAGCCATAGAAATTCGCGTGGAAGTAGTATTGACCACAACTATAGTTTGGAATCTTTTATCATTATTTTAAGGTAATGCCGTAATTTTATTTGTTGGTACGCACGCTTTACATCGATTGGCTTACACCGGAGTGGGAGATTCTTGTCTCCTACGACAGCACGCGCAAGCAATTTCAAAACTGTTCGTGAACCGGCCATCAAATTCAAATTCTGGTTGCACAACTATATTTCTTTCGAAAGACCTTCAAAATAAGACGTCACTCGTATATGTTTTGATAATATTTTTGAAAGACACAAAAATTGCTTACATAGAATAGAAAAATACCAACATAAACTAGTAAAAATGATCAATTAATTTGCTAAAGTTGCCTATCACTTATAATGCAATAAACATCAACCTACCCCAACAAAATTGTTGGACATCATTCTCTAATCACACTATCCAATCTATCTTCTCAAAATCAACATCAATATCCACTTAATTGAACTTATCCGGCCGTAAATCAGCAGCATCTAATGAATTATATTGTATAACAAAGAAAATAATATATTTTAAAGTAATTTTAAGATAAATCTTTATATATGATTGATAAAATTATCAAACTAAATATTCCAAAAGTTATTAATAGTTAGATTTTTCAATGGGTTTATTGGAATCTTGTTCAAAACACCATCTTTTGTAGGCTGGGAGAGTAATACTTAACTGAAACTCGAAATGGTAAAAAAATAAAAATAAAGGAATAGATGGATTACAGGATGAAAAGGGTACTCAGTAGTCGACCTCACTGCACCGTACGTGATACAACGTGATACAGCTAGGCGCCATCTCCAGAGTTGGGCAGAGGGTCGTAAAAGATTTTAAATTTTAGCCTAGATAATCTAAGAGCCGAGCCCTAAAAGAATCAAACTCTAATTTTACTTAATTATAATTAAGCTAAATATATATAAAGATCGATTGCGTTACCACCTCCGGCTGGGCTGCAGCGTTGCACTCGAGCGGAAGGTCACGAAAGTTTGGTGATTGATTGCAAAAGATGTGTGGTAAGACTCGGGACCTCCGCCGTGTGTGACGGGGCAACCCTACCTCCGTCGTTATCATGCAGTTAAGTTGGCCAATCGAGAGGGTTCCCTGGTGCGTACGCAACAGTATCAGCCAACCGCTCAATCGGGTCGGTCAACGCTAGCTGTCAGTGAGAAGTGACCACTGAATGTGTTGTTCGGAATAGAAGACTACCAAAAATTATTCGGTTGCACATGAAAAACTTCGAGATTAAGATCTCACCCAAACCAGTATATTTGGTGTCTCGGGAAGAATCTCTAAAAGGTTAATTTGCTCAGATCTTCAGACTCCTGCACAAGCATAGTGTCAGTATGCCTCATGGTGAGTTGGTGACAGAGAAGTATTCGTATAGCTGGTTGGTTCTAGGTAGAATAACAATACTTCTAACAAGTTACCACGAATTACTGAAACACCCTTCTTGGACGAGCCAACTACTGCAACCTCAGCTTCGATGCAACACTTGGTTTCGGCAAGTTCTCTTTCCAGATTAGCCCGTGCGGCGTACATTCAACTGGGGGATCTCGTCGTCAGCTAAATTCAGAATAAACAAAGAAATACCCAGTATCGTGTTGGAACAAGATATTGGGTAATACAATGCAATTGGCGGGTAGTAAAAACTTTGTAGAAACACAATTAGGATAGTTTTTGTTGACTATAATATTTTGTTGACAAATTTTTTTAAAGCTTTGATTGACAAGTTTCTTTAGACACGAATATTTTATTTTCTTTATTGGCGAGCCCGCAGTTTGCACCAATTAATTGTCTCAGAAAACAGGCCCACCAGTTGAACCCGTTTTCACACACTCACAATTCGAAAGGATGTGCCACTTGAAACCGGTTAACACAATGGGCCAGAACAAACTTGGCCTGTTACAGTTTGGTCAGGAAATTTATTATTTACAACAAGTCTTAGCGGGCTATAGGATTTAGCCGCAGGGTCCTCGAAATGCTATTAGCGCCACTAGTGCTATTTTGTACTGCGGTGGTCATAGCTAGATTTAGTGTTTCCAAATTATTTCCAGCTAGGAAGTGTGTTAATCTCACACAATCAAGCGTCCTCAAACTTTTCAGGAGAAAATACAAATCATAATTACTGTAACGCTCCAGTTCTAAATATGGCTCAGTTCTACTCGCACGTTGAGTAAAACACGCACTCGCACCAACCCCGCTTACGCTTTCATCCTCGCTTCGCGTAAAAGAGTTTACTCGCACGTTGAGTAAAACATGCGCTCGCACCAACCCCGCTTACGCTTTTGTCCTCGCTTCGCGTAAAAGGGTTAACCCAGGGGTTGAAATGCACTTGTCACTTTGTTGGTGAGGCTCACCCTCAACTAGCAAGGTGGGATAACTCCCCACACATGCCATACCACTCACACTTGGACCACTAATGGGCTCAAATTCATCCTTGTTGGGCCGGGATGATACAATTACCAGACAAGTCAAGGGTGACAAGGTTCTTGAGGCAGGCAATTCCAATTGGGATCTGAAACCTAAAATTGGTGCACGAGAGGCAAGGTGCTGTGGTGCTAAGCTTGCAGAAGGTTTGCAGTTACAATTGTGTGTGACCTATTATATAGGATAAATCTGGACAGTGTAGATATTCTTGTGTTCTCTGGTTGTTCTGAATCATTCATTCCGATCGCTGACTGCTGACTCGAGAGGAAGACCACCAATGAACCGGAGCCATATATAAATTCTTATGGAAGTAAATACTTGACCGCAACAATAGTTCAGAAATCTTCTATTATTAGATTTTGATTATGTTTAGTAGAAAAAAGACGTTAAAGGAAAGAAGTCCCTGTGTTTACTCTAAAAATACATAAGTTGACTATTATGATCCCGCAACAGTGTAAATTAAACCAGTTAGTTCACGTCAAATACAACTACTGCCCCGGTCTTAAAAAAAGGAGGTGTTTCGGATACCATAGCTAGAGCCACTAATCTTAGTAAATTATACTATATAAACAAAGAACATACTGTATTTGAAAGTGCTTTTAAGATAAATCTTTATAACTGATCGATACAATTTTCAAACTAAATGTTCCAAAAGTTAGTTATAGTTTGATTTTCAATAGGTTGATTGGAATCTTATTCAAAACACCATCTTTTGTAAACGGGGAGATTAATACGTAATTGAAACTTGAAATGATAAAATAAAGGAAGAGTTTGATTTGCATACAATTGGAAAGCAAAATATCTAATAAAGAGTACAAATAAATATGCATAGTAAAAATTAGAATTCATCTTAAAGACACAAAAGATTCCACATCAAATAAGATATAGGATATGCAAAATTCATAATTATAGGTGGGCAAAATTATCAAACTAATTTCGACGGGAATTTAAGAACAATAAACAATCCAAATTCACATTAAATCCATTTAAACAGTATAATCTGTAAATAGTCCTTTAGATTAAGGAAGAAATCCCGTCTTGAACAATCACAAGTGACTGTCTCCGACCATAAGCAAAATCTGACCACAAAGTCAGACGATACACGAGTACTTAGACTCCAAGCCTCAAACTGAGGAACACGAAAATAATAAGAAAGAAAGAGACTAACAAATAAAGCTAAAGACGAAACGAGAAAACAAAGACTAAGTTTCGATCTTCTTCCATGTCTTGCTTCCGGCTTGTCTACTCTCAGTAACAATCCTTCACCCCTCTTGTCCATCCACTTAGAAACAGTTGATGACGGATCATGGCCACGGTATTGCAGGGCTCAACAACTCCATCGCGACGCTCCCATGGGAGAAATGACGCTAATATCGACCTGGTAGTTCAAGGTTTTCACTCGGAGAAGAAAACAGCAAGATCCTTCCAATGACGCCTTCAAGAAAATTTAGCCACTAACTAGTTGAAATCCATTCCATAAGCACTTAAAAATTGAAAACATAATACGATCTGTGTTTTTCCTTTTGAGGGAACATTGTGGGGGGACGAAGGTGACGATGGGGACTCGCACGAGTAAAGAACTAAACACTCAGGACCACCGCCGTGCCGTGTGTGATGGGGCGATACTATATACCCCATCTAGAGTTCTAGACATCCATATCCAGGCTTGCACGAGTAAAGAACTAAACACTCAGGACCACCGCCGTGCCGTGTGTGATGGGGCGATACTATATACCCCATCTAGAGTTCTAGACATCCATATCCAGGCTTGCCGGCCGTTATCATGCGGTTAAGTAATGCCAATCGAGAGGGTTCAATTCCCTGCAGGTGCGTACGCAACAGTGAATGAACCCGAAGATGTATCTACACAGCAACAATCGTTTAGCAGAAGAGTGAACCCTGGTGCTTTATTTAGAGCAAGCAATAATGTGGGGAATGTTTTATTGGCCTGCTTGTTACTTGAAGAATTCAGTTTAATTTGCAGATCGATAATCATACAAAGATATGTAGTGTTTGCAGGTGATCATCACATCCATTAGCAGCCATGTTTGCAGCGAGGGAGCGAGCTCGGGCATCAGCAAGTGGAAATAATTGAAATCCATTTTAACTGCATCTAAAAATTGTACCGAGTACGATGACTAGATCTAGGTGGTGTCATCAGCATGGGCAGTGGGACGAGTTGGACGGTCGGAGCAAAGGGCTCATGCTTCGGACGGTGCCTGCCTGCTGTGTGACATTAGATGGAAGTGCAATGGGAGGGGTAGCACGCACTGATTGGCACTGATTAGCAGAACAACAGGATAGGGAAGGAGGAGATGAGTGACTGTCCCAAGGTCAAGCCTCACTGTACGATCTGAGTTTCCCGCCGTATCCGTATGCTAGCTGCTATCAAATTATTACAAGGGAAGAAAGGCATAAGAGAAGCAATGTACGCCATGCGACTCCGATCGATCCCCATAAACAAGGATCGTCTTTTGTGAAGTGGTTCTGAACGAAACTGAACAGATCATCGATGGCGACGAGGGGTTGGAGCTAGCCATCGATCGTCCATGACAAACAGCCAGACACTGGGACAGCGATAATAATACGGCCACGCATAAACATATGGCCTGTTACTGGCGGTAATACTCCACATAACCTTCTCCATCTCAAGAGAAGTACTATTCCACATAACAAAATCATTTGAAGATGTTGTTGTAACCCCTAACACGATCTGCAAGGAAGTTGCTAAGAAGCATCGAGAAAAGCACTGACAAGTAGTGTCCCCAGTTTGTGTTTGGCTCCTGCAGACCGTGTAGTGAATTAGCCAATGCAAACAACATTTTTGTCAACCAGACAGTTGTATCTCAAAACATCTCAAGACAATAACAGGTGTTGTATATAAAAAAGCTTGTGCTACTTAAAACGAAGTGTGTTTAACAGATTTCATATGAAGCACAAAACAGTTCAATCTAGCAATGAGTGAGGGAGGGAGGGAGGGAGGGAGAGCAGAACCATGACAATTAGAAATCAAGCTAAACCATTAACATATAGCATATACATAACTTGGATTGAGCTGGAACGAAGAAAAATATTTATTATCTTATAAATGAAATATACTTAAATGCAGATAGGTAAAAGAAGTGATCAAATTGAGTTTGAGAGTAATTTAAGTAGCTATTACAGTTTCAATTGCAATGTAACTATAAGCTTTGTGTCATGTAATGCCTTTTGTTTCATTGTTACCTTTGTTATTTAGCAAATGGTTGCATTCAACTTGCATTTGCAACTCTTTGCTAATTGTTCCCTACCTGGCCCATCATAGTCCCAAATAGTACATTGTTTTGTATTTGTGGAAAACACACTAACCACCCTAAAACCTGTAACTTAAAGTAGATTTATTCAAGCATCGCTGTCCCAACTGTCTGGCTGTTTGTCGTGGACGATCGATGGCTAGCTCCAACCCCTCGTCGCCATCGATGATCTGTTCAGTTTCGTTCAGAACCACTTCACAAAACACAAAAGACGATCCTTGTTTATGGGGATCGGAGTCGCTTGGCGTACATTGCTTCTCTTATGCCTCTCTTCCCTTGTAATTACAGCGATGTGCGTGACGAGAATGTTTCATTGGTTTTGTTACTTGAAGGATTCAGTTTGCAGATAATCAGACAAAGATAGTGTTGGACGCACACTGTAAATTCCATACTCTGAAAAACAGTGCAGGCCTCCTTTCGTGCAAGTTTCATTCCATTTTCCCCGTTTTCGCAACAAAAAGGGGGAAAAAAAGGTTTGATCCCCCAGTGGAAAGTCTATGCGAGCTCTTAGAGTTCCAAACTGGCAGACATGTAAAGCTTGCGTTCCACATCGAACCGAGTACTCCCTCAGTTTCAAGACAAGGCGCCGTACCTGGAGATTAGAGCACGTTAAGTCTTGGTCACTGAGAACTTATACTTTGAAGTAGATAAGCTTATACCAATCCATCATAACCTCTCCACCAGCAACTGCAACGCAGGAACAAGATGGAAGCAGATCCACCACGCGCGCCCCCTGCTCCGGCCCGGCCCTGCACGTCCGCGCGCCGCGGTCCAGCTCGGCCGACTGTCCTGCCGCGCGTGTGATGCAACTTTTTTTTTTGCGAGAAAAGAGTGATTATATTAATCACACAAGGAACTACAATCAGATTTGAGCAGCTCGGTTACACAAGATGGAGCGTTTTCTCTCCACACAGCACAATGCACCGTTCTCTTTGCTAATTCAGCTAACTCATAAGCAACTCTATTGTATTCTCTTGAGCAACACCTCTGGGAGTAAAAACTGCAGGCCTGAATCTCTTTTAAAATGTGCGTGTTCAGATATCTTTCCTCTTGCTGCACTGCTAAGGAAGCTACGATTGAAGCACAATCTAATTCAAGGATCAATGGATCATAGGTTTTCTTACCCATTCCACAGCGCACTTCAGACCTTCCAAACAGGCTAATGCTTCAACCTGTTATGCAGATTGGCAGCTTGGTAAGATACGCCAGAAGAATAAAATGACACATCCTCCATGGCCCCTGACAATTCCTCCAATACTTGCAGCTCCAGTTGCTTTCTGAAAAGCCTCATTGTAGTTCTCCAATGTAGCAAGTCCATATCATGCAAATCTCCATGAAAAAATCTGAACTTTTCCCGGTAGGGCTTGTCCATATGTTCCCCACACCTTACGGCTGCCATTAGCCCACGAGCTTGTTGAACTAATGCCGCTATCTTCCAATGACAGATGTAGAGCAGGTCGATAAGCGCTGCGCACTGAAAATAGACCATTCTGGAACGACCGCTTCACCATGTGGGCCTCGTCGCGTTCGCCTTCACCGGGTACCTCACCGGCGCGCCGTTCATCAACGCATAGATTCCCGCCACGGTCATGCGTAGAGTTGGACCATGTGTGATGTGAATTGAATTTGTACATGTAACCCAGTGAGGTTCTCATGTACTGTCCTTATGCATCAACTAGCTAGGAAAATTCAACATATTATTCCAAAAATATTGCAGGCCTCCGATCCTACAAGCTTCATTTCATCCCCGTTTTCGGAAATCCAAACAGAGAAAGGTTCAGTTTTTACTAGAAAATCTATGCGAGTTCTTGCGTTCCAAACTGGCAGCCGCATAAAGCTGGAGTGAAAATTGTCTTCAGCCTGCCATATTGAAATAACTTGATTATTACTTGAACTGAATACTCCATCAGTTTCAAATGCAACACTAGGTTTTGATGACATAGCCCTTAAACACATCCTTGAAATCCTCCAGCTGCTTAATAATAAAAAGAAAAAAGAAAAGAAAAGAAATCCTCCAGCAACATGAACTTCTTTGAAATCCTCAGCTAATGCCTTGGAAATTGAGCATTGGGGTTGTGGAGTTGGCAAAATAATTTTTCACTTATAACAACTCTCTTTGAGGATCATTTATGAAGTTGAGTGAACTAGGGAACCAACCTTATTACAGCTGAGTGGATTTAAGCTGTCTCATCAAAAAGTACAGCACAAACATACATGACTACGCTTGTTAAATACTTATACATTACTAATACATATGATTGAAAAGCCATACTTCTATGTGGTAGAAGGATCTGAATATGATTGCCAATGCAAAACCCAGGCCAAAGCCCAAGCCAACAAAGAGGAAGAAAGTGATGGCATCAAGTCTGTCCTGCCACAAAGTATTGGGTTCTGGAACCGATGTGCTTCGGGTGGTTGAATCTGGACCTGGATTGTCACATTGCTTGTAAAGCTGAATTCCACACAAGCCAGCATTGCCTTCAAATGAACTGCTGGGAAATGACAAGAATTGGTTTCCTTGTGGTATTCTTCCTATCAAGTTATTATATGAAAGGTTCAACCATGAAAGAGAAGTTAGAGAGGTAAACTCCTGTGGAATTTCTCCCGAGAGTTGTTGCAAGAGAGGTCCATTGATTCCAGCCTCGTTAAGTTGTGAAGTTGTGATGGAATTTGTCCTGTGAAGTTATTGTGCGACATGTTAAGCCCATGAAGTGAAACAAGCCTTCCAATTGAACCCGGAATGGAACCCTCAAATGAGTTATTTGACAAATCAATTAGTTTGAAAGAGGTTTGGATTTTGGGGATACTTAAAGTGGCATCTTTGAATGTGATAGTGACACTATCTTGATAGTGCGATGCCCGATGGACCAATGCCCGTGTTGCATTTGTAGAGTGCTCTAATATCTGTCCCACATCACTGCTGATATTCATCATTGATATAAAATTATCAAACCATTTTGAATGCAAGTCACTAGAGAAATGATTGGAGGCCAAATCCAATATTTGCAAACTTCTGAAGTGTTGGTAGACACTGTGAAGATCCCTTATAGTGCCATAGAGTTGGTTAGATCTCAACACAAGAATCCGAAGATTCGGGAGAGTTGGTTAGATCTCAACACAAGAATCCGAAGATTCGGGAGAGTGCCCATCCATGATGGAAATAAATCGACGATCTGATTATTACCAACATCAAGAACCTCTAAATCTTGGCAATTTGCTAGAGATCTAGGTACCACACCTTCAATTCGATTTCCATTCAAATCAATTGTCTGAAGCTTACATCCTTCTCTAATATTTTCAGGAAGCACGCCACGTAATTTGTTTTCTCTTAACTTCAATATGCTCATCAGGTCAGCTTTTTCCATAAGACAGGATGGAATTGATCCACAAAAGTTATTGTAAGATAAGTCCAAGAACTTAAGTTTGTTTAAACTACAAACTGAAAGTGGTATATGGCCACTCAATTTATTTTTTGACAAATTGATACTGATGGCATTTCCAAGATACCTGCCAACAAAGTTAGGTTCAATCGAAGAGAATTCATTATTTGAGTAATCCAAAAAAATTAGTTCGCTTGGAGTTGATGGTATCAGTATGCTTCCTTGAAGTCCATTATAACTGAGCTCAAGAACAATTAAATGTGTCATCTGTACAATAGGAGACTTCTCTAAAGAAGTAAACTTGTTGTGTGAGAGGTCCAAATACATAAGGTGCTTCTCCCATATCCAACTTGGAATGGCCCCTTCGATTTGGTTATTCGAAAGAAGGAGACCTTGAATACTGTCTATATATTCTAATGATGCCGGAAATTTTGTAAGGTTGCAAGATGCGAGGTATATGTACTGGATTTTAAGGGAATGAGAGAATATCATATCACCTTCTTTTTCCATGATTGATATCATATTGTTACACAGGTTAAGATAGTTGAGATTTCTCAACCTCCAGATAGAGCCAAGTGCTATGGTGCCTGTCAGTTTGTTTGATGCAAAATCGAGATACTGAAGATACTTAAGCTGAAAAAACGATTTGGGTATTGGGCCTGTTAATTTATTATTGCTTAAATCAATCTCACATAATGGTGAGGATAAAGGAGCAGGAATGTCTTCCAGTGAGCCAATAAGCTGATTATGCATTAAAAAAGCTGTTGCAGGGCTGGAAGAGCGAACAAGGACTTTGGAATTTTTCCTGCATGTAACGGTAGAAAACCAGTCAGAATGCTGCATACTTTATTAATGCCTTTTCCCACAGAAGCGCCTGTGCGAACTTGAAACAAATTGGTATCTCTGTGACTCTGTCCATTGGAGCTAAATATATCAGCGTTCATCACCTTTTCGGAACAGACAAATTGATAATGCTTAAATTAATATATAACCCATCCATATTTCTTCAAAAGAAAAACTGCCCAAATTTAAATTTGGACATGTTTACACCGTATAGTTTATTTGCTGTTTCTATATAATTGGTGTTCAAAAAAAGCTTGGCACTAAAAATCACACTTCTTAATTGAATCACAATAAATAAGATCCAAATAACTCAAAACATAGCATGACAGATAGATCACATTTTTTAAAAAAAATTGATGGCAGCTTCATATTTTTCTAATTTAAAATGAATTAGTTTTGAATCTTTAAATAGAACTATAATTTTTTATTACTAGAAAATAAAAAACCACCTCTCAAACCACCAAAAAACTTAGTTGTAGAGGTCAACAATCGCATGGTCTTTGGTGTTGGGTTTTGTAGTTTAGGGTAGAAACGTCCGTACTCCTACCTTATTCATGTGTTTTTCTAATCCCATTATTTGTTACCCCATTGGCCCATTGTTTCAAACAAACCTTGGGCCAGAGAAAGTGCAAACAACATTAACGTAATCTATTTTATATACATTTTACAATAAAAGTTTTGGTGCTACAAGTGATTATATATGCTAAGGTTGATTTCTCGTTGAGAGAACCTTTAATTGCCATGTAAAGCAGTTCAGAATATGAAAAGGTCTGTCCAAAATAATTAACATATTCCTTGTTATATTATGCAATCTACCCAATATTGTATAAACGTATCTGAAATATATCTAGTATGAGAGAGAGAGGGGCAAGATGGCTAAAAAAACTAAAAAAATAATTGATTAGTTATGGAAGACCCAAGTCGTGTGCTCAGGTTAAAGGCCTCGCACCATTGAAACTGCTAAACTATGGAAATTGGTCAAAGACTCAAAATGAACATAACATTGGTTTTTTTCTCAACATTGCCACAATTTAAAGCCTTTTTCTTGTTTCCTGAAGGTTGCTCTATTGATTTCATAAGTTACTAAAATAGGGGATTTCCTATTCACTTAAAGTCTGTTATCATTTTGTTAAAGGTGTCTGCATGGCATGTCATAAAGTAGGTGTAAGATCTATCTACAGTTGAAAAAAGAAAAAAAAGGATATCTAAGAAGAAAGCAGTCTTGACATAGTCTCACCGCTTATGTGAGAAGACCCGACCTCCAGCTTCTCAAGTTGGATCAAGTTTCCAATTTTTGAGGGTATTGTGTCAGACCCGGGGCCACCGGGCTGGGCACATAACATAGTTTAAAGAGGTCTAAGAGATTAGGTCCGTCTTATCTCTTATTCATTTTGTTTATCTCTTGTTTATCCCGTTTAAATAGGAGATAGAGCTAACCAACACGGAGGGGATCTACTCGAGATATGTTCTGGTATGATCCCTCAGCGGGGGGTTGGTTAGCATCTTTGTAACTCTGGCCTCTCGGATATATAAGGGAGGTCAGGGACCCCTCTAAAAACAGAAGATCATTAGGTCATTCAACACCAAAGGCAATACAAACCATACAGGATGTAGGGTGTTACGCTCCGTGCGGCCTGAACCTGTCTAAGTCTTGTGTTCCTTGCACCTTCGAGTTCCTGATCTCGGCGTCTCCTCACCCAAAACTTACCACCTTGGGTATATCCCTCGGTGGGCAGCCGGTAAAACACCGACAGCTGGCGCGCCAGGTAGGGGAACGCGTCAAAGATCCACCGGCGAGCTCGATGGCATCCTTCAATTTCATCAGGTCAGTTCCCTCTCAGGGCACGACATTCGTTTTTGGTTCGTGGGTTTGCATTGCAGATGGTGCGGGCAGCTTTCGGCGATTCCTCGTCGACATGAGGCCAAAAACCGTCGCTTCGGATCCTCGCAGCAACCTCGACAAGTTCGTCGACGAGCTCAACAACTTGCCGCTCCATGCTTCTGCAGCACAGGTCGAGATGGAGTCTGCTCCAGTTTCGACTTCTTCTGGTGTTGCGACAACTTCCCTTGGTTTGGACTTGTTCCAATCTAGGGATCTGCATAACCGATCTCAACACGGTTTGTGCGAATCGGCCATTAATTTTCAGGAGGCCGACGTCTCTGGGTCCCTCTTCGTGTTAGAGAAGGACCTGGACTTGCTGCTCCAGGACGGAAAGCCTGAAGCCACCGCGTGTCGGGGGGCTTCGGGTTGTTCCGGTGCCGGTGATCTGGTGGTCACCTCTTTGCTAGAAGGGCATGTTGTGCACTGGAGGGACGTGATGCTCTCCAATCTACTTGAGGCAGAGGGTCGACTTGTGGCTCACCTCGAGCCCTTGCCTTTTCAAGAAGGCAGGCCATTGGCCACCGCGGCGGAGGGGTCGACTGAACTAGTCGACGAAAGCTCTCATGAGCTTTCCTCTCGCCAGGTGCTAATGGCTGAAGAAGGCGAGGACGGTGGGGACCTTCCCATCGTTAACTTTGAAGTGATCTCCGAAGATGAGATCACGGCCAACGCCGGTGACGAGAACGACGCCGAACGAGAGGCGCGGAGGGCCAGGAACAGGGCCTGCACAATCCGGCGGAGGAGGGCCAACGAGCGAATGCGATCTATGCATCGCGAGCTCGACCCTGAGTTTGCCGCCGTAAGCGAGCGGGGTTTCAGGACTCCGGTGGCCAATATCGCCAGGGTAACGGCCATCCTCGAGCGCAGCCATGATCCGGAAGTGCGTCAGGCGCTCCTTTTTGCACAGAGGGCCTGGATCCAGTTGGATCAGCACAACCCGGCATCCACCATCAGGGAGGAGCGCGTGGGTGAGAGCCGGAGCTAGGCTCACGGCTGAACGGCTGGCGGCCGTCCTCGACACCAGCTCAGCAACGACAACGCTCGCGGGAGCCAGGCCTCTGGTGGGAGGCGGTAGCCACCGCAAGGGGGTCAACCGCGACAGGCCAATCATCGACTTCCTCCAAAGGACTTGCGCCAGCACATCAATGAAGGTCGCGACGCGCGGACCGTGATCTCCTCCAGGCGCAAGGTCCACGAAGAAGTCGAAACTGAAGGTACTAACTGTAGCGATCGATTCCCTGCTTTTTCTGCTCGTTTCAGCAGCTACAAATATCCAGAGGGCTTCAAACCGATCGGCATTACCAAGTACGATGGCAAGCAAGCTCCTCAGCAGTGGCTCCGCTGCTACTCCACGGCCATCGAGGTAGCAGGGGGTTCAAACATTACCAAAGTCGTCTACTTCCCGATGGCTTTGGATCCCGCGCCGCTCACTTGGCTGGAGAGCCTCGGCAGCAACTCCATCGACTCCTGGGAACGACTTAAGAAGGTCTTCATCGACAATTTCCAGGGAGCGATTGCCCGTGCAGGTACTCGACACAATCTTGCCCAGTGCAAGCAAGAACGTAACGAGCTTCTGCGGTCCTACACGCGTCGCTTCTTCGACGTTCGCGCCACCATCGCCAACATCTCGGAGGACGACATCATCGATTGTTTCTACAACGGCATCACCGACCCGGGCATCTACAGGGATTTCGGACGGAACAGGCCGAAGACTGTTGTGGGCCTTCGTGATATGATGCACGACTGGTCCGAATAGGAGGAGAAGATGTGGGAGCGGTTCCCGCGGCGTCAAGATAGCAACCTGCGGCGCCCAAATGACAACCGCAATGACAAAAGCCAGCGGGACTTTTCGGGTCCACTCCGAAAACGAAAGCCAGATGATGTCATCGCGGCTATCGATCGTCCTTCGCGGGGCAAGAAGTCAACAACGCAGGAGGAGTTCGAGAAACTCCTGCAGAAAAAGTGCCCATGGCATCCGGGCGCCAGCCACGCCGCCATTGACTGCTACCACCTTCGGAGGACGTTCAGTAACCCCGGTGGTGGAAAGAAGAATAAGAAGCCTGCGGATAAAGAACCCGAGGATGACGACCACGATGACCAGGGGCGCAACCCAAAGTTTCAGGACGCCTCGAAGGTCGTCAACGTCATCTTCGGGGGAGACGAGGATTTCGGTTCCAGGAGGGACCAGAAGCTGCTTCTTCGGGAGATCTTGTCCGTTGAGCCGGCGGTACCACGACCACTCCGCTGGTCGGAGGTCCCAATCTCGTTCTCTCGCGACGATCAGTGGACGAGCTTCTCGGAGCCCGGTAAGTTCCCCTTGGTCCTGGATCCTGTGGTGGCAGAGGTCAAGCTCACCAAGGTCCTCATCGATGGCGGGAGTGGGCTCAATCTCATCTCCGTCAGTACTCTGAAGAAAATGGGCCTGGATTTCAAGGACATGCTGGTTCCCAGCAAGTCCCCATTTTACGGCATCGTCCCAGGTAACGCGGCGTACCCGCTTGGTATGGTGGTCCTCCCGGTCACCTTCGGCACGCGGGAGAATTATCGTACTGAGTTTATCAAATTCGAAGTGGCTACTTTTGAATCTTCTTACCATGCAATACTGGGTCGTCCGGCACATGCCAAGTTCATGGCAGTGCCGCATTATGTCTATCTGCTTCTTAAGATGCCAGGACTCGGTGGAGTACTCACCCTCCGTGGTGACCTGAAGAAGTCATACGACTGCAATCAGGAGGCGATCCAATATGCTTCAACTACTCGCGTGCCAGATGCTTCGGGAGAAGTACTCGCGGCCGCGCAGCAGCTTTCCCAGTCTGGGCTGGAGAATCCCTCCAAGAAGGCCAGCAAGTCGAGCATCCAGTCGACTGATGACGTGGCCCTCAAGACGATCCAGCTCCAGGAGGGAAATTCATCTAAGACCACTGTCATCGGCGCGGGCTTAGGTGACAAATAGGAACTCGCGCTCGTCAACTTCTTTCGGGCTAACTGAGACATATTCACGTGGAAACCTGCGGATATGCCAGGGGTGCCCAGGGAGTTGATCGAGCATGCTTTGAATGTAGACCCGAAGGCCATGCCTAAAAAGCAGCGCCTGCGAAGGTTTGCCCACGACAAGCGTGAGGCCATTAAACGGGAGATCGCTAAACTTCTCGCGGCTGGATTCATTAAAGAGGTAATCCATCCAGAGTGGGTAGCGAATCCCGTTCTTGTAAGAAAAAAGAATAACGAATGGAGAATGTGTGTCGACTACACTGATCTCAACAAGCACTGCCCAAAGGATCATTTTGGGTTGCCGCGCATTGACCAAGTTGTCGATTCGACGGCCGGTTGTGTCCTTCTTTGTTTTCTTGATTGTTACTCAGGGTATCATCAGATCGCACTCAAGGAGGAGGACCAAATCAAGACAGCGTTTATCACCCCGTACGGGACATATGCTTACAAAACCATGTCCTTCGGGTTGAAAAACGCAGGAGCAACGTACCAGCGTGCGATCCAGATGTGTTTCGCGGATCAGCTGCACCGGAATGTTGAGGCCTATGTGGATGACGTGGTCATCAAAACCAGGGATTCCGATAATTTGATCATAGATTTGGAAGAAACATTTAGCAGTCTGTGCAGATATCGATGGAAACTCAATCCCACCAAGTGCGTTTTTGGAGTACCTTCAGGGAAATTGCTCGGGTTCATCGTCAACAACCGGGGCATCGAAGCCAACCCTGTAAACATCACGGCCATCACTGATATGGAGGCTCCGGCCACAATCAAGGATGTGCAGAAGTTGACAGGTTGTATGGCGGCCTTGAACAGGTTCATCTCCCGACTCGGGGAGAGAGGACTACCTTTCTTCAAGCTCCTAAAATGCCAAGACAAGTTCCAATGGACGGAGGAGGCCGAGCGGGCTCTACAAGACTTGAAAACTCACCTTCAGTCACCTCCGATCCTTACAGCACCGCTACCGGAAGAGGATCTACTACTCTACATTGCGGCGACAACCCATGTTGTCAGCAGTGCTGTCGTAGTCGAGCTAGGCGAAGAAGGCCATGCGTTTGGCGTGCAGAGGCCTGTCTACTTCGTCAGTGAGGTCCTCTCCGAATCCAAGGTACGATATCCAGCTGTTCAAAAGCTCTTATATGCGATCTTAATCACATCAAGAAAGCTACGCCATTACTTCGACGAGTACAAGATCACTGTGATTACGGACTTCCCGCTGGTGGATATCCTTCATAATCAAGATGCTACGGGGCGCATATCCAAGTGGGCAGTGGAACTGGAGGCTTTGTCAATCGATTTCAAGCCACGCACTGCAATCAAGTCACAGGCTCTAGTCGACTTCATGGCTGAATGGAGGGAGAATCAAGTCCCAACCCCAGTGGACAAGCCAGAACATTGGACCATGTATTTTTATGGGTCCCTCAAGCTCGACGGCGGTGGCGCTAGTGTTCTGCTTATTTCTCCATGAGGTGAACAGTTGAAATATGTCCTTCAGATCCTGTGGAAGGTATCCAATAATGAAGCCGAGTATGAAGCCTTGCTTCACGGGCTTCGTTTGGCGATATCACTAGGGATCAAGCGACTACTTGTGTATGGCGACTCTCTTCTTGTCGTTCAGCAGGTCAACAAGGAATGGGACTGCAACAAGGAGACAATGGATGCTTATGTGCAGGAAGTGCGGAAATTGGAAAGCAATTTCTCCGGCCTGGAGGTTCATCATGTATTGCGGGAGCACAATGTTGGCGCGGATATCCTATCCAAATTGGGGTCCACGCGTGCCCAGGTCCCGTCGGGTGTTTTCGTCCAGGAGCTCAAGCAGCCATCCATCAAGCCTTCTCCGCAGGTAACCATCGACTCGGGTTCCCAACAACCCGATCGAGATGTTATGGTGCTGGGAGAGGACGGGCGAGAGGCTTTTATCGACTTCATTCGAGACCAACGGCTACCAGCGGGAATTGATGCCAAGAGCGCAGATGCGGCACGCGTCTTACGAAGAAGCAAGGGCTTCGTCCTGGTCAACGGCAAGCTCTATCGGCGTGGCGCTCGGTCAGGAGTTCTCATGAAGTGCGTCACAAAGGAAGATGGTTACGACATACTGCGGGAGATCCACGAAGGCGTTTGCGGCAACCATGCGGCTTCAAGAACGCTGGTGAGGAAAGCATACAGGGCCGGTTTCTGGTGGCCCACCGCAGTGACCGACGCGGAGGATCTCGTGCGCAGGTGCCAAAATTGTCAATTCTTCGGCAAACAGACTCATGTTCCTGCTCATAGCCTCATCACTATACCGCCATCTTGGCCCTTTGCTTGTTGGAGTCTCGACATGATCGGGCCCTTCACGACAGCGCCAGGCGGTTTCACACACGTTCTGGTGGCTATCGACAAGTTTACAAAGTGGATCGAGTACAAGCCGATAGCCAAGCTTACACCAGATCGGGTCGTCGATTTCATCTCAGATATTTTGCACCGTTTCGGCTTCCCCAACACCATCATCACGGACTTGGGGTCAAATTTCACGGCCAACCAGTTCTGGGAGTTTTGCGAGAATGCTTGCATCGAAGTTAAGTATGTCTCAGTCGCACACCCACGGGCCAATGGACAAGTCGAACGGGCGAACGGCTTGATAATCGACGGTCTCAAGAAGAGACTATATGATGAAAACAGCAAGAAGGGAGGCAAATGGGTGCATGAGCTGCCGCATGTCATCTGGGGGCTTCGGACTCAGCCGTCCAAAGCCACAGGTCAAACGCCTTTCTTCCTTGTATATGGATCTGAAGCTATTCTACCAGTGGATATCATGTGGAAGTCTCCAGGGGTCGAAATGTACAATGAAGGCGAGGCGGACGTGGCGCGGCAGTTAGAGCTTGATTCTGTGGAAGAAGCTCATTGCACCGCTCTTGTCCAGTCAGCTCGGTACCTGTAGGGGATCCGGCGATATCATGATCGCAATGTCAGGGAACGGTCATTCAATGTTGGCGAATTGGTCTTGCGTCGTATTCAGGACGAATCTGGCCTACACAAGCTCAACTCAAGGTGGTAGGGCCCGTTCGTCGTCAAGCAGGTTACAAGGCCAGGGTCTTATCGACTACAATTTCCTGAGGGTCAGGATGTCCCGAACTCCTGGAACGTTCAGAACCTGCGCAGGTTCTACCCTTAAGTCGAGGCCCGGTGACTGCTGAATCCCCGGGGGCTCAGAAGATCTTTTTTCCCGAATCAACTTGGAGGCTATGAGCCACATGACTCAGTTCGTGCATTACTTTTTACTTACACGACGGCCATGGTCACGTGCAAACACACATATATAAATCGACTTCTAGTTGTGGATGATGCGGGGGCCACGGCCACGATCATCTCCTTTCGACTCGCGTTCCTGACGGAACCCTCGGCTCCGGCTAACTCCTCTACATATCGAGTTCCGCCGCGACCTTGGATGGTCGCACGCGACCGCAGTCGTATTTTTTCCAACACAGTCGATCCGCTCGACTGGCTTAGACCCAGTACATTGGAAAGGCTCGCATAAAGAGCTATCTCGACTACATCCTGAGTGGCTGCACTCAGAACAGTCTTGTTTCCGCCAAAAGAATGGCAAAACCGCGGCAACGCCCGCACCTGCTCCCAGCAAGCCCGATCCGTCCGTCCGGGTCCTGCTTAGCTTACGGAGCACGCTCAAAGCAGGAGTGACTTTCGACTACACTCAGAGTCGCCGCACTCGGGGTAGTCCTGTTTTTCTGCCCTACGCACGGCAACCCCGCGACAATGCTCGCGTTCTTTCCTAACAAGTTTAGACCCGCTCGATCGAGTTGTGGCTAATCTGTTAAACGAGTATTAGCTACACTTCGGGTCGTTGCACCGAGGGAAGCGTCTACTACTTGAGCCTTGTAAGCCTGGACCCCGATTCAGCAAAGGCACGCAAACAAGTAGAGAAATTCAGTGAAGTATTTACATAAGGGAACGATTACTTGTTTCTCATACCCTAATCCTGCAGTACATTGTGTACAATTTGTTCTGCAACAGGTTGGGCCTCTCGCAGGTACTCGTCAAATCGTTCATCCGTGCAGTCCACTGCCATTCCCTGCGCAAAAATGTCTAGCTGCGCGTTTGGCAAGAAGGATTTCACATACGCGAGGGCATTGCTAACGCATGCGACCGGAGCCTCAGATAAGAACTTGAGTACTTTCTTCGGGGCTTCGCGGAGCCGCTCCAGCAGGGGCCGCGGGCTCGCTTCGCCTTCTTCTGGGGGATCCACCATGTCCACCAGCTCCTGTGCGGCCCCCCTGAGGTCCTCCAGCTCCTTCCGCTGCTGCTTGTCCTTCTCGCCCAGCATTTTGATTTGCTGAAGGCAGTCGACGAACTGTCATTCAGTATCGCCAATCACCTTCTGCAGCCTTTCGACATCATCTGTACAACGATACAGCATATTCTTCACGTCAGTAAGCAGCTCCTCTTTGTGTTTTATTATTTTCCTAAGCTCTGTGGCGAAGATATTTCAGCAACTAAGGGAAATTATTAAGGGAAAAGCACTCGAGGGAAGTGAGGGCCTACCTTGGTGCGCTTTCCTCTCTCCCTTGAGCTGCTCCTGGTACTCCACTTGTTGCTCCTTGAGCTGTTTTTGGAGCTCGGCGTTGGCCTCTTCGAGGTTTTTCAGGTCATTCTTGAGCAGCCAAGTCTCTCGAGTTCTTTCCTGCTTCAGTATGTCAAGCTCTCGCTGCAGATAGCAATTCTTCGTCTTCTCCTCGGAGATGCGCTTGTCCAGGGCAGCTAACTCCTTCGCATCACTCACAACGGCGCCGAGCTTCTTCGATTTCTTCTGAGATTTGGTAATCACATGCTGGACAACGGCCGCAGAGATTGGGTCAAAACAGCTCATCAATATGCACAACCGAAACATTACCCAAGTATTACCATGGAAAAATCGTATAGCTCCTTGAAGGTGCTCTTGAAGGTCCTTAAATTTTCTGCCGTCAGCAGGGGGTCGTCCACCAGGTCGGTGGTGATGACGTTCTTGTATCCCGGCCCGGCCCTCAGTATCTCACGGGGATTCCCCGAGGACCCGGCGATATCTCCGGCGGCAGTTCTTGGACACCTGCAAGAACACAATGTTGTCAACATACTGTGCCCAGACCTCGGTAGCCAGTCACGGGCAGATAAGCGCGTACCTATGCCATCAGTAGGAGCGGCATCAGGGGTTTTGACTTGTTCTCCGCCACCAGCTTCGGCTTCGTCCTGTCAGAGCTCGGGAGGCGGCAAGTCGGGAAGCGTCGCATCTGCTTCAGGGGCCAGCTCCGTGGGCACTTGTTCTCCAGGCGCCGAGGGCTCGGAGGCTGCAGCAGTTGGGGTCAGTTCCACACCGGAAGGTTCAGCCCCGGTTGACGGCTCTGGGGCTGCAGTAGCCGTGCTCGGGTCCAGCTGAAGCTGCACCGCGCTCGCAGCCCTAATAATGTCGAAGTCGTTGTTATACAAGCTGGCAAGAGCAAGGTTTTCAAGCGACCAGAGGTAAACTCACAGTGTAGACTTCTTTTTGGCGGCCTTTTTCACCCGCAAGGCCCGTCGCGGAATCCCTGTTGCCGGCGGTGAGGTTTGATTGGCCGATTAAGTGGTCCCCGCCACAGCAATGGTCACTGCAGCGACGGCGGATGGGCCTGTTTCCACCTCTTCGGGTTCGATCCCGGGTGGCGGAGCAGGAAGCCTACAAGTGGACACTGTCATTATTCAATGCTACGGATACTTAGCAACTCGTCAAAACAGCACATCAGTACCTAGAGGACTCGACTTCTGGCGCCTTGCGTTTGCGCACCAGTCGATGGCCCTTTGGCACCAGTGGTAAAGCGCCGGTCAACTCCACGCTCTGGTCGGAGGAGTTGTCCCGGCGCGTTTCTTCTTCGGCTCCTTCTCCCGCCTGCGAGCCCACGCCTTCGGTGGACTCGCTGCTGTGTTGAGTTGCAGCAAGGCGAGCCTTCTTGGCTGCAGCGACAGCAGAGGGGAGGAGGTGATCTGGTCGGGGGATGTCTGGTCGCGGCGGGTAGCTACGGTACAGCTCCGTGTGTCCCTGCAGGAGGTTCTTCAGTTAAGTAATGTAGCAGCAGAGGTTGCCTTCAGCAAAAGAAGTCGAATACTTACTGGTTTGGGTGGATTTCATGCGGAAAACAATGTGGGCACGTACGGCACGGCGTAAACGTCTAGCAGCACCCGCTGAACCCGCTGGAGCGCGACTTCATCTGGCAAATCCTCTGCGCACATGCGAGAAGGATCAGCGGGACCTGTGTACTCGAATCCCAGGCGATGGCGCTGCTGGATGGGTTGGACGCGGCGTTTGTAAAATGCGAACATGACGGAGGCACCGGTCACTCCCTTCTTCTTCTATGCCTCAATGACGTCCAGCAGCTCTTTGACTTGATCCACCTCCCCGCCGGAGGGTTCAAGGTTCCATTCTCCCCTCACTACAGGTGGTCTATTCGACTTCGTCGGAAGTTGGGGCGCATGGTTTTCGATGTAAAACCAATGGTTTTTCCATCCAGGAAGGTTTGAGGGGAATTTGTATGAAAGGTATCTTTCGCCGGCCTGCTGTCGCAGTTGGATACCGGCGCCCCCTACTACAGAAAGTTTCTTCATGGTAGGCTGGGGTTTGACGCGGAAGAGGAAGCAGAATAGATCCTAGTGGGGCTCGATTCCGAGAAAGGCTTCGCAGAAGTGGATGAAAATGGAAATATGGCAAATGGAATTAGGGTTGAGGTGATGGAGCTCAAGCCCGTAATAATAAAGAAGGCCACGAAAGAAGGAACAAGTGGGGAGGGCCAATCCCCGTTCGGCAAAATGGAGGAATGTGACGATTTAGTCGACATTCTCCATGGGGAACGGTTCACGGTAAGAGGGGCGCCAGTTGATAAGGTTCTTCTCTTGCAGCAACCCCTCGGAAACTAGTTTGTTCAGATTGTTGAGGGAGCACTTACTGTGTGTCCACTCCGCGGTCGATGGCTCCGCCTCTTTCTTCTTTCCCTCGATCTCTGACTTCTTGGACGCCATCTCCGATGCGCTAGCCACGAGATGCTCGGGGGCTGCGGGGAGAGGGGCGGGGAGGTCGGAGCGGGAGGATCTCCTTGGGGGGATGGTGGCGGTGCTTGGCTCAGATTGGGGATTTTGGTGGCTTTTGGCGGAATGCGGATTGAAAGCGCGGTTTTTTCCTACTGTTGTCGCGGGGTTAAATAACCAGCAGGGTGGGGAAAAGTTACTGTTCCGAAGTTCAGGAGTCACTCCCGAGAATATTCTGAAGTTGAGGGGTCATTTGGTGGATTGTTTTGGATTAAATATTCAATTAACCATTTTTTCAGGGTTAGTTAGCCCGAAAAAAGGGGTTTTTCGAATTAATAATCTAATACCCATCATCTGTACCATCATTTTGGTAATTTCGCAAGTTGTCATTCTTTGCCTGCATGCCACGGTTGTTGGATCCTTATCTCCAAATTTTGCGGGATTTGGATTCAAGGCTCGAGGGCTGAGGGACACGTGGCATCGACTACTTATTTTTCAAATTTCTTTGAAGGATAAAGAGGATTACAGACAAATGGGACCCTCGGCCTGATTCTCCGATTCAACCTAAGGCTCGGGGGCTACTCCATATGGAGTGCGATTTTTAAATCGCACACCATAACAAAAATTCGGGGCATGAGCACCTCATAGCTTCGATGCAGCCAAGCAAGTACTCGAAGAAGGTTTTCAAGACGAAGCTCCGGAAGAAGTCGAAGACTGCTTCAAAAGTACTCGATAAGCCTGCAGTACCCAGCTACGAAGAGCTCGGGGGCTTGTCAGACCCGGGGCCACCGGGCTGGGCACATAACGTAGTTTAAAGAGGTCTAAGAGATTAAGTCCGTCTTATCTCTTATTCATTTTGTTTATCTCTTGTTTATCCCATTTAAATAGGAGATAGAGCTAACCAACACGGAGGGGATCTACTCAAGATATGTTCTGGTATGATCCCTCAGCGGGGGTTGGTTAGCATCTTTGTAACTCTGGCCTCTCGGATATATAAGGGAGGTCAGGGACCCCTCTAAAAATAGAAGATCATTAGGTCATTCAACACCAAAGGCAATACAAACCATACAGGACGTAGGGTGTTACGCTCCGTGCGGCCCGAACCTGTCTAAGTCTTGTGTTCCTTGCACCTTCGAGTTCCTGATCTCGGCGTCTCCTCACCCAAAACTTACCACCTTGGGTATATCCCTCGGTGGGCAGCCGGTAAAACACCGACATATTGGTCTAGAGAAATTGCAATCATCAATTGTGAAAGAGACCAACTTTGTAAGATTGCCTTTCCACGGTGGCATTCTCTGCTCCGGGAAGTCACAACTTGAGAACTCCAGTTCGACCAATTTTGTAAGATTTCCAATCTGGTACGGTATTGGCATGGAGAAACTGCAATTCACTATTGTCAAACTTTCCAGCCTTGTCAGTTTGCCGATCCAAGTGGAAACCGGTAGAGAAGTCATAACCATCAAACCTTAGGTGTGTCAATTGGGTAATATTGCTAACCCAAGATAATATCGGATTCTTCGTATGTGGTCCCATGAGTTGCAGGTCATCCAATGATGGAAGCTTAGATATCAAAGCGGGGAGTTTGTCATCAATATCCATCATGTTAAAACCCAATGTCTTTACATACTCAAGCTTGGCAAACGAGGATGGCATGTCATAAGAGAAATTGGTGCCTATTAGATTTAGTGTTTCTAGATAATTCCCAGTTGGGAAGTGTGTTAACCTCATAGAAAGCATGTGGTTATCGGACAAATCAAGCGTCCTCAAACTTTTTAGCTGGAAGATTTTTGTTGGAAAATGCCCTTCAAACTTATTGCTTGATATATCTAAAACGGTCAAGGAAGATAGTTTGGAAAAGTACTCAGGGACTTCACCGGTGAGCTCATAATTGTCTGCCAAGTTGATCGTCATAAGTGAGCAAAGCTTTGAGAATGAAGAGTGGATAGAACCTGACATAGAACACCCGAACAAGCTAAGAACCTGTAGCTGGGGAACGGAGTCTGCTAAAACAGTGGACCAAGTCGATCCACCGCTAGATAAATCCACTTGATCAAGATAAAGCTCCCTCAGAATGCTCATATTTGCCATGAAGACTTGGAAGCTTGGCTGCCCAAAATACAAATAATAATTACCAGACAGGTCAATGGTGACAAGGTTCTTGAGACAGGCAATTCCAACTGGGATTTGACCCAAAAAATTGGTGCAAGAGAGGTTGAGGTGGATGATATCTGTGAGCCGCTCAAAACCAGAAGCTGGGAGCGAGGCTCCACTAAAGTCATTGAATGCAAGGCTGAGGCTCCTGAGAGAGGTGAGGTTGAAGAGCGCAGGATCAAGCCAACTGCTCGCCAGGTGTAACTCACCGAGGTCAAGGGAAATGAGTCTTCCCAAGGCCAATGTCACAGGTGACGCCCTCCCAGTGGTGGCAGCAATCCGTTCCAGCTTCCCATGATGGTAAGTTGTCACCAATGAAGGAAGCTTTTAGCTGGAGGAGGGAAGACGCCTGATCCGGTAGGCAAGGCGCCACGGTGCTAAGCTTGAGGAGGCATGCTATGAACAAGTGCATAAGGCTGTGGAGACGTTCCTTTTTGGGAGCCATTTGGCTACTGGTTTGCAGTTTCCAGCAAGTTACAATTTGTATGACCGATTATATTATATAGGATAAATCTGGGTAGTGTAGATATTTCTATTCTCTGGTTGTTCTGAACCATGCATTCTGATCGCTGTCTGCTAACTCGAGAGGAAGACTAGTGAACCGGAGCCATAGAAATTCGCGTGGAAGTAGTAGTGACCACAACTATAGTTAGGAATATTTTATCATTATTTTAACGTAATAACTTTAGTACATCCGGCCGTAATTTTATTTATTGGTACACACGCTTTACATCGATTGGCTCACACCGGAGTGGGATTGGCTCACACCGGAGTGGGAGATTCTTATCTCCTACGACAGCACGCACAAGCAATTTCAAAACTTAAAATAATTGTAGTTCGTGAATCGGCCATCAAATTCAAATTCTGGTTGCACAACTATATTTCTTTCGAAAAGACCTTAAAAATAAGACATCACTCGCATATGTTTCGATAATATTTTTGAAAGACACAAAAATTGCTTACATAGAATAGAAAAATACCAACATAAAATAGTAAAAATGATCAATAAATTTGCTAAAGTTGCCTATTACTTATAATGCAATAAACATCAACCTACCCCAACAAAATTATTGGACATCATTCTCTAATCACACCATCCAATCTATCTTCTCAAAATCAACATTAATATCCACTTAATTGAACTTAGATGAGTCAAGCAACATTTCATAAAGCCATAAGCAATTTTTGCAAAAGTCATAAGCAAATTATAATACACTAAAAGATATTTTCTCACATGAAAAATAATACAAAGGTATTATTAAAATATAGTGGTGTGGGATCTTGTTTTAAAGCTCTAATTGAAACGAACGCAACTGTGTCATCAGATTTTGATTTGGACGCTCGATTTTGAAAGTATGATCTTTTCTGTGTTTGAAATTGTGTGCATGCACACGCATATCCGTTCTCTTTCTTGTTCTCACATACGCATGCACGTGTTGATATCATCCGTCCTTTTTCTTTTCTCTCTCCATCCCTCTCATGCATGTAGATATCTAGTGTGTTTGCCCCGTGCTGGTTTGCTCTATATAAAAAAAGACGGCCGAATCAACGGTTATAATACGGCCGCCGTAAATTAGCAACATGTAATGAATTATATTGTATAACAAAGAAAATAATATATTTTAAAGTAATTTTAAGATAAATCTTTATATATGATTGATTAAATTATCAAACTAAATATTCCAAAAGTTATTAATAGTTAGATTTTTCAATGGGTTTATTGCAATCTTGTTCAAAACACCATCTTTTGTAGGCTGGGAGAGTAATACTTAACTGAAACTTGAAATGGTAAAAAAATAAAGGAACAGATGGATTCCAGGATGAGAAGGGTACTCAGTAGTCGACCTCACTGCACCGTACGTGATACAGGTAGGCGTCATCTCCAGAGTTGGGCAGAGGGTGGTAAAAGATTCTAAATTTTAGTCCAGATAATCTAAAGGCCGAGCCCTAAAAGGATCAGACTCAAATTTTACTTAATTATAAACAAGTTGGATTGCGTTGCCACCTCCGGTTGGGCTGCAGTGTTGCACTCGAGCGGAAGGCCACGAAGGTTTGGTGATTGATTGCGAAAGAAGTGTGGTGCGTGGACTCGCACGAGTCAAGACTCGGGACCTCCGCCGTGTGCGACCGGGCGACCCTACCTCCATCGTTATCATGCAGTTAAGTTGGCCAATCGAGAGGGTTCCCCTGGTGCGTACGCAACAGTATCAATCAACCACTCAATCGGGTCGGTCAACGCTAGCTGTCAGTGAGCAGTGACTATTGACTGTGTTGCTCGGAAGAAAAGACTACCGAAAATTATTCGGTTGCACATGAAAAACTTCGAGATTAAGATTGGGGAATCTCATTTTGCAAGGTCTCTTTCCAGATTAGCCCGTGCGGAGTACATTCAATTGGGGGATCTCGTCGTCAGCTAAATTCAGAATAAACAAAGAAATACCCAGTATCATGTTGGAACAAGATATTGGGTAATACAATGAAATTGGCGGGTAGTTTTTACTTTTTAGAATCACAATTAGGGTAGTTTTTGTTGACTATAATATTTTGTTGACAACCTTTTTTTGAAACTTTGATTGACAATTTTCTTTAGACACGAATATTTTAATTTTTTTATTAGCGAGCCTGCAGGTTGCACCAATTGATTCTCAGGAAACAGGCCCACCAACTGAACCCGTTTTCACACACTCACAGTTCGATAGGACGCGCCAGCTGAAACCGGTTAACACAATGGGCCAGAACAAACTTGGCCTGTTACAGTTTGGTCAGGAAATTTATTATTTACAACCAGCTATAGGATTTAGCCGCAGGGTCCTCGAAACGCTATTAGCGCCACTAGTGCTATTTTGTACTGCGGTGGTCATAGCGGCAGCTCCGCGAAACCACTGTAGCGCCGCTATAGCACCTCTATAGCCCGCTATTTAAAATATTGCAGGCCTCCGATCCTACAAGCTTCATTTCATCCCCGTTTTCAGAAATCCAAACAGGAAAAAGTTCAATTTTCACTGGAAAATCTATGCGAGTTCTTGCGTTCCAAACTGGCAGCCATGTAAAGCTGGAATGAAAATTGTCCTCAGCCTGCCATATTGAAATAACTTGATTACTTGAACTGAATACTCCCATAGTTTCAAATGCAACACTTGATTTTGATGACATAGCCCTTAGACATGTCCTTCAAATCCTCCAGCTGTTTCGTAAAGAAAAAGAAAAGAAAAGAAATCCTCTAGCGACATGAACTTGTTTGAAATCCTGCCTTGGAAATAGAGCATTGGAGTTGTGGAGTTGGAAAAATAATTTTTCACTTATAACAACTCTCTTTCAGGATCATATATAAAGTTGACTGAACTAAGGAACCAACCTTATTACAGCTGAGTGGATTTAAGCTGTGTCATCAAACAAGTGCAACACAAACACACATGATGACTATTCATGTTAAAAACTTAAAGTACTAATACATGTGCTTGCCAAGCCATCCTTCTATATGGTAAAAGGATCTGAATATGATTGCCAATGCAAAACCCACGCCAAATCCCAAGCCATCAAAGAGGAGGAAAATGATGGCATCAAGTCTGTCCTGCCACAAAGTATTGGGTTCTGGAGCCGATATGCTTCGGGTGGTTGAATCTGGACCTAGATTGTCACATTGCTTAGAAAGCTGAATTCCACATAGGCCAGCATTGCCTTCAACCCAGCTGCTGGGAAATGACAAGAATTGGTTTCCCTGTGGTATTCTTCCTGTCAAGTTGTCGTACGAAAGGTTCAACCAGGAAAGAGAAGTTAGAGAGGTAAACTCCTGTGAAATTTCTCCGGAGAGAGAGAGTTGCAAGAGAGATCCATTGATTCCAGCCTCGTTAAGTTACCGAGTTGTGATGGAATTTTTCCTGTGAAGTTATTGTGCGACATGTCAAGTCCATAAAGTGAAACAAGCCTTCCAATGGAACCCGGAATGGAACCCTCAAATGAGTTGTTTGAGAAATCAATTACTTTGAAAGCAGTTTGGATTTTGTTGATACTTAAAGTGGCATCTTTGAATGTGACAATAACAGTATCTTGATAGACTCCTTTCCATGTTGAATTTGTATGATGCTCTAATATTTGCCCCACATCATTGCTGTTATTCATCATCTATTGCTCCCAAATTCTCAAACCATTCTGAATGCAACTCACTAGAGAAATGGTTGGAGTCCAAATCAACTATCTGTAAACTTGTGAAGTGTTGGTAGCCATCCTGAAGGTCCCTTATACTGCCGTGGAGTTGGTTAGATCTCAACACGAGAATTCGAAGCTTTGGAAGAGTACCCATCCATGATGGAAATGAATCCACAATCTGATTATTACCAACATCAAGAACCTCTAAATCCTGTCAATTCTCTAGAGATCTAGGTAGCGCACCTTCAATTTGATTTCCATTCAAATCAATTGTCTGAAGCTTACATCCTTCTCTAATATTTTCAGGCAGCACGCCATGTAACTTGTTTTCTCTTAACTTCAATATGCTCATCAGGTCAGCTTTTTCCATAAGACAGGATGGAATTGGTCCACTAAAGTAATTGTAAGCTAAGTCCACAAACTCAAGTTTGTTTAAACTACAAATTGAAAGTGGTATATGGCCACTTACTTTATTTTTTGAAAAATTTATGTAGATGGCATTTCTAAGATACATGCCAAAGTTAGGTTCAATGGAAGATAAGTTATTATTTGAGCAATCAAACATTGCCAGGTCTGATGAAGTTAATGGTACTGGTATGCTTCCTTGAAGTCTATTGAAACTTAGATCAAGAAAATATAAATGTTTCATCTGAACAATAGGAGACTTCTCTAATGTAGTAAACATGTTGTGGGAGAGGACCAAAACATAAAGGTGGTTCTCTATGAGTTTTATGTGTATATTTTCTCTATGAGTTTGTATATTAATGGTTCCTAGTGTACAAATTTTTTATTCCGGTTCTATAAAATTTTGCAAAAGGGTTCATGATTTGTTCTATGGAAATGTTTTCTATTTCCTTGAGTTCACATATTAGTTGTTTCTTGTGTACAAATTTTTTTCCTTATTATAAAATTTTACTACATGAATGTTCATGATTTGGTCCTTGAGAAGTCATAACAATCAAGCGTTAGATGTTTCAATTGGGTAAGACTGCTGAGCCAAGATAATCCCGTGTTCTCCGAATCTGATCCCATATGTTGTAGTACCAGGTTATCCCATAATGGAAGCTTAGATATCAAAGCGGGGAGTTTGTCATCAACGGCTATCGCGTTAAGGCCCAGTATCTTTAAAGACTCAAGATTGCTAAACGAGGTCGGCATGTCATAAGAGAAATTGGTCCCTGCTAGATTTAGTGTTTCCATATTATTTCCTACTTGAAAGTGTGTTAATCTCACAGAAAGCATGAGGTTATCGGACAAATCAAGCGTATTCAAATTTTTTAGCTGGAAGACTTTTGTTGGAAACTGTCTTTCAAACTTATTATTTAATATGTCTAAAATGATCAGGAAGATAGTTCAGAAAAGTACTCGGAGAGTTTGCCGGTAATCCAATTGTTTGCAAGGCTGATCACCGTAAGTGAGAGAAGCCTTAAGAATGAGTGGGCTAAGTCTTGGTAAAGCTTAATTAGTTAATCTAATTTCATATTACATATAAAATCGCTGTCTCTACTAATTTGAGACTGCAACTGTTGCTATGCTTTTCTATAAGTTTATTAAAATTGAAAATGGTTAGGTTTAGAATAATATTATAAATAATTACATTTTAGTCTGAAGAAAGTAATACATCTTAGAATAGAGGAAGTAACTAGTATCTTCGAGAATCTAGAAGGATATGAAAACAGTGATCGAGAGAAATATTAGCACTTTTGTGGTCCGCGGTGGAACAAGGTCGCCGGAGAACAAACGATCGAGAAGCCCGCCGGCGAGCGGAGCTTGTTGATCGTTGATCGACGCCACAGCCGTAGGTCTCTAGAAAATCTGATCTGACTCCCAGTCCGGTTCACTCATTACATTCGCTAAACAAAGCAAATTACCAATTAACACCTCGATTAAAATCTCATTTGCCACACGGCCACCCAGCCACTATAATAGACGCCTCCTCCTCCTTGGCTTGGCAGCTTCTTCTTCCTTGTCGCCACTCGCCACTGACGCTCGCAGCGCACACGTCCCCCGCGCGCTCCTGCGTGATCTGGAATCTTGCGCCACTTTTCTACATCCTGCGCGGCGCCTGGGCGTCCACGTCGACGTCGACGCCCTCGCCCAGCTCGCTGTGATCCTGCCTCGCTCCACGTCGCGCGCATGCACTAGATAGCTAGCCCTCGTACTCTCTCGCCGGCGTTTACGGCCGTGAATCTCCCGCCGACGTGGCCCCCGCTGTCGCCACCACCGCCCACCCCGTCACGGGCGAGCTAGCTTTCCCACGGTGGCGCGTAGAGCGAGTTGGACCCCGTGTCGTGTCCAATCATTTTCTACCTGTAACCCAGCGAGGTTCTGTACTGTCCTTGTACATCAATCAACTAGCTAGGAAAATTGAACATGTTATTCCAAAAATATTGCGGGCCTCTGATCCTACAAGGCTACAAGCTTCATTTCGTTTCGTCCACATTTTCGAAAATCCAAACAGAAAAAAATTCCAATTTTCACAGGAAATTCTTTGTGAGTTCTTGCGTTCCAAACTTGCATGTGGCAGCCATGTAAAGCTCGAATGAAAATTGCCTTCAACCTACCATATATATTGACATAACTTGATTACTTGAACTGAATATTCCTTTAGTTTCAAATGCAGCACTTGGTTTCTGTGAACAGGGCGACGGCAAATGCCTTGGAAATTGAACATTGGAGTTGGGAAGTTGGTGAATTATTTTTTTCACTTATAAACAACTCTATTTGAGGGTCATACATATATGAAATTATGAAATTGAGTGAAACCAACCTTATTACAGCTGAGTGGATTTAAGCTATCTCATCAAACGAGTACAACACAAACATACATGACTATCCTTGTTAAAAGCTTATATTACTAATACATATGCTTGTAAAGCCATCCTTCTATGTGGTAAAAGGATCTGAATAAAATTGACAATGCAAAATCCACGCCAAAGCCCAAGCCAACAATCAGGAAGAAAATGATGGCATCAAGTCTGTCCTGCCACAAAGTATTGGGCTCTGGAACCGATATGCTTCGGGTGGTTGAATCTGGACCTGGATTGTCACATTGCTTGTAAAGCTGAATTCCACATAGGCCAGCATTGCCTTCAAACGAGCTGCTGGGAAATGTCAAGAATTGATTTCCCTGTGGTATTCTTCCTGTCAAGTTGTTGTACGAAAGGTTCAACCAGGAAAGAGAAGTTAGAGAGGTAAACTCCTATGGAATTTCTCCGGAGAGAGAGTTGAAAGAGAGATCCATTGATTCCAGCCTCGTTAAGTTGTGAAGTTGTGATGGAATTTGTCCTGTGAAGTTATTGTGCGACATGTGAAGTCCGTGAAGTGAAACAAGCCATCCAATTGAACCCGGAATGGAACCCTCAAATGAGTTATTTGACAAATCAATGAGTTTGAAAGCAGTTGGGATTTTGGTGACACTTAAAGCGGCATCTTTGAGTGTGACAATAACAGTATCTTGATACACAAGTGATCTCCAAGTTGAATTTGTTTGATGCTCTAATATTTCCCCCACATCGTTGCTGTTATCCAACATTGCTCTCAAATTCTCAAACCATTCTGGATGCAAGTCACCAGAGAAATGGTTGGAGGCCAAATCAACTATTTGTAAACTTGTAAAGTGTTGGTAGCCATCGTGAAGACCCCTTATAGTGCCGTTGAGTTGGTTAGATCTCAACACGAGAATTCGAAGCTTTGGAAGTGTACCCAACCATGATGGAAATGAATCGACGATCTGATTATTACCAACATCAAGAACCTCCAAGTGGTATATGGCCATGATCTGAAGGTTGTTTAAACTACAAACTGAAAGTGGTATATGGCCACTCAATTTATTTTTTGACAAATTGATACTGAAGGCATTTCTAACATACCTGCCAACAAAGTTAGGTTCAATCGAAGAGAATTCATTATTTGAGTAATCCAAAATAATTAGTTCGGATGGAGTTGATGGTATCGGTATGCTTCCTTGAAGTCCATTAAAACTGAATTGTGGTAAACATGTTGTGTGAGAGGTTCAAACTAACAAGGGGGTTCTTCCATACCCAACTTGGTATGGCCCCTTCGATTTGGTTATTCGAAAGATCGAGACCTTGAATAGTGTCAATATATTCTAATGATGCCGGAAATTTTGTAATGTTGCAAGATGCGAGGTTTAGGTGCTGGATTTTAGGGATACGAGAGAATATCGTATCATCTTCTTTTTCAGTGAGCGATATCATATTGTTACCCAGGCTAAGATGGGTGAGATTTCTCAACCTCCAGATAGAGCCAAGTTCTATTGTGCCTGTCAATTTATTTGAGTCAAGATCGAGACTTTGAAGATTCGTAAGCTGAAAAAATAATTTGGGTATTGGGCCTGTCAATTGATTACTGCTTAAAACAATCTCCCGTAATGGTGAGGATAAAGGAGCAGGAATGTCTTCCAGCGAGCCAATAAGCTGATTATCAAATAAAAAAAGCACTTGCAGGGCTGGAAGAGCGAACAAGGACTTTGGAATTTTTCCTGCATGTAACGGTAGAAAACCAGTCAGAATGGTGCGTACTTTATTAATGCCTTTTTCCACAGAAGCGCCTGTGTGAACTTGAAACAAATTAGTATCTCTGTGACTCTGTCCATTGGAGCTAAATATATCAGCGCTCATCACCTTTTCGGAACAGACAAATTGATAATGCTTAAATCAATATATAACCCATCCATATTTCTTCAAAACAAAAACTGCCCAAATTTAAATTTGGACATGTTTATACCGTATAGTTTATTTGCTGTTTCTATATAATTGGTGTTCCAAAAAAAACTTGGCACTAAAAATCTCGGTTCTTAATTGAATCACAATAAATAAGATCCAAATAACTCAAAACATAGCATGACAGATAGATCACATTTTTAAAAAAAAATGGATGGCAGCTTCATATTTTTCTGATTTAAAATGAATTAGTTTTGAATTTTTAAATAGAACTATAATTTTTTATTTTTAGAAAATGAAAAACCACCTTTCAAACCACCAAAAAACTTAGTTGTATAGGTCAACAATCGCATGGTCTTTGGTGTTGGGTTTTGTAGTTTAGGGTAGAAACGTCCGTACTCCTACCTTATTCATGTGTTTTTCTAATCCCATTATTTGTTACCCTATTGACCCATTGTTTCAAACAAGCCTTGGGCCAGAGAAAGTGCAAACAACATTAATCCAATCTATTTTATATACATTTTACAATAAAAGTTTTGGTGCTACAAGTGATTATATATGCTAAGGTTGATTTCTCGTTGAGAGAACCTTTAATTGCCATGTAAAGCAGCTCAGAATATGAAAAGGTCTGTCCAAAATAATTAACATATTCCTTGTTATATTATGCAATCTACCCAATATTGTATAAATGTATCTAAAATATATCTAGGATGAGAGAGAGAGAGAGGCAAGATGGCTAAAAAAAACTAAAAAAATAATTGATATTAGTTATGGAAGACCCAAGTCGTGTGCTCAGGTTAAAGGCCTCGCACCATTGAAACTGCTAAACTATGGAAATTGGTCAAAGACTCAAAATGAACATAACATTATTTTTTCTTTCTCAACATTGCCAAAATTTAAAGCCTTTTTCTTGTTTCCTGAAGGTTGCTCTGTTGATTTCATAAGTTACTAAAATACGGGATTTCCTATTCACTTGAAGTCTGTTATCATTTTGTTAAAGGTATCTGCATGGCATGTCATAAACTAGGTGTAAGATCTATCTACAGTTGAAAAAAAAGAAAAAAAGGATATCTAAGAAGAAAGCAGTCGGGATATAGTCTAACCTCCTATGTGAGAAGACCAGACCACCAGCTTCTCAAGTTGGATCAAGTTCCCAATTGTTGAGGGTATTGGTCCAGAGAAATTGCAATCACAGATGCTTAAAAGGACCAACTTTGTAAGATTGCCTATCGACGATGGCATTCTCTCCTCCGAGAAGTCACAGTTCAAGAACTTCACATCGACCAATTTTGTAAGATTTTCAATTTGGTACGGTATTGGCATGGAGAAACCACAATCCACTATTGTCAAACTTTCCAGCCTTGTCAGTTTGCCGATCCAAGTGGGAATCGATTTAGAGAAGTCATAACCATCAAACAATAGGTGTGTCAATTGGGTAATATTGCTGATCCAAGATAATATCGGATTCTTCGTATCTGGTCCCATGAGTTGCAGGTCATCCAATAACGGAAGCTTAGATATCAAAGAGGGGAGTTCGTCATCAATGCCCATCATGTTAAGCCCCAATGTCTTTACATACTCAAGATTGCCAAACGAGGACGGCATGTCACAAGAGAAATTGGTCCCTGCTAGATTTAGTGTTTCCAAATTATTTCCAGCTCGGAAGTGTGTTAACCTCACAGAAGCATGGGGTTACCGGACAAATCAAGCGTCCTCAAACTTTTTAGCTGGAAGATTTTTGTTGGAAAATGCCCTTCAAACTTATTGTATCCCAAGTTGATCGTCGTAAGTGAGCGAAGCCTTGAGAATGAAGGGTGGATAGGACCTGATATATAACACTGAGACAAGCTAAGAACCTGTAGCTGGGGAACGGAGTCTGCTAAAACAGTGGACCAAGTCGATCCACTGCTAGATAAATTCACTCCATCAAGATAAAGCTCCCTCAGGTTGCTCATATTTTCCATGAAGGTTTTGAAACTTGGCCGCTCAAAATACAAATCATAATTTTCAGACAAGTCAAGGGTGACAAGGTTCTTGAGGCAGGCAATTCCAATTGGGATCTGACCCAAAAAATAGGTGCACGAGAGGTTGAGGTGGATGATATCCGTGAGCCGCTCGAACCCAGAAGCCGGGAGCGAGGCTCCCCTAAATTCATTGAATGCAAGGCTGAGGTTCCTGAGAGAGGTGAGGTTGAAGAGCGCAGGATCAAGCCGACTGCTCGTCAGGTCGAACTCACCGAGGTCAAGAGAAATGACTCTTCCGAAGGCCACGTCACAGGTGACGCCCTCCCAGTGGTGGCGGCAATCTGTTCCAGCTTGCCATGATGGTAGGCTGTCACCAATGAAGGAAGCTTTTAGCTGGAGGAGGGAAGAAGCCTGATCCGGCAGGCAAGGTGCTACGGTGCTAAGCTTGAGGAGGCATGCTATGAACAAGTGCATAAGGCTGTGGAGACGTTCCTTTGTGGGAGCCAATTGGCTACTGGTTTGCAGTTTCCAGCAAGTTACAATTTGTGTGACCCATTATATTATATAGGATAAATCTGGGTAGTGTAGATATTTCTATTCTCTGGTTGTTGTGAACCATGCATTCCGATCGCTGTCTGCTGACTCGAGAGGAAGACTAGTGAACCGGAGCCATAGAAATTCGCGTGGAAGTAGTATTGACCACAACTATAGTTAGGAATCTTTATCATTATTTTAAGGTAATGACTTTACTGCATCCAGCCGTAATTTTATTTGTTGGTACGCACGCTTTACATCCATTGGCTCACACCGGAGTGGGAGATTCTTGTCTCCTACGACAGCACACGCACGCGCAAGTAATTTTAAAACTTAAAAAAATTGTAGTTCGTGAACCGGCCATCAAATTCAAATTCTGATTGCACAACTATATTTCTTTCGAAAAGATCTTCAAAATAAGACGTCACTCGCATATGTTTCGATAATATTTTTGAAAGACACAAAAATTGCTTATATAGAATAGAAAATTACCAACATAAACTAGTAAAAATGATCAATTAATTTGCTAAAGTTGCCTATCACTTATAATGCAATAAAAATCAACCTACCCCAACAAAATTGTTGGGCATCATTCTCTAATCACACCATCCAATCTATCTTCTCAAAATCAATATCAATATTCACTTAATTGAACTTAGGTGAGTCAAGCAACATTTCGTAAAGCCATAAGGAATTTTTACAAAAGTCATAAGCAAATTATAATACACTAAAAGATATTTTCTCACATGAAAATTAATATAGAGGTATTATTGAAACGTAGTGGTGTGGGATCCTATTTTAAAGCTCTAATTGAAACGAGCGCAACTGTGTCATCAGATTTTGATTTGGACGCTCGATTTTGAAAGTATGATCTTTTCTGTGTTTGAAATTGTGTGCATGCACATGCATATCCGTTCTCTTTCTTCTTCTCACATACGCATGCACGTATTGATATCATCCGTCCTTTTTCTTTTCTCTCTCCATCCCTCTCATGCATGTAGATATCTAGTGTGTTTGCCCCGTGCTGGTTTGCTCTATATAAAAAAAGACGGCCGAATCAACGGTTATAATACGGCCGCCGTAAATTAGCAACATGTAATGAATTATATTGTATAACAAAGAAAATAATATATTTTAAAGTAATTTTAAGATAAATCTTTATATATGATTGATTAAATTATCAAACTAAATATTCCAAAAGTTATTAATAGTTAGATTTTTCAATGGGTTTATTGGAATCTTGTTCAAAACACCATCTTTTGTAGGCTGGGAGAGTAATACTTAACTGAAACTTGAAATGGTAAAAAAATAAAGGAACAGATGGATTGCAGGATGAGAAGGGTACTCAGTAGTCGACCTCACTGCACCGTACGTGATACAGGTAGGCGTCATCTCCAGAGTTGGGCAGAGGGTGGTAAAAGATTCTAAATTTTAGTTTAGATAATCTAAGGGCCGAGCCCTAAAAGAATCAGACTCTAATTTTATTTAATTATATGCTAAATATATATAAAAATCAAGTTGGATTGCGTTACCATCTCCGGTTGGGCTGCAGCGTTGCACTCGAGCGGAAGGTCACGAAGGTTTGGTGATTGATTGCGAAAGATGTGTGGTGCGTGGACTCGCACGAGTCAAGACTCGGGACCTCCGCCGTGTGCGACCGGGCGACCCTACCTCCGTCGTTATCATGCAGTTAAGTTGGCCAATCGAGAGGGTTCCCTGGTGCGTACGCAACAGTATCAGTCAACCACTTAATCGGGTCGGTCAAAGCTAGCTGTCAGTGAGAAGTGACTACTGACTGTGTTGTTCGGAACAAAAGACTACCGAAAATTATTCGGTTGCACATGAAAAACTTCGAGATTAGGATCTCACCCAAACCAGTATATTTGGTGTCTAGGGAAGAATTTCTAAAACGTTAATTTGCTCAGATCTTCAGACTCCTGCACAAGCATAGTGTCAGTATGCCTCATGGTGAGTTGGTGACAGAGAATTATTCGTATAGCTGGTTGGTTCTAGGGAGAATAACAATGCTTCTAATTAGTTACCACGAATTACTGAAACACCCTTCTTGGACGAGCCAACTACTGCGACCTCGGCTTCAATGCAACACTTGGTTTCGGCAAGTTCTCTTTCCAGATTAGCCCGTGCGGCGTACATTCAATTGGGGGATCTCGTCGTCAGTTAAATTCAGAATAAACAAAGAAATACCCAGTATCATGTTGGAATAAGATATTGGATAATACAATGCAATTGGCGGGTAGTTTTTACTTTGTAGAAACACAATTAGGGTAGTTTTTGTTGACTATAATATTTTGTTGACAACTTTTTTTAAAGCTTTGATTGACAAGTTTCTTTAGACACGAATATTTTATTTTTTTTATTGGCGAGCCCGCAGTTTGCACCAATTGATTGTCTCAGGAAACAGGCCCACCAAGTGAACCCGTTTTCACACAGTCACAATTCGAAAGGACGTGCCAGTTGAAACCGGTTAACAAAATGGCCAGAACAAACTTGGCCTGTTACAATTTGGTCAGGAAATTTATTATTTACAACAAGTCTTAGCGGGCTATAGGATTTAGCCACAGGGTCCTCGAAACGCTATTAGCGCCACTAGTGCTATTTTGTACTGCAGTGGTCATAGCGGCAGCTCCGCGAAACCACTGTAGCGCCGCTATAGCACCTCTATAGCCCGCTATTTAAAATATTGCAGGCCTCCGATCCTACAAGCTTCATTTCATCCCCGTTTTCGGAAATCCAAACAGGAAAAAGTTCAATTTTCACTGGAAAATCTATGCGAGTTCTTGCGTTCCAAACTGGCAGCCATGTAAAGCTGGAATGAAAATTTTCCTCAGCCTGCCATATTGAAATAACTTGATTACTTGAACTGAATGCTCCCTTAGTTTTAAATGCAACACTTGATTTTGATGACATAGCCCTTAGACACGTCCTTCAAATCCTAATGCTCCAGCTGTTTCGTAAAAAAAAAAAGAAATCCTCCAGCGACATGAACTTCTTTGAAATCCTGCCTTGGAAATAGAGCATTGGAGTTGTGGAGTTGGAAAAATAATTTTTCACTTATAACAACTCTCTTTCAGGATCATATATAAAGTTGACTAAACTAAGGAACCAACCTTATCACAGCTGAGTGGATTTAAGCTGTGTCATCAAATAAGTGCAAGACAAACACACATGATGACTATTCATGTTAAAAACTTAAAGTACTAATACATGTGCTTGCCAAGCCATCCTTCTATATGGTAAAAGGATCTGAATATGATTGCCAATGCAAAACCCACGCCAAATCCCAAGCCATCAAAGAGGAAGAAAATGATGGCATCAAGTCTGTCCTGCCATAAAGTATTGGGTTCTGGAGCCGATATGCTTCGGGTGGTTGAATCTGGACCTGGATTGTCACATTGCTTAGAAAGCTGAATTCCACATAGGCCAGCATTGCCTTCAAACAAGCTGCTGGGAAATGACAAGAATTGGTTTCCCTGTGGTATTCTTCCTGTCAAGTTGTTGTACGAAAGGTTCAACCATGAAAGAGAAGTTAGAGAGGTAAACTCCTGTAGAATTTCTCCGGAGAGAGAGTTGCAAGAGAGATCCATTGATTCCAGCCTCGTTATGTTACCAAGTTCTGATGGAATTATTCCTGTGAAGTTACTGTGCGACATGTCAAGTCCATGAAGTGAAACAAGCCTTCCAATGGAACCCGGAATGGAACCCTCAAATGAGTTGTTTGAGAAATCAATTACTTTGAAAGCAGTTTGGATTTTGTTGATACTTAAAGCGGCATCTTTGAATGTGACAATAACAGTATCTTGATAGACTCCTTTCCATGTTGAATTTGTATGATGCTCTAATATTTGCCCCACATCGTTGCTGTTATTCATCATCTATTGCTCCCAAATTCTCAAACCATTCTGAATGCAACTCACCAGAGAAATGGTTGGAGGCCAAATCAACTATCTGTAAACTTGTGAAGTGTTGGTAGCCATCCTGAAGGTCCCTTATACTGCCATGGAGTTGGTTAGATCTCAACACGAGAATTCGAAGCTTTGGAAGAGTACCCATCCATGATGGAAATGAATCCACAATCTGATTATTACCAACATCAAGAACCTCTAAATCCTGGCAATTCTCTAGAGATCTAGGTAGCGCACCTTCAATTTGATTTCCATTCAAATCAATTGTCTGAAGCTTACATCCTTCTCTAATATTTTCAGGTAGAACGCCATGTAACTTGTTTTCTCTTAACCTCAATATGCTCATCAGGTCAGCTTTTTCCATAAGACAGGATGGAATTGGTCCACTAAAGTAATTGTAAACTAAGTCCACAAACTCAAGTTTGTTTAAACTACAAATTGAAAGTGGTATATGGCCACTTACTTTATTTTTTGAAAAATTTATGTAGATGGCATTTCTAAGATACATGCCAAAGTTAGGTTCAATGGAAGATAAGTTATTATTTGAGCAATCAAACATTGCTAGATCTGATGAAGTTAATGGTACTGGTATGCTTCCTTGAAGTCTATTAAAACTTAGATCAAGAAAATATATATGTTTCATCTGAACAATAGGAGACTTCTCTAATGTAATAAACATGTTGTGGGAGAGGACCAAAACATAAAGGTGGTTCTCCCATACCCAACTTGGTATGGCCCCTTCGATTTGGTTATTCGAAAGGTTGAGACCTCGAATAGTGTCAAGATATTTTAATGATGCTGGAAATTTTGTAAGGTTGCAAGATGCGAGGTGTAGGTGCTGGATTTTAAGGGAATGAGAGAATATCGTATCACCTTCTTTTTCAATGAGCGATATCATATTATCACTTAGGCTAAGATAGGTGAGATTTCTCAACCTCCAGATAGAGCCAAGTTCTATTGTGCCTGTCAATTTATTTGATTCAAGACCAAGAACCCGAAGATTCGTAAGCTGAAAAAATGATTTGGGTATTGGGCCTGTGATTTGATTATTTCTTAAAAGAATAGCCCTCAATGGTGAGGATAAAGGAGCAGGAATGTCTTCCAGTGAGCCAACTAGCTGATTCTCAACCAGAAGAAGACGTTGCAGGACTGGAAGAGCGAACAAAGACTTCGGAATTTTTCCTGCGTGTAAAGGTAGAGTACCAGTTAGATTGCTGCAGATTTTTTCAATGTCTATCGTATACTCCCCCATATAAGTTAATTTTACATGAGAATTCCTGTTTAAATACGCATGTTGCCATGTTGGCAAGTAGATGCACCCTCTTTTTTGCCTACAATCTTCACGGATACTCTGCTCCGCATAGTCGTAGGAGATGCCCGCACCTCCCAATTGTGATCAAGTAAAAGACAGTAGCTATCTAGCGCGGCCAGCCTGATAAAAGGCCTAACACATCAGCCAGCGTGGCCAACAAAAGCTAGCGCTTCAGAGGCCCACTACCTCAGTCCAATTAGTTTTGCAGTCCATGAAAGATGCTTGCTTAGAGCAGGTACAATTGTTTGGTCCGTTAACAACAAAACTTAGATCACATAGCAAGATTGATTACACAAACTAGCTTTTTCCTTTCTTTTTTTATCTATCTACTATTTATACTCATTTCTCTATTTTCTTTATTATGTTTTAAATTTCATTGTTTCCTATTAATATTCTATTTTATTTTTTATTTAAAGTTCGTATCTTCTACTTTGTTTTGTATTCCTGAGATGTTCCATGATTTATTTTGGATTTTTCCCATTAAAGCAAATTAGATTGTTCTATCATTCTCTGGAATGCTCATTTTATGTTCCGTAATGTACAACTTTTGTTATGTGTGTATAATAACATTTTGTTCTATGAGTGCTCATAATTAGTTTTATGTGTATATTTTCTCTATGAGTTTGTATATTGATGGTTCCTAGTGTACAAATTTTTTATTCCGGTTCTATAAAATTTTTCAAAAGGGTTCATGATTTGTTCTATGGATATGTTTTCTATTTCCTTGAGTTCACATATTAACTGTATCTTGTGTACAAATTTTTTTCCTTATTATAAAATTTTATTACATGAATGTTCATGATTTGGTCCTTGAGAAGTCATAACAATCAAGCGTTAGATGTTTCAATTGGGTAAGACTGCTGAGCCAAGATAATCCCGTGTTCTCCGAATCTGATCCCATATGTTGTAGTACCAGGTCATCCAATAATGGAAGCTTAGATATCAAAGCGGGGAGTTTGTCATCAACGGCTATCGTGTTAAGGCCCAGTATCTTTAAAAACTCAAGATTGCTAAACGAGGTCGGCATGTCATAAGAGAAATTGGTCCCCGCTAGATTTAGTGTTTCCATATTATTTCCTACTTGAAAGTGTGTTAATCTCACAGAAAGCATGAGGTTATCGGACAAATCAAGCGTACTCAAATTTTTTAGCTGGAAGACTTTTGTTGGAAAATGCCTTTCAAACTTATTATTTAATATGTCTAAAATGATCAGGAAGATAGTTCAGAAAAGTACTCGGAGAGTTTGCCGGTAATCCAATTGTTTGCAAGGCTGATCACCGTAAGTGAGAGAAGCCTTAAGAATGAGTGGGCTAAGTCTAGGTAAAGCTTAATTAGTTAATCTAATTTCATATTACATATAAAATCGCTGTCTCTACTAATTTGAGACTGCAACTGTTGCTATGCTTTTCTATAAGTTTATTAAAATTGAAAATGGTTAGGTTTAGAATAATATTATAAATAATTACTTTTAGTCTGAAGAAAGTAATACATCTTGGAATAGAGGAAGTAGCTAGTATCTTCGAGAATCTAGAAGGATATGTTTTTGATCGAGAGAAACATTAGCACTTTTGTGGTCCGCGGTGGAACAAGGTCGCCGGAGAACAAACGAGAAGCCCGCCGGCGAGCGGAGCTTGTTGATCGTTGATCGACGCCACAGCCGTAGGTCTCTAGAAAATCTGATCTAACTTCCAGTCCGGTTCACTCATTACATTCGCTAAACAAAGCAAATTACCAATTAACACCTCGATTAAAATCGCATTTGCCACACGGCCACCCAGCCACTATAATAGACGCCTCCTCCTCCTTGGCTTGGCAGCTTCTTCTTCCTTGTCGCCACTCGCCACTGACGCTCGCAGCGCACACGTCCCCCGCGCGCTCCTGCGTGGTTCTGGAATCTTGCGCCACTTTTCTACATCCTGCGCGGCGGCCTGGGCGTCCACGTCGACGTCGACGCCCTCGCCCAGCTCGCTGTGATCCTGCCTCGCTCCACGTCGCGCGCATGTACTAGATAGCTAGCCGTCGTACTCTCTCGCCGGCGTTTACGGCCGTGAATCTCCCGCCGACGTGGCCCCCGCTGTCGCCACGACCGCCCACCCCGTCACGGGCGAGCTAGCTTTCCCAGCTCCGCCTATAAAGCTGGCCGCCACGGGCGAGCAAGTCGCAAGCAACCATCCACAGCAAGAGAAGAGGAGCAAGCAGCGACAAAGCGATCGACACCCGTGTCCCGCAGCAAGCTACTTCCTGGTCCCCTTCACCGCCGCCCACAACAACTTCAACGGCAGCCACGGTGATGGCCTCCATGGGCTCCCTCGCCTTCACCATAGCCGGCGCGCATGCTGGCGTACTCCCCGTCCGCGTCCCGGCGGCCGCCCTCGCGCCGCGGCGACGCGCCCTGGTCGTCAGGGCCCAGGCCGGGGACACTGAGCCAAGGGAGGAGACGAGCGCGGCGTCCTCCTCCGCTCCTCCGAGCACCCCATTGGCGGAGCCCGCCACGCCGACGCCGAAGCCCAAGGCGGCGAGCCCCGGGCTGTGGGACGCGCTGGCGTTCAGCGGGCCGGCCCCCGAGCGCATCAACGGGCGCCTCGCCATGGTGGGCTTCGTGTCCGCGCTCGCCGTGGAGGCGTCCCGCGGCGGGGGCCTCCTCTCGCAGGCGGGCAGCGGGTCCGGGCTGGCCTGGTTCGCGGCCACGGCCGCCGTGCTCTCCGTGGCGTCGCTGGTGCCGGTCCTCAGGGGGGAGAGCGCCGAGGGCCGCGGCGGCGGCGTCATGAGCGCCGACGCCGAGCTCTGGAACGGCCGCTTCGCCATGCTCGGGCTCGTCGCGCTCGCCGTCACCGAGTACATCACCGACGCGCCCTTCGTCAACGTGTAGATGCCCACGGTCGCGCGTAGAGCGAGTTGGACCCCGTGTCGTGTCCAACCATTTTCTACCTGTAACCCAGTGAGGTTCTGTAATGTCCTTGTACATCAATCAACTAGCTAGGAAAATTTAACATGTTATTCCAAAAATATTGCGGGCCTCTCATCCTACAAGGCTACAAGCTTCATTTCGTTTCGTCCACGTTTTCGGAAATCCAAACAGAAAAAAATTCCAATTTTCACCAGAAATTCTCTGTGAGTTCTTGCGTTCCAAACTTGCATGTGGCAGCCATGTAAAGCTCGAATGAAAATTGCCTTCAACCTGCCATATATATTGACATAACTTGATTACTTGAACTGAATATTCCCTTAGTTTCAAATGCAGCACTTGGTTTTTGTGAACAGGGCGACGGCAAATGCCTTGGAAATTGAACATTGGAGTTGGGAAGTTGGTGAATTATTTTTTTCACTTATAAACAACTCTATTTGAGGATCGTATATGAAATTATGAAATTGAGTGAAACCAACCTTATTACAGCTGAGTGGATTTAAGCTGTCTCATCAAACGAGTACAACACAAACATACATGACTATCCTTGTTAAAAACTTATATTACTAATACATATGCTTGTAAAGCCATCCTTCTATGTGGTTGTTGTCGGTCAAAACCCGCCGGCGAGCAGTGACAGGCAACACGAGGAGCCGGGAGGCTTCCGGGACTGCTGGTGGGTCCCGATCCCTCGGTCAACGGCCCAATAATCCGGCACACGCCCTGGCTTGGAATCGCTAGGCGTGCCACCTGACCCTGCACTTGATCAGGAAGGTGTAATGTATTAAATTCCTGTATGCACAGACACTTGTAAAGGTTAGTCCGAGCTGTGATCGGCTCATCACCTCCTCCCCGGTATCGACTGTGAAGAGCCGATTGCATCAATACCGGATCGGATCTTTGGAACAGGCAATATATATATATATATATATATATATATATATATATATATATATATATATACTTGACAACAAAATAAATCTTGCTTTATAAATATCAATCTAATCCAACCTACGATAACTAAGCCCTCACTGCACGATCGGAACGTCCTACACGTGATTGAGCCTAACAAATACCCAAAAGTATCGGAACAATCAACCTAAACAAAGATCCAAAAACCAGCCGAAGAGCCGATTCCTGAAGCAATCTCTTTTCGAGCCGCGATTCGATACTAATCATACTGCCGGAACCTTCAACTCGTTTGCAAGGCCTAATCATGCACATATTGAGCTAAATCTCTAATAAATAGAAACTAGTCATAACAGATTGGATCTACTGATAAGGATAAAGCAAGACGTGACCATCGCGTCCAGGATCGGACGCGATGACCACCAAACACTCATGAGCAATAGACAAAGCATGATCGGAATACGAAGAAAATAATGTTACTCTATGCGTGAATAAATACAAGTGTTTGCAGAGGTAGCAAAGGTTCCAAACTGAGAGTCATTATTACAAACCAGTTTAAAAGTTTAAGTTCACCGCAGCGGAATTTAAAATACGATAACTATACCCGTTGCCAGTATGGATATCACGCTAAGCCATGGCATGACATCACTCGTTATGGTCAGTGTTGGCCGGGGATGGGTCCCACTCCACGGACCAACCATCAGGCAAAGCATAGGGCCAAAGCATGGGAAGAGTAGGGTCTTCAGAGACATTACCTGAAATAAAAACATATTGCAAGGCTGAGTACTCTAATACTCAGCAAGGCTTACCCAGAGTTGGGTATACTTAGCCCATAACGAGACCATGAAGGCTTTAATAGGGTTTTGGGTTTGGTTTCAGCTGAAAAGCAACAAAGAGTAGGTCCTTACTTTCATATTTTAGCTTTTAGATTCTAGTTCCTTTAACCATTCTAGGTGAGCACCTGTAACTACTCAAGCAAGGTAGAGTCTTTTTAAACATACACCAGTATTACTTATCAACAACATTACTCTTGTTACTCTATGTGGCAAAAGAGCTAAGCAGTCTCAATCTTCATGAGAAACGGACGATTCTGAATCGAATTTTCAACCCTTACAATGTAAACCTAACTCACACGCTTGGAACACCAACAGGTCGTTCCGAAGCAACCTTTTGCCTTTCATTCCGGATCGTGGAACAAAGCCACCACAAGCGACTGTTAGACCATACGCACATCCAATGTGCAGGACATACGTCTGTAGCGCGACTACATGACCGTATTCCCGTCTGCTCTGCAGAACGCACTCCCACAATCGGTGCGTGTAAACATAAAATAAAAGTCGAGTGGTGGGGGACAAGTCCACTTGCCGGGCCGATTGGTTACTAGGCTTACCGCTTACCATATTTCACGGCATGTGGCTAGTACTTTCAATCGCTTAACTGCCACTACCATACACTGCGACCTTAACCAAATTTATCAACACAGACGGGGTATCCTTTCTTTCCAAGATACTACACATAACCCCATCCGTCATCCTTATAGTGATTGTAGAATTGTAATCAATCAATTCATATATCGCGCGAGTGACAGGAAATCACTCGACTTCTACCGGTCCTATTAGCATAGCACTAGTTGGACTCAGTTTCTAATATTCAGTACATTGGTTCCTAGGAAGATGCATCTACGGTTTCCAGATAACTCCTAAGAACTTAATGCACAAGTATATAATTACATAAAGGTAAATTGTAGTATAAATAAGATACTGGGTTTATGTCCGGGGCTTGCCTTCACTAGCAGGGCTGGGGTTAGAGGTGTTAATAAATTCTTCCGAACTCGGGTTCGGGGCCTTAGTGATTTCTCCGCTGATGTTCCCGGCGTCTTCAGAGACTTCCACCTCGGGTTCCGGGAGAATCTGATAATTACCGTCGGCGAGAAATGTCGAGTCTACATGTGATGGAAAAGATGCAGTTTAGAAAATGCATAGATTGTTACTCTACTTCACGATAAAGTTGCAATCCAACGAACTGAACATTACATACTAGCAAACAACACAATTTCCCTTACTGTGCAGTCATTTATCGAGTATTAACCTATTTATTTAGTTACATTAAGTAACATGGGTGGTAATCCTAAATATTTCGCTAACTGTATGAGGTAGCATGTTTGGTTATTTTCAATAATTAAGTTAACTATATTTAATACCTTTATTTATTTAACCTAGCTAATTATCAGTAATAACCCTAGGTTATTATTTAATATGGATCTATTTGTCAAGTTCCATTTATTTCTAGTTGTTCTATACTTGATCATGGGTTGAGAATTTGGGCGCATGCTATTTTACTCAAGAATAACACCTTAAAATATTTTCATAATTTTCTATGGATAAAAACTAGTATAAATGAATTATCTTTCAAACAAACCAAAAATTCATAACTTGGAGTATGGCCTACTATTAATCCTAAAATTTTTACTATGGATTACACATATAAAAAGGAAGTTATGGTATAAATTTCAAATATAAAAACTAACAAAAACATCCTTAATTAAAATCTAAGCATTTTATCAACATATAACAAAGGTACTCAAATTTTTAAGCAAATAAGCAGTAAAGCACTCAAGATTTTTACACAGAGCTATACATAGCACATACAATCTAAGCTCCAAAATTCAACTACAACACATGCACATAACATGAGATACAATAAAACATTCATTTCCTAGTATTTAATCTACACCAGAAAATATACACATATAGCTCAAGCTTACTATACAAAAGTAGTCGAATTTAACATAAGGATTCCAACAAAACTGATTTGGAATTTTTCTGAATTTTCTACAATTTTCTACACATTTTTGAAGTTCACAGCTTTGAATTGGGGGAGGGCTCTGGAAATTTACAAGGACACCCTTAGAACTTTTGAAATCTTTGCACATAGGCCCTTGGCTCGTCGGGGAAGAAGGGCAGGGGTGGTGCTGGCCAAAATCCGGCGAGGGAAACGACGGGGGTTGGAGGAGAAGGGGTCAGCAAGCACCAGGGGGTCAAGGCGCACCTTCTGGAGGTCTTGGGAACGGGAGAGGATGATCGGAGGGGGTGTTCCCACGGTGGCCGAGGCGGCGGCGGAGGGGCGCTCATCGGCGAGGGGGTTCCCGGTGAGGAGAAGGGCTAAGCTTGGGCTTGACAGCTGCAGCAGGACAAGGGGAAGCTATTGGAGTAGTCGAATTGGATGGAGGAGGGGCGGAGGTAAGAGCTCGACGGTGGACAGGAGCTTACCGGCGAAGGGGAGAACGGCGGCGAGGTAGCTCCGGTGTAGGTCTGGCCACGGGGAGTGGTTTGGAAGCTTCAGTGGAGCGAGGGCAAACTTCCTAGGGGGTTACGGTGGTGCGGGGAGGATTGGAGTGGGCGGCCCACGGCGAATAGGAGGGCGCCGGAGTTGGAGGAGATGGCGGCGGTGGTGCTCAGGGTTCCGGCAATTAGAGAGCAGAAACGGGAATGGAATGGGAAGAGAGGGAATTAATGCTGCTCTTGAACCAGAAGAGATGAGGCGAGGGGGCGTGCACAGGCAGTGCCACGGCGGCGGCGAGATGGCCGCGGCAGAGCCGCGGGACGGCGTGGCGCGCACGCGAGAGGGCCAGGGAGGGGGAGCTAGAGCGGCGCTCGGGTTGGGGGAGACGCGTGGAGTAGCTAGGAGCTGGAGGTGGCGCCGGGGAGCGGCTGAGGCTCAGCACATGGCCGGGGAAGCGGCGCTGACACCGGCGGCAGAGGAGCAGCGGACGAAGCAGAGGAGTTGCCAGAGGAGGAAGAAGAGAGAGGGAGGTTTGAGGGGCGTTATTGGAATTAGCAAAAACCTCAGGGACTTCACTATAAATAGAATTTTTCCTACTAATCTAGAGCTCTAATGAGGAAAAGGTCAAAATAGAAGTTGTAGAACTTTTCAAATCCTATAACTTTGCTTTAGGGCTCAAGTTCAGAAACCTAAAGCATAATGTTTTATTTTACCATTTTTCACTCAATTTAAACTTTACATAAGTTTTGTCCTAGTAGTGTAAATTTTATGGACTCTTGGGCTTAGTTGCAAGCATTAATGGCTGGTCATGATTACTTTTCCCCTTTTACATTTTGACCCTTGGTAATTTTTGGATATTACTTTTATTTTTCAATTAAGTTACATAAAAGGACTTGTACTTTCAAATATTTATACAAATACCCTTATTTACATATCCTAACTTAGTTTTCACACAATTTAATCCATACCAAAACATTCTTCCCATTGGCTTGCTCTATTTGACACCTAGGGTGTCAGCTTCCCCCCTTAGTTGCTTTTTGGTCTCTCTTTTGCACTACCTTACTTACTCACCTTTTCCCCCAGTGTCTGAACCTTTCAGAACTCCTTGCATTTGACCTCTTTTTTTTCTTATTTTGCCAGAACATCATCGGCTTCGTAGACCTGGTCCCCGAATTCCGTTGATTCGCATCCTTGCACATAACTCCAGCGCCGCCTTGTTTAAGCTCATTAGTCATATCGGCTTATAGCCTGATGGATGACATCGGCTTTACTACTCGTCGGTCCACATGCTTGGGAAGTATTTCTTAAGGTGTTGACCGTTGACTACCACTGGAAACTTGACGCCATCCAATTCTTCAAGCATGTATGCATTCCCAGGTAGGACCTGGTCAACCCTGTACGGCCCATGCCAATGTGGGGACCACTTGCCGTATGCGGCGTCCTTAGTTCCCAACGGTAGTACTGCTTCCCAGACCAGGTCTCCTACTTGAAATTCCTTTGGTTTGACCTTCTTATTATACGCACAGGCTACTTTGGCTTTATTTTCTTTGATCTTTTCTAGCGACCAAAGCCTGAGTTCAGTGAGGTCCTCAACATTGTCACTCATCAGAGTAGCATACTCTTCAGCTGTTAAGTCATTCTGGAACTCTACACGCCTTGACCCGGCCGTAATTTCCCATGGTAACACAGCTTCCTGCCTGTAGACCAAGTGATAAGGGGAAGTTTTCGTCGCCCCATGACAAGATATACGGTATGCCCACAATGCCTCTGACAAGACCTCATGCCAGCGTCTAGGGTACTCGTCAATCTTTCTCTTGATCAACTTGATAAGGCTCTGATTGGACGCTTCAGCTTGTCCATTTGCCTGAGCATAATATGGAGATGATCTGATCAGCTTGATACCCATATCGGCGGCAAACTTCTTGAATTCCTCTGAAATAAAAACCGAACCACCATCTGTTGTAATGGTCTGAAGAATACCAAATCTATGAATGACTTGTTCCTTGACAAACTGGATAGCATCTCTAGATGCCACCGATTTCATCGGAACCGCTTCTACCCATTTGGTGAAGTAATCTGCGATAGCCAAAATAAACTGATGACCTTTGCTAGATGGAGGATTAATTTTGCCGATCATGTCCATGCCCCAGCCTCTGAACGGCCATGGTTTAATAATGGGGTTCATCACGGATGTTGGTACCATCTGAATCTTCCCGAACCTCTGATATGCTTGACACCCTTTATAATACTTAAAACAATCCTCAAGCATGGTGGGCCAATAGTACCCTGATCGCCTAATCAGCCATTTCATTTTGTGAGCCAATTGATGAGTCCCACACGTTCCTTCATGGACTTCGTGTAAGAGCAGATTGGACTCAACCGGCCCCAAGCATTTAAGCAACAACCCCTCCAAGGTCCTGTAAAACATGTCATCCCCTATCAGGACATACCTCATGGCTTTATATTGTATCCTCTTGGGTGCCCCCCGAGCCGAATCCTTCAAGTAATTGAAGATATCGGCTCTCCAATCTCCCTGGTCCAGTAGGTGTACCTGGTGATTAGATCCGTCGGTTTGTACACAGAAGCCAATTGCCCTAGATCATTGGCCTCTGTATTCCGAGTCCTAGGGATCCAATAAAAATTTATGTACCTGAACTGGGCCATTAGTTCCTGGCATTGCACCCACAATGGAAATAGTAGCTCGCTTTCACACCTGTACTCCTCCGTGAGTTGAGAGATTACCAATTTTGAATCCCCGAAGACTTCTACCACTTCAGCTCCGGCCTCAAGAAGCAACTCCATACCTTTATGCACCACTTCATACTCTGCAAGATTGTTAGTGCAAGTGGTAGGCAATCTGATTGAGAAAGAATATGTGGCCCCCCGAGGCGATACTAGTAGGATACCGATGCCACATCCGTCTGCACAAACTGATCCATCGAAGTACATAGCCCAAGCTCGTACAGAAAGCGTCGCTATGTTGGTATTGACCCTCTCGGCAATAAGATCCGCTAACGCTTGCCCTTTAACTGCTTTTGCAGGTTGATATCGGATATCGAACTCTGATAATGCAAACATCCATTTTTCCAATCGGCCTTTCAACACAGGAGCCGACAGCATGTGCTTTATAACGTCCGATTTGCAGATGATGATTACCTCAGCCGATAACAGGATGTGACGAAGCTTAGTGCACGTAAAAAATAAACAAAGGCATAACTTCTCCATATCGGGATACCTTGTTTCTGCATCCAGCATCCTTCTGCTGAGGTAGAATACCACCCTCTCCTTGTTATCATACAATTGCACTACCACTGAAGCAATAGAGGTGTCACCGACTAACAAATATATGTAAAATGGCCTAGCTTGTTGTGGTGGAACCAATACAGACGGTCTCGATAAATACTCTTTAATTTCTTCGAATGCCCGTTGCTGTTCTGCCCCCCAGCGGAATTCTTCGTTGGCCTTGATTTTCACTAACTCCATAAAAGGTTCAATCCGTCCAGAAAGATTGGAAATAAACCTCCCGACGAAGTTAATCTTGCCAATAAGTTGCTGAAGCTCCCTCTTGGTAGTGGGCGGCACCATGGTGCGCACGGCTTCCTGACTTTTTAGGCCGATCTCGATTCCTCTTTCGTGAACCAAAAAACCCAAAAACTGCCCAGCCGACACGCCAAAAGCGCACTTCTTTGGGTTCATCCTGAGCCCGAACCTTCTAGTTCGCTCCAGAACCTATCGTAAATCACCCAGATGTCCGTCGACTGATGCTGACTTTACTACAACATCGTCAATGTAAATTTCCACCAAATTGCCGATCAGATCATGGAAAATGTGATTCATGGCACGCTGATATGTAGCACCAGCATTTTTCAGACCGAAGGTCATAACCACGTACTCGGACAGGCCTACTGCCCCAGGCACTCTGAATGCAGTTTTGTGTATATCTTCGGGAGCCATGAAAATTTGGTTGTAACCAGCATTACCATCCATGAAACTCAAAATTTTATGACCGGCGGCCGCATTGATCAACGTCTCTGCAACAGGCACTGGGTATTCATCTTTCGGAGTGGCCCTATTGAGATCTCTGAACTCTACGCAAACCCGCCATCGGCCATCCTTCTTCTGTACGGGTACAACACTTGAGATCCATTCTCCATACCTGCAAGTCCTGATGAATACAGCTTCTAACATCTTCTCTACTTCTTTTTTTACTTCAACCAGGACATCGGCTTTCATCTGATGAGCTCGCTGTTGGAACGGTCGAAATCCACTTTTGAGAGGGAGCCGATGTTCAACTATGTTCCTATCCGGCCCAGGCATCTCTGTATAATCCCAGGCGAAACAATTGGCATATTCCTTTAATAAAGTTATCATCGGCTCTTGCAGGGATGGATGCAACTTCTTACTAACAAATGTTGGTCGCGGCTTATCCCCAGGACCAATATCTACTTCTTCGAGTTCGTCAGCCGACGTGAAACCATATCCTAGTTTCCCATCCTCTGTTAGATCGATGCTGTATATAGGAAAAGAAGTTTGTAAAAAGAACTTTGGTCGATCGTCAAGATCGGCCGCTCCATGTACCCCATCATCTCTTAAGTTTTTGCAAAAGGAATAAGGCCGGCTGTCAGCGCAGGCCACCCCATGATGACCATGACTATGCAAGAAACTTGACATCAAAAATCTATCTTTCATTTTTTGGGGCCGATTGCAAGAATCGGCCTCCATAGGTACGCCGTGATGACTTGTTTCATGTGACTCTTTTACTCTGTAAGGCCGGTGGATAAGACCAGCCTCACCCCGTTTTTTATAGCCTCAATGCGATCACACCCTTCTAAGCTCATCCTTGAAATCGGCTCTTGATCTTCCGCATCCTAGATGCTCATGGCAGCATGCGAAATTTCAATTGAATCGTCCGCCTGAACCACCTCCACCTCGTCTCCGTCCCACTGGATCAAACACTGATGCATTGTGGAGGGGATGCAACAGTTAGTGTGAATCCAATCCCTGCCAAGTAAGACATTGTAGGTACTTTTGCTGTTAATGACGAAGAACGAGGGCAGGACAGTCTTATTTCCAATAGTGAGATCCACACTGAGGACGCCCTGAGCTTCTGAAGTCTGCCCATTAAAGTCACTTAGCGTGACATTAGTCTTAATCAGGTCTCCGATGGACCGCCCCAAACGGTGTAATACCGAATATGGCATGATGTTGACTACTGCCCCTGTATCCACCAACGTCTTATTAATAGGCTGACCATTTATGTACCCTTTAAGATACAAGGCCTTCAGATGCTTATAATTCTTGGCTTGTGGCTTCTCAAATATCACCGGCCGGGGTCCCAAATCAAGCTGGGCTATTGATGACTCCTCGTGGGCCCGAGCGTGAAATTCTGCAGGGAGCACAAAGACCATGTGCGCATCAGCCAATACCTTCTTATCGGCTCTTGCTGATTTGGGTCGCCACTCCTTTCTAGAAGGGCGTGACTCTTTTTTCTGCACATGCTTGACCTGTTCTGCCGAATCTGGTCGCGCTTTTCTCAATGACTCGATGTATTTGGCCTCGGCTTCCTCTAGGCTGCGCAGCCGCTGAACCCTGCGCTTCTGAGAACGATTGAGTCCATCAGGGCACCAACGTGGACGATGATACCTATCCTCCTCTTCATAAGAGTTCTCTTCCCTTCGTGCTGATCGAACCCATTCTTGTCGGGTTGGAACAGGCCCTAACCGTCGGAAAACCGAGACCCCCCTTGCGTCTGGCTTCATAGGTCCACACTCTGGGCAATCCCTAATAGTAGGCAGCCGGCTCATACCAGAATCCCAACAATACCTGAAAAACGGGCAGTGCCAATGATCACGGGCGTCTTCATGCTTCCTCAAGCACTTTCCAATGCGATGCTCATATTCTTCCTCCTGGGATTCCCACTGAAGACGCTGCTGGTATTGGTATTCATATTTCCTGAGAAGATAAGAAGAAGTTGGCCGTTGATTCCTCACATACCTTACTTGTTCTTCTGTGACATACCCTTTCCACCATGTTTACACCAGGGAAAGGCTGAGTGTCAACCTTCATGGCGGTCTGGCCTAAGATCAATCGGCCTTGCTCAATAGCCGATTGGATTTGCCAACGGAGCTCCTTGCAGTCGCTTGTGCTGTGGGTAAAGGAGTCATGCCACTTACAATATGATCTTCCTTTCAACTCCTGCGCCGTGGGAGGCTTGTATCTCTCTGGAAGCTTCAACTATTTTTCTTTTAACAATAGGTCGAAAATTTGTTCGACTTTACCCACGTCGAAGTCAAACCCCTTTGCAGGCACAATTTGCTTCACCCACTCGCAGGGCACAGGATTTGCGCCGCGAGTCCATTCTGCGACTGATACTTCTAGCTCTTCCCCGGAATCTTCGGCCTCCTCTGCATCAACCACCGCCACTTGACGCTTGAATTTTTCTTGATACAGCTCAGGATGACGCTGCTCATGCGTCGTCAGCTTCTGGACCAGATGTGCCAAAGAGGTAAATTCCAATTAAAAAGCCAGGTCCCTGATCGGCTTCAATAGTCCCAATGATGCCAATTCGACTGCTTCTTTTTCTAAAATCCGTGTTGAGTAGCATCTGTTCTTCACCTCCCTGAAGCGTCGGACGAATTCTGCCACGGTCTCTCCATGCTTCTATCGTACCTGCGCCAAAATGGCAATTCCTGCTTCTGCAGCTTCTGAATGATGCTGAATGTGGAATTGTTCTTCCAGCTGCTTCCAGGTACGGATAGAGTCAGGACCTAATGACGTATACCATCCAAAGGCTGGTCCTGTGAGCGATTGCGAGAAAAACCTTACTCGCAACGGGTCTGATAAGGAGATCATCCCCAACTGTGCCAAGTATCGGCTCACGTGTTCAATAGAACTGGATCCTTCTGATCCACTGAATTTGGTAAACTCAGGAAGACGATACTTGGGCGGCAGTGGGATTAGATCGTAATCGCTTGGATACAGCTTAGTATAGCCGATCGCTCTCCTCTTTGGTAATATGCCAAACTGATCTCTCAGAATGGTGCTGATTTGCTCCGCTGTTTGTAATCCTGGGGCCGAGTGTGCACTGTTGTGGCTTGGCCGGGTAGCATAAGCTGCTAACCATGCTTGTTTATCTATGTCCGCTCCGGGAGTCCCTCCAACTACTCTCTGTACCGGATTATTGCTGTCCGGTATATAAGCACACATGTAGCCATGTGGGATCTCTCTAGGTGGCTCGCTAAAGAATTGGTGATCCATAGGGTCACCACCCACTTTGTAAACCACATAAGCCGGAGAACCATGTGACTCCGCAGCCGCGAGCGCATAAGGCAATGGTGGCCTAGTTTGGAATGGCAATTCCCCTTTGTGACTCCCCAAGGTAGGCCCAGTTGGAGAGTGCTGGTGCTTCATAATTTCCTGGACCACACGCAAAGCCACACGCTCGAAAGCGTTAACCAAGCTCTCAGAATGTCGGTGCAACGAATGAGCCACCACATAATTTACTTCCTGCCGCAGAGCTCTGGTACGGTCTTCAGATGGGACAGACAGATCTACTCCGTCAAGAGCACCTTCGGGTGAAAACCCCTTCTACCTGACACCGTGGTTGCGAGTCCTTTCAAAAGAGCCGATGAGATCGGCTTCAAATTGAGTCTTGATTTCATCATATCTCTGCTTATGTTCAGCAGAGAGCTCCTCATAGGTGATCGGATCGTCCCTTGCCATCCCGTTAACTGCAATTGACGAAGTCGAAGAAGATGATGAAGTCGATGAAGATGATGGCGATGATGATGATGAAGATGGTCCCACTGGGCGTGCCAGAATGTGTTGTCGGTCAAAACCCGTCGGCGAGCAGTGACAGGCAACACGAGGAGCCGGGAGGCTTCCGGGACTGCTGGTGGGCCTCGGTCCCTCGGTCAACGGCCCAATAATCCGGCACACGCCCTGGCCTGGAATCGCTAGGTTTGCCACCTGACCCTGCACCTGATCAGGAAGGTGTAATGTATTAAATTCCTGTATGCACAAACACGTGTAAAGGTTAGTCCGAGCCGTGATCGGCTCATCACCTCCTCCCCGGTATCGGCTGTGAAGAGCCGATTGCATCAATACCGGATCGGATCTTTGGAACAGGCAATATATATATATATATATATATATATATATATATATACATATACTTGAAAACAAAATAAATCTTGCTTCATAAATATCAATCTAATCCAACCTACGATAACTAAGCCCTCACTGCATGATCGGAACGTCCTACACGTGATTGAGCCTAACAAATACCCAAAAGTATCGGAACAATCAACCTAAACAGAGATCCAAAAACCAGCCGAAGAGCCGATTCCTGAAGCAATCTCTTTTCGAGCCGCGATTCGATACTAATCATACTACCGGAACCTTCAACTCGTTTGCAAGGCCTAATCATGCACATATTGAGCTAAATCTCTAATAAATAGAAACTAGTCATAACAGATTGGATCTACTGATAAGGATAAAGCAAGATGTGACCATCGCGTCCAGGATCGGACGCGATGACCACCAAACACTCATGAGCAACAGACAAAACATGATCGGAGTACGAAGAAAATAATGTTACTCTATGCGTGTTAAGATAACCAGCGCTACTCGCCATCTACAAGGCCTCAGAACGAGTAACACATAAAACGAACGGGTAAGGGTGATGCTGCCCCGATCACACAGAACGTGATCGGGGCCGCATGGGACATACCCGAGAAAACCCTAGAACAGGGGAGACGATGCGCCGAGAGTTGTTGATGAATGATTCTGTCTCTTGTTTATTCATGGTACATATTTATAGTTCGTAGACTTGTCTTTCTTAACCAACCCTAACCAAACACGACACGACTCTTAACTGCCTATATCTATATTTACACGGCCTTTCTGGCCCCAATCATCCGCACAATGTCCAATTCGCAAGCCCATTATAGTTATCTTCTAAGCCCATCTTGCTCCATGGCCCACTTCCGGCCCATTCATATTATGGCGATAACAGTGGTAAAAGGATCTGAATATGATTGACAATGCAAAACCCACGCCAACGCCCAAGCCAACAAAGAGGAAGAAAATGATGGCATCAAGTCTATCCTGCCACAAAGTATTGGGTTCTGGAACCGATGTGCTTCGGGTGGTTGAATCTGGACCTGGATTGTCACATTGCTTGTAAAGCTGAATTCCACATAGGCCAGCATTGCCTTCAAACGAGCTGGTGGGAAATGTCAAGAATTGGTTCCCCTGTGGTAATCTTCCTATCAAGTTGTTGTACGAAAGGTTCAACCCGGAAAGAGAAGTTAGAGAGGTAAACTCCTGTGGAATTTCTCCGGAGAGAGAGTTGTCAGACCCGGGGACACCGGGCTGGGCACGTTACGTAGTTTAAGAGATTAAGCCCGTCTTATCTCTTATTTATTTTGTTTTGTTTATCTCTTGTTTATCTCGTTTAAATAGGAGATAGAGCTAACCAACACGGAGAAGATCTACTCGAGATATGTCTGGTATGATCCCTCGACGGAGGTTGGTTAGCACCTTTGTAACTCTGACCTCTCGATATATAAGGGAGGTCAGGGACCCCCCTCAAAATAGAAGATCATTAGGTCATTCTACACCAAAGGCAATACAAACCATACAGGACGTAGGGTGTTACGCTCCGTGCGGCCCGAACCTGTCTAAATCTTGTGTTCCTTGCACCTTCGAGTTCCTGATCTCGGCGTCTCTTCACCCAAAACTTACCACCGTGGGTATATCCCTCGGTGGGCAGCCGGTTAAACACCGACAGCTGGCGCGCCAGGTAGGGGAGCGCGTCGAAGATCCACCGGCGAGCTCGATGGCATCTTTCAAATTCATCAGGTCTGTTCCCTCCCAGGGTACGACATTCGTCTTTGTTTCATGGGTCTGCATCGCAGATGGTGTGGGCAATTTTCGGTGATTCCTCGTCGACATGAAGCCGAAGACCTCCGTTGCGGATTTCCGCAGCGACCTCGATAAGTTCGTCGACGAGCTCGACAACTTGCCGCTTCATGCTTCCGCAGCACAGATCGAGATGGAGTCCGCTCCAGTCTCGACTTCTTCTGATGTTGCGACAACTTCCTCTGGTTTGGACTCATTTCAATCTGGGGATCTGCATGACCGATCTCAACTCGGCTCATGCGAATCGGCCACTGACCTTCAGGAGGCCAACGCCTCTGGGTCCCTCTCCATGTTAGAGAAGGACCTAGACTTGCTGCCCCGGGACGGAAAACCTGAAGCCACCGCGTGTCGGGGGGCTTCGGGTTGTTCTGATATCGGTGATCTGGTGGTCACCTCCTTGCCAGAAGGGCGCGCTGTGCATTGGAGGGGCATGATGCTCTCCAATCTACTCGAGGCAGAGGGTCGGCTTGTGGCTCACCTCGAGCCCTTGCCCTTTCAAGAAGGCAGGCCATTGGCCACCGCGGCGGAGGGGTCGACTGAACTAGTCGACGTAAGCTCTCATGAGCTTTCCTCCCGCCAGGTGCTGATGGCCGAAGAAGGCGAAGACGGTGGGGATCTTCCCATCGTCAACTTTGAAGCGATCTCCGAAGATGAGATCACGGCCGACGCCGGTAATGAGAACGATGCCGATCGTGAGGCACGGAGGGCCAGGAACAGGGCCCGCGCAATCCGGCGGAGGAAGGCCAACGAGCGAAGGCGATCTATGCATCGTGAGCTCGATCCTAAATTTGCCGCCGTAAGCGAGCGGGGTTTCAGGACTCCGGTGGCTAATATCGCCAGGGTAACGGCCATCCTCGAGCGCAGCCATGATCCGAAAGTGCGTCAGGCGCTCCTTTTCGCACAAAGGGTCTGGATCCAGTTGGATCAGCACAACCCGGCGTCCACCATCAGGGAGGAGCGCGTGGGTGAGAGCCGGAGCCAGGCTCACAGCCGAACGGCTGGCAGCCGTCCTCGACACCAGCTCAGCAACGACAATGCTCGCGGGAGCCAGACCCCTGGCGGGAGGCAGCAGCCACCGCAAGGGGGTCAACCACGACAAGCCAATCATCGACTTCCTCCAGAGGATCTGCGCCAGCACATCAATGAAGGCCGCGATGCGCGGACTGTGATTTCTTCCAGGCGCAAGACCCGCGAAGAGGTCGAAAATGAAGGTACTGACTGTAGCGATCGGTTTCCTGCTTTCTCTGCACGTTTCAGCAGCTACAAGTACCCAGAGGGTTTCAAACCCATCAGCATCACCAAGTACGACGGCAAGCAGGCTCCTCAACAATGGCTCCGTTGTTACTCCACGGCTATCGAGGTAGCAGGGGGCTCAAACATTACCAAAGTCGTCTACTTCCTGATGGCTTTGGATCCTGCGCCGCTCACTTGGCTGGAGAGCCTCGGCAGCAACTCCGTCGACTCCTAGGAATGACTTAAGAAGGTCTTCATCGACAATTTCCAGGGAGCGATTGCTCGTACGGGTACTCGACATGATCTTGCCCAGTGCAAGCAAGAACGCAATGAGCTCCTGCGGTCCTACACGCGTCGCTTCTTCGACGTCCGCGCCACCATCGCGAACATCTCGGAGGACGACATCATCGACTGCTTCTACAACGGTATCACCGACCCGGGCATCTACAGGGACTTCGGGCGGAACAGGCCAAAGGCTGTTGCGGGCCTTCGTGATATGATGCACGATTGGTCCGAACAGGGGGAGAAGATGCGGGAGCGGTTCCCGCGGCGTCAAGATAGCAATCTGCGGCGTCCAAACGACAACTGCAACGACAAAAGCCAGCGGGACTTTTCGGGTCCACCCCGGAAACGAAAGCCAGATGATGTCATCGCGGCTATCGATCGTCCTTCGCGGGGCAAGAAGTCGACAACACAGGAGGAGTTTGAGAAGCTCCTGCAGAAGAAGTGCCCATGGCATCCGGGCGCCAGCCACGCTGCCATTGATTGCTACCACCTCCGGAGGACGTTCAGCAACACCGGCGGTGGAAAGAAAAATAAGAAGCCTGCTGATAAAGAACCCGAGGATGACGACCATGACGACCAGGGGCGCAACCCGAAGTTTCAGGACGCTTCGAAGGTTGTCAACGTCATCTTCGGGGGGGACGAGGATTTTGGTTCCAGGAGGGACCAGAAGCTGCTTCTTCGGGAGATCTTGTCCATTGAGCCAGCGGTACCATGACCTCTCCGTTGGTCGGAGGTCCCCATCTCGTTCTCCCGTGACGACCAGTGGACAAGCTTTTCTGAGCCCGGTAATTTCCCCCTGGTCCTGGATCCTGTGGTGGCGGAGGTCAAGCTCACCAAGGTCCTCATCGACGGCGGGAGCGGGCTCAATCTCATCTTCGTCAGCACTTTGAAGAAAATGGGTCTGGATTTTAAGGACATGCTGGCTCCCAGCAAGTCCCCCTTTTACGGCATTGTCCCAGGTAACGCGGCGCACCCACTTGGCACGGTGGTCCTCCTAGCCACCTTCGGCACGAGGGAGAATTATTGTACTGAGTTCATCAAATTCGAAGTGGCTACTTTTGAATCTTCTTACCATGCAATTTTGGGTCGTCCAGCACTTGCCATGTTCATGGCAGTGCCGCATTATGTCTATCTACTTCTTAAGATGCCAGGACTCGGTGGAGTACTCACCCTCCGTGGCGACCTGAAGAAGTCTTACGACTGCAATCAGGAGGCGATCCAATATGCTCCGACTACTCGCGTGCCAGATGCTTCGGGAGAAGTACTCGCGGCCGCGCAGCAGCTTTCCCAGTCCAGGCTGGAGATCCCCTCCAAGAAGGCCAGCAAGTCGAGCATCCAGTCGATTGATGGCGTGGCCCTCAAGACGATCCAGCTCCAGGAGGGAGATTCATCTAAGACCGCTGTCATCGGCGCGGGCTTAGGTGACAAATAGGAACTCGCGCTCGTCGGCTTCCTTCGGGCTAACCGAGACATATTCGCATGGAAACCTGTGGATATGCCAGGGGTGCCCAGGGAGTTGATCGAGCATGCTTTGAATGTAGACCCGAAGGCCATGCCTAAAAAGCAGCGCCTGCGGAGGTTTGCCCACGATAAGCGTGATGCCATTAAACGGGAGATCGCTAAACTTCTCACGGCTGGATTCATTAAAGAGGTAATCCATCCAGAGTGGGTAGCGAATCCCGTTCTTGTAAGGAAAAAGAATAATGAATGGAGAATGTGTGTCGACTACACCGATCTCAACAAGCACTGCCCAAAGGATCATTTTGGGCTGCCGCGCATCGACCAAGTTGTCGACTCGACGGCCGGTTGTGTCCTTCTTTGTTTTCTTGACTGTTACTCAGGGTATCATCAGATCACGCTCAAGGAGGAGGACCAAATCAAGACAGCGTTTATCACCCCGTACGGGACATATGCTTACAAAATCATGTCCTTCGGGTTGAAAAACGCCGGAGCAACGTACCAGCGTGCGATCCAGATGTGTTTCGCGGATCAGCTGCACCGGAACGTTGAGGCCTATGTGGATGATGTGGTCATCAAGACCAAGGTTTCCGATAACTTGATCACAGATTTGGAAGAAACATTTAGCAGTCTGCGCAGATATCGATGGAAGCTCAATCCCACCAAATGCGTTTTTGGGGTACCTTTAGGGAAATTGCTCGGGTTCATCGTCAGCAACCGGGGCATCGAAGCCAACCCTGTAAAGATCATGGCCATCACTGATATGGAGGCCCCGGCCACAATCAAGGATGTGCAGAAGTTGACAGGTTGTATGGCGGCACTGTACAGGTTCATCTCCCGACTCGGGGAGAGAGGACTACCTTTCTTCAAGCTCCTAAAACGCCAAGACAAGTTCCAATGGACAGAGGAGGCCGAGCGGGCTCTACAAGACTTGAAAACTCACCTTCAGTCACCTCCGAGTCAAAGGTACGGTATCCAGCTGTTCAAAAGCTTTTATATGCAATTTTAATCACTTCAAGGAAACTGCGCCATTACTTCGACGAGTACAAGATCACTGTGATTACGGACTTCCCGCTGGTGGATATTCTCCATAATCAAGATGACACGGGACGCATATCCAAGTGGGCAGTGGAACTGGGGGCTTTGTCAATCGACTTCAAGAAGCCACGCACTGCAATCAAGTCACAGGCTCTAGTCGACACACATTTTGATGGGTCCCTCAAGCTCGACGGCGGCGGCGCTGGTGTTTTGCTTATCTCCCCACGAGGCGAACAACTGAAGTATGTCCTTCAGATCCTATGGAAGGTATCCAATAATGAAGCCGAGTATGAAGCCTTGCTTCACGGGCTTCGTTTGGCGATATCACTAGGGATCAAATGACTACTTGTATATGGCGACTCTCTTCTTGTCGTTCAGCAGGTCAACAAGGAATAGGACTGCAACAAGGAGACAATGGATGCCTATGTACAGGAAGTGCGCAAGCTAGAAAGCAAATTTTCTGGCTTGGAGGTTCACCATGTGCTACGGGAGCACAATGTTGGTGCGGATATCCTATCCAAATTAGGGTCAACACGCGCTCAGGTCCCGCCGGGAGTTTTCGTCCAAGAGCTCGAGCAGCCATCCATCAAGCCTACCCCGCAGGTAACCATCGATTCGGGTTCCCAACAACCCGATCGAGAGGTTATGGTGCTGGGGGAAGACTGGCGAGCGGCTTTTATCGACTTCATTCAAGACCAACGGCTACCAGCGGGAATTGACGCCAAGAGCGCAGAAGCGGCGCGCGTCTTGCAAAGAAGCAAGGGCTTCGTCCTGGTCAACGGCAAGCTCTATCGGCGTGGCGCTCGGTCAGGAGTTCTCATGAAGTGCGTCACAAAGGAAGATGGTTACAACATACTGCGGGAGATCCACGAGGGCGTCTGCGGCAACCATGCGGCTTCAAGAACGCTGGTGGGAAAAGCATACAGGGCCGGTTTCTGGTGGCCCACCGCAGTGACCGATGCGGAGGATCTCGTGCGCAGGTGCCAAAATTGTCAATTCTTCGGCAAACAGACGCATGTTCCAGCTCACAGCCTCATCACTATACCGCCATCTTGGCCCTTTGCTTGTTGGAGTCTCGATATGATCGGGCCCTTTACGACGGCGCCAGGCGGTTTTACCCATGTTCTGGTGGCTATCGACAAGTTTACTAAGTGGATCGAGTACAAGCCAATAGCCAAGCTCACGCCAGATCGGGTTGTCGACTTCATCTCAAATATTTTGCACCGTTTCGGCTTCCCCAACACCATCATCACAGACCTGGGGTCAAATTTCACGGCCAACCAGTTCTGGGAGTTTTGCGAGAATGCTTGCATCGAAGTTAAGTATGTCTCAGTCGCACATCCACGGGCCAATGGACAAATCGAACGGGCGAACGGCTTGATAATCGACGGTCTCAAGAAGAGACTATATGATGAAAACAGCAAGAAGGGAGGCAAATGGGTACATGAGCTACCGCATGTCGTCTGGGGGCTTCGGACTCAGCCGTCCAAAGCCACAGGTCAAACGCCTTTCTTCCTGGTATATGGATCTGAAGCCATTCTACCAGCCGATATCATGTGGAAATCCCCAAGGGTTGAAATGTACAATGAAGGCGAGGCGGACGAGGCGCGGCAGTTAGAGCTCGATTCTGTGGAAGAAGCTCGTTGCACCGCTCTTGTCCAGTCAACTCGGTACCTGCAGGGGATCCGGCGATATCATGATCGCAACGTCAGGGAGCGGTCATTCAATGTTGGCGAATTGGTCTTGCGTCGTATTCAGGACGAATCTGGCCTACACAAGCTGAACTCAAGGTGGGAGGGCCCGTTCGTCGTCAAGCAGGTTACCAGGCCAGGGTCTTATCGACTACAATTCCCTGAGGGTCAGGATGTCCCGAACTCCTGGAACGTCCAGAACCTGCGCAAGTTTTACCCTTAAGTCAAGGCCCGGTGACTGCTGAATCCCCGGGGGCTCGGGAGATCTCTTTTCCCGAATCAACTTGGAGGCTATGAGCCGCATGACTCGGGTTATACATTCCTTCTTACTTGCACGACGACCATGGTCACGTGAAAACACTTATGTACAAATCGACTTCTCGTCGTGAACGATGCGGGGGCTACGGCCACGTTCATCCCCTTTCGACTTCAGTTCCTGATGGAACCCTCGGCTCCGTCTAACTCCACTACATATCGAGTTCCGCCGCAACCTTGGATGGTTGCACGCGACAGCAGTTGCATTTTTTCCAACCCAGTCGATCCGCTCGACTAGCTTAACAGCAGTACGCCGTAAAGGCTCGCATAACGAGCTACCTCGACTACATCCTGAGTGGCTGCACTCAGAACAGTCTTGTTTCTGCCAAAAAGAATGGCAAACTCGCGGCACCGCCCGCACCTGCCCCTAGCAAGCTTGATCCGTCCGTCCGGGTCCTGCCTAGCTTACGGGGCACGCTCACAGAAGGAGCACTCTTCGACTACACTCCGAGTCGTCGCACTCGGGGTAGTCCCTTTTTTGCCTTATGCACGGCAACCCAGCGACGATGCTCGCGTTCTTTCCTAACAAGTCTAGACCCGCTCGATCGAGTTGTGGCTAATCTGTTAGACAAGTACTAGCCACCCTTCGGGTCGTTGCACCCAGGGAAGCATCTACTACTTGAGCCTTGTAAGCCTGGATCCCAATTCAGCTAAGGAACGCAAACAAGTAGAGATATCGAGTGAAGTATTTACATAAGAGAATGATTACTTGTTCCTCATACCCTAATCCTGCAGTACACTGTGTACAATTTGTTCTGCTACAGGTTGGGCCTCTTGCAAGTACTCTTCGAATTGCTCATCCGTGCAGTCCGCCGCCATCCCTTGTGCGAAAATGCCCAGCTGCGCGTTTGGCATGAAGGACTTTACATATGCGAGGGCATTACTCACGCATGCGATTGGAGCCTCAGATAAGAATTTGAGCAATTTCTTCGGGGCTTCGCGAAGTCACTCCAGCAGGGGCCGCGGGCCCGCTTCGCCTTCTTCTGGGGGATCCACCATGTCCACCAGCTCCTGGGCGGCGCCCCGGAGGTCCTCCAGCTCCTTGCACAGCTGCTCGTCCTTCTCGCCCAGCGTTTTGACTTGCTGAAGGCAGTCGACGAACTGACTCAGTATCGCCAATCACCTTCTGCAGCCTTTCGACATCATCTGTACAACGATACAGCATATTCTTTATGTCAGTAAGCAGCTCCTCTTTGTGTTTCGTTATTTTCCTAAGCTCTGTGGTAAGGGTACTTCAGCATCTAAGGGGAGTTACTAAGGAAAAGTACTCGAGGGAAGCGAGGGCCTACCTTGGTGTGCCTTCTTCTCTGCTTTGAGCTGCTCCTGGTACTCTGCTTGTTGCTTCTTGAGCTGTTGTTGAAGCTCGGAGTTTGCCTTCTCGAGGTTCTTCAGGTCATTCTTGAGCAGCCAGGTCTCTTGAGTTCTTTCTTGCCTCAGGATGTCCAGCTCTCGCTGCAGATAGCATCTCTTTGTAATTTCCTCGGAGACGCGCTTGTCCAGGGCAGCCAGCTCTTGAGCATCACTCACAACCGCGTGGAGTTTTTCTGACTTCTTCTGGGACTTGGTGATTACATGCTGCGCAAAAGGCGGAGATTGAGTCGCAAACAACTCAACAATGGGCACAGGTGGAACATTACCCAAGTATTACCATGGAAAAATCGTATAATTCCTTGAAGGTGCTCTTGAAGGTCTTCAGATTTTCGGCCGTCAGCAGGAGGTCGTCCACCAGGTCGGTGGTGATGACATTCTGGTACCCCTCCCCGGCCCTCAACACTTCGCGGGGGTTTCCCGAGGACCCGGCTGTATCTCCGGGCAGCGGCCGCTGGACACCTGCAAGTATACAACGCAGTCAACACATTGCGCCCAGATCTCGGTAGCTAGCCGTGGGCGGACAAGCGCTTACCTGTGCCATCAGTAGGAGCGGCATCGGGTGCCTCGACTTGTTCTCCGCCACCAGCTTCGGCTTCGTCTTGCCGGAGCTCGGGAGGCGACAAGTCGGGGAGCGTCGCAGCTGCTTCAGGGGCCAGCTCCGTGGGCGCTGGTTCTCCAGGCGCCGACGGCTCGGAGGCTGCGACGGATGGGGCCGGCTCCTCACCGGAGGGATCAGCCCGGGTTGCTGGCTCTGGGGCCACAGTAGCCGCGCCTGGGTCCATCTGGAGCTGCACCGCGCTCGCAGCCCTAATGACACCGAAGACATTGTTATCCAAGTGGGCAAGAGCAAGATCTTCAAGCGACAGGAGGAAAACTCACAATGTCGACTTCTTTTTGGCGGCCTTCTTCACCCGCCAGGCCCGTCGAGGAACACCTGGTGCTGGCGGCGAGGCTTGGTCGGCTGATGGAGGGGCCCCCACCACGGCAATAGTCACTGCAGTGACGGCTGATGGCCCTGTTTCCATCCTTTCGGGCTCGGTCCCGGGTAGTAGAACAGGGAGACTACAAGTGGATACTGTCAGTATTCAGCACCATCGATACTTAGCGGCTCGCCAAATCAGCAACTCAGTACCTGGAGGACTCGACTTCTTGCGCCTTGCGTTTGCGCACTTGTCGTTGGCCCTTCGGCACCGATGGTAGAGCGCCGGCCAACTCCATGCTCTGGTCGGAGGAGTTGTCCCGGCACGGTTCTCCTTCGGCTCCTCCGCCCGCCTGCGAGTCCACGCATTCAGTGGACTCGCTGTTGCCTCGGGCTGCAGCAAGGCGAGCCTTCTTGGCTGCAGTGGCAGCAGAAGGGCGCGGTTCTCCTTCGGTTTCTCCTCCCGCCTGCGAGTCCACGCAATCGGCGGACTCGCTGCTGCCTTGAGCTGCATCAAGGCGAGCCTTCTTGGCTGCAGTAGCAGCAGAAGGGAGGAGATGATATGCTCTGGGGAGATCAGGTTGCGGCGGGTAGCTGCAGTACAGCTCCGTATGTCCCTGCAGACAGTTCTTCAGTTAAGCAATGGTGCAATAGCAGGTTTCTTTAGCGAAAAGAAGTCGAATACTTACCGGCTTGGGCGGATTTTGTGCGGAGAACAATGTGGGCACGAACGGCACGGCGTCCACGTCTAGCAGCACCCGCTGAACTCGCTGGAGCGCGACTTCATCTGGCACCTCCTCTGTGCACATGCGAGAAGGGTCAGCGGGGCCGGTGTACTCGAAGCCCAGGCAACAGCGCTGTTGGATGGGTTGGACGCGGCGATTGTAAAATGAGAACATGACGGAGGCGCCGGTCACTCCCTTCTTCTTCTGTGCCTCGATGGCCTCCAGCAGCTCTCTGACTTGAATCATCTCCATGCCGGTGGGTTCAAGGTTCCATTCCCCCCTCACCACAGGTGGTCTGCTCGACTTCGTCGGAAGTTGGGGAGCATGGTTTTCAATGTAAAACCACTGGCTTTTCCACCCAGGAAGGTTCGAGGGGAATTTGTAGGAAAGGTATTTTTCGCCGGCCTGCTGTCGCAGTTGGATGCCGGTGCCCCCTACTACAGCAAGTTTCTTCGTGGTAGGCTGGGGCTTGACGCGGAAAAGGAAGAGGAATAGATCCCAGTGGGGTTCGATTCCGAGAAATGCTTCGCGGAAGTGGATGAAAATGGAAATATGGCAAATGGAATTAGGGTTGAGGTGATGGAGCTCAAGCCCGTAGTAATAAAGAAGGCCACGAAAGAAGGAACAAGTGGGGAGGGCCAATCCCCGTTCGGCAAAATAGAAGAATGTGACGATTTCGTCGACATTCTCCATGGGGACAGGTTCACGGAAAGAGGGGCGCCAGTTAACAAGGTTTTTCTCTTGCAGCAACCCCTCGGAAACTAGTTTGTTCAGATTGTTGAGGGAGCACTTACTGTGTGTCCACTCCGCTGCCGACGGCTCCGCCTCTTTCTTCTTCCCCTCGATCTCTGACTTCTTGGACGCCATCTCCGATGCGCTAGCCACGAGATGCTCGGGGGCTGCGGGGAGAGGGGCGGGGTGGTTGGAGTGGGAGGATCTCCTTGAGGGGATGGCGGCGGCGTTTGGCTCCGATTGGGGTTTTTGGTGGTTTTTGGCGAATGCAGACTGAAAGCACAATTTTCCCCACTATTGCCGGGGGTTAAGTAACCAGCGGGATGGGAAAAAGTTACTATTCTGAAGTTCAAGAGCCGTTGTTGGGAATATTCCGAAGGTGAGGGGTCATTTGGTGATCTGATTGGATTAAATATTCAATTAATCTTTTTCAGGGCTAATTAGCCCGAAAAAAGGGGTTTTCGAATCTTTGGTCTAATTTCATTATTTGTATCATCACTTTGGTCTCTTCTTAAGGTGTCATTGTTTAGCCTGCATGCCACGATTTTTGGACCCTTATCTCCAATTTTGTGGGATTTGGATTCAAGGCTCGGGGGCTGCGGGGTACGTGGCATCGACTACTTATTTTTCTAATTTCTTTGAAGGATAAGGAGGATTACAGATTAATGGGACCCTCAGCCTGATTCTCCGATTCAACCTAAGGCTCGGGGGCTATTCCATATGGAGTGCGATTTTTCAATCGCACACCATAGCAGAAATGAAATTCGGGGCATGAGCACCTCATAGCTTCGATGCAGCCAAGGAAGTACTCGAAGGAGGGTTGCATGACGAAGCTTCAGAAGAAGTCGAAGACTACTTCGAAAGTACTCGATAAGCCTGCAGTACTCAGCTACGAAGAGCTCGGGGGCTTGTCAGACCCGGGGCCACCGGGCTGGGCACGTTACGTAGTTTAAGAGATTAAGCCCGTCTTATCTCTTATTTATTTTGTTTTGTTTATCTCTTGTTTATCTCGTTTAAATAGGAGATAGAGCTAACCAACACGGAGAAGATCTACTCGAGATATGTCTGGTATGATCCCTCGATGGAGGTTGGTTAGCACCTTTGTAACTCTGACCTCTCGATATATAAGGGAGGTCAGGGACCCCCCTCAAAACAGAAGATCATTAGGTCATTCTACACCAAAGGCAATACAAACCATACAGGACGTAGGGTGTTATGCTCTGTTCGGCCCGAACCTGTCTAAATCTTGTGTTCCTTGCACCTTCGAGTTCCTGATCTCGGCGTCTCTTCACCCAAAACTTACCACCATGGGTATATCCCTCGGTGGGCAGCCGGTTAAACACCGACAAGAGTTGAAAGAGAGATCCATTGATTCCAGCCTCATTAAGTTACCGAGTTGTGATGGAATTTTTCCTGTGAAGTTATTGTGCGACATGTCAAGTTTGTGAAGTGAAACAAGCCTTCCAATCGAACCCGGAATGGAACCCTCAAATGAGTTGTTTGAGAAATCAATTATTTTGAAAGCAGTTTGGATTTTTGGTGGTACTTAAAGCGGCATCTTTGAATGTGACAATAACAGTATCTTGATACACAAATGATCTCCGAGTTGAATTTGTTTGATGCTCTAATATTTTCCCCACATCGTTGCTGTTATCCATCATTGCTCTCAAATTCTCAAACCATTCTGGATGCAAGTCACTAGAGAAATGGTTGGAGGCCAAATCAACTATTTGTAAACTTGTAAAGTGTTGGTAGCCATCGTGAAGACCCCTTATAGTGCCGTTGAGTTGGTTAGATCTCAACACGAGAATTTGAAGCTTTGGAAGTGTACCCAACCATTCTGGAAATGAATCTGATTATTACCAACATCAAGAACCTCCAAGTCTTGGAAATTTGCTAGGGATCTAGGTAGTGCACCTTGAATTTGATTTTGATTCAAATCGATTGTCTAAAGCTTACACCCTTCTCTAATATTTTCAGGTAGCACGCCATGAAACTTGTTTTCTCTTAACCTCAATATGCTCATCAGGTCAGCTTTTTTCATAAGACAGGATGGAATTGGTCCAGAAAAGTAATTGTAAGATAAGTCCATGATCTGAAGGTTGTTTAAACTACAAACTGAAAGTGGTATATGGCCACTCAATTTATTTTTTGACAAATTGATACTGATGGCATTTCTAAGATACCTGCCAACAAAGTTAGGTTCAATCGAAAAGAATTCATTATTTGAGTAATCCAAAAAAATTAGTTCGGATGGAGTTGATGGTATCGGTATGCTTCCTTGAAGTCCATTAAAACTGAGATCAAGAACAATTAAATGTGTCATCTGTACAATAGGAGACTATCGGTGTTTTACCGGCTACCCACCGAGGGATATACCCTAGGTGGTAAGTTTTGGGCGAGGGGACGCCGAGATCAGGAACTCGAAGGTGCAAGGAACACAAAATTTAGACAGGTTCGGGCCGCGAGACGCGTAATACCCTACGCCCTGTATGGTTTGTATTGCCTTAGGTGAAGAATGATCTGGAGATCCTCTGTTTTGAGAGGGGTCCCTATCCTGCCTTATATATCCGAGAGGCCAGGGTTACAAAGATACTAACCAACACCAGCCAAGGAATCATACCAGAACATATCTCGAGTAGATTCCCCCTGTATCGGTTAGCTCTATCTCCTATTTAAACGGGATAAATAAGAGATAAACGAGATGAATAAGAGATAAGATGGACTTAATCTCTTAAACCTCTTTAAACTACGTTATGTACACAGCCCCGTGGCCCCGGGTCTGACAAGCCCCCAAGCTCTTCGTAGCTGAGTACTGCAGGCTTATCGAGTACTTTCGAAGCAGTCTTCGACTTCTTTTGAAGCTTCGTCTTGTAGTCCTTCTTCGAATACTTGCTTGGCTGCATCGAAACTATGAGGTGCTCATGCCCCGAATTATATTTTTAATATGGTGTGCGATTGAAAAATCGCACTCCATATGGAGTAGCACCCGAGCCTTAGGTTGAATCGGAGAATCAGGCTGAGGGTCACTTCAATCTTGAATCCTCCTTACTTACCTTTTCAAATAAATTTGAAAAAATAAGTAGTCGAAGCCACGTATCCCGCAGCCCCCGAGCCTTTAATCCAAATCCCCCAAATTTGGAGAAAAGGATCAAAAGTCATGGCATGGAATGCAAAAAATATCCACATGGTAATTTACCAACATGATGGTACAAATGATGGAAATTAGATCTGAAATTTGAAAAACCCCTCTTTTCAGGCCAATTAACCCTGAAAAAATGATTAATCGAATATTTAATCTAAACATTCCACCAAATGACCCCTCATCTTCGGAATATTCCTAAAAACGACTCTTCAACTTCGGAACATTAGAATTTTCCCCAACCGCTGGTTATTTAACCCCGCGGCAACAGTGAAAAAAGAACTCTATTCCAATCTGCAATCTGCCCAAATCCAGAAAAATCCCCAAAACAGAGCCGTGCTCCCGCCGCCATCCTCCCGGCAAAATCCTCCCGCCCCGATCTCCCCGCCCCTCTCCCCGCAGCCCCCGAGCAACTCGTGGCGAGCGGATCCGGAGATGGCGCCCAAGAGATCAGAAGCCGAAGGGAAAAAGAAGGAGGTGCAGCCGTCGATCGGGGAGTGGACATACAATAAGTGTTCCCTCCATGATCTTGATAGGCTAGTTTCTGAGGGGTTGCTGCAAGATAAGAATCTTGTCAACTGGCGCCCCTCTTTCCGTGAACCTTTCCGTATGGAAAATGTTGACGAAATCGTCACATTTTACCATTTTGTCGAACGGGGATTGGCCCTCCCCTCTTGTTCTTTCTTCCGCGGCCTTCTATATTATTACGGGCTTGAGCTCCATCACCTCAACCCGAACTCCATCTGCCACATTTCAATTTTTATCTATTTCTGCGAAGCTTTCCTCGGAATCGAACCCCACTGGGATCTTTTCCGCTTCCTCTTCCGCGTCAAACCACAGCCCACCTCGAAGAACCTCGCCGTTGCAGGGGGCGCCGGCATCCAACTGCGTCAGCAGGCCGGTGACAAATATCTGTCATACAAATTCCCCTCCAACCTTCCCGGGTGGAAAAATCATTGGTTCTATATCGAGAACCATGCTCCCCAACTCCCAGCAAAATCAAACAATCCGCCTGTAGTGAGGCCAGAGTGGAATCTTGAACTTTCCAGGGGGGACATGGATCAAGTCGAGGAACTGCTAGACATCATAGAGGCGTAGAAGATGATGGGAGTGACCGACGCTTCCGTCATGTTCTCCTTTTTCAAACGCCGCGTCCAGCCGATCCAACAGCGCCACCGACTTGGATTCGAGTACACAGGCTCTGCTAATCCTTCCCGCATGTGCGCAGAGAAACTATCAGACGAAGCCGCACTCCTCCAAGTCCAGCGGGTGCTACTGGATGTGGACGCCGTGCCTTACGTGCCTGAGTTATTTTCCACGCGAAATCCGCCCAAACCGGTGAGTATTCGACTGCTTTTTGTTGGAGACGAATTCTGTTCTGCCACTGCTAACTGAAAACCTTCTGCAGGGACACACAGAACTGTACTGCAGCTACTCGCCACGACCCGACATCCCCGGTCGGACCACCTCCTCCCCAGCGCCGCTGTTGAAGCAAAGAGAGCTCGAATAGCTGCAGCTCAGCGCGGCAGCGAATCCACAGAGGACGAGAACCCCAAGGCGGAGGAGGAAACTGAAGATGAGGCGAGACGGGACAACCCCTCCAGGCCAGCCGTGGAGTTGACCAAAGCTCTGCCGTTGGTGCCGCAGGGTCGTCGGGTAGGGCGCAAGCGAAAGGCGCAGGAAATCGAATCTTCCAGGTACTAGCTTGCTGCCTTGTTGTATTGCCGAATGTCGATATTGTTACGCACTGATAGTATCCCCTTGTAGCCCTTCCGCCTCTACCTCCAGGACCGAGCCCGAAGAGGTGGAGGCAGCTCCATCGACCACCACAGCCGTCACCATCGCTGTGGCAGGGACCGCGCCACCTGCTGGTGAAACCCCGCCACTAGCAACAGTGGCGCCGCGACAGGCCTTGCGGGTGAAAAGAGCCATCAAGAAGAAGTCTACACTGTAAGTTTGCCTCTGGTTGCGCAATAAACGTTCTGATTTTTCGACTTGTGTGATGACTGACTCGACTTCATTAGGGCTGCAAGTGCCGCGGACCTCCAGCTGAAGCCGGCCACGACTACCCCAGCCCCGGGGTCGCCGACCCAAGAAGAGTCTACAAGCGCAGGGACAATCATGGCTGTGCCAGCCCCCGAGCTGTCAGCCCCCGAAGGGCCGACGCTCGCGGAGCCAGCCCCCGAGATGGACGCGATGCTGCCCGACTTGCCGCCCCCGAGCTCCAAGAAGGCGAAGCTGGAGCCGGTGGCGAGGAACAAGTCGAGGCCCCTGTTGCCACTCCTACGGATGGCGCAGGTAAGCATCTGACCACCCACGGCTAGCCACCGAGACCCAGGCGCAATGTGCTGAAGACATTTGTACTTGCAGGTGCCCAGCGGCCACTGCCTGAAGAAACCCCCGGGACATTGAAGGGTCCCAGAGAAATGCTGAAGGCCGGGCCCGGATATGAGAACATCATCAACACCGACCTGGTGGATGACCCGAAGCTGACATCCGAGAACATAAGGGGCTTCAGGAAAGCCTACAAGGAGCTGTATGATTTTACCATGGTAAGTCCCGAGTACTCGTCTGCTTGTATGCGTTGTCGAATAGTTTTGACTCGATCTCCTCTTTTATGCAGGATGTGATCTCTGACTCCCAGAAGAAATCGGAAAAATTGCGGGAAGTTGTAAGTGATCACCAAGAACTCCCTGCTCTGGAAAAGCGCGTCGACGACGAGAAGACGAAGAACTTGTATCTCGAGAAAGCCAACTCCGAGCTCCAACGACAACTCGAGGAACAGAAGAAGGCGCTCCAGGAGCAACTCAAAGAGCAAAAGAAAGCGCACCAAGGTAAGCCATTGCTCCCCCCGATTACTTGCACGTATCATTTTGTCCTGGATTCTGAAAAAGCTTCTCACCACAGAACTTAGGAAAATGTTAATATATAAAGAAGAGCTGCTTACTGACGTGAAGAACCTGCTCCATCGCCGTACAAATGAAGTTGAGAGGCTGCAAAAGGTGATCGGCAATACTGAACGACAGTTCACCGACTGCCTTCAGCGAATCAAGACGCTAAGCGAGGAGAATGAGCAGTGGCAGAAAGAGCTCGAAGACCTCAGGGGGGCCGCCCGGGAGCTGGTGGACATGGTGGATCCACCGGGGGAAAGCGAAAGCAAACCCTCGGCCCCTGTTAGATCGACTCCGCGAAGCCCCGAAGAAAGTGCTCAAATTCCTCTCTGAGGCTCCGATCGCGTGCGTCAGCAATGCCCTCGCAATTGTGAAATCCTTCTTGCCAAACGCGCACCTGGGAATATTTGCTCAAGGAATGGCAGTGGACTGCACCAAGGAACAATTCGACGGGTACCTCCGAGATGCCCATCCTATATCAGAATAAATAGTACAAAATGTACTGCAGGATTAGGGTGTAAGAAACAAGTACTAATTCCCTTGTGTGTATATTTTGTTTAATGTCTCTACTTGTGTATGTGTGCCTTGGCTGAATCAGAATCTTGGCTTAAAGGCAAAGTAGTAGACACTACCCGGGGTGCAGCGACCCTGAAGGTGGTCATAGCTCCAAGTGGGAACTCATCTAACAAGTTAGCCACAACTCGATCGAGCGGGTCTAAAATGTTAGGAAAGAACGCGAGCATTGTCGCGGAATTGCCGTGCTTAATGCAGAAAAATAAAACTACCCTGAGTGCATCAACTCGTTGGGAGCAAGCGCGGGCATCGCCGCGGGTCTGCCGTGTTTGTGGCAAAAAACAAAACTACTCTGATTGCAACGACTCAAGATGTAGTCGAGGTGGCTCGTCATGTGAGCCTATCCAACAAACTGGGTATAAACCAGTCGAACGGGTCGATCTTTGTTGGAATAAATGCGACTACTGTCGTGAGCGACCATCCAAGGTTGCGGCGGAAGTCGAATCGTAGGAGGTATGAAAGGAACCGAGGGTTCCATCAAAACATGGAGTCGATAAACTTTGAACGTGGCTGGAGCCTCCGTACTTCAGGACGAGAAGTCGATTTATATATGTACTGCACGTGGCCGTGGCCTCCGTATGCTCACAGGGAAATTTACACCCCGAATCTTGTGGCACGTAGCCTCCAAATTGATTCGAGAGGGAGAGACCGCCTGAGCCCCTGGGGATTCAGTTTTCTCCGGATATCTTCTCATGGATAAAACTTGCGCAGGTTCTGGATGTTCCAAGAGTTCGGAACATCTTGGCCTTCGGGATATTGTAGTCGATATGACCCTGGTCTTGTAACCTGCTTGACAACGAATGCTCCTTCCCACCTTGAGTTGAGTTTGTGCAAGCCGGACTCATCCTGAATGCGACGCAGGACCAAGTCACCGATGCTGAATGACCGTTCCCACACGTTGCGATCATGATACCGCCGAATCCCCTGCAGGTATCGGGCTGACTGAACAAGAGCGGTGCAGCGAGCCTCTTTCAACAGAATCGAGCTCTAACTGCCTCACCTCGTCCGCCTCGTCTTCATTGTACATTTCATTCCTTGGGGATTTCCACATGATATCGGCTGGCAAGATAGCTTCAGATCCATACACGAGAAAGAACGGCGTTTGTCCTGTGGCTTTGGACGACTGAGTCCGAAGCCCCTAGACAACATGTGGCAGCTCATGTATCCATTTGCCTCCCTTTTTGCTGTTTTCATCATAGAGTCTCTTTTTGAGGCCATCGATTATCATACCGTTCGCCCTTTCGACTTGTCCATTGGCTCTTGGGTGTGCAACAGAGACATATTTAACCTTGATGCATGCATTCTCACAGAACTCCCAGAACTGGTTGGCCGTAAAGTTGGATCCCAAGTCCGTGATGATGGTATTGGGGAAGCCGAAGCGGTGCAAGATATCTGAGATGAAATCCACAACCCGACCTGGTGTGAGTTTGGCTATCGGCTTGTACTCGATCCATTTGGTAAACTTGTTGATAGCCACCAGCACATGAGTGAAACCGCCAGGCGCCGTTGTGAAGGGCCCAATCATGTCGAGGCTCCAACAAGCAAAGGGCCAGGATGGCGGTATGGTGATAAGGCTGTGGGCTGGAACATGAGACTGCTTACCAAAGAATTGACAATTTTGGCACCTGCGCACGAGATCCTCCGCGTCAGATACTGCAGTGGGCCACCAGAAACTGGCCCTGTATGCTTTCCCCACCAGCGTTCTTGAAGCTGCGTGGTTGCCGCAGACACCCTCGTGGATCTCCCGCAGTATATCGTAGTCATCTTCCTTTGTGACGCACTTCATGAGAACACCTGACCGAGCGCCGCGTCGATAGAGCCTGCTGTCGACTAGGACAAAACCCTTGCTTCTACGCATGACACGTGCCGCCTCTGCGCTCCTGGCGTCAATTCCCGCTGGTAGCCTTTGATCTCTAATGAAGTCGATAAATCCTTTCGCCAGTCCTCCCCCAGCACCATAACCTCTCGATCGGGTTGTTGGGGACCCACGTCGATGGTTACCTACGGAGAAGTCTTGATGGATGGCTGCTTGAGCTCCTGGACGAAGACCCCTGGTGGAACCTGAGCACGTGTTGACCCCAGCTTGGACAAGGTATCCGCGCCGATATTGTGCTCCCGTAGCACATGATGAACCTCCAAGCTGGAAAATTTGCTTTCCAACTTGCGCACTTCCTGGACGTAGGCGTCCATCGTCTCCTTGTTGCAGTCCCACTCTTTGTTGACTTGCTGAACGACAAGAAGAGAGTCGCCATGCACAAGCAGTCGCTTGATCCCTAGTGATATCACCAAACGAAGCCCGTGAAGCAAAGCTTCATACTCGGCTTCATTATTGGATATCGCCCACGGGATCTGAAGGACATACTTCAATTGTTCACCTCGTGGAGAAATAAGCAGAACTCCGGCGCCGCCGCCATCGAGCTTGAGGGACCCATCGAAGTACATGGTCCAGTGCTCTGGCTTGTCGGCTGGAGTTGGAACTTGATTCTCCCTCCATTCAGCCATAAAATCGACTAAGGCTTGAGACTTGATTGCAGTGCGTGGCTTGAAGTCGATTGACAAAGCCCCCAGTTCCACTGCCCACTTTGATATACGCCCCGTGGTATCTTGATTATGAAGAATGTCCGCCAGCGGGAAATCCGTAATCACAGTGATCTTGTACTCGTCGAAATAATAGCGCAGCTTTCTTGATGCGATTAGAATTGCATATAAAAGCTTCTGAACAGCTGGATACCGTACCTTGGACTCGGAGAGTACCTCGCTGATGAAGTAGACAGGCCTCTGCACACCAAATGCATGGCCTTCCTCACCTCGCTCGACTACAATAGCACTGCTGACAACGTGAGTTGTTGCCGCAATATAAAGTAGTAGATCTTCCCCTAGCAATGGCGCTGTAAGGATCGGAGGAGACTGAAGGTGATGTTTGAGATTTTGCAGAGCCCGCTCAGCCTCCTCTGTCCATTGGAACTTGTCTTGGCGTTTCAGGAGCTTGAAGAAAGGCAGTCCTCTCTCCCCAAGCCGGGAGATGAACCTATTTAGGGCTGCCATACAACCTGTTAACTTCTGCACATCCTTGATTGTGGCTGGAGCCTCCATATCAGTAATGGCCGAAATCTTTACAGGGTTGGCTTCAATGCCCCGGTTGCTGACGATGAACCCGAGCAATTTCCCTGAAGGTACTCCAAAAACGCACTTGGTTGGGTTGAGCTTCCACCGAAATCTGCGCAAGCTGCTGAACGTTTCTTCCAGATCTGCAATCAAGTCATCAGAATCCGTGGTCTTGACGACCACATCGTCCACGTAGGCCTCAACATTCCGATGCAGCTGATCTGCGAAGCACATCTGGATCGCATGCTGATAGGTTGCTCCTGCGTTTTTCAACCCGAAGGATATAGTTTTGTAGGCATATGTCCCGTACGGGGTGATGAACGCGGTCTTGATTTGGTCCTCCTCCTTGAGTGCAATCTGATGATATCCTGAATAACAATCAAGGAAACAGAGCAGAACACAGCCTGCCGTCGAGTCGACGACTTGATCAATGCGCGGCAGCCCGAAGCGGGCAATGCTTGTTGAGATCGGTGTAGTCAACACACATCCTCCATTCATTATTCTTTTTACGTACAAGAACAGGATTAGCTACCCACTCTGGATGGATTACTTCTTTAATGAATCCAGCCGCGAGGAGTTTAGCTATCTCCCGTTTGATGGCCTCACGCTTGTCGTGGGCAAACCTTTGCAGGCGTTGCTTTTTGGGCACAGCCTTTGGGTGTACATTCAGACTATGCTCGATCAACTCCCTGGGCACCCCTGGCATATCCGCAGGTTTCCATGCGAAAATGTCTCGGTTAGCCCGAAGGAAGCTGACGAGCGCGAGTTCCTATTTCTCACCTAAGCCCGCACCAATGACGGCGGTCTTAGATGAGTCACCCTCCTGGAGCTGGATCATCTTGAGTGCCACGTCGTTAGTCGACTAGATGCTCGACTTGCTAGCCTTTCTCGACGGAATCTCCAGCCCGGACTGGGAAAGCTGCTGCGCGGCCGCGAGTACTTCCCCTGAAGCATCTGGCACATGAGTAGTCGAAGCGTACTGGATCGCCTCCTGATTGCAATCATACGACTTCTTCAAGTCACCTCGGAGAGTGAGTACTCCACTTAGTCCTGGCATCTTGAGAAGTAGATAAACGTAATGCAGCACTGCCATAAACTTGGCGAGTGCCGGATGACCCAATATTGCGTGATAAGAAGATTCGAAACTGGCCACCTCGAATTTAATGAACTCGATGCGGTAATTCTCCCTCGTGCCGAAGGTGACTGGGAGAACCACCGTACCAAGCGGGTGTGCCGCGTTACCTGGGATGATGCTGTAGAAAGGGGACTTGCTTGATACCAGCATGTCCTTGAAGTCCAGACCCATCCTCCTCAGAGTGCTGGCAAAGATGAGGTTGAGACTGCTCCCACCATCGATGAGGACCTTGGTGAGCCTGACCTCTGCCACAACAGGGTCTAGAACCAAAGGAAACTTGCCGGGCTCAGAAAAGCTCATCCACTGATCACCTCGGGAGAACGAGATGGGGACCTCCGACCAGCAGAGTGGTCATGGTACCGCCGGCTCGATGGACATGATCTCCCGAAGAAGCAACTTCTGATCCCTCCTGGAGCTGAAATCTCCATCACCCCCGAAGATGAGGTTAATGGTTTTCGAAGCGTCCTGGAACTTCGGGTTGCGCCCTTGGTCTTCTTGGTCGTCATCCTCGAGTTCCTTTTCTGCAGGCTTCTTGTTCTTCTTACCACCACCGGAGTTGCCAAACGCCCTCCGGAGATGGTAGCAGTCGATAGCCGCGTGATTGGACCCTGGATGCCACGGGCACTTCTTCTACAGGAGCTTCTCGAACTCCTCGTGTGTCGCCAACTTCTTGCCTCACGGGGGGCGATCCATGGTCGCGATGATATCATCTGGCCTGCGCTTTCGGGGTGGACCCAAATAGTCCCGCTGGCTTTTGACGTTGTGGTTGTCATTTGGGCGCCTCAGATTGCTATCTTGGCGCCGCGGGAACCGCTCCCGCATCTTCTCCTCCTGTTCGGACCAATCGTGCATCATATCACGAAGGCCCGCAACAGTCTTTGGCCTGTTCCGCCCAAAATCCCTGTAGATGCCTGGGTCGGTGATGCCGTTGTAAAAGCAATCGATGATGTCGTCCTCCGAGATGTTCGCGATGGTGGCACGGACGTCGAAGAAGCGACGTGTGTAGGACCACAGGAGCTCGTTACGTTCCTGTTTGCACTGAGCAAGATCGTGACGAGTACCGGCGTGAGCAATCGCTCCCTGGAAGTTGTCGATGAAGACCTTCTTGAGTCGCTCCCAGAAGTCGATGGAGTTGTTGCTAAGGCTCTCCAGCCACGTGAGCAGCGCAAGGTCCAAAGCCATCGGGAAGTAGATGACTTTGGTGATGTTTGAGCCCCCTGCGACCTCAATGGCCGCGGAGTAGCAACGGAGCCACTACTGAGGAGCCTGCTTGCCGTCGTACTTGGTGATGCCGATCGGCTTGAAGCCCTACGGGTACTTGTAGCTGCTGAACCCTGCAGAGAAAGCTGGGAAGCGATCGCTGCAGTCAGTTCCTTCAGTTTTGACTTCTTCGCGTACCTTGCGCCTGGAATCAATTACGGACCGGGCATCACGGCCTTCATTGATGTGCTGGCGCAGGTCTTCTGGAGGAGGCTGATGATTGGCCTGTCGCAGATTATCCCCTGGAGGTGGCTGCTGCCTCCCGCCAGGGGCCTGGCTTCCGCGAATGTTGTCGTTGTGGAGGCTAGGCTGAGGTCGAGGGCGTCCGCCAGCCGTTCGGCTGTGAGCCTGGCTCCGACTCTCACCCACGCATTCCTCCCTGAGAGTAGACACCGGGTTTTGCTGATCCAGCTGGATCCAGACCCTCTGCGCGTAAAGAAGTGCTTGACGCACATTCGGATGTTACTGCGCTCGAGTATGGCCGTAACCCAGGAAATGTTGGCCACCGGGGTCCTGAAGCCCCGTTCACTTACGGCGGCGAACTCAGGGTCAAGCTCGCGATGCATAAATCACCTGCGCTCGTTGACCCTCTTCCGCCGGATTGTGCGGGCCCTATTTTTGGCCCTCCGCGTCTCACGATCGGTGTCGTTCTCGTCGCCAGCGTTGGCTGTGGCCTCATCTTCGGAGACCGCGTCAAAAACGACAATGGGAAATCCTCCATCACCCTCGCCTTCTTCTGCCATTAGCACCTGGCGGGAGGTGAGCTCATCAGAGCTCGCGTCGACTAGTTCAGTCGACCCCTCCGCCACGGTGGCCAACGGCCTGCCCTCCTGAAAAGGCAAAGGTTCCAGGTGGGCCACAAGACGACCCTCGGCCTCGAGTAGATCGGAGAGCTCCATGCCCTTCCAATGTACGAAGCACCCCTCCGGTATGGAGGTGATCATCAGATCACCAGCGCCAAAACAACCCGAAGCCCCCTGACACGTGGTGGCTTCAGGCCTTCCAACCTGGAGCAGAAAGTCCAGGTCCTTCTCTAGTATGGAGAGGGACCCTGATACGTTGGCCTCCTGGAGATTAGTGGCCGGATTGCGTGAACCGAGTTGGGATCGGTTACGCGAATCCTTAGATTGGAACGAGTCCAACCCAAGGGAAGTTGCCGCAACACTGGATGAAGTCGAGCTTGGAGTAGACTCCTCCTCGATCCTTGTTGCAGAAGCATGGGTCGACAAGTCGTCGAGATCGTCGACGAACTTGTCGAGGTCACTGCGGGGATCCGTAGCGGAAGTCTTTGGCTTCATGTTGATGAGGAATCGCCGGAAATCGCCCACACCATCTGCGATGCAGGCCCACGAGCCAAAAACGAATGTCGTACCCTGGGAGGGAACTGACCTGGCAAATTTGAAGGATGCCATCGAGCTCGCCGGTGAATCTTCGATGCGCTCCCCTACCTGGCGCGCCAGCTGTCGGTGTTTTACCGGCTGCCCACCGAGGGATATACCCAAGTGGTAAGTTTTGGGCGAGGGGACGCCGAGATCAGGAACTCAAAAGTGCAACGAACACAAAACTTAGACTGGTTCGGGCCGCGAGGCGCGTAATACCCTACGTCCTGTATGGTTTGTATTGCCTTAGGTGTAGAATGATCTGGAGATCCTCTGTTTTGAGAGGGGTCCCTGTCCTCCCTTATATATCCGAGAGGCAGGGTTACAAAGATACTAACCAACACCAGCCAAGGAATCGTACCAGAACATATCTCGAGTAGATTCCCCCTGTATCGGTTAGCTCTATCTCCTATTTAAACGGGATAAATAAGAGATAAACGAGATGATAAGAGATAAGACGGATTTAATCTCTTAAACCTCTTTAAACTACGTTATGTATACAGCCCCGTGGCCCCGGGTCTGACAGAGACTTCTCTAAAGAAGTAAACTTGTTGTGTGAGAGGTCCAAATACATAAGGTGCTTCTCCCATACCCAACTTGGTATGGCCCCTTCGATTTGGTTATTCGAAAGATCGAGACGTTGAATAGTGTCAATATATTCTAATGATGCCGGAAATTTTGTAAGGTTGCAAGATGCAAGGAATATGTACTGGATTTTAAGGGAATGAGAGAATATCATAGCACCTTCTTTTTCTATGATTGATATCATATTGTTACCCAGGTTAAGATAGTTGAGATTTCTCAACCTCCAGATAGAGCCAAGTTCTATTGCGCTGTCAGTTTATTTGATCCAAGACCGAGAGCCTGAAGATTCGTAAGCTGAAAAAATGATTTGGGTATCGGGCCTGTCAATTGATTAATGCTTAAATCAATCTCCGACAATGGTGAGGATAAAGGAGCAGGAATGTCTTCCAGCGAGCCAATAAGCTGATTATCTATTAACAAAAGCCGTTGCATCTAAACGTGTTGCAGACCTGATGTACGTACGTGTACAGAATATCAATAATATTGTCTAACACGAACAGCACATCCCAAATTGATATTCACGTGTTATTAAGTCACCATATCATGTTACAATGCAACCATCACTTTCTACTATAAAATTTTGGACCTACACGTATAGTCATGAGTATATGTTATGTATAATATAATTTTAACTTGCATAAAACTGCACCTATCACGTTGCATAATGTTACATTTAATGGCATCATGAAAGGTGGTTATATCTAATTTAAAGATATTTTTACTATTTTTTAATTTTCAAAAAATTAAATAAATATAATTTTCTATTACATCCTTGGAGGTACTATTCGATAGTAACTAACCAAATCTACCTATATCGACGATCCATGTTCATTTCGAAGTATCATGATAAAGCCCAATAATCAAATAGGTTGCTCCTAGAAGGTAATATTCGATAATAACTAACCAGATCTACCTAAATCGACGATCCATGTTCATTTCGAAGTACCATGGCAAACCCCAATAATCATAGAGGTTGCCTTGGTAGCAGCTAACTAACTGAACCAATTTGATAAGAGGCCCAACTCGCCAGCTAGCTAGCCACAAAAGACTTTTTTCTAAAAAAGGGTTTAAAAAAATAAAATTCGAAAAAGGGGTGCCGGTTGGGAATATTTTGAAAAATGGGTACCTCCCGCACGCTGATTGGGCGGGAGGCGTGGGGTCGGGGACCTCCCGCCCATCCAGCGGGCGGGAGGTTCGAAAACTATTTCCAAGCCCCTCCTGAGGGCCTCTTCGCGAATAAGAAAAGTTTCTTAATCGCGAAGAGGTCCCTGAGGCAGGCATCCCGCCCGGCCAGTGGGCGGGAGGTGCCCCTACTTATTTTTTATTATTTTTTATTGGAATTTATGTTTTACAAACTATTTAAAATTCAAACTTTTTTAAATACAAGATTTATTCGCCATACTCTTTTGTATACATTAAAAAATTTAGTTCAATTTTACGAAGAAGATTACAGTATTTAAAACTCGTATGAAGATTGTTAAGCGATAACATTTTGCAACGTAGAATCCAAATATTACGATAGTACGATACATGAAGCCATTAAAAATAAAATAGTACGATAACAAACAAGTTTAAATATACAAATGCCAAGTCACAGTTATAATTACAAACATACATAATGATCTGTTAAAAGTCAATGCGGCAAATATTACAAATGGTCTACTAAAATTATAAATACACATCCAGGTCTGATACAAACTCAACGCGGCAAATATTACACATGAGCAAACAACGTTCAAATAAAATTACAACTAAATGATGCCTGATGACGTAGTAGCACTCGATCGGCGACGTCTCCCACTCCTTGATGCAACCAGAGGTCTTCCATCTGTAGCATCACTTGTAGAGCCAGCTTCAACAGAATTGGGGCCAGCATCATTGTTTGGACAACGTTTATATGTGTGTCCACTCTGATTACATGCACTGCAGCGCTGTATCCTCGGACGGAGCTCTGACTCATCCATATCATTACGAATACGCCGTGTCTGACGGCGCCCTCTCTTAACCCGAGCTGATCTTGGGTCTGGAATATATATCACAGGATTCGCGGTCTCAGTGAACGATCCAACCATACGGAACCAGTAGATCTTATTCTGCCAGGTGCTGGCAATTGTCTCCTTTCTGAAGTAATGGGAAATATATATATCGACAGGATGTCGAATATCCGCACAAGCAGTCATTACATGAGAACAAGGTATGTGCAGCAACTTTGGCTTCATGCATGAGCAACAACAAGTTCCATCAAATTTGAGAATGCACTCCTTTACAGGAGTTTGACGTCTCATGCCACGTCGTGCTCTGTCTTTGGGAGCTACCTCAAACTTGAGCTCCTGTGTACCACATTGCCGTACGTGGTATAGCTGGGCGCTAGCTGCCTTCTTAGTCAGATATTCTGTCATCATTTTCCCAAAATATCTGTCAGGATCTTGCATGAATGCCTGATTTTTAGTGAACTAATCCCTAAAGTAATCGGTACACCCACGGATGATGAATTCCACAATTGCAACCAGTGGAAGCCCAGAAACATCTCGCAGCACCCAATTGTAAAACTCGGCGAAGTTGGTGGTCATTATGCCGTACCTTGCACCATCGGTATCATAAAGTAATGCCCACTTCTCCTTCGGTTCATTCTCAATCCATTCAAAAAAGATTTTCACCGCTGACCTAGACCTTCTGCGAGTACGTGCAGTATCTGTTGGCAAAGGATACAAAGCCTCTGCTTCATCCTGTACAGTTCTAGTTTTTGCTGCGTCCTCGCTTCTTTTCTTCCCGGTTAGTTCATCAAGTTTCTACCACTGCTTGTTAAATTTTTGCTGATTTGTTTCCTTGCATAGCCTCTTGAACATATCCATAAGGTGCTTGTTCTTAAATTGCCTGAAAAAGTTTGCACCGATGTGTCTCATGCACCACCTACTGCGAACATCACGCCACTTGGGCGGCTCTTCGGTGTCCACACACCCCTCCTGCAAATCTAGTATTGCCCTCAGTATGCCGGCGTGACGATCATAAATCAGGCAGACATCTTCCCTATCCCGAACGACTGCAAGCTTAACCCGTTCCAGGAACCAGTACCAAATGTCTGTGTTCTCACTCTCAACAAAAGCAAAAGCAACAGGAAGCAATTGATTGTTTCCATCCACTCCAATAGCTGTCAGCGTTTGCAATCTATACTTTCCTATGAGAAAGATCCCATCGATGCACGGGAGAGGTCGGTAGTGTTGGAATGCATTAATGCATGGACCCAAGCTAAAAAAGACCCGCTGCAATATGTAGGGCGGACCTTCTCCTCTGTCTAGCCTTTTCAGGTCATAATATCTTCCAGGATTTCTCTGACATAGGACGGCCAGCAATCGAGGAATATTATCATATGCAGCCTCGAACGTACCAAACCTCATCTCCAACACCTTCTGTTTTGCACTCCACGCCTTGCTGTACGAGATGGTATACTTGTACTTTTCCTGAATATGCCTGATAATAGACTTTGGTTCAAATGAAATGTTCTCTACTATCATCCCGTACATCTCATTTGCGATGTATTGCAATGTAAGGTTGCGATGGGTCTTCTGCACCCCCCGTAAATGATAAGTTTGCTGAGTGACAATTGAGCATTCCCAATAATCCTTCCATTTACCCTTATAGGCATGCACCCGCCACGGACAGCCCTCCTTCACACATACCACATCGTACTTATGAGATTTGCACTCGACTGCTTTAAACTCTCGCATAAGAGAGAGAGAGAGACCAACACTTAACAGCTTCCTTCACCTCTTCAATTGAGTGGTACCTCGCACCCTGGACAATTTCATTCTCCCTGCAATCCGAAGGTACGCTAGATCCATCATCTACGACAAGATGACTGAAGTCGCTGCTTACCCATTCTTCAAGCACATCATCGTCATCATCAGACGAATCGGCATTCATTGCTTCATCCAATTCACGTTCTTCGTCTTGCAGCTGTTCAACAATAAAGGGTATGTTCTCGCCCTCATCAGCCACGCATTGAGGTGCTGCGGTGTCACCTGCCTTAATGTTTGCCTCCTCAAATTCTTCATCAATATTTTCATCCCCCGGAGCAGCTTCAATGTTTATCAAAGGGTTCTGGTGCACACTGACAAGAAGTACCAGTGGCCATTGCCAATGACTTGCATTTTGCAGATAAGTTATCCAGTCCTCGTTGCTTGCAAGTGGCATCAGCTCCCAGATCAAAGCGTGAGTGATACGATTTATGACGCACCGAACACTAACAGTGTGTCTCCTGATTAATCCTTAATTCCCTCATTAACCAGTTGCATAGGGATTCAAATTTCCTCTCGTGAGGTCTGGTAATTCCTCTGACCGCACAGTTGAATTCACTTAAATCTACCCTATTTGGCCCATAAATCACATTTCCTTCTCCGTAATATATATTGAAAATACCCTTCTCGGAAGACATATCTGTCAATCATTAATAAACTAGTTATACTACATATTAATACACAACGACCCTAAGTTTCAGCGATTCCCAAATTATATTTTTCAGATTCTAAACTATTCAGAATATAAATTATACTAAAAACAATTGAAAATACTAAAAACTATTCAAAACATAAAGAAATATTTGCTAGATTATAGTTATTTTCAAGTAATTATACGGCTAGAATGAGAATATATCTCTAAATCGACGTGTGAACAGGGCTTCGCCGCTTCCTCTTCTCTCTTCCTCTCCTCCCTTTCTTTTTTTTTTCTGATTTTTGCTGAATAAAATGAAAATTTAGGGGCAGGTGGGGGCTTATATAGCCGAGGGGGGGACCTCCCGCCCGACCAACGGGCGGGATGCCCCTCGGCACCACCTCCCACCCGTTGGATGGGCGGGATGCCCCGCAGGGACCTCTTTGCGAATAAGATAATTTTCTTATTTGCGAACAGGCCCTCGGGGAACCTCCCACCCGCTGGATGGGCGGGAGGTCCCCGGCCCCACGTCTCCTGCCCGATCAAAGGGCGGGAGGTACCCATTTTTCGAATTTTTCCCAACCGGCCCCACTTTTTCGAATTTCTTTTTATCCCTTTTTTAAAAAAAATTCCCATTTCCTCAATCCAACTAGGTCTGCAGCCCATGAAAGATGTATCCAATTTTTTGGCCCATTAAAACTTGGTGCATATATATCTACTAATTATATTCATTTAATTATTTCTCTATTTCTGTTAGTATGTTTTCAATTTAATTTTTAATGATTTTTTGAATATCTACACAATCTATTTCTTTTTTATTTCAAGTTTGTATCTTCGAATTTTTTTTGTATTCACAAGATGTTCCATGAATTATATTTTATTGTTTCCATTATAAAGCAAATTAGATTGTTCTACCTTTTTCAGGGTTGGTCATGCTATGTTCCGTAATGTACAAATTTTTTTATCCATATTATTTTGTTGACGTTGTATGCATGGCATGTTATAAGGTAGGTGTAAGATCTATCTACAGTTGAAAAAAATAAAGAGGTATGTGTCGGTATTTTTACCGTCAGCCTACCTAGCCCTAGGTAGGTGATTATTTGGTGAGGGATCGCCGGATCTGGAACTTGAAGGTGAACGCAAGAACACAAGATACAAATTTAGACAATTTCGGGCTGCTAGAGTAGCGTAATACCCTACGTCCTGTTTTGGGGCATTGTATATTGCGCCCTGCGCTTGGGTGTTGAGCTGCCTGTTGGCCGCTCTCTGTTGGTTCTCCTTGTTGGTTCTCTTTGTTGGTTCTTTACCTATCTAGGTATGCCTGCCCTCCTTTATGTATCCTAGGGGACAGGATTCCTAGTAGGATTACAAGGTAGGAGTCCTAGTAGGATTACAAGGTATGAGTCCTAGTAGGATTACAGTGGAATTCTAGTAGGAATCAGACTTCTTTTTTCTTACGGGTAGCTTTCTTGCGGTACCTAGAGGATCTATCCCTGACAGTATGTGTAAGAAGAAGGCAATCGGGATATAGTCTAACCTCCTATGTTAGAAGACGAGACCATCCTATCTTTATAACTGATCGATACAATTTTCAAACTAAATGTTCCAAAAGTTAGTTATAGTTTGATTTTCAATAGGTTGATTGGAATCTTATTCAAAACACCATCTTTTGTAAACGGGGAGATTAATATGTAATTGAATCTCGAAATGATAAAATAAAGGAAGAGTTTGATTTGCATACAATTGGAAAGCAAAATATCTAATAAAGAGTACAAATAAATATGCATAGTAAAAATTAGAATTCATCTTAAAGACACAAAAGATTCCGCATCAAATAATTTATAGGATATGCAAAATTCATAATTATAGGTGGGCAAAATTATCAAACTAATTTCGACGGGAATTTAAGAACAATAAACAATCCAAATTCACATTAAATCCATTTAAACAGGATAATCTCTAAATAGTTTTTTAGATTAAGGAAGAAATCCGGTCTTGAACAATCACAAGTGACTGTCTACGACCATAAGCAAAATCTGACCACAAAGTCAGACGATACACGAGTACTTAGACTCCAAGCCTCAAACTGAGGAACACAAAAAATAATAAGAAAGAAAGAGACTAACAAATAAAGCTAAAGATGAAACGAGAAAACAAACACTAAGCTTCGATCTCTTCTTCCATGTCTTGCTTCCAGCTTTTCTACTCTCAGTAACAATCCTTCACCCCTCTTGTCCGTCCACTTAGAAACAGTTGATGACGGATCACGACCATGGTACTGCAGGGCTCAACAACTCCATGGTGATGCTCCCAAGGGAGAAATGACGCTAATATCGCCGCCGCCGCCAGAACCAACCTTGTAGTTCAAGGTTTTCACTCGGAGAAGAAAACAGCAAGATCCTTCCAACGACGCCTTCAAGAAAATTTAGCCACTAACTAGTTGAAATCCATTCCATAAGCACTTAAAAATTGAAAACATAATACAATCTGTGCTTTTTCTTTGGAGGGAACATTGTGGGGGGCGAAGGTGATGATGGGGACTCGCACGAGTAAAGAACTAAAGACTCAGGACCACCACCGTGCCATGTGTGATGGGGCGATACTATATGTGGCAGAACCAACTTGAATTATACCGACTCAAGTACGCGAGTCCACTCTAGAGGGCTCCAACGTGCTTCAAACGGTATAATCCCTTGGCCTGTCGGGTAGCGTCCCGATAAACCACCGATACAGGATCAAATAAGATTACTTCACACGAAGGTGAGTCCAGAGATACAGCCACCATCATATTTTACATCACAGGGAATTACATTACAAGAGTTTTCAAAAGTAGTACGAAGTTCCAAATTTAATAAAGTATTTACAACCGTTAAAGTTATGGTTTTTGGCAGCGGAAAACATACGCGATGATTTACAACACGTCGTCAAGACGGATGTCATGCTAAGCCCGGGCACGACATCACTCGGTATCATCAGTGTTGGTCGGGGACGGATCCCACTCCACGGACCAACCATCTGGAAGAGCACAGGGCCAAGATAGAGGAAGAGTAGGGTCTTCAAAGACATTACCTGAAAAGCATATAACTAGCAAGGCTGAGTATACTAATACTCAGCAAGGCTTACCCGTTTCATGGTATACTTAGCCATGTAACTAGACTTATGAAGGCTTTTCAGGTTTTGCGTTGGATTTTCAGCTGAAAAGCATCAAAGAGTAGGTCCTTAATTTCAACTTTTAGCTTTCAAGTTCTATATGATTATCCATTCTAGATGAGCACCTATAGCTAATCAAGCATCTTTAATCAAACATCATCTTTGATAATCACAAAGTTACTCTTGTTACTCTATGTGGTAAAGGGATCAAGCAGTCTCAATCTCCGCGAGAAACGGACGATTCCTGAATCGAATTTCAACCTTGCAAGGGTAAACCCAACTCACACGCTTGGAACATCCAATGATTGTTCCGAGCAACCGTTTGTCTTTCATTCCGACTCGTGGATCAGAGCCACCACAAGCGACTGCAGGACCGTACGTACACCAATTGTGCAGGACATACGTCTGTAGCACGACTACATGAACCCGTATTCCTGTCTGCCTTGCAGAACGTACTCCCGCACGTCGGTGCGTGAGAAAAACCAAATTACGAGTGGTGGGAGGTATGTCCACTTGCCGGGCTGATCGGTTACTAGGATTACCGCTTACCATATTTCGCGGCATGTGGCTAGTACTTTCAAACGCTTAGCCACCACTACCACACACTGCGACCTTATCAACTTTTATCAACACAGACGGGGCAAAGTTCTAGGTCACAATATTGCATATGACCCCGTCCATGATCCTTATAGTGATTACAGAATAGTAAACACTCAACTCCTATATCGCGCGAGTGACAGGAAATCACCCGACTTCTACCGGCCCTATTAGCAGAGCATCTATGCGATAAGGACTCAGGTACAGTACATTGGTTCCTAGGATTCATGCATCTATGGTTCCATGTCAACTCCTAGACTTAATGCAAGATAGGATATATAAGTATAAAAATGGTAGTAAATTGAAATACTGGGTTATGCACCGGGGCTTGCCTTTACTGGTGGGGCTGGAGTCAGGGGATGTTAGTATTATTATCTTTCGAACTTTGGTTCGGGGCTTCAGATACTCCCTTGGTGATGTTCCCTTGGTCTTCAGAAATATCCTCCGCAGACTTCTGGGAGATCTCGTAGGTACCGTTTGCGGAAGTAGTCGTATCTACATGCAATGCAACATTACATTCAAAGTGTGCACATAAAACTATCTTAATTCACGATAAAGTTATAATCCAATACTCATTTGATATATTACTCACATAACAACCAAAGGATTTGAAGCTATACTTAGACAGAGCTTTAGGGGGATACCTAATTAAGATCGGCTATTTGTTGAAGACTACAGCAGAGTCGATTGGGAACAACAGGGTCCAGCCGATGGAATCGGCAAAGGAGGGAGCTGTCTACTTTGCCTTAGGAAATCGGCTGATTTCCGTTTGAAAGAGAAATTGGCATGAGCGGTCTCCGTGTATGATCAGAGGGAATTAGCCGATTTGGGTTCACCTGAGGTCAAACCGGCTGATATGGAGAGGAACGTTGAAGGTACAGGACTTTAAGGACAGAAAAAGGAAGGATCTTGCCGATTGGATTATCAGCATGTTTTTGCCTAACTGATGGTTGGTGTATCGGCTTGCCTTAGTTGACAAGGGTGCATCAGGTTTAGCCGATTGACGTGTTTTGGTCGTGCTTAACCGAGGCATGTCTACTGTGCTATCTTACTGCTCTAGGGTTGTGTACTTTGGCCTGTGTAGCCGATCGATAGGTGCATCAGGTTCCTAATTGATCGATGAAAGCATCGATTACTTTAGCAGAGGGGTGATTCCTAAAGCAGCTGTGTCTTAACTGAGATGTGCTTAAGTGTTATCCTAAGTAACTAGGTGTGGTTGTAACGGCTCGATTACGTCATCACAATAATCAATTGACGTACAGCCGATGGGGTCATCTAAACCGGACTCGCTATAAGAACTAGGTGGAGCAAAGTACTAATATCGGACTAGGCTGATGAGATCACAAGTGTGGAGTTAGACTGAAGAGTATGTGGCTGATGGGCTTGTGTCGATGAGGATATGTTTTACAGATGTGCAGCCGATTGGAGTGTGGTTGAGGTATGTGATCGACCGGTATATAGCTGATTTCTTAGCCGATAAATCGGTTGATAGAAATGTGCGGATAAGGATGGGAAAACTAAGGATTGATCAGCCATATTTGACCGATATGAAAAACAACTAGAATCAGCTTAGATCAGCCGATAGCAAGAACCCTAAGATCGTGTGTGCATCTCCGATACATCGACTATGTGCAGCCGATATTAGAAAAGAATTGTATCGGCAGTAGCCGATATTAGAAACATAACAACCGTAGCAGCTAACCAGCCGATGGTAGAAGCATATCAAAAGAAATGCATCGGCTGACAGCTGTTACACAGAAACATCATAGACTCAATTGAAACGGATGCTTAGCGGCTGAGCTGATAGCCGACGCTGAAGCATAGCTGCAGATATGTATTAGCCAAGCAGCAGATACACATGAACTAACAAGGATCCTTATACAAAAAGGACCTTAAGGAAACGGCAATCAAAACAAGGACAAAGTCTTGATGGCAGGGATATGAGCATTTGTGTGAAAGGATTAACTAGATATCACACATTTCCACTTGAGACATACATCCTATGATTTACCTTTCAGCTACAACACATGCATATAACCTAAGGTACAAATAAAGCACTCATTGCTTAATATTTAACCTAGACCACAAATCAAAGACCTTCAGCTCAAGATCACGACATAAAACATGCAGATTTTGACCTAAGGATTCAAACAAAACTGATTTTGTATTTTTATGAACTTCTTACGAATTTCTATGGAATGCAGAAGTTCACTGATTGGAAATAAAGAAAGCTCTGGAAATTTTACAGAGAACACTCTAGAACTTTCTAAATCGAAGCAATTAAGTCCCTGGTCGGGGAAAACAGAGAATAGGAAGAAGATGACGACGTTCCGATAAAGGAATCGCCGGCACTAGGAAGATTCAGTGGGTCATTGCAAACCTTAGGGTAGCTTTGATTGTGGAGGAGAACGGGTGGAAAGTGAATTCCCGTGGCGAACAGGATCGGCGGTGAGAAGTGCTCGACGGTGATGAGGTTCTATGGGTGACGAAGAAGCTTGCCAGGGGATTGCAGTGGGTGGAGGATGACTGGAGGAATACTCCCCACGGTGACCCGTGGTGACGGTGGTCGGTTGAGCGATCAACGAGGGGTAGGAACTGCTGGACGTCATGGACCCCTAAGACGAGACGATAGAGCCGGATTGGTTCGCTATGCTAACTCCTCCGTGAACCCCAAGGTCCTCCTACTCACGGGCTGAGCCTTCTCTGCTCGCGCGCGTGTGCTGCAGAAACACGGCCGGCACACCCGCGTAGCCTCCTGCAGGACCGCCGCGCCTGGTCGCACCTCCTGCGCGCTGTTCCCATTCTGCTCTCACACCATTGGCCCTTAACCTGCTCGCGCGTGGCCTGTTGCCTTGCACGCGCACTCGCCTGCGGAATCGAGCCGAGCCGGCCACCGGCAGAACACTCCCGCACGCACTTGCGGATGCGCCAGTCCAATTCCGCCCGGACCTCCCGGGTCCTGCAACTCCGCCGTCCTCTCCACCTGCTGCGACGCCATCAGGGCCGGCCTACCACCGCCGCCGGTCTTGCGCTGCGGGTCGAACCCGCGCTGCATTGCTCCTGCCTCGACCTCCGCATGGGTGGAGGGAGCTCGTCGTGCCTGGCTGCACCGCGGCACTCAGCCACCCCTACTCTAGGCTCTGCGCGCCCGATCGCCTCGTGCCGCTGCGCAGCTTCTCCTTCCGAGCTCGCCGCGCTATAACCGCCACCTCTGCCGCCGCGAGGGCCGTGGTCTGCCTGCATCAGGGCCGCGCCTTCCGCTACCGCCCACGCCAGGCCTCCTCCATTCTCCACGAGCAGCTCACAGTGCCGCCTAACCTCATCTGCTGCCTTCTCCTCAACGGCCTCCGACGCCCTCCACACGCGGCCCCACTGCCCCATGCGGATCCACCCGCAGCCACCGCACTGCAGCTCCTCCCGCACCGCGCGCAACCTCCCTGCACACTGACCCGGTCGCGGCCTGAGCTCGCCCCGCGGGGACACCGCCATGCACTGCACGCCACCGCCCTGAGCTCCGCTCCAGCGCTGCCAGTCCCGCACCCGCACACGCACGCCTGCACGTCGTCGTCCTGCACGCCCGTGTGCCGCAGCCGCTAGCTGACTCCCCCAAGCCGGCCCTTCCGCAACGCGAGGCCTGCTGGCGCCGCAGCTCCACCCGCGCGCGCGCCTGCGCGCCGCCGCTTGCCCGGGGCAGGAGCGCCCCAGGCGCCGCCAGCGCTGCGCCCACACACCGCCAGTGCCGCGCCCACTCCTGCGCCATCCGCGCGCCCTGGGAAGGAGCACCCCAGGCTCGCCCGCCCACATCTACGCCGCCGCCTGGTGGACTTCACCCACGGGGCCCACCGGCCTGCCGCCCGCCGCCGTCCGCTCGCGCGCGCCTGCCCCGCGCCTACTCGCGCCGCGCCTGCGCCGTGCCCGCGCGCCGCCACGCCGCCGCCACTCGCTCGGGGCCGCCCGCGCCAGCGCGCCTGCGCGCCGCCGCTCCGGCGCCGCCCGCGCCGCGCGCCCCGCTCGGATCCACGCCGACCCGAGGGAGGGAGGCCGGGGAAACCCCCAGAAGAAGCGCCGCCGGTGGAACGGATGAGATGCCAGAGAGAAGAAAAACAGAGAGGAGAAGGAGAAATAGGACTTCCCAAGGACTTATGCGCAAATCTAGAAAATTGCAGGGACCTCTTGGTAAAGTAAAATTTCACATTAATCTAAAACCCTAATGAGGAAATGCGCAAAATGAAAGTTGGAGAGTTTTTCAAACTCTACAACATTGCTTCAGGACCCAAGTTCAAAAACCCAAAGCTTTATATCTTTACACGTTAAATTTTGAACAAAGGTTGGATTTGAATTACTTTTGTCCTAAAGAGTGTAACTTCATAATATTTAGGACTTAGATGCAAGCATTTATGACATGTCATGATGACGGGATAGACACGTCATAAGGACTGGATAGACATGTCATAATGACTTGCACCTTTTTACACTTTAGCCCTGAGTAACTTTTGAAACTTACTTTTGTAATTCGACTATTTGCATAAAAGGACTTGTACTTTTGTAAAATTATATAAACATCCTTATTTTCACAACTTTACTCAAATTTTTACACAACTCAGCATAAATACAATTTCTTTTTTTACAGGGGGTAAAGTGTGAAAAATGTGTTTGCAAAACCATCCTTCACTTATTCTGAAATTACTTTTCATCTAATACATTTTGCAAAAACAACCCTAGGTTTTTCTGTAATTATAAAAATACCCTTTTTATCTGCATTTAAATTTTCAAGAACTTCACATAAACACACACAAGCCTTACACTAACAAGCACATACTTCACACTAACAAATTATGTGCCTAGCTTACAGGTACTTGAACTGTCACAGACTTCCCCCCTAAAAAGAATCTCATCCCGAGATTCAGGACAAAAGACTCTTAATGGAAGAAAAGCAAATTATCCATCAAAATTTGCAGGAAGCAATCACACCAGAGAAGATTGACGTTGATGGTAAAAGCCGTTGGAGTATGATGAGATAAGTATAACGAGAGCATGGATAGATTGTACATGGATGAGTATGACGAGAGAAGAGAGAGAAAGGTGATCAAGTTCTCATAGAACTTGAGGACGATAAATGTCAGCGACATTCATCACAAAACTTATGGATAGCAAGTGAGGATAGTAAGAAAGATTGAGTTACGAGTGACGTTTGAAACATTCCTGCTTAGAGTTTATTACCTAAATGATTTGGATGATGTTGATTGCAAAACATGCCTTTTTATGCCGATGCAATCAAGGAATAATGACAAAATGCTTTAACTCATAGTGCAATGCTCGATATATAACCATGAACGTGATGCACTGTTGTAATGTATGATTACTATGATGGTGCATACGAGGATGGAGGATTCCATGCATGATCGAAATGGTGCATATGACACAATGCAATTACCCTGATGTAAACCAAATGATGCATACACCATGATGCAAGGATGACGATGCTTGTGATGTATGCACGTAAGAAATGCATAAAGTATGATGCATACCGTCATGAGTTGATGATGCACATGATTCGCACCCTACAACTGTTCTCTCATGACTAACACCTGGGTAGTTCTATATCCTTAAACGAGGATAAAAAATTAGGACACTAGTAAGGTTGCATAAAAAGAGATTGCAGTGAGTTACGTCACATAAACCTAGACACCAGTGCGCTCCTAATGGCTCAATCATGTGGCTGCAGCGCACATGAGGCCTTAGGTTCCGACACGGCATCATGGTCATGTGATTAAACAGCACCACAAAAGAGGAATAACAACCCCATAGTGCCAACAGCAACAAGATAGATTTAGGAAACCGAAGACAACCTAAAGTTGTACGGGAGGCACACCCGTTAGTCAGTCTACGGATTTTCGATGACGATGTAACACCATGCATTGACCAAGGATGGTATGTGTTATGATGCATGACTTTTGCCGGGAGAATTGTATTCAAAAAGTAATTATTGTCATAAATCTTTTTAATTTATCCAAAATCATCTGAGCAAAAATCGAAGGTGCAACTTTCAGATGTTGTAACCAGAATAGCCAACAATATAAGGTACAACATCAAGAGAGGATAGATGAATCACTGAATGATGGATTGAAGGGTTTGCTGATAATCATCAAGATTTAACCATCAAAGGAAAAGCACAATGCTTCTGCCGAAACAAATTCAAAGCAAGATCAAGGGTTGGATTTGGCTGTCAAGCTAAGATCGGCGATAAGGTTCAAACATGACCCAACTCACTTGATTCACAAAAGACCTTCCCAACTCCAAGTTAGCCTAGCAGATTACGTTGGCTCCTATAACACAAAGTCTAGGCGGGCATTCAGATACAAGCAACATATTTTAGTACAACCACGTAACAAACAAGGCAATCAAATTAATTCAAGATGACATGATACATGCACGTTCTATATGTCCTCACAAACAAAAATAACTGCCAAGTAATTTTGGTCTTACGTGGTTAGTTACGGTGCCACAATATAAATACGTCTCTCCCTTTAATATCTAGTCGATGATCCTAACCGTTCAGAACCGATCGAATCGTGGTTAGCATACCTGCAGAAATTCACAATATATATATATATATATATATATATATATATATATATATATATATATATATATATATATATATATATATACCGAACCTTTCATGCCAGCATGTCATGAAAGCGTTCCTAATCATTACTATTCACTATAGAAACAGCATCTGTACAATTACCGCCGTACAGACGACGTTAACATACATTATCGAAACAACGTATTCACGGGGTACCGCAAAATGCGGGGGTATTGTTGTTCATACCCTGCACCTAACCATATACTCCCAATGTAGTCAACCAAAGTTGGTACATTGGCAGCATCTCAAGTAGGCCACTGCTTGAGAAACAGCATTCGGTTCGCATCACCGACGGGAAGGCTAACTCCCCAGTTAGCTAAGGATCCTTACCTCCTTACCTCATCGTCGAAGGTGTCGTTACAGAATGTAAAATTGGGGTTGTGCATGAATTTAAGTTTTGACAGAAAAGTAATGCTGGTAGTTAGAGTTATATATATATACTATAGCCACCTGTACCCTTAATAAACATCACCCTAGGGCTTTACGTACTAAGCATAATCCTTAACGAATCCAACGCGGCTTTGCCAAACATTTCGTTGGTCAAACTTTTATACTGAAAGCATTTTTACGGTAAAATGTATCTCCAGAGTAACCTTATAGCTCTGATACCAGCTGTGGCAGAACCAACTTGAATTATACCGGCTCAAGTACGCGAGTCCACTCTAGAGGGCTCCAACGTGCTTCAAACGGTATAATCCCTTGGCCTGTCGGGTAGCGTCCCGATAAACCACCGATATAGGATCAAATAAGGTTACTTCACACGAATGTGAGTCCAGAGATACAGCCACCATCATATTTTACATCACAGGGAATTACATTACAAGAGTTTTCAAAAGTAGTACGAAGTTCCAAATTTATTAAAGTATTTACAACCGTTAAAGTTATGGTTTTTGGCAGCGGAAAACATACGCGATGATTTACAACACGTCGTCAAGACGGATGTCATGCTAAGCCCGGGCATGACATCACTCGGTATCATCAGTGTTGGTCGGGGATGGATCCCACTCCACGGACCAACCATCTGGAAGAGCACAGCGCCAAGATAGAGGAAGAGTAGGGTCTTCAAAGACATTACCTGAAAAACATATAACTAGCAAGGCTGAGTATACTAATACTCAGCAAGGCTTACCCGTTTCATGGTATACTTAGCCATGTAACTAGACTTATGAAGGCTTTTCAGGTTTTGGGTAGGGTTTTCAGCTGAAAAGCATCAAAGAGTAGGTCCTTAATTTCAACTTTTAGCTTTCAAGTTCTATATGATTATCCATTCTAGATGAGCACCTATAACTAATCAAGCATGGTAGAATCTTTAATCAAACATCATCTTTGATAATCATAAAGTTACTCTTGCTACTCTATGTGGTAAAGGGATCAAGCAGTCTCAATCTCCGTGAGAAACGGACGAATCCTCAATCGAATTTCAACCTTGCAAGGGTAAACCTAACTCACATGCTTGGAACATCCAATGATTGTTCCGAGCAACCGTTTGCCTTTCATTCCGACTCATGGATCAGAGCCACCACAAGCGACTGCAGGACCGTACGCATACCAATTGTGCAGGACATACGTCTGTAGCGCGACTACATGAACCCGTATTCCTGTCTGCCTTGCAGAACGTACTCCCGCACGTCGGTGCGTGAGAAAAACCAAATTACGAGTGGTGGGAGGTATGTCCACTTGCCGGGCCGATCGGTTACTAGGCTTACCGCTTACCATATTTCACAGCATGTGGCTAGTACTTTCAAATGCTTAGCCACCACTACCACACACTGCGACCTTATCAACTTTTATCAACATAGACGGGGCAAACTTCCAGGTCATGATATTGCATATGACCCCGTCCATGATCCTTATAGTGATTGCAAAATAATAAACACTCAACTCCTATATCGCGCGAGTGACAGGAAATCACCCGACTTCTATCGATCCTATTAGCAGAGCATCTATGCGATAAGGACTCAGGTACAGTACATTGGTTCCTAGGGTTCATGCATCTAGGGTTCCATGTCAACTCCTAGTCTAAATGCAAGATAGGATATATAAGTATAAAAATGGTAGTAAATTGAAATACTGGGTTATGCACCGGGGCTTGCTTTTACTGGTGGGGCTGGAGTCAGGGGATGTTAGTATTATTATCTTTCGAACTTTGGTTCGGGGCTTCAGATACTCCCTTGGTGATGTTCCCTTGGTCTTCAGAAATATCCTCCGCAGACTTCTGGGAGATCTCGTAGTTACTGTTTGCGGAAGTAGTCGTATCTACATGCAATGCAACATTACATTCAAAGTGTGCACATAAAACTATCTTAATTCACGATAAAGTTGTAATCCAATACTCATTTGATATATTACTCACATAACAACCAAAGGATCTGAAGCTATACTTAGACAGAGCTTTAGGGGGATACCTAATTAAGATCGGCTATTTGTTGAAGACTACAGCAGAGTCGATTGGGAACAACAGGGTCCAGCCGATGGAATCGGCAAAGGAGGGAGCTGTCTACTTTGCCTTAGGAAATCGGCTGATTTCCGTTTGAAAGAGAAATTGGCAGGAGCGGTCTCTGTGTATGATCAGAGGGGATTAGCCGATTTGGGTTCACCTGAGGTCAAACCGGCTGATATGGAGAGGAACGTTGAAGGTACAGGACTTTAAGGACAGAAAAAGGAAGGATCTTGCCGATTGGATTATCAGCATGTTTTTGCCTAACCGATGGTTGGTGTATCGGCTTGCCTTAGTTGACAAGGGTGCATGGTTTAGCCGATTGATGTGTTTTGGTCGTGCTTAACCGAGGCATGTCTACTGTGCTATCTTACTGCTCTAGGGTTGTGTACTTTGGCCTGTGTAGCCGATCGATAGGTGCATCGGGTTCCTAATTGATCGATGAAAGCATCGATTACTTTAGCAGAGGGGTGATTCCTAAAGCAGCTGTGTCTTAACTGAGATGTGCTTAAGTGTTATCCTAAGTAACTAGGTGTGGTTGTAACAGCTCGATTACGTCATCACAATAATCAATTGACGTACAGCCGATGGGGTCATCTAAACCGGACTCGCTATAAGAACTAGGTGGAGCAAAGTACTAATATCGGACTAGGCTGATGAGATCACAAGTGTGGAGTTAGACTGAAGAGTATGTGGCTGATGGGCTTGTGTCGATGAGGATATGTTTTACAGATGTGCAGCCGATTGGAGTGTGGTTGAGGTATGTGATCGACCGGTATATAGCTGATTTCTTAGCCGATAAATCGGTTGATAGAAATGTGCGGATAAGGATGGGAAAACTAAGGATTGATCAGCCATATTTGACCGATATGAAAAACAACTAGAATCAGCTTAGATCAGCCGATAGCAAGAACCCTAAGATCGTGTGTGCATCTCCGATACATCGACTATGTGCAGCCGATATTAGAAAAGAATTGTATCGGCAGTAGCCGATATTAGAAACATAACAACCGTAGCAGCTAACTAGCCGATGGTAGAAGCATATCAAAAGAAATGCATCGGCTGACAGCTGTTACACAGAAACATCATAGACTCAATTGAAACGGATGCTTAGCGGCTGAGCTGATAGCCGACGCTGAAGCATAGCTGCAGAGATGTATTAGCCAAGCAGCAGATACACATGAACTAACAAGGATCCTTATACAAAAAGGACCTTAAGGAAACGGCAATCAAAACAAGGACAAAGTCTTGATGGCAGGGATATGAGCACTCGTGTGAAATTATTAACTAGATATCACACATTTCCACTTGAGACATACATCCTATGATTTACCTTTCAGCTACAACACATGCATATAACCTAAGGTACAAATAAAGCACTCATTGCTTAATATTTAACCTAGACCACAAATCAAAGACCTTCAGCTCAAGATCACGACATAAAACATGCAGATTTTGACCTAAGGACTCAAACAAAACTGATTTTGTATTTTTATGAACTTCTTACGAATTTCTATGGAATGCAGAAGTTCACTGATTAAGTAAAGAAAGCTCTGGAAATTTTACAGAGAACACTCTAGAACTTTCTAAATCGAAGCAATTAAGTCCCTGGTCGGGGAAAACAGAGAATAGGAAGAAGATGACGACGTTCCGATAAAGGAATCGCCGGCACTAGGAAGATTCAGTGGGTCATTGCAAACCTTGGGGTAGCTTTGATTGTGGAGGAGAATGGGTGGAAAGTGAATTCCCATGGCGAATAGGATCGGCGGTGAGAAGTGCTCGACGGTGACGAGGTTCTGTGGGTGACGAAGAAGCTTGCCAGGGGATTGCAGTGGGTGGAGGATGACTGGAGGAATACTCCCCACGGTGACCCGTGGTGACGGTGGTCGGTTGAGCGATCAACGAGGGGTAGGAACTGCTGGACGTCGTGGACCCCTGACGAGACGATAGAGCCGGATTGGTTCGCTATGCTAACTCCTCCGTGAACCTCAAGGTCATCCTGCTCACGGGCTGAGCCTTCTCTGCTCGCGCGCGTGTGCTGCAGAAACACGGCCGGCACACCCGCGTAGCCTCCTGCAGGACCGCCACGCCTGGTCGCACCTCCTACGCGCTGTTCCCATTCTGCTCTCACACCATTGGCCCTTAACCTGCTCGCGCGTGGCCTGTTGCCTTGCACGCGCACTCGCCTGCGGAATCGAGCCGAGCCGGCACCGGCAGAACACTCCCGCACGCACTTGCAGACACGCCAGTCCAATTCCGCCCGGACCTCCGGGTCCTGCAACTCCGCCGTCCTCTCCACCTGCTGTGACGCCATCAGGGCCGGCCTACCACCGCCGCCGGTCTTGCGCTGCGCGTCGAACCCGCGCCGCATTGCTCCTGCCTCGACCTCCGCATGGGTGGAGGGAGCTCGTCGTGCCTGGCTGCACCGCGGCACTCAGCCACCCCTACTCTAGGCTCTGCGCGCCCGACCGCCTCGTGCCACTGCGCAGCTTCTCCTTACGAGCTCGCCGCGCTATAACCGCCCCCTCTGCCTCCGCGAGGGCCGTGGTCTGCCTGCATCAGGGCCGCGCCTTCCGCTACCGCCCACGCCAGGCCTCATCCGTTCTCCACGAGCAGCTCACAGTGCCGCCTGACGTCGTCCGCTGCCTTCTCCTCAACGGCCTCCGACGCCCTCCACATGCGGCCCCACTGCCCCCGTGCGGATCCACCCGCAGCCGCCGCGCTGCAGCTCCTCCCGCACCGCCCGTGACCTCCCTGCACACCGACCCGGTCGCGGCCTGAGCTCGCCCAGCGGGGACACCGCCCTGCGCTGCACGCCGCCGCCCTGAGCTCCGCTCCAGCGCCGCCAGTCCCGCACCCGCACACGCACGCCTGCACGCCGTCGTCCTGCACGCCGTCGCCCTGCACGCCCGTGTGTCGCAGCCGCTAGCTGACTACCCCAAGCCGGCCCTTCCGCAGCGCGAGGCCCGCCGGCGCCGCAGCTCCACCCGCGCGCGCGCCTGCGCGCCGCCGCTTGCCGGGGCAGGAGCGCCCCAGGCGCCGCCAGCGCTACGCCCGCACGCCGCCAGCGCCACGCCCACTCCTGCGCCGTCCGCGCGCCCTGGGAAGGAGCGCCCCAGGCTCACCCGCCCACATCTGCGCCGCCGCCTGGAGGACTTCACCCACGGGGCCCACCGGCCTACCGCCCGCCGACGTCCGCTCGCGCGCGCCTGCGCCGCGCCCGCGCGCCGCCACTCCGCCGCCACTCGCTCGGGGCCGCCCACGCCAGCGCGCCTGCGCGCCGCCGCTCCGGCGCCGCCCGCGCCGCGCGCCCCGCTCGGATCCACGCCGACCCGAAGCGAGCAGAGGGAGGGAGGCCGGGGAAACCCCCAGAAGAAGCGCCGCCGGTGGAACGGATGAGATGCCAGAGAGAAGAAAAACGGAGAGGTGAAGTAGAAATAGGACTTCCCAAGGACTTATGCAAAAATCTAGAAAATTGCAGGGACCTCTTGGTAAAGTAAAATTTCACATTAATCTAAAATTCTAATGAGGAAATGCCCAAAATGAAAGATGGAGAGTTTTTCAAACTCTACAACATTTCTTTAGGGTCCAAGTTCAAAAACCCAAAGCTTATATCTTTACACGTTAAATTTTGAACAAAGGTTGGATTTGAATTACTTTTATCCTAAAGAGTGTAACTTCATAATATATAATATTTAGGACTTAGATGCAAGCATTTATGACATATCATGATGACGGGATAGACACGTCATAAGGACTGGATAGACATGTCATAATGACTTGCACCTTTTTACACTTTAGCCCTGAGTAACTTTTGAAACTTACTTTTGTAATTCGACTATTTGCATAAAAGGACTTGTACTTTTGTAAAATTATATAAACATCCTTATTTTCACAACTTTACTCAAATTTTTACACAACTCAGCATAAATACAATTTCTTTTTTTACAGGGGGTAAAGTGTGAAAAATATGTTTGCAAAACCATCCTTCACTTATTCTGAAATTACTTTTCATCTAATACATTTTGCAAAAACAACCCTAGGTTTTTCTATAATTATAAAAATACCCTTTTTATGTGCATTTAAATTTTTAAGAACTTCACATAAACACACACAAACCTTACACTAACAAGCACATACTTCACACTAACAAATTATGTGTCTAGCTTACAGGTACTTGAACTGTCACACTATATACCCCATCTAGAGTTCTAGACATCCATATGCAGGCTTGCTGGCCGTTATCATGCGGTTAAGTTGGCCAATCGAGAGGGTTCAATTCCCTGCAGGTGCGTACACGACAGTGAATGAACCCGAAGATGTATCTACACAGCAACAATCGTTTCGCAGAAGAGTGAACCCTGGTGCTTTATTTAGGGCAAGCAATAATGTGGGGAATGTTTTATTGGCCTGCTTGTTACTTGAAGAATTCAGTTTAATTTGCAGATCGATAATCATACAAAGATATGAAGTGTTTGCAGGTCATCATCACATCCATTAGCAGCCATGTTTGCAGCGAGGGAGCGAGCTCGGGCATCAGCAAGTGGAAATAATTGAAATCCATTTTAACTGCATCTAAAAATCGTACCGAGTACGATGACTAGATCTAGATGGTGTCATCAGCATGGGCAGTGGGACGAGTTGGACGGTCGGAGCAAAGGGCTCATGCTTCGGACGGTGCCTGCCTGCTGTGTGACATTAGATGGAAGTGCAATGGGAGGGGTAGCACGCACTGATTGGCACTGATTAGCAGAACAACAGGATAAGGAAGGAGGAGATGAGTGACTGTCCCAAGGTCAAGCCTCACTGTACGATCGAGTTTCCCGCCGTATCCGTATGCTAGCTGCTATCAAATTATTACAAGGGAAAAAAGGCATAAGAGAAGCAATGTACGCCATGCGACTCCGATTGATCCCCATAAACAAGGATCATCTTTTATGAAGTGGTTCTGAACGAAACTGAACAGATCATCGATGGCGACGAGAGGTTGGAGCTAGCCATCGATCGTCCATGACAAACAGCCAGACACTTGGGACAGCGATAATAATACGGCCACGCGTAAACATATGGCTTGTTACTGGCGGTAATACTCCACATAACCTTCTCCATCTCAAGAGAAGTACTATTTCACATAACAAAATCATTTGAAGATGTTGTTGTAACCCCTAACACGATCTGCAAGGAAGGTGCTAAGCAGCATCGAGAGAAGCACTGACAAGTAGTGTCCCCAGTTTGTGTTTGGCTCCTGCAGACCGTGTAGTGAATCAGCCAATGCAAACAACATTTTTGTCAACCAGACAGTTGTATCTCAAAAAATCTCAAGACAATAACAGGTGTTGTACATAAAAAAGCTTGTGCTACTTAAAACGAAGTGTGTTTAACAGATTTCATATGAAGCACAAAACAGTTCAATCTAGCAATGAGTGAGGGAGGGAGGGAGAGCAGAACCATGCACAATTAGAAATCAAGCTAAACCATTAACATATAGCATATACATAACTTGGATTGAGCTGGAACGAAGAAAAATATTTATTATCTTATAAATGAAATATACTTAAATGCAGATAGGTAAAAGAAGTGATCAAATTGAGTTTGAGAGTAATTTAAGTAGTTATTACAGTTTCAATTGCAATGTAACTATAAGCTTTGTGTCATGTAATGCCTTTTGTTTCATTGTTACCTTTGTTATTTAGCAAATGGTTGCATTCAACTTGCATTTGCAACTCTTTGCTAATTGTTCCCTACCTGGCCCGTCATAGTCCCAAATAGTACATTGTTTTGTATTTGTGGAAAACACACTAACCACCCTAAAACCTGTAACTTAAAGTAGATTTATTCAAGCATCGCTGTCCCAAGTGTCTGGCTGTTTGTCATGGACGATCGATGGCCAGCTCCAACCCCTCGTCGCCATCGATGATCTGTTCAGTTTCGTTCAGAACCACTTTACAAAAGACGATCCTTGTTTATGGGGATCGGAGTCGCTTCGCGTACGTTGTCTCTCTTATGCCTTTCTTCCCTTGTAATTACAGCGATGTGCGTGACGAGAATGTTTCATTGGTTTTGTTACTTGAAGGATTCAGTTTGCAGATAATCAAACAAAAGTGTTGGACGCACTCTGTAAATTCCATAATCTGAAAAACAGTGCAGGCCTCCTTTCGTGCAAGTTTCATTCCATTTTCCTCGTTTTCGCAACAAAAAGGGAAAAAAAAAGGTTTGATCCCCCAGTGGAAAGTCTATGCGAGCTCTTAGAGTTCCAAACTGGCAGACATGTAAAGCTTGCGTTCCACATCGAACCGATTACTCTCTCAGTTTCAAGGCAAGGCGCCGTACCTGGAGATTAGAGCACGTTAAGTCTTGGTCACTGAGAACTTATACTTTGAAGTAGATAAGCTTATACCAATCCATCATAACCTCTCCACCAGCAACTGCAACGCAAGAACAAGATGGAAGCAGATCCACCACACGCACCTCCTGCTCCGGCCCGGCCCTGCACGTCCGCGCGACGCCCGCGGTCCAGCTCGGCCAACTGTCCTGCCACGCGTGTGATGCAACTTTTTTTTTGCGAGAAAAGAGTGATTATATTAATCACACAAGGAACTACAATCAGATTTGAGTAGCTCGGTTACACAAGATGGAGCATTTTCTCTCCACACAGCACAATGCACCGTTCTCTTTGCTAATTCAGCTAACTCATAAGCAACTCTATTGTATTCTCTTGAGCAACAGCTCTGGGAGTAAAAACTGCAGGCCTGAATCTCTTTTAAAATGTACGTGTTCAGGTATCTTTCCTCTTGCTGCACTGCTAAGGAAGCTACGATTGAAGCACAATCTAATTCAAGGATCAATGGATCATAAGTTTTCTTACCCATTCCACAGCGCACTTCAGACCTTCCAAACAGGCTAATGCTTCAACCTGTTATGCAGATTGCCAGCTTGGTAAGATACTCCAGAAGAATAAAATGACACATCCTCCATGGCCCCTGACAATTCCTCCAATACATGAAGCTCCAGTTGCTTTCTGAAAAGCCTCATTGTAGTTCTCCAATGTAGCAAGTCCATAACATGCTAATCTCCATGCAAAAATCTGAACTTTTCCCGGTATGGGGCTTGTCCATATGTTCCCCACAGCTTACAGCTGCCATTAGCCCACGAGCTTGTTGAACAAATGCCGCTATCTTCCAATGACAGATGTAGAGCAGGTCGATAAGCGATGCGCACTGAATATAGACCATTCTGGAACGACCGCTTCACCATGTGGGCCTCGTCGCGTTCGCCTTCACTGGATACCTCACCGGCGCGCCGTTCATCAACACATAGATTCCCGCCACGGTCACGCGTAGAGTTGGACCACGTGTGATGTGAATTGAATTTGTACATGAAACCCAGTGAGGTTCTCATGTACTGTCCTTATGCATCAACTAGCTAGGAAAATTCAACATATTATTCCAAACATATTGCAGGCCTCCGATCCTACAAGCTTCATTTTGTCCCTGTTTTCGGAAATCCAAACAGAAAAAGATTCAGTTTTTACTAGAAAATCTATGCGAGTTCTTGTGTTCCAAACTGGCAGCCGCATAAAGCTGGAGTGAAAATTGTCTTCAGCCTGCCATATTGAAATAACTTGATTATTACTTGAACTGAATACTCCGTCAGTTTCAAATGCAACACTAGGTTTTGATGATATAGCCCTTAGACACATCCTTGAAATCCTCCAGCAACATGAACTTCTTTGAAATCCTCAGCTAATGCCTTGGAAATTGAGCATTGGGGTTGTGGAGTTGGCAAAATAATTTTTCACTTATAACAACTCTCTTTGAGGATCATATATGAAGTTGAGTGAACTAGGGAACCAACCTTATTACAGCTGAGTGGATTTAAGCTGTCTCATCAAAAAGTACAACACAAACATACATGACTACGCTTGTTAAATACTTATACATTACTAATACATATGATTGCAAAGCCATACTTCTATGTGGTAGAAGGATCTGAATATGATTGCCAATGCAAAACCCACGCCAAAGCCCAAGCCAGCAAAGAGGAAGAAAGTGATGGCATCAAGTCTGTCCTGCCACAAAGTATTAGGTTCTGGAACCGATGTGCTTTGGGTGATTGAATCTGGACCAAGATTGTCACATTGCTTGTAAAGCTGAATTCCACATAGGCCAGCATTGCCTTCAAACGAGCTGCTGGGAAATATCAAGAATTGGTTTCCCTGTGGTAATCTTCCTGTCAAGTTGTTGTATGAAAGGTTCAACCAGGAAAGAGAAGTTAGAGAGGTAAACTCCTGTGGAATTTCTCCGGAGAGAGTGTTGAAAGAGAGATCCATTGATTCTAGCCTCGTTAAGTTGTGAAGTTGTGATGGAATTTGTCCTGTGAAGTTATTGTGCGACATGTTAAGCCCATGAAGTGAAACAAGCCTTCCAATTGAACCCGGAATGGAACTCTCAAATGAGTTATTTGACAAATCAATTAGTTTGAAAGAGGTTTGGATTTTGGTGACACTTAAAGTGGCATCTTTGAATGTGATAGTGATGCTATCTTGATATGTCCCTGTTGCATTTGAAGAGTGCTCTAATATCTGCCCCACATCACTGCTGATATTCATCATTGATATAAAATTATCAAACCATTTTGAATGCAAGTCACCAGAGAAATGATTGGAGGCCAAATCCAATATTTGCAAACTTCTGAAGTGTTGGTAGACACTGTGGAGATCCCTTATAGTGCCATAGAGTTGGTTAGATCTAAAGACAAGAATCCGAAGATTTGGGAGAGTGCCCATCCATGATGGAAATGAATCGACGATCTGATTATTACCAACATCAAGAACCTCTAAATCTTGGCAATTTGCTAGAGATCTAGGTACCACACCTTCAATTCGATTTCCATTCAAATCAATTGTCTGAAGCTTACATCCTTCTCTAATATTTTCAGGAAGCATGCCATGTAATTTGTTTTCTCTTAACTTCAATATGCTCGTCAGGTCAGCTTTTTCCATAAGACAGGATGGAATTGGTCCACAAAAGTTATTGTAAGATAGGTCCAAGAACTCAAGGTTGTTTAAACTACAAACTGAAAGTGGTATATGGCCACTCAATTTATTTTTTGACAAATTGATACTGATGGCATTTCTAAGATACCTGCCAACAAAGTTAGGTTCAATCGAAGAGAATTCATTATTTGAGTAATCCAAAAAAATTAGTTGGGATGGAGTTGATGGTATCAGTATGCTTCCTTGAAGTCCATTAAAACTAAGATCAAGAGCACTTAAATGTGTCATCTGTACAATAGGAGACTTCTCTAAAGTAGTAAACATGTTGTGTGAGAGGTTCAAACTAACAAGGCAGTTCTCCCATACCCAACTTGGTATGGCCCCTTCGATTTGGTTATTCGAAAGATCGAGAGCTCGAATAGTGTCAAGAAATTTTAATGATGCCGGAATTCTTGTAAGGTTGCAAGATGTAAGGTATATGTGCTGGATTTTAAGGGAATGGGAGAATATCGTATCACCTTCTTTTTCTATGACTGATATCATATTGTTACCCAGGTTAAGATGGGTGAGATTTCTCAACCTCCAGATAGAGCCAAGTTCTACGGTGCCTGTCAATTTATTTGAGCCAAGATCGAGACTTCGAAGATTCGTAAGCTGAAAAAATGATTTGGGTATTGGGCCTGTCAATTGATTATATCTTAAAAGAATATCCCTCAATGGTGAGGATAAAGGAGCAGGAATGTCTTCCAGGGAGCCAATAAGCTGATTATGTACTAAAAAAAGCCGTTGCAGGGCTGGAAGAGCGAACAAGGACTTTGGAATTTTTCCTGCATGTAACGGTAGAAAACCAGTCAGAATGCTGCATACTTTATTAATGCCTTTTTCCACAGAAGCGCTTGTGCGAACTTGAAACAAATTAGTATCTCTGTGACTCTGTCCATTGGAGCTAAATATATCAGCGTTCATCACCTTTTCGGAACAGACAAATTGATAATGCTTAAATTAATATATAACCCATCCATATTTCTTCAAAAGAAAAACTGCCCAAATTTAAATTTGGACATGTTTATACCGTATAGTTTATTTGCTGTTTCTATATAATTGGTGTTCCAAAAAAAACTTGGCACTAAAAATCTCGCTTCTTAATTGAATCACAATAAATAAGATCCAAATAACTCAAAACCTAGCATGACAGATAGGTCACATTTTTAAAAAAAAATGGATGGCAGCTTCATATTTTTCTGATTTAAAATAAATTAGTTTTGAATTTTTAAATAGAACTATAATTTTTTATTTTTAGAAAATGAAAAACCACCTTTCAAACCACAAAAAACTTAGTTGTATAGGTCAACAATCGCATGGTCTTTAGTGTTGGGTTTTGTAGTTTAGGGTAGAAACGTCCGTACTCCTACCTTATTCATATGTTTTTCTAATCCCATTATTTGTTACCCCATTGACCCATTGTTTCAAACAAGCCTTGGGCCACAGAAAGTGCAAACAACATTAACTCAATCTATTTTGTATACATTTTACAATAAAAGTTTTGGTGCTACAAGTGATTATATATGCTAAAGTTGATTTCTCGTTGAGAGAACCTTTAATTGCCATGTAAAGCAGTTCAAAATATGAAAAGGTCTGTCCAAAATAATTAACATATTCCTTGTTATATTATGCAATCTACCCATTATTGTATAAATGTATCTGAAATATATCTAGGATGAGAGAGAGAGAGAGAGGCAAGATGGCTAAAAAAACTAAAAAAATAATTGATATTAGTTATGGAAGACCCAAGTCGTGTGCTCAGGTTAAAGGCCTCGCACCATTGAAACTGCTAAACTATGGAAATTGGTCAAAGACTCAAAATGAACAGAACATTGTTTTTTCTTTCTCAACATTGCCAAAATTTAAAGCCTTTTTCTTGTTTCCTGAAGGTTGCTCCGTTGATTTCATAAGTTACTAAAATACGGGATTTCCTATTCACTTGAAGTCTGTTATTATTTTGTTAAAGGTATCTGCATGGCATGTCATAAAGTAGGTGTAAGATCTATCTACAGTTGAAAAAAAAGAAAAAAAAAGGATATCTAAGAAGAAAGCAGTCGGGATATGGTCTAACCTCCTATGTGAGAAGACCAGACCACCAGCTTCTCAAGTTGGATCAAGTTCCCAATTGTTGAGGGTATTGGTCCACAGAAATTGCAATCACAGATGCTTAAAAAGACCAACTTTGTAAGATTGCCTATCGACGATGGCATTCTCTGCTCCGAGAAGTCACAGTTCCAGAACTTCAGTTTGACCAATTTTGTAAGATTTCCAATCTGGTACGGTATTGGCATGGAGAAACTGCAATTCACTATTATCAAACTTTCCAGCGTTGTCAGTTTGCCGATCCAAGTGGGAATCGATTTAGAGAAGTCATAACCATCAAACATTAGGTGTGTCAATTGGGTAATATTGCTGATCCAAGATAATATCGGATTCTTCGTATCTGGTCCCATGAGTTGCAGGTCATCCAATAATGGAAGCTTAGATATCAAGAGGGGAGTTCGTCATCAATGCCCATCATATTAAGCCCCAATGTCTTTACATACTCAAGATTGCCAAACGAGGATGGCATGTCACAAGAGAAATTGGTCCCGGCTAGATTTAGTGTTTCCAAATTATTTCCAGCTGGGAAGTGTGTTAACCTCACAGAAAGCATGGGGTTATCAGACAAATCAAGCGTCCTCAAACTTTTTAGTTAGAAGATTTTTGTTGGAAAATGCCCTTCAAACTTATTGTATCCCAAGTTGATCGTCGTAAGTGAGCGAAGCCTTGAGAATGAAGGGTGAATAGGACGTGATATATAACACCCAAACAAGCTAAGAACCTGTGTAGCTGGGGAACGGAGTTTGCTAAAACAGTGGACCAAGTCGATCCACTGCTAGATAAATCCACGAAATCAAGATAAAGCTCCCTCAAATTGCTCATATTTGCCATGAAGGTTCGGAAACTTGGCCACTCAAAATGCAAATTATCATTACCAGACAAGTCAATGGTGACAAGGTTCTTGAGGCAGGCAATTCCAATTGGGATCTGACCTAAAAAATAGGTGCACGAGAGGTTGAGGTGGATGATATCCGTGAGCAGCTCGAACCCAGAAGCCGGGAGCGAGGCTCCCCTAAAGTCATTGAATGCAAGGCTGAGGTTCTTGAGAGAGGTGAGGTTGAAGAGCGCAGGATCAAGCCGACTGCTTGTCAGGTCGAACTCACTGAGGTCAAGAGAAATGACTCTTCCGAAGGCCACGTCACAGGTGACGCCCTCCCAGTGGTGGCAGCAATCTGTTCTAGCTTGCCATGATGGTAGGCTGTCACCCATGAAGGAAGCTTTTAGCTGGAGGAGGGAAGAAGCCTGATCCGGCAGGCAAGGCGCTGCGGTGCTAAGCTTGAGGAGGCATGCTATGAACAAGTGCATAAGGCTGTGGAGACGTTACTTTGTGGGAGCCATTTCGCTACTGGTTTGCAGTTTCCAGCAAGTTACAATTTATGTGACCGATTATATTATATAGGATAAATCTGGGTAGTGTAGATATTTCTATTCTCTGGTTATTCTGAACCATGCATTCCGATCGCTGTCTGCTGACTCGAGAGGAAGACTAGTGAACCGGAGCCATAGAAATTCGCGTGGAAGTAGTATTGACCACAACTATAGTTAGGAATCTTTATCATTATTTTAAGGTAATGACTTTACTACATCCGGCCGTAATTTTATTTGTTGGTACGCACGCTTTACATCGATTGGCTCACACCGGAGTGGGAGATTCTTGTCTCCTACGACAGCACACGCACGCGCAAGTAATTTTAAAACTTAAAAAAATTATAGTTCGTGAACCGGCCATCAAATTCAAATTCTGATTGCACAACTATATTTCTTTCAAAAAGATCTTCAAAATAAGACGTCACTCGCATATGTTTCGATAATATTTTTGAAAGACACAAAAATTGCTTATATAGAATAGAAAATTACCAACATAAACTAGTAAAAATGATCAATTAATTTGCTAAAGTTGCCTATCACTTATAATGCAATAAACATCAACCTAACCCAACAAAATTGTTGGGCATCATTCTCTAATAACACCATCCAATCTATCTTCTCAAAATCAATATCAATATTCACTTAATTGAACTTAGGTGAGTCAAGCAACATTTCGTAAAGCCATAAGCAATTTTTACAAAAGTCATAAGCAAATTATAATACACTAAAAGATATTTTCTCACATGAAAAATAATATAGAGGTATTATTGAAACATAGTGGTGTGGGATCCTGTTTTAATGCTCTAATTGAAACGAGCGCAACTGTGTCATCAGATTTTGATTTGGATGCTCGATTTTGAAAGTATGATCTTTTCTGTGTTTGAAATTGTGTGCATGCACATGCATATCCGTTCTCTTTCTTCTTCTCACATACGCATGCACGTATTGATATCATCCGTCCTTTTTCTTTTCTCTCTCCATCCCTCTCATGCATGTAGATATCTAGTGTGTTTGCCCCATGCTGGTTTGATCTATATGAAAAAAGACGGCCGTATCAACGGTTATAATACGGCCGCCGTAAATTAGCAATATCTAATGAATTATATTGTATAACAAAGAAAATAATATATTTTAAAGTAATTTTAAGATAAATCTTTATATATGATTGATTAAATTATCAAACTAAATATTCCAAAAGTTATTAATAGTTAGATTTTTCAATGGGTTTATTGGAATCTTGTTCAAAACACCATCTTTTGTAGGCTGGGAGAGTAATACTTAACTGAAACTTGAAATGGTAAAAAAATAAAGGAACAGATGGATTACAGGATGAAAAGGGTACTCAGTAGTCGACCTCACTGCACCGTACGTGATACAGGTAGGCGTCATCTCCAGAGTTGGGCAGAGGGTGGTAAAAGATTCTAAATTTTAGTTTAGATAATCTAAGGGAATGAGACTCTAATTTTATTTAATTATATGCTAAATATATATAAAGATCAAGTTGGATTGCGTTACCATCTCCGGTTGGGCTGCAGCGTTGCACTCGAGCGGAAGGTCACGAAGGTTTGGTGATTGATTGCGAAAGATGTGTGGTGCGTGGACTCGCACGAGTCAAGACTCGGGACCTCCGCCGTGTGCGACCGGGCGACCCTACTTCCGTCGTTATCATGCAGTTAAGTTGGCCAATCGAGAGCGTTCCCAGGTGCGTACGCAACAGTATCAGTCAACCACTCAATCGGGTCGGTCAACGCTAGCTGTCAGTGAGAAGTGACTACTGACTGTGTTGTTCGGAATAAAAGACTACCGAAAATTATTCGATTGCACATGAAAAACTTCGAGATTAGGATCTCACCCAAACCAGTATATTTGGTGTCTAGGGAAGAATTTCTAAAAGGTTAATTTGCTCAGATCTTCAGACTCCTGCACAAGCATAGTGTCAGTATGCCTCATGGTGAGTTGGTGACAGAGAAGTATTCGTATAGCTGGTTGGTTCTAGGGAGAATAACAATACTTCTAATTAGTTACCACGAATTACTGAAACACCCTTCTTGGACGAGCCAACTGCTGCGACCTCGGCTTCAATGCAACACTTGGTTTCGGCAAGTTCTCTTTCCAGATTAGCCCGTGCGGCGTACATTCAATTGGGGGATCTCGTCGTCAGCTAAATTCAGAATAAACAAAGAAATACCCAGTATCATGTTGGAACAAGATATTGGGTAATACAATGCAATTGGCGGGTAGTTTTTACTTTGTAGAAACACAATTAGGGTAGTTTTTGTTGACTATAATATTTTGTTGACAACTTTTTTTAAAGCTTTGATTGACAAGTTTCTTTAGACACGAATATTTTATTTTTATATTGGTGAGCCCGCAGTTTGCACCAATTGATTGTCTCAGGAAACAGGCCCACCAATTGAACCCATTTCGCACACTCACAATTCGAAAGGACGTGCCAGTTGAAACCGGTTAACACAATGGGCCAGAACAAACTTGGCCTGTTACAGTTTGGTCAGGAAATTTATTATTTACAACAAGTCTTAGCGGGCTATAGGATTTAGCCGCAGGGTGCTCGAAACGCTATTAGCGCCACTAGTGCTATTTTGTACTGCGGTGGTCATAGCTAGATTTAGTGTTTCCAAATTATTTCCAGCTGGGAAGTGTGTTAATCTCACAGAAAGCATGTGGTTACCGGACAAATCAAGCGTCCACAAACTTTTTAGCTGGAAGATTTTTGTTGGAAAATGCCCTTCAAACTTATTGTATCCCAAGTTGATCGTCGTAAGTGAGCGAAGCCTTGAGAATGAAGGGTGGATAGGACCTGATATATAACACCCAAACAAGCTAAGAACCTGTAGCTGGGGAACGGAGTCTGCTAAAACAGTGGACCAAGTCGATCCACTGCTAGATAAATCCACGAAATTAAGATAAAGCTCCCTCAGGTTGCTCATATTTTTCATGAAGGTTTTGAAACTTGGCCGCTCAAAATACAAATCATAATTACCAGACAAGTCAATGGTGACAAGGTTCTTGAGGCAGGCAATTCCAATTGGGATCTGACCTAAAAAATAGGTGCACGAGAGGTTGAGGTGGATGATATCCGTGAGCCGCTCAAAACCAGAAGCTGGGAGCAAGGCTCCACTAAAGTCATTGAATGCAAGGCTGAGGTTCTTGAGAGAGGTGAGGTTGAACAACGCAGGATCAAGATGACTGCTCGTCAGGTCAAACTCACTGAGGTCAAGAGAAATGACTCTTCCGAAGGCCACGTCACAGGTGACGCCCTCCCAGTGCTGGCAGCAATCTGTTCCAGCTTGCCATGATGGTAGGCTGTCATCGACGATGGAAGTTTTTAGCTGGAGGAGGGAAGAAGCCTGATCCGGGAGGCAAGGTGCTGTGGTGCTAAGCTTGAGGAGGCAAGTTTTGAACAGGAGCAGAAGGTTTGCAGTTACAATCTGGACAGTGTAGATATTCTTCTGTTCTCTGGTTGTTCTGAATCATTCTTTCCGATCGCTGACTGCTGACTCGAGAGGAAGACCACCAATGAACTGGAGCCATATATAAATTTGCATGGAAGTAAATACTTGACCGCAACAATAGTGTGACCGATTATATTATATAGGATAAATTTGGGTAGTGTAGATATTTCTATTTTCTAGTTGTTCTGAACCATGCATTCCTATCGCTGTCTGCTGACTCGAGAGGAAGACTAGTGAACCGGAGCCATATATAAATTCGCATGGAAGTAAATACTTGACCGCAACAATAGTTCAGAAATCTTCTATTATTAGATTTTGATTATGTTTAGTAGAAAAAAGACGTTAAAGGAAAGAAGTCCCTGCATTTACTCTAAAAATACATAAGTTGACTATTATGATCCCGCAACAGTGTAAATTAAACCAGTTAGTTCACGTCAAATACAACTACTCCCCCGGTCTTAAAAAAAGGTGTTTCGGATACCATAGCTAGAGCCACTAATCTTAGTAAATTATACTATATAAACAAAGAACATACTGTATTTGAAAGTGCTTTTAAGATAAATCTTTATAACTGATCGATACAATTTTCAAACTAAATGTTCCAAAAGTTAGTTATAGTTTGATTTTCAATAGGTTTATTGGAATCTTATTCAAAACACCATCTTTTGTAAACGGGAAGATTAATTCGTAATTGAAACTCGAAATGATAAAATAAAGGAAGAGTTTGATTTGCATACAATTGGAAAGCAAAATATCTAATAAAGAGTACAAATAAATATGCATAGTAAAAATTAGAATTCATCTTAAAGACACAAAAGATTCCGCATCAAATAAGATATAGGATATGCAAAATTCATAATTATAGGTGGGCAAAATTATCAAACTAATTTCGATGGGAATTTAAGAACAATAAACAATCCAAATTCACATTAAATCCATTTAAACAGTATAATCTGTAAATAGGTTTTTAGATTAAGGAAGAAATCCGGTCTTGAACAATCACAAATGACTGTCTACGACCATAAGCAAAATCTGACCACAAAGTCAGATGATACACGAGTACTTGGACTCCAAGCCTCAAACTGAGGAACACAAAAATAATAAGAAAGAAAGAGACTAACAAATAAAGCTAAAGAAGAAACGAGAAAACAAAGACTAAGCTTGATCTTCTTCCATGTCTTGCTTCCAGCTTGTCTACTCTCAGTAACAATCCTTCACCCCTCTTGTCCGTGCACTTAGAAACAGCTAATGATGGATCACGACCACAGTACTGCAGGGCTTAACAACTCCATGGCGACGCTCCCAAGGGAGAAATGACGCTAATATCACCGCCGCCGCCTGAACCAACCTGGTAGTTCAAGGTTTTCACTCGGAGAAGAAAACAGCAAGATCCTTCCAACGACGCCTTCAAGAAAATTTAGCCACTAACTAGTTGAAATCCATTCCATAAGCACTTAAAAATTGAAAACATAATACGATCTGTGTTTTTCCTTTTGAGGGAACATTGTGGGGGGACGAAGGTGACGATGGGGACTCGCACGAGTAAAGAACTAAAGACTCAGGACCACCGCCATGCTGTGTGTGATGGGGCGATACTATATACCCCATCTAGAGTTCTAGACATCCATATCCAGGCTTGCCAGCCGTTATCATGCGGTTAAGTTGGCCAATCGAGAGGGTTCAATCTAGAGTTCTAGACAATCGTTTAGCAGAAGAGTGAACCCTGGTGCTTTATTTAGAGCAAGCAATAATGTGGGGAATGTTTTATTGGCCTGCTTGTTACTTGAAGAATTCAGTTTAATTTGCAGATCGATAATCATACAAAGATATGTAGTGTTTGCAGGTGATCATCACATCCATTAGCAGCCATGTTTGCAGCGAGGGAGCGAGCTCGGGCATCAGCAAGTGGAAATAATTGAAATCCATTTTAACTGCATCTAAAAATCGTACCGAGTACGATGACTAGATCTAGATGGTGTCATCAGCATGGGCAGTGGGACGAGTTGGACGGTCGTGTTAGACTATTATTACTAGGTGGATTATTTTCCTTGTTAGACTTGCATGCTACTGTTCTTGTACACGTGCATGTCTATGTTTAGAGAGTCCTGATCGGGTGGTCACCTTCCTATTTTACCGGATACTGTTTGTATGAGTCTGGTTAGAATACGGAAGGAGTCTCCTGGTATATATGTATTTGCCGATCCTCTCTCAATTGATCGATGATTCATCTATCATGGTATCAGTAGGGTTTGTTCCGAACTGTCGCTTCCGCATCTACTAGCCACGCCGCCACACCACCTAGACGCCATGGCCGACGACGATGCTGCTCCCACCGCTCGCCGTGCCTTGGAACAACGCGTCGCCGCGTTCACTCCTGAAGAGCGCCGCGAGTCTGCTCGCCAAGAAGTTGCGCGCCTGGAGGCCGCGCGCATCGAGGCCGAGCGCCAGGAAGCCGCGCGCTTGGAGCAAGAGCGACGCGTCACCGAAGCCCGTGCCATGGTCGTCGCCGGTGAGGTTGCCGCGGCCACCGCTGCTCTCCACGCCCAAGCAACGGCGATCCTCAACGTCAAGACCCTCGTCCCCATCGTTCTCGACTTCACGTCGCCGCACTACACCCGATGGCGCGGCCTCTTCCTCAACACTCTCGAGCGCTACGCGCTCGCTGATCATGTGCTTTCCGATGATGATCGCTCCGTCGACGCCATGTGGAAGCGCATGGATTGCACCGTCTTGTCTTGGCTCTATTGCACAATCAATCCCGAGCTCCTCGAGGTTGTCATGAACCGTGACGACGGTCCTCCCACTGCTCGCCTTGTGTGGCTTGGACTCGAGCAGCAGTTCATCGGGAACAAGGAGACCCGCGCCCTTCTCCTCGACGCCGAGTTCAGCAACTTCGTCCAAGGCAATCTGTCGATCTCCGACTATTGCCATCGCCTCAAGTCTATGGCTGACCAGCTTGCTGATCTCGGCGAACCTGTTCGTGATCGCACATTGGTGCTCAACGTCATTCGCAGCCTCAACGAACGGTTCTCCTACCTTGGTGCCCTCATTCAGCGCCAACGGCCGTTCCCGACGTTCGCTGAAGTGAAGTCTGACCTACGCCTCGCCGAGATCAACATGACAGCCAAGCACGCCCAGCCGCCTCAAGCCTTTGCTGCCTCAGCTCCTCATCCACCGCCACCGCCCACCACCGGCGGCACTGGCAGAGGTCGCAAACCGAACAACAGGCGCGGCGGCAAGAAGACTGGCGGCGGCGGTCCTGGCCACCTGCCGCCCACCGCGCCCTAGGCCGGACATCCGGCGCGGCCCACTCCAATGCCGCCCTGGCAGCCTGCCTTTGGTACCTTTCAAGCGTACTGGGCCGGCCCACCTGGTGTCCCGCCTCGCGCGCTTGGCCCACATAGACCGCAGACCTTCTACGCGGGCCAGTCAGTGCTGCCTGGGCCGCCTCTGACGGCGCCTCTACCCGCCGCCCCCGCTGGCGCCTCTGCCTGGGCCGCCTCCCCTGGCCCCCCTGCCGGGCCACACTGCTCCGCCAGGCTTCACCGGCCCACCGCAGGGCTGACTGACACACCCCGGCAGCTTCTCCTGGGACCCCAACATGCTGGCCTCCAACTTCAACACGATGACGCTTCAGCCACCGCCTACTCATGAATGGCATATGGATACAGGTGCTGAAACACACATGACATCAAACTCTGGTAACCTTTGCACCTCTCAACTCCCTTCTTTTTCTACTCCATCCAATATCGTTGTTGGAGATGGTTTCCTTTTACCTGTCACTCACACTGGCTCCGTTACTTTTCCTACCACTCGTGGTCCACTTCACCTACATAATGTTCTTGTTTCTCCACAACTCATTAAAAACCTCATTTCCGTTCGACAATTCACTATTGAAAATAGATGTTCTGTTGAATTTGACCCCTATGGTTTTTCTGTGAAGAACCTCAAAACCCGGAGCGTGATCATCAGGTGCAATAGTTCTGGCCCGTTATATCCTCTCCTGTCATCAGTTTTTTGGTCCTTAGCGCTTGCTGCTGGCGTCACTTCATCCACCCGTTGGCATTAGCGTCTTGGGCATCTTGGTCATGAGGCTTTGTCTAGTCTAGTGTCATCGTGTGCTATTACTTGTCATAAGAGTGATTCTGAAAATTTGTGTCATGCTTGTCAGTTGGGCCGCCATGTGCGTCTCCCCTTTCCCACCTCCAGTTCGCGAGCAATCAACAATTTTGATTTAATACATTGTGATCTTTGGACATCCCCTGTTCCTAGTATCTCTGGATACAAATATTATTTAGTTATTCTTGATGATTGCTCTCATTTTCTATGGACTTTTCCTTTACGGCTCAAGTCTGACACTTTTTCTACACTCACCCATTTTTTCGCCTATGTCTCCACCCAGTTTGGCGTCACCATTAAGAGCGTCCAGTGTGATAATGGTCGTGAGTTCGATAACTCATCCTCCCGCACGTTCTTTCTTACACATGGTGTCGCCCTCCGCATGTCCTGTCCTCACACCTCGCCGCAAAATGGCAAGGCCGAGCGCATTATTCGCACAACCAACAATATCATTCGCTCCCTCCTTTTTCACGCCAGCATGCCCCCATCCTACTGGGTTGAGGCTCTTCATACAGTCACATATCTTCTTAATCGCCACCCTACTAAGACTTTGGCCTCAGCTACACCTTTCTTCGCCCTGTTCCGAACCCAGCCTTCCTATGACCATCTCCGAGTTTTTGGATGTCGCTGTTACCCGAACCTTTCCTCCACAGCTATCCATAAGCTGGCACCTCGCTCAGCTGCCTGTGTCTTCCTTGGCTATCCCTCTGAACACAAAGGGTATCGCTGTCTTGATCTCTCCACCAATAGAATTATTATCTCCCGCCATGTGATCTTTGATGAGACTTCATTCCCTTTCTCCGAAGTCTCTTCACCTCCTTCATCCGACTTTGACTTTCTATCGGAGTTTGATGATGCACCTAGTATTCCTATTGGCGTCTCACGTGTTTCAGGTTCCTCGGCTCCTCGCACCGCTGCCCCTGTTGGCCCTTTGCCTCAGGTCGTTGCCAGCGGTGCCGCGACGTTCCCGGCCTCACCATTTACGCGGGTGGCTGGCATCTCTTCTGATGCGCCCCCCTCTGTGCTGTCCGGTGCTTCTCCCGAGGTGCCCCGGTCTCGTCCGCTCCCGCCACGGAGGCTGCTGCAGCTACCACCGCCCCGGCTTCATTTGGCAGCGTGTCCCTCGGCAACTCGCCGCCACTGGTCGAGCACCCGGCGCCCCCAATGCTGTTGCCGTTCAACCTCCAGCAAATGAGCACAGTATGGTGACGCGTGGCAAACGTGGTTTTCGTCAACCCAAGGTACCGTTTGATCTGCATGCTGCCCCTTTGTCTCCCATACCCAAGTCCTACCGAGTCGCACTAGCAGATACAAACTGGAGGGCTGCTATGACTGAGGAATTCTATGCACTACAGAAGAACAATACTTGGGACTTGGTTCCTCGTCCTTCTGGTGCTAATATTGTGACTGGCAAATGGGTTTATCGTCACAAGTTTCGACCAGATGGTTCCTTAGAGAGGTACAAGGCTTGCTGGGTTCTCCGCGGTTTCACTCAGCGCCCCGGAATTGATTTTGATGAGACCTTCAGTCCGGTTGTCAAACCTGCTACCATCCGTACAGTGCTTACAGTGGCTCTCACTCATAATTGGCTTGTCCATCAGCTCGATGTGAAGAATGCGTTTCTGCATGGCACCCTTGATGAGACCGTCTATTGTGTGCAGCCTGCTGGTTTCGTTGACAGCTCTCGGCCTGATCATGTCTGTCGTCTGAACAAGTCTCTTTATGGGTTAAAACAAGCTCCGCGTGCCTGGTACAGTCGGTTCGCTACTCACATTCTATCTCTTGGTTTTGTGAGTGCCAAATCTGACACGTCTTTATTCATATGTCAACATGGCCATGACACGATTTATTTGCTTCTCTATGTGGATGATATTGTGCTGACAGCGTCATCAGACTCTCTTCTCCAGTGGGTGATTGCAGCTCTACAGCTTGAGTTCTCTATGACAGATCTTGGCTCTTTGCATCATTTTCTCGGGCTCACGGTCACACGTCAGTCTGATGGCTTTCATCTTTCTCAGCGCCGGTACATTATTGAGGTTCTTGAGCGTGCTAATATGGCCGATTGTAAGCCTTGTTCTACTCCTGTTGACACGAACAGCAAGCTTTCGGGTACCGAGGGACCATCTGTTGCTGATCCGACTCACTATCAAGGACTGGCTGGAGCACTGCAGTATATCACCTTCACTCGGCCTGACATCTCTTATGCTGTTCAGCAAGTTTGTCTTCACATGCATGATCTTAGGGAACCTCATTATGCGTTGATCAAACGTATTCTCCGCTATCTGCATGGGACATTGGATCATGGTCTACGGCTTCGCCCCACGGATATCTCCATATTGGTTGCCTACTCTGATGCTGATTGGGCCGGCTGTCCTGACACCCATCGGTCTACTTCTAGGTATGCAGTTTTTCTTGGTGATAATCTTGTTTCCTTGTCATCGAAGCGTCAACCCACTGTATCCCGTTCTAGTGCTGAGGTTGAGTACCGAGCGGTAGCCAATGCAGTTGCTGAAACTACCTGGCTCCGTCAGCTTCTTCAGGAAATGCATATTCCTCTACAGAGCGCCACCATTATCTTCTGTGATAATGTCAGTGCAGTTTATCTCTCCTCGAACCCAGTGAATCATCAGCGTACTAAGCATATTGAAATTGATCTACACTTTGTTGGGGAACGGGTCGCGGCCGGTGCCGTTCGAGTGCTTCATGTTCCTACTTCTTCTCAGTATGCTGATATCTTCACCAAAGGATTGCCTTCATCGGTGTTCACAGAGTTCAGGTCCAGTCTGAACATTCTTCCCTGTGGCTGACCACGCTCAGACTGCGGGGGGTGTTAGACTATTATTACTAGGTGGATTATTTTCCTTGTTAGACTTGCATGCTACTGTTCTTGTACACGTGCATGTCTATGTTTAGAGAGTCCTGATCGGGTGGTCACCTTCCTATTTTACCGGACACCGTTTGTATGAGTCTGGTTAGAATACGGAAGGAGTCTCCTGGTATATATGTATTTGCCGATCCTCTCTCAATTGATCGATGATTCATCTATCAGGTCGGAGCAAAGGGCTCATGCTTCGGACGGTGCCTGCCTGCTGTGTGACATTAGATGGAAGTGCAATGGGAGGGGTAGCACGCACTGATTGGCACTGATTAGCAGAACAACAGGATAGGGAAGGAGGAGATGAGTGACTGTCCCAAGGTCAAGCCTCACTGTACGATCGAGTTTCCCGCCGTATCCGTATGCTAGCTGCTATCAAATTATTACAAGGGAAGAAAGGCATAAGAGAAGCAATATACGCCATGCGACTCCGATCGATCCCCATAAACAAGGATCGTCTTTTGTGAAGTGGTTCTGAACGAAACTGAACAGATCATCGATGGTGACGATTGGTTGGAGCTAGCCGTCGATCGTCCACGACAAACAGCCAGACACTTGGGACATCGATAATAATACGGCCACGCGTAAACATATGGCCTGTTACTGGCGGTAATACTCCACATAACCTTCTCCATCTCAAGAGAAGTACTATTCCACATAACAAAATCATTTGAAGATGTTGTAACCCCTAACACGATCTGCAAGGAAGGTGCTAAGAAGCATCGAGAAAAGCACTGACAAGTAGTGTCCCCAGTTTGTGTTTGGCTCCTGCAGACCGTGTAGTGAATTAGCCAATGCAAACAACATTTTTGTCAACCAGACAGTTGTATCTCAAAAAATCTCAAGACAATAACAGGTGTTGTATATAAAAAAGCTTGTGCTACTTAAAACGAAGTGTGTTTAACAGATTTCATATGAAGCACAAAACAGTTCAATCTAGCAATGAGTGAGGGAGGGAGGGAGGGAGGGAGAGCAGAACCATGCACAATTAGAAATCAAGCTAAACCATTAACATATAGCATATACATAACTTGGATTGAGCTGGAACGAAGAAAAATATTTATTATCTTATAAATGAAATATACTTAAATGCAGATAGGTAAAAGAAGTGATCAAATTGAGTTTGAGAGTAATTTAAGTAGTTATTACAATTTCAATTGCAATGTAACTATAAGCTTTGTGTCATGTAATGCCTTTTGTTTCATTGTTACCTTTGTTATTTAGCAAATGGTTGCATTCAACTTGCATTTGCAACTCTTTGCTAATTGTTCCCTACCTGGCCCATCATAGTCCCAAATAGTACATTGTTTTGTATTTGTGGAAAACACACTAACCAGCCTAAAACCTGTAACTTAAAGTAGATTTATTCAAGCGTCGCTGTCCCAAGTGTCTGGCTGTTTGTCGTGGACGATCGATGGCTAGCTCCAACCCCTTGTCTCCATCGATGATCTGTACAGATTCGTTCAGAACCACTTCACAAAAGACGATCCTTGTTTATGGGGATCGGAGTCGCTTGGCGTACATTGCTTCTCTTATGCCTTTCTTCCCTTGTAATTACAGCGATGTGCGTGACGAGAATGTTTCATTGGTTTTGTTACTTGAAGGATTCAGTTTGCAGATAATCAAACAAAGATAGTGTTGGACGCACTCTGTAAATTCCATACTCTGAAAAACAGTGCAGGCCTCCTTTCGTGCAAGTTTCATTCCATTTTCCCCGTTTTCGCAACAAAAAGGGGGAAAAAAAGGTTTGATCCCCCAGTGGAAAGTCTATGCGAGCTCTTAGAGTTCCAAACTGGCAGATATGTAAAGCTTGCGTTCCACATCGAACCGAGTACTCCCTCAGTTTCAAGACAAGGCGCCGTACCTGGAGATTAGAGCACGTTAAGTCTTGGTCACTGAGAACTTATACTTTGAAGTAGATAAGTTTATACCAATCCATCATAACCTCTCCACCAGCAACTGCAACGCAGGAACAAGATGGAAGCAGATCCACCACGCGCGCCCCCTGCTCCGGCCCGGCCCTGCACGTCCGCGCGCCGCGGTCCAGCTCGGCCGACTGTCCTGCCGCGCGTGTGATGCAACTTTTTTTTTTGCGAGAAAAGAGTGATTATATTAATCACACAAGGAACTACAATCAGATTTGAGTAGTCGGTTACACAAGATGGAGCGTTTTCTCTCCACACAGCACAATGCACCGTTCTCTTTGCTAATTCAGCTAACTCATAAGCAACTCTATTGTATTCTCTTGAGCAACAGCTCTGGGAGTAAAAACTGCAGGCCTGAATCTCTTTTAAAATGTACGTGTTCAGGTATCTTTCCTCTTGCTGCACTGCTAAGGAAGCTACGATTGAAGCACAATCTAATTCAAGGATCAATGGATCATAAGTTTTCTTACCCATTCCACTGCGCACTTCAGAGTTCAGACCTTCCAAACAGGCTAATGCTTCAACCTGTTATGCAGATTGGCAGCTTGGTAAGATACGCCAGAAGAATAAAATGACACATCCTCCATGGCCCCTGACAATTCCTCCAATACTTGCAGCTCCAGTTGCTTTCTGAAAAGCCTCATTGTAGTTCTCCAATGTAGCAAGTCCATAACATGCTAATCTCCATGCAAAAATCTGAACTTTTCCCGGTATGGGGCTTGTCCATATGTTCCCCACAGCTTACGGCTGCCGTTAGCCCACGAGCTTGTTGCACAAATGCCGCTATCTTCCAATGATAGATGTAGAGCAGGTCGATAAGCGCTGCGCACTGAGAATAGACCATTCTGGAACGAGTCCCACCATGTGGGCCTCGTCGCGTTCGCCTTCACTGGGTACCTCACCGGCGCGCCGTTCATCAACACATAGATTCCCGCCCCGGTCATGCGTAGAGTTGGACCACGTGTGATGTGAATTGAATTTGTACATGTAACCCAGTGAGATTCTCATGTACTGTCCTTTTGTACATGTAACCCAGTGAGGTTCTCATGTACTGTCCTTATGCATCAACTAGCTAGGAAAATTCAACATATTATTCCAAAAATATTGCAGGCCTCCGATCCTACAAGCTTCATTTCATCCCCGTTTTCAGAAATCCAAACAGAAAAAGGTTCAGTTTTTACTAGAAAATCTATGCGAGTTCTTGTGTTCCAAACTGGCAGCCGCATAAAGCTGGAGTGAAAATTGTCTTCAGCCTGCCATATTGAAATAACTTGATTATTACTTGAACTGAATACTCCATCAGTTTCAAATGCAACACTAGGTTTTGATGACATAGCCCTTAGACACATCCTTGAAATCCTCCAGCTGTTTAATAATAAAAAGAAAAAAGAAAAGAAAAGAAAAGAAATCCTCCAGCAACATGAACTTCTTTGAAATCCTCAGCTAATGCCTTGGAAATTGAGCATTGGGGTTGTGGAGTTGGCAAAATAATTTTTCACTTATAACAACTCTCTTTGAGGATCATATATGAAGTTGAGAGAACTAGGGAACCAACCTTATTACAGCTGAGTGGATTTAAGCTGTCTCATCAAAAAGTACAACACAAACATACATGACTACGCTTGTTAAATACTTATACATTACTAATACATATGATTGCAAAGCCATACTTCTATGTGGTAGAAGGATCTGAATATGATTGCCAATGCAAAACCCACGCCAAAGCCCAAGCCAGCAAAGAGGAAGAAAGTGATGGCATCAAGTCTGTCCTGCCACAAAGTATTGGGTTCTGGAACCGATGTGCTTCGGGTGGTTGAATCTGGACCTGGATTGTCACATTGCTTGTAAAGCTGAATTCCACACAAGCCAGCATTGCCTTCAAATGAACTGCTGGGAAATGACAAGAATTGGTTTCCTTGTGGTATTCTTCCTATCAAGTTATTATATGAAAGGTTCAACCATGAAAGATAAGTTAGAGAGGTAAACTCCTGTGGAATTTCTCCCGAGAGATTGTTGCAAGAGAGGTCCATTGATTCCAGCCTCGTTAAGTTGTGAAGTTGTGATGGAATTTGTCCTGTGAAGTTATTGTGCGACATGTTAAGCCCATGAAGTGAAACAAGCCTTCCAATTGAACCCGGAATGGAACCCTCAAATGAGTTATTTGACAAATCAATTAGTTTGAAAGAGGTTTGAATTTTGGTGATACTTAAAGCGGCATCTTTGAATGTGACAATAACAGTATCTTGATAGACTCCTTTCCATGTTAAATTTGTATCATGCTCTAATATTTGCCCCACATCACTGCTGATATTCATCATTGATATAAAATTATCAAACCATTTTGAATGCAAGTCACCAGAGAAATGATTGGAGGCCAAATCCAATATTTGCAAACTTGTGAAGTGTTGGTAACCACTGTGAAGATCCCTTATAGTGCCATAGAGTTGGTTAGATCTCAAGACAAGAATCCGAAGATTTGGGAGAGTGCCCATCCATGATGGAAATGAATCGACGATCTGATTATTACCAACATCAAGAACCTCTAAATCTTGGCAATTTGATAGAGATCTAGGTACCACACCTTCAATTCGATTTCCATTCAAATCAATTGTCTGAAGCTTACATCCTTCTCTAATATTTTCAGGAAGCACGCCATGTAATTTGTTTTCTCTTAACTTCAATATGCTCATTAGGTCAGCTTTTTCCATAAGACAGGATGGAATTGGTCCACTAAAGTAATTGTAAGATAAGTCCATGATCTGAAGGTTGTTTAAACTACAAACTGAAAGTGGTATATGGCCACTCAATTTATTTTTTGACAAATTGATACTGATGGCATTTCTAAGATACCTGCCAACAAAGTTAGGTTCAATCGAAGAGAATTCATTATTTGAGTAATCCAAAAAAACTAGTTCGGATGGAGTTGATGGTATCGGTATGCTTCCTTGAAGTCCATTAAAACTGAGATCAAGAGCCACTAAATTTGTCATCTCTACAATAGGAGACTTCTCTAAAGTAGTAAACATGTTGTGTGAGAGGTTCAAAATATCAAGGCGGTTCTCCCATACCCAACTTGGTATGGCCCCTTCGATTTGGTTATTCGAAAGATCGAGAGCTTGAATAGTGTCAATATATTCTAATGATGCCGGAAATTTCGTAAGGTTGCAAGATGCAAGGTATATGTCCTGGATTTTAAGGGAATGAGAGAATATCATATCACCTTCTTTTTCTATGATTGATATCATATTGTTAACCAGGTTAAGATAGGTGAGATTTCTCAACCTCCAGATAGAGCCAAGTTCTATTGTGCCTGTCAGTTTATTTGAGTGAAGACCGAGATACTGAAGATTTGTAAGCTGAAAAAATGATTTGGGTATTGGGCCTGTCAATTGATTACTGTTTAAATCAATCTCCCACAATGGTGAGGATAAAGGAGCAGGAATGTCTTCCAGCGAGCCAATAAGCTGATTATCTATTAACAAAAGCCGTTGCAGGGCTGGAAGAGCGAACAAGGACTTTGGAATTTTTCCTGCATGTAACGGTAGAAAACCAGTCAGAATGCTGCATACTTTATTAATGCCTTTTTCCATAGAAGCGCCTGTGCGAACTTGAAACAAATTATTATCTCTGTGACTCTGTCCATTGGAGCTAAATATATCAGCGTTCATCACCTTTTCGGAACAGACAAATTGATAATGCTTAAATTAATATATAACCCATCCATATTTCTTCAAAAGAAAAACTGCCCAAATTTAAATTTGGACATGTTTATACCGTATAGTTTATTTGCTGTTTCTATATAATTGGTGTTCCAAAAAAAATTTGGCACTAAAAATCTCGCTTCTTAATTGAATCACAATAAATAAGATCCAAATAACTCAAAACATAGCATGACAGATAGGTCACATTTAAAAAAAAATGAATGGCAGCTTCATATTTTTCTAATTTAAAATAAATTAGTTTTGAATTTTTAAATAGAACTATAATTTTTATTTTTAGAAAATGAAAAACCACCTTTCAAACCAACAAAAAACTTAGTTGTATAGGTCAACAATCGCATGGTCTTTCGTGTTGGGTTTTGTAGTTTAGGGTAGAAACGTCCGTACTCCTACCTTATTCATGTGTTTTTCTAATCCCATTATTTGTTACCCCATTGACCCATTGTTTCAAACAAGCCTTGGGCCAGAGAAAGTGCAAACAACATTAACGCAATCTATTTTATATACATTTTACAATAAAAGTTTTGGTGCTACAAGTGATTATATATGCTAAGGTTGATTTCTCGTTGAGAGAACCTTTAATTGCCATGTAAAGCAGTTCAGAATATGAAAAGGTCTGTCCAAAATAATTAACATATTCCTTGTTATATAATGCAATCTACCCAAAATTGTATAAATTTATCTGAAATATATCTAGGATGAGGGAGAGAGTGGCAAGATGGCTAAAAAAATAAAAAAAATAATTGATATTGGTTATGGAAGACCCAAGTCGTGTGCTCAGGTTAAAGGCCTCGCACCATTGAAACTGCTAAACTATGGAAATTGGTCAAAGACTCAAAATGAACATAACATTGTTTTTTCTTTCTCAACATTGCCAAAATTTAAAGCCTTTTTCTTGTTTCCTGAAGGTTGCTCTGTTGATTTCATAAGTTACTAAAATAGGGGATTTCCTATTCACTTAAAGTCTGTTATCATTTTGTTAAAGGTGTCTGCATGGCATGTCATAAAGTAGGTGTAAGATCTATCTACAGTTGAAAAAAAGAAAAAAAAGGATATCTAAGAAGAAAGCAGTCGGGACATAGTCTCACCGCTTATGTGAGAAGACCAGACCACCAGCTCCTCAAGTTGGATCAAGTTCCCAATTGTTGAGGGTATTGGTCCAGAGAAATTGCAATCATGAATGCTGAAAGAGACCAACTTTGTAAGATTGCCTATCCATGATGGCATTCTCTGCTCAAAGAAGTCACAGTTCCAGAACACCAGATCTGCCAATCTTGTAAGATTTCCGATCTGGTATGGTATTGGCATGGAGAAACTGCAATCCACTATTATCAAACCTTCCAGCCATGTCAGTTTGCCGATCCAAGTGGGAATCGATTTAGAGAAGTCATAACCATCAAACATTAGGTGTGTCAATTGGGTAATATTGCTGACCCAAGATAATATCGGATTCTTCGTATCTGGTCCCATGAGTTGCAGGTCATCCAATGATGGAAGCTTAGATATCAAAGCGGAGAGTTTATCATCAATGTCCATCGTGTTAAGCCCCAAATTCTTTAAATGCTCAAGATTGCCAAACGAGGACGGCATGTCACAAGAGAAATTGGTCCCTGCTAGATTTAGTGTTTCCAAATTATTTCCAGCTGGGAAGTGTGTTAACCTCACAGAAAGCATGGGGTTAGCGGACAAATCAAGCGTCCTCAAACTTTTTAGCTGGAAGATTTTTGTTGGAAAATGCCCTTCAAACATATTGTATCCCAAGTTGATCGTCGTAAGTGAGCGAAGCCTTGAGAATGAAGGGTGGATAGGACCTGATATATAACACTTAAACAAGCTAAGAACCTGTAGCTGGGGAACGGAATCTGCTAAAACAGTGGACCAAGTCGATCCACTGCTACATAAATCCACTTGATCAATATAAAGCTCCCGCAGGTTGCTCATATTTGCCATGAAAGTTTTGAAACTTGGCCGCTCAAAATACAAACCATAATTACTAGACAAGTCAATGGTGACAAGGTTCTTAAGGCAGGCAATTCCAATTGGGATCTGACCAAAAAAATAGGTGTACGAGAGGTTGAGGTGGATGATATCCGTGAGCCGCTCGAACCCAGAAGCCGGGAGCGAGGCTCCCCTAAAGTCATTGAATGCAAGGCTGAGGTTCCTGAGAGAAGTGAGGTTGAACAACGCAGGATCAAGACGACTGCTCATCAGGTCGAACTCACCGAGGTCAAGAGAAATGACTCTTCCGAAGGCCACGTCACAGGTGACGCCCTCCCAGTGGTGGCAGCAATCCGTTCCAGCTTGCCATGATGGTAGGCTGTCACCAATGAAGAAGGAAGCTTTTAGCTGGAGGAGAGAAGAAGCCTGATCCGGCAGGCAAGGCGCTGCGGTGCTAAGCTTGAGGAGGCATGCTATGAACAAGTGCATAAGGCTGTGGAGACGTTCCTTTGTGGGAGCCATTTCGCTACTGGTTTGCAGTTTCCAGCAAGTTACAATTTGTGTGACCGATTATATTATATAGGATAAATCTGGGTAGTGTAGATATTTCTATTCTCTGGTGGTTCTGAACCATGCATTCCGATCGCTGTCCGCTGACTCGAGAGGAAGACCACCAATGAAGCAGAGCCATATATAAATTCGCATGGAAGTAGTATTGACCACAACTATAGTTAGGAATCTTTTATTATTATTTTAAGGTAATGACTTTACTACATCCGGCTGTAATTTTATTTGTTGGTACGCACGCTTTACATCGATTGGCTCACACCGGACTGAGAGATTCTTGTCTCCTACGACAGCACACGCACGCGCAAGTAATTTTAAAACTTAAAAAACTTAAAAAAATTGTAGTTCGTGAACCGGCCATCAAATTCAAATTCTAATTGCACAACTATATTTCTTTCGAAAAGATCTTCAAAATAAGACGTCACTCGCATATGTTTTGATAATATTTTTGAAGGACACAAAAATTGCTTATATAGAATAGAAAAAATACCAACATAAACTAGTAAAAATGATCAATTAATTTTCTAAAGTTGCCTATCACTTATAATGCAATAAATATCAACCTACCCCAACAAAATTGTTGGGCATCATTCTCTAATCACACCATCCAATCTATCTTCTCAAAATCAACATCAATATTCACTTAATTGAACTTAGGTGAGTCAAGCAACATTTCGTAAAGCCATAAGCAATTTTTACAAAAGTCATAAGCAAATTATAATACACTAAAAGATATTTTCTCACATGAAAAATAATATAGAGGTATTATTGAACGTAGTGGTGTGGGATCCTGTTTTAAAGCTCTAATTGAAACGAGCGCAACTGTGTCATCAGATTTTGATTTGGACTCTCGATTTTGAACGTACGATCTTTTCTGTGTTTGAAATTGTGTGCATGCACATGCATATCCGTTCTCTTTCTTCTTCTCACATACGCATGCACGTATTGATATCATCCTTTTTCTTTTCTCTCTCCATCCCTCTCATGCATGTAGATATCCAGTGTGTTTGCCCCATGCTGGTTTGCTCTATATAAAAAAAGACTGCCGTATCAACGGTTATAATACGGCCGGCCGTAAATTAGTAACATCTAATGAATTATATTGTGTAACAAAGAAAATAATATATTTTGAAGTAATTTTAAGATAAATCTTTATATATGATTGATTAAATTATCAAACTAAATATTCCAAAAGTTTACAATAGTTAGATTTTTCAATGGGTTCATTGGAATCTTGTTCAAAACACCATCTTTTGTAGGCTGGGAAAGTAATACTTAACTGAAACTCGAAATGGTACAAAAATAAAGGAACAGATGGACTACAGGATGAAAAGGGTACTCAGTAGTCGACCTCACTGCACCATGATACAGGTAGGCGTCATCTCCAGAGTTGGGCAGAGGGTGGTAAAAGATTCTAAATTTTAGCCTAAATAATCTAAGGGCCGAGCCCTAAAAGGATCAGACTTTAATTTTACTTAATTATATGCTAAATATATATAAAGATCAAGTTGGATTGCGTTACCACCTCCAGTTGGGCTGCAGCGTTGCACTCGAGCGGAAGGTCACGAAGGTTTGGTGATTGATTGCGAAAGATGTGTGGTGCGTGGACTCGCACGAGTCAAGACTCGGGACCTCCGCCGTGTGCGACCGGGCGACCCTACCTCCGTCATTATCATGCAGTTAAGTTGGCCAATCGAGAGGGTTCCCTGGTGCGTACGCAACAGTATCAGCCAACCACTCAATCGGGTCGGTCAACGCTAGCTATCAGTGACAAGTGACTGCTGACTGTGTTGTTCGGAATAAAAGACTACCCAAAATTATTCGGTTGCACATGAAAAACATCGAGATTAAGATCTCACCCAAACCAATATATTTGGTGTCTCGGGAAGAATCTCTAAAAGGTTAATTTGCTCAGATCTTCAGACTCTGCACAAGCATTGTGTCAGTTTGCCTCATGGTGAGTTGGTGACAGAGAAGTATTCGTATAGCTGGTTGGTTCTAGGTAGAATAACAATACTTCTAATTAGTTACCACGAATTACTGAAACACCCTTCTTGGACGAGCCAACTACTGCGACCTCAGCTTCGATGCAACACTTGGTTTCGGCAAGTTCTCTTTCCAGATTAGCCCGTGCGGCGTACATTCAACTGGGGGATCTCGTCGTCAGCTAAATTCAGAATAAACAAAGAAATACCCAGTATCATGTTGGACCAAGATATTGGGTAATACAATGCAATTGGCGGTTAGTTTTTACTTTGTAGAAATACAATTAGGGTAGTTTTTGTTGACTATAATATTTTGTTGATAACTTTTTTTAAAGCTTTTATTGACAAGTTTCTTTAGACATGAATATTTTATTTTTTTATTGGCGAGCCCGCAGTTTGCACCAATTGATTGTCTCAGGAAACAGGCCCACCAGTTGAACCCGTTTTCACACACTAACAATTCGAAAGGACGTGCCAGTTGAAACCGGTTAACACAATGGGCCAGAACAAACTTGGCCTGTTATAGTTTGGTCAGGAAATTTATTATTTACAACAAGTCTTAGCAGGCTATAGGATTTAGCCGCAGGGTGCTCGAAACGCTATTAGCGCCACTAGTGCTATTTTGTACTGCGGTGGTCATAGCTAGATTTAGTGTTTCCAAATTATTTTCAGCTGGGAAGTGTGTTAATCTCACAGAAAGCATGTGGTTATCGGACAAATCAAGCGTCCTCAAACTTTTTAGCTGGAAGATTTTTGTTGGAAAATGCCCTTCAAACTTATTGTATCCCAAGTTGATCGTCGTAAGTGACCGAAGCCTTGAGAATGAAGGGTGGATAGGATCTGATATATAACACCCAAACCACTTGATCAGTATAAAGCTCCCTCGGGTTGCTCATATTTGCTATGAAGGTTTTGAAACTTGGCCACTCAAAATAGAAATCATAATTACCAGACAAGTCAAGGGTGACAAGTTTCTTGAGGCAGGCAATTCCAATTGGGATTTGAAACCCAAAATTGGTGTCCGAGAGGTTGAGGTGGATGATATCCGTGAGCTGCTCAAAACCAGAAGCTGGGAGCAAGGCTCCACTAAAGTCATTGAATGCAAGGCTGAGGTTCCTGAGAGAGGTGAGGTTGAACAATGCAGGATCAAGCCGACTGCTCATCAGGTCGAACTCACCAAGGTCAAGAGAAATGACTCTTCCCAAGGCCATGCCACAGGTGACGCCCTCCCAGTGGTGGCAGCAATCCGTTCCAGCTTGCCATGATGGTAAGTTGTCACCAATGAAGGAAGCTTTTAGCTGGAGAAGGGAAGAAGCCTGATCCGGCAGGCAAGGCGCTGCGGTGCTAAGCTTGAGGAGGCATGCTATGAACAAGTGCATAAGGCTGTGGAGACGTTCCTTTGTGGGAGCCATTTCGCTACTGGTTTGCAGTTTCCAGCAAGTTACAATTTGTGTGACCGATTATATTATATAGGATAAATCTGGGTAGTGTAGATATTTCTATTTTCTGGTTGTTCTGAACCATGCATTCCGATCGCTGTCTGCTGACTCGAGAAGAAGACTAGTGAACCTGAGCCATAGAAATTCTCGTGGAAGTAGTAGTGACCACAACTATAGTTAGGAATCTTTTATCATTATTTTAAGATAATAACTTTACTACATCCGGCCCTAATTTTATTTGTTGGTACACACACTTTACATCGATTGGCTCACACTGGAGTGGGAGATTCTTGTTTCCTACGACAGCACGTGCAAGCAATTTCAAAACTTAAAAAAATTGTAGTTCGTGAACCGGCCATCAAATTCAAATTCTAGTTGCACAACTATATTTTTTTTCGAAAAGACCTTCAAAATAAGACGTCACTCGCATATGTTTCGATAATATTTTTGAAAGACACAAAATTGCTTACATAGAATAGAAAAATACCAACATAAACTAGTAATAATGATCAATAAATTTGCTAAAGTTGTCTATTACTTGTAATGCAATAAACATCAACCTACCCTAACAAAATTGTTGGACATCATTCTCTAATCATACCATCCAATCTATCTTCTCAAAATCAACATCAATATCCACTTAATTGAACTTAGATGAGTCAAGCAACATTTCGTAAAGTCATAAGCAATTTTTGCAAAAGTCATAAGCAAATTATAATACACTAAAAGATATTTTCTCACATGAAAAATAATACAGAGGTATTATAAAAACATAGTGGTGTGAGATCCTGTTTTAAAGCTCTAATTGAAATGAGCACAACTGTGTCATCAGATTTTGATATGGATGCTCGATTTTGAAAGTATGATCTTTTCTCTGTTTGAAATTGTGTGCATGCACATGCATATCCGTTCTCTTTCTTGTTCTCACATACGCATGCACGTGTTGATATCATCCGTCATTTTTCTTTTCTCTCTCCATCTCTCTTTCTCTCTCCATCCCTCTCATGCATGTAGATATCTAGTGTGCTTGCCCATGTGCTGGTTTGCTCTATATAAAAAAAAGATGGCCGTATCAACGGTTATAATACAACCGGCCGTAAATTAGCAGCATCTAATAAATTATATTGTATAACAAAGAAAATAATATATTTTAAAGTAATTTTAAGATAAATCTTTATATATGATTGATAAAATTATCAAACTAAATATTCCAAAAGTTATTAATAGTTAGATTTTTCAATGGGTTTATTGGAATCTTGTTCAAACCACCATCTTTTACAGGCTGGGAGAGTAATACTTAACTGAAACTTGAATTGGTAAAAAAAAAATAAAGGAACAGATGGATTACAAGATGAAAAGGTGTTAGACACGGGGCCACGGGACTGTGTACATAACGTAGTTTAAAGAGGTTTAAGAGATTAAGTCCGTCTTATCTCTTATTTATCCCGTTTAAGTAGGAGATAGAGCTAACCGATAAAAAGGAATCTACTCGAGATATGTTCTGGTACGATTCCTTAGCTGGTGTTGGTTAGTATCCTTGTAACCCTGACCTTCCGGATATATAAGGGAGGGCAGGGACCCCTCTCAAAACAAGATCTCTAGATCATACTACGCCAAAGGCAATACAAACCACCACACAGGACGTAGGGTATTACGCACCTCGCGGCCCGAACCTGTCTAAGTTTTATGTTCCTTGCACCTTCGAGTTCCTGATCTCGGCGTCTCATCACCTAAACTTACCACCTTAGGCATATCCCTCGGTGGGCAACCGGTAAAACACCGACAGCTGGCGCGCCAGGTAGGGGAGCGTGTTGAAGATCTACCGGCGAGCTCGATGGCATCTTTCAGGTTCACCAGGTCAGTTCCCTCTCAGATGGTGCGAGCAACTTTCGTTGATTCCTCATCGACATGAAGCCAAAGATTTCTGCAGCGGGTCTTGGCAGCGACCTCGACAAGTTCGTCGATGATCTTGATGACTTGTCGGTCCATGCTTCCGCTGCAAGGATTGAGGTGGAGTCTGCTCCTGGCGCGACTTCATCCGGCGCTGCGGCAACTTCCCTTGGGTTGGACTCATTCCAATCTAAGGATTCGTATAACCGATCTCAACTTGGTTCACACAACTTGGCCACTGATCTTCAGGAGGCCGACAGCTCCGAGTCTCTCTCTGCATTAGAGAAGGACCTGGATTCTTTGCTCCAACTTGGAGGGCCCGAAGCCACCGCATGTCGGGGGGCTTCGGGTAGTTTTGGCGCCGGTGATCTGATGGTCACCTTCACACCAGAGGGGCGCTTCGTACATTGGAGCGGCATGAAGCTCCCCGACCTACTCGAGGCTGAGGATTGACTTGTGGCCCACCTCGAGCCTCTGCCTTTCCAGGAGGGCAGGCCGTTGGCCACCATGGAGGAGGAGTCGACTGAACTAGTCGACACGAGCTCCGATGAGCTCATCTCCCGCCAGGTGCTAATGGCGGAAGAAGGCGAGGACGATGGGGATCTTCCCATTGTCGAATTTGATGCGGTCTCCGAAGATGAGGCCACAGCCAACGCCGACGACGAGAACGACGCCGATCGCGAGGCGTGGAGGGCCAGGAACAGGGCCCGCGCAATCCGACGGCGGAGGGTCAACGAGCGCAGGCGATCTATGCATCGCGAGCTTGACCTTGAATTCGCCGTTGTAAGCGAACGGGGTTTCAGGATGCCGGTGGCCAACATCGCTAAGGTTACGGCCATACTCAAGCGCAGTAATGATCCGAATGTGCGTCAAGCACTTCTTTATGCCCAGAGGGCCTGGATCCAGTTGGATCAGCATAACCCGGCGTCCACCATCAGGGAGGAATGCGTGGGCGAGAGCCGAAGCCAGGGTCACAGCCGAATAGCTGGCGGACGTCCTCGACCTCAGCCCAGCCTCAACAACGACAACGCTCGCGGGAGCCACGCCCCTGGCGGGAGGCAGCAGCCACCTCCAGGGGGTAACCCACGACAGGCCAATCACCGGCCTCCTCCAGAAGACCTGTGCCGGCACATTAATGAAGGCCGTGACGTGCGGTCCGTGATCGACTCCAGGCGCAAGGTCCGTAAAGAAGTCGAAACTGAAGGTACTAACTGCAGCGACCGTTTTCCAGCTTTCTCCGCACGGTTCAGCAACTACAAGTACCCTGAGGGCTTCAAGCCGATCGGTATCACCAAATACGATGGCAACAGGCTCCTCAGCAGTGGCTACGTTGCTACTCCACGGCCATTAAGGTCGCAGGGGGCTCCAACATCACCAAGGTCGTAAACTTCCCGATGGCTTTGGACCCTGCGCCGCTCACGTGACTGGAGAGCCTCAGCAACAACTCGATCGACTCTTGGGAGCGGCTCAAGAAGGTCTTCATCGACAACTTCCAGGGAGCGATCGCTCGCGCAGGTACTTGTCACGATCTTGCTGAGTGTAAACAGGAACGTAACGAGCTCCTGCGGTCCAACACACGTCGCTTCTTCGACGTTCGCGCTACCATCATGAACATCTCGGAGGACGACATCATCGACTGCTTCTACAACGGCATCACCGACCCAGGCATCTACAGAGACTTTGGGCGGAACAGGCCGAAGACTGTTGCGGGCTTTCGTGATATGATGCACGATTGGTCCAAACAGGAGGAGAAGATGCGGGAGCGGTTCCCGCGGCACCAAGATAGCAATCTAAGGCGTCCAAATGACAACCGCAATGACAAAGGCCAGCGGGACTATTTGGGTCCACCCCGAAAGCGCAAGCTAGATGATCTCATCACGGCTGTGCATCATCCCTCGCAGGGCAAGAAGTCGACAACGCAGGAGGAGTTCGAGAAGCTCCTATAGAAGAAGTGCCCATGGCATCCAGGTGCCAATCATGGGGCCATCGACTGCTACCACCTCCGGAGGATGTTCAGCAACTCCGGTGGTGGTAAGAAGAACAAGAAGCCTGTGGACAAGGAACCCGAGGATGACGACCAAGAGGACCAAGGGCGCAACGCGAAGTTCCAGGATGCTTCGAAGACCATCAACGTCATCTTCGGGGGAGATGGGGATTTCGGCTCCAGGCGGGACCAGAAGCTGCTTCTTCGGGAGATCATGTCCATCGAGCCGGCGGTACCACGAACACACTGTTGGTCGGAGGTCCCCATCTTGTTCTCCCGCGACGATCAGTGGACGAGCTTCTCGGAGCCCGCTAAGTTCCCCCTGGTACTGGACCCAGTGGTGGTAGAGGTCAGGCTCACCAAGGTGCTCATCGATGGTGGGAGCGGTCTCAACCTCATCTTCGCCAGCACTCTGAGGAAGATGGGCCTGGACTTCACGGACATGCTGGTTCCAAGCAAGTCCCCTTTCTACGGCATCGTCCCAGATAACGTGGCGCACCCACTTGGTACGGTAGTTCTCCCAGTCACCTTCGGCACGAGGGAGAACTACCGCACCGAGTTCATCAAATTTGAAGTGGCCAACTTCGAATCTTCTTATCATGCTATATTGGGTCATCCGGCACTCGCCAAGTTCATGGTAGTGCCACATTACGTTTATCTGCTTCTCAAGATGCCAGGACTAAGTGGAGTACTCACTCTCCATGGTGACTTGAAGAAGTCGTATGATTGTAATCAGGAGGTGATCCAGTACGCTTCGACTACTCGTGTGCCAGATGCTTCGGGGGAAGTACTCGCGGCCGCGCAGTAGCTCTCTCAGTCTGGGCTAGAGATTCCTTTGAGAAAGGCCAGCAAGTTGAGCATCCAGTCGACCGATGACGTGGCCCTCAAGACGATCCAGCTCTAGGAGGGTGATTCATCTAAGACCGCTGTCATCGGCGCGGGCTTAGGTGAGAAATAGGAACTCGCGCTCGTCAGTTTCCTTCGGGCTAACCGAGACATATTCACGTGGAAACTAGCAGATATGCTAGGGGTGCCCATAGAGCTGATCGAGCATAGTCTGAATGTACACCCAAAGGCTGTGCCTAAAAAGCAACGCCTGCGAAGGTTTGCCCACGACAAGCGTGGGGCAATTAAACGGGAAATAGCTAAACTTCTCGCGGCTGGATTCAATAAAGAAGTAATCCATCCGGAGTGGGTAGCTAATCCCGTTCTTGTAAGAAAAAAGAATAATGAATGGAGGATGTGTGTTGACTACACTGATCTCAACAAGCATTGCCTGAAAGATCACTTTGGGTTACCGCGCATTGATCAAGTCGTCGACTCGACGGCGGGTTGCGTCCTTCTTTGTTTTCTTGATTGTTATTCAGGATATCACCAGATTGCGCTCAAGGAGGAGGACCAAATCAAGACAGCGTTCATCACCCCGTACGGGACATATGCCTACAAAACTATGTCCTTTGGGCTAAAAAACGCAGGAGCAACCTATCAGCGTGCGATCCAGATGTGCTTCGCAGATCAGCTGCATCGGAACATTGAGGCCTACGTGGATGATGTGGTCATCAAGATTAGGGATTCCGATGACTTGATTGCAGATTTGGAGGAAACGTTCAGCAGTCTGCGCAGATTTCGGTGGAAGCTCAACCCAACCAAGTGCGTTTTTTGAGTACCTTCAGGAAAATTGCTCGGGTTCATCATCAGCAACCGGGGAATTGAAGCCAACCCTGTAAAGATTTCATCCATCACTAATATGGGGGCTCTAGACACAATCAAGGATGTGCAGAAGTTAACAGGCTGCATGGCAACTCTGAACAGGTTCATCTCTCGACTCGGGGAGAGAGGACTACCCTTCTTCAAGCTCTTGAAACACCAAGATAAGTTCCAATGGACGGAGGAGGCCGAGCGGGCTCTGTAAGATCTACATCACCTTCAGTCCCCTCCAATCCATACAGCACCATTGCCGGGGGAATATCTACTACTTTACATTGCGACAACAGCTCATATTGTCAGCAGTGCTATTGTAGTCGAGCGAGGCGAGGAAGAGCATGCATTTGGAGTGCAGAGGCCTGTCTACTTCGTCAGCGAGTTACTCTCCGAATCCAAGGTACGGTACCCGGCTGTTCAGAAACTATTATATGCAATTCTAATTGCATCAAGAAAGCTGCGCCATTATTTTGATGAGTACAAGATTACTGTGATTACGGATTTCCTGTTGGTGGATATTCTTCATAATCAAGATGCCACGGGGCATATATCAAAGTGGACAGTGGAACTGGGGGCCTTGTCAATCGACTTCAAGCTACGCACTACAATCAAATCTCAAGCTCTAGTCGATTTTATGGCCGAATGGAGTGAGAATCAAGTTCCAACTCCAGTCGACAAGCCAGAGCACTGGACCATGTACTTCGATGGGTCCCTCAAGCTCGATGGCGGGGGCGCTGGAGTTCTGCTTATTATTCCACGGGGCGAACAATTGAAGTATGTCCTTCAGATCCTTTGGGCAGTATCCAACAATGAAGCCGAGTATGAAGCCTTGCTTCACGGGCTTCGTTTGGCGATATCACTAGGGATCAAGCGACTACTTGTGTATGGCAATTCTCTTCTTGTCGTTCAGCAAGTCAACAAAGAGTGGGATTGCAACAAGGAGATGATGGACGCCTATGTGCAGGAAGTACGCAAGCTGGAAAACAAATTTTCCGGCCTGGAGGTCCATCATGTGCTACGGGAGCATAATGTTGGCGTAGATATTTTGTCCAAGCTGGGGTCAACTCGTGCTCAGGTCCCATCGGGAGTCTTTGTCCAGGAGCTCAAGCAGCCATCCATCAAGTCTTCACCGTAGGTAACCACTGACGCGGGTCCTCAACAACCCGATCGGGAGGTTATGACGCTAGGTGAGGACTGGAGAGAGGCTTTTATCGACTTCATCCGAGACCAAAGGCTACCGGCAGGAATTGACGCAAGGAGCGCAGAGGCGGCTCATGTCATACGTAGAAGTAAGGGCTTCGTCCTAGTCGACAGCAAGCTCTACCGGCGCGGTGCCCGGTCAGGCGTTCTCATGAAGTGCGTCACGAAGGAAGATGGCTACGACATATTGCGGGAGATACCCGAAGGTGTCTGCGGCAACCAAGCAGCTTCAAGAACGCTGGTGGGGAAAGCATACAGGGCCGGTTTTTTGTGGCCCACTGCAGTATCCGACGCGAAGGATCTTGTGCGCAGGTGCCAAAACTGTCAATTCTTTGGCAAGTAGTCTCATGTTCCAGCCCACAGCCTCATCACCATACCGCCATCCTGGCCCTTTGCTTGCTGGAGCCTTGATATGATTGGGCTCTTCACAACGGCGCTAGGCAGTTTCACCCATGTGTTGGTGGCTCTTGACAAGTTTACCAAGTGGATCGAGTACAAGCCGATAGCCAAGCTCACACCGGAGCGGGTTGTTGATTTCATCTTCGATATCTTGCATCGCTTCGGCTTCCTGAATACCATTATCACGAACTTGGAATCAAATTTCACGGCCAACCAGTTTTGGAAGTTCTATGAAAATGCATGCATCGAGGTTAAATATATCTCTGTTGCACACCCAAGGGCCAATGGTCAAGTCGAAAGGGCGAATGGAATGATAATTGATGGCCTCAAGAAGAGACTCTATGATGAAAATAGCAAGAAGGAAGGCAAATGGATACATGAGTTGCCACATGTCGTCTGGGGGCTCCGGACTCAGTCGTCCAAAGCCACAGGACAAACTCCGTTCTTTCTCGTGTACGGGTCTGAAGCTATCTTGCCGGCCAACATCATGTGGAAATCCCCAAGGGTTGAAATGTACAATGAAGGTGAGGCAGACGAAGCGAGGCAATTAGAGCTCGATTCTGTTGAGGAGGCTTGCTGCACCGCTCTTGTTCAGTCAGCTCGATACCTGCAGGGGATTCGGCGATATCACGATCGCAACGTGAAGGAACAGTCATTCAGCATAGGCGACTTGGTCCTACGTCGCATCCAAGACGAGTCTGGCCTACACAAGCTTAACTCAAGGTGGGAAGTCGTCAAGCAGGTTACAAGATCAGGATCATATCGACTACGATACCCCGAGGGCCAAGATGTTCCGAACTCTTGGAACATTCAGAACCTACGCAAGTTCTACCCTTGAGAGAATGTTCGGAGATAGCTGATCTCTGGGTGCTCAGGTGGTCTCTTTCTTCCGAATCAATTTGGAGGCTATGTGTCACAAGATTCGGGTTGTAAATTTCTCTGTGAACATACGGAGGCTATGGCCATGTGCATCTTTCATATAAATCGACTTCTTGTCATGAATTTTACGGAGGCTACGGCCACGTTCATATCTTATCGCCTTCATGTTTTGACGGAAGCCTCGGCTCCGTTCATACCTTCTACGAGTCGATTTCTGCCACGACCTTGGATGGACGCTCGCGACAATAATCGCATTTATTCCAACAAGATCGATCCGTTCGATTGGTTTCTACCCAGTTTGTTGGATGGGCTCGCATGAAGAGCTACTTCGACTACATCCCGAGTCGATGCTCTCGGGGTAGTTTTGTTTTTCTCTGCCATAAGCACGGCAATCCCGTGACGATGCTCGCGTTCTTTCCTAACAGGTTAGACCTGCCCGATCGGGTTATGGCTAACTTGTTAGCTGAGTTCCTACTTGGAGCTATGGCTACTTCCAGGGTCGCTGCACCCGGGGTAGTGTCTACTACTTAGCCTCTAAGCCTGGATGACAATTCAGCCAAGGCACACACAAGTGGAGACATCAAATAAAATATATACACAAGGAAATGAGTACTTATTTTTTACACCCTAATCTTGCAGTACACTTTGTACTATTTGTTCTGCTACAGGTTGGGCTTCTTGGAGGTACTTGTTGAATTGGTCCTCGGTGCAATCCGCAGCCACTCCCTGAGCAAATATTTCTAGTCGAGCCTCTAGCAAAAAGGACTTTACAAACGAGAGGGCATGGCTAACGCAGGCGACTGGGGCTTCCATGAGGAACTTGAGGACCCTTTCCGGCGCCCCACGAAGTCGCTCCAGCAGGGGCTGCTTGTCTACTTCACTTTCTTCTACTGGATCAACCATGTCCACGAGTGTCTGGGCGGCTTCTTTGAGGATCTCCAGTTCCTTCTCCCGCCGTCCTTTCTCCTCGCCCAACGTCTTGACCTGCTGAAGGCAGTCAGCGAACTGTTGTTCAGTGTCGTCGATCACCTTCTGCAGCTTCTCGACATCATCTGTGCGGTGATACAGCATGTTCTTCACGTCAGTAAGCAGCTCTTCTTTACACATTAAGATTTTTCTAAGTTCTGTGGTGAAGATTTTTTCAGAATCCACGGTAAATTGCCAAGTGAAAGTACTCGAGGGAAGTAAAGGCTTACCTTGGTGCGCTCTCTTCTGCTCCTTGAGTTGCTCCTGGTGCGCTTTCTTTTGTTCCTCGAGCGCCTTCTTCTGTTCCTCAAGTTGTTTTTGGAGCTTGGCGTTGGCTTTCTCGAGGTTCTGCATGTCGTTCTTGAGGAGCCATGTTTCTCGAGTCCTTTCATGCTTCAGCATGTCGAGCTCCCTCTACAGATAGCAGTTTTTTGTAATCTCTTCGGATACGCGCTTATCCAGGGCAGCAAGCTCTTGGTGACCACTCACAACTGTTTCAGCTTTTCTGATTTTTTCTGGGAGTGGGTGATCACATTCTGCACAGGGGGAGAAATTAAGACAAGCAACTCGACAATGTATACAAGCAGAAAAGTACCCAGGTCTTACCATGGCAAAGTCATACAATTCCTTGTATGCCTTCTTGAAGGTCTTTATATTGCTGTCCGTCAGCATTGGATCATCCACCAGATCGGTGGTGATGACATTCCGGTACCCGGGTCCGGCCTTCAGCAGTTCACGAGGACTCCCCGAGGTCCCTGCGGCTTCTTCAGGCGGTGGCTGCTGGGCACCTGCAAGTACAGATGCTTTCATAGCGCCTGGGTCTCGGCAGCTAGACGTGGGCGGTCAGATGCTTACCTGTGCCATCCATAGGAGCGGCATCAGGGGCCTCGACTTGTTCCTCGCCACCAGCTCAGGCTTCGCCTTGTTGGAGCTCGAGAGGCGGCAAGTTGGGCAGCGTCGCGTCCGCCTCGGGGGCTGGCTCCGCGGGCGCCGACCCTTCGGGGGCTGATGGCTCGGGGGCTGGAGCAGCCGTGGCTGGCTCCGCGTGCATAGACTCTCCTTGGGTTGATGATCCGGGGGCTGAAGTAGTCGTGGCCGGTTTCAGCTTGAGCTTCACGGTGCTTGCAGCCCTAATGAAGCTGAGTCCGTTATCATACAAGTCGAGAGGAGCAGAATGTTTATTATGCAACCAGATGCAAACTTACAGTGCAGACTTCTTCATGACGGCCTTCTTCACCCGCAAGGCCCATCACGGAGTTTCCGTTGCTGGCGGCGGGGTTTCACCAGCTGGTGGCGCGGTCCCCGCCACGGCAATGGTAACGGCCGTGGTGGCAGATGGAGCTGATCCCACCTCTTCGGGTTCGGTCCTGGGTGGAGAGGCGGAAGGACTACAAATGGATACTGTCAGCATGCAACAACACCGATGTTTAGCAATTAAACAAGGCAGCAAACAAATACCCGGAAGATTCGACTGCTTGCGCCTTCCGCTTGCGCACCACTCGATGACCCTACGGGACCGAAGGCAGAGCTTCGGTCAACTCCACGGCCGGTCCGGAGGAGTTGTCCCTTCTCGCCTCCCCTTCGGCTTCCTTCTCCACCAGGGGGCTTCCGTCCTCCGTGGACTCGCTGCTGTGCAAAGCCGCAGCTATTCGAGCCCTCTTTGCTTCGGCAGCGGCGCTGGGGAGAAAATGGTCCGGCCGGGGGATGTCGGGCTGCGGCGGGTAGCTGCGGTACAATTCTGTGTGTCCCTGTAGAAGGTTTTCAGTTAGCATGGGCAAAACACAAACTTGATTCCAATATAAAGTAGTCGAACACTTACCGGCTTTGGAGGCTTCTGGGCAGTGAACAGCTACGGGACGTATGGGACTGCATCCACATCCAGTAGTACTCGTCCGACCCGACGGAGTGCGGCTTCATCTGTCAGTTCCTCTGCACACATGCGAGACGGATCTTCAGTGCCTGTGTACTCGAATCCAAGTTTGTGGCGCTGTTGGATCGGCTGGACTCGGCATTTGAAGAAAGAGAACATAACGGACGCGCCGGTAACTCCCATTAGCTTATAAGCTTCTATGGTGTCTAACAGTTCCTCGACTTGATCCATGTCCCCCCTGGAAAGCTCAATATTCCACTCCGTCCTCACTACAGGTGGATTGTTTGATTTTTCTGGGAGTTGGGGGGCATGGTTTTCGATATAGAACCAGTGATTCTTCCACCCGGGAATGTTGGAGGGGAATTTGTATGATAGGTACTTGTCGCCGGCCTGCTGTCGCAGTTGGATGCCGGCGCCCCCTACAACGGAATGATTCTTTGAGGTGGGTTGTGGTTTGACGCGGAAGAGGAAATGGAAAAGATCCCAGTGGGGCTCGATCCCAAGGAAGGCTTCACAGAAATGGATAAAAATAGAGATGTGGCAAATGGAGTTTGGGTTGAGGTGATGGAGCTCAAGCCCGTAATAGTAAAGGAGGCCACGGAAAAAGGAACAAGAGGGGAGGGCCAAACCCCGTTCAGAAAAATGGTAAAATGTAACGATTTCGTCAACATTTTTCATGGGAAAAGGTTCGCGGAATGAGGAACGCCAATTGACAAGATTTTTATCTTGGAGCAAACCCTCGGAAACTAGCTTATTAAGATCGTTGAGGGAACACTTACTGTGTGTCCACTCCCCGGTCGGCGGCTGCGCTTCTTTCTTCTTCCCTTCCTTCTCTGATTTCTTAGGCGCCATCGCTGGATGCGCTCGCCACGAGTTGCTCGGGGGCTGCGGGGAGAGGGGCGGGGAGATCTGGGGGGATTGGGATTTCTTCGGGAGGAGGATGGCGGAGTGTGGATCTATTTGGGGATTTTTGCGGCTCTTGGCAAATTGCAGATTGGAAGCACAGTTTTTACTTGGCAGTTACCGCGGGGTTAAATAACCAGCGGTTGGGGTAAAAGTTCTACTGTTTCGAAGTTGAAGAGTCGTTTCAGGGAATATTTGGAATATGAGGGGTCATTTGGTGGATTGTTTAGACAAAATATTCGATTAATCATTTTTCATGGTTAATTATCCCAAAAAAGGGGTTTTTCGAATTCATGATCTAACTTCCATCATTTGTACCATCATATTGGTAATTTACCATGTGGACATTTTTATACTGCATGCCACGGTTTTTGGATCCTTATTTCCAATTCTGAGGGATTTGGATTCAAGGCTCGGGGGCTGCGGGGTACCTGGCATCGACTACTTATTTTTTTCAAATTTGTTTGAAAAAGTGAGTAAGGAAGAAAGATTCAAGACTAATACGACCCTCAGCCTGATTCTTTGATTCAACCTAAGGCTCGGGGGCTACTCCATATGGAGTGCGATTTTTCAAATCGCACGCCATATCAAAAATATAATTCGGGGCATGAGCACCTCATAGCTTCGACGCAGCCAAGTAAGTACTCGAAGAAGAACTTCAAGACGGAGCTTCAAAAGAAGCCGAAGACTACTTCGAAAGTACTCGATAAGCTTGCAGTACTCAGCTACGAAGAGCTCGGGGGCTTGTCAGACCCGGGGCCACGGGACTGTGTACATAACGTAGTTTAAAGAGGTTTAAGAGATTAAGTCCGTCTTATCTCTTATTTATCCCGTTTAAATAGGAGATAGAGCTAACCGATACAAAAGGAATCTACTCGAGATATGTTCAGGTACGATTCCTTAGCTGGTGTTGGTTAGTATTCTTGTAACCCTGATCTCCCGGATATATAAGGGAGGGCAGGGATCCCTCTCAAAATAAGATCTCTAGATCATACTACGCCGAAGGCAATACAAACCACCACACAGGATGTAGGGTATTACGCACCTCGCGGCCCGAACTTGTCTAAGTTTTGTGTTCCTTGCACCTTTGAGTTCCTGATCTCGGCGTCTCCTCACCTAAACTTACCACCTTGGGCATATCCCTTGGTGGGTAGCCGGTAAAACACCGACAAAAGGGTACTCAGTAGTCGATCTCACTGCACCGTATGTGATACAGGTAGGCGCCATCTCCAGAGTTGGGCAGAGGGTGGTAAAAGAATCTAAATTTTAGTCTAGATAATCTAAGGGCCGAGCTCTAGAAGGATCAAACTCTAATTTTATTTAATTATACACTAAATATATATAAAGATCAAGTTGGATTGCAGCTCCGGTTGGGTTGCAGTGTTGCACTCGAGCGGAAGGTCACGAAGGTTTGGTGATTGATTGCGAAAGATGTGTGGTGCATGGACTCGCACGAGTCAAGACTCGGGACGTCCGCCGTGTGCGACCGGGCGATCCTACCTCCATCGTTATCATGCAGTTAAGTTGGCCAATCGAGAGGGTTCCCTGGTGCGTACGCAACAGTATCAGCCAACCACTCAATCGGGTCGGTCAACGCTAGTTGTCAGTGAGAAGTGACTACTGACTGTGTTGCTCGGAAGAAAAGAGTACCGAAAATTATTCGGTTGCACATGAAAAACTTCGAGATTAAGATCTCACCCAAACGAGAAAATAAACCAGTATATTTGTTGTCTCGGGAAGAATCTCTAAAAGGTTAATTTGCTCAGATCTTCAGACTCCTGCACAAGCATAGTGTCAGTATGCCTCATGGTGAGTTGGTGACAGAGAAGTAAGTACTCGTAAAGTTGGTTGGTTCTAGGTAGAATAACAATACTTCTAATTAGTTAACACGAATTACTGAAACACCCTTCTTGGACGAGCCAACTACCGCGACCTCAGCTTCAATGCAACACTTGGTTTCGGCAAGTTCTCTTTCCAGATTAGCCCATGCGGCATACAATCAATTGGAGGAACTCGTCGTCTGCTAAATTCAGAACAAACAAAGAAATACCCAGTATCATGTTGGAACAAGATATTGGGTAATACAATGCAATTGGCGGGTAGTTTTTACTTTGTAGAAACACAATTAGGGTAGTTTTTGTTGACTATAATATTTTGTTGACAACTTTTTTTAAAGCTTTGATTGACAATTTTCTTTAGACACAAATATTTTATTTTTTTATTGGCGAGCCCGCAGTTTGCACTAATTGATTGTCACAGGAAACAGGCCACCAATTGAACCCGTTTTCACACACTCGCAATTCAAAAGGACGTGCCAGTTGAAACCGGTTAACATAATGGGCCAGAACAAACTTGGCCTGTTACAGTTTGGTCAGGAAATTTATTATTTACAACAAGTCTTAGCGGGCTATAGGATTTAGCCACAGGATCCTCGAAACGCTATTAGCGCCACTAGTGCTATTTTGTACAGCAGTGATCATAGCGGCAGTTCCGCGAAACCACTATAGCGTCGCCATAGCACCTCTGTAGCCCACTATTTAAAACATTGCAGGCCTTTAGACACTTGATTACTTGAACTGAATACTCCCTTAGATTCAAATGCAACACTTGATTTTGATGACATAGCCCTTAGACACGACCTTCAAATCCTCCAGCTGTTTCGTAAAAAAAAAAAAGAAATCCTCCAGCGACATGAACTTCTTTGAAATCCTGCCTTGGAAATAGAGCGTTGGAGTTGTGGAGTTGGAAAAATAATTTTTCACTTATAACAACTCTTTTTCAGGATCATATATAAAGTTGACTGAACTAAGGAACCAACCTTATTACAGCTGAGTGGATTTAAGCTGTGTCATCAAACAAGTGCAACACAAACACACACGATGACTATTCATGTTAAAAGCTTAAAGTACTAATACATATGCTTGCCAAGCCATCCTTCTATATGGTAAAAGGACCTGAATATGATTGCCAATGCAAAACCCACGCCAAATCCCAAGCCATCAAAGAGGAAGAAAATGATGGCATCAAGTCTGTCCTGCCACAAAGTATTGGGTTCTGGAGCCGATATGCTTTGGGTGGTTGAATCTGGACCTAGATTGTCACATTGTTTAGAAAGCTGAATTCCACATAGGCCAGCATTGCCTTCAAACGAGCTGCTGGGAAATGATAAGAATTGGTTTTCCTGTGGTATTCTTCCTGTCAAGTTGTTGTATGAAAGGTTCAACCATGAAAGAGAAGTTAGAGAGGTAAACTCCTGTTGAATTTCTCCGGGGAGAGAGTTGCAAGAGAGATCCATTGATTCTAGCCTCGTTAAGTTACCGAGTTGTGATGGAAGCTTTCCTGTGAAGTTATTGTGCGACATGTCAAGTCCATGAGGTGAAACAAGCCTTCCAATCGAACCCGGAATGGAACCCTCAAATGAGTTGTTTGAGAAATCAATTACTTTGAAAGCAGTTTGGATTTTGGTGATACTTAAAGCGGCATCTTTGAATGTGACAATAACAGTATCTTGATAGACTCCTTTCCATGTTGAATTTGTATGATGCTCTAATATTTGCCCCACATCGTTGCTGTTATTCATCATCTATTGCTCCCAAATTCTCAAACCATTCTGAATGCAACTCACCAGAGAAATGGTTGGAGGCCAAATCAACTATCTGTAAACTTGTGAAGTGTTGGTAGCCATCCTGAAGGTCCCTTATACTGCCGTGGAGTTGGTTAGATCTCAACACAAGAATTTGAAGCTTTGGAAGAGTACCCATCCATGATGGAAATGAATCCACAATCTGATTATTACCAACATCAAGAACCTCTAAATCCTGGCAATTCTCTAGAGATCTAGGTAGCGCACCTTCAATTTGATTTCCATTCAAATCAATTGTCTGAAGCTTACATCCTTCTCTAATATTTTCAGGTAGCACGCCATGTAACTTGTTTGCTCTTAACTTCAATATGCTCATCAGGTCAGCTTTTTTCATAAGACAGGATGGAATTGGTCCAGAAAAGTAATTGTAAGATAAGTCCATGATCTGAAGGTTGTTTAAACTACAAAATGAAAGTGGTATATGTCGACTTAATTTATTTTTTGACAAATTGATATAGATGGCATTTCTATGATACGTGCCAAAGTTAGTTTCAATGGAAGAGAAGTTATTATTTGAGCAATCCAACAAAACCAGGTCGGATGAACTTAGTGGTACTGGTATGCTTCCTTGAAGTCTATTAAAACTGAGATCAAGATGAAATAAATATTTCATCTGAACAATAGGCTACTTCTCTAAAGAAGTAAACTTGTTGTGTGAGAGGTCCAAATACATAAGGTGCTTCTCCCATACCCAGCTTGGTATGGCCCCTTCGATTTGGTTATTTGAAAGGTAGAGACCTCGAATAGTGTCAAGAAATTTTAATGATGCAGGAAATCTTGTAAGGTTGCAAGATGTAAGGTATATGTACTGGATTTTAAGGGAACGGGAGAATATCGTATCAGCTTCTTTTTCTATCACCTTCTTTTTCTTTGACTGATATCATATTGTTACCCAGGTTAAGGTAGGTGAGATTTCTCAACCTCCAGATAGAGCCAAGTTCTATGGTGCCTGTCAATTTATTTGAGTCAAGATCGAGACTTCGAAGATTCTTAAGCGGAAAAAATGATTTGGGTATTGGGCCTGTTAATTTATTATTGCTTAAATCAATCTCACATAATGGTGAGGATAAAGGAGCAGGAATGTCTTCCAGTGAGCCAACATGTTGATTGTTAATTAGTCGAACTTCTTGCAGGACTGGAAGAGCGAACAAGGACTTCGGAATTTTTCCTGCATGCAAGGGTAGAATACCAGTCAAAATGCTGCAGATTTTGGTAATGCCTTTTCACACTGAAGGGCCAGCACGAACTTGAAAAAAATTAGTGTCTCAGTCAATTGGAGCTAAATATATCAGCGTTCATCACCTCTTCAGAATAGATAACTTGGTAATACTTAAATTAATATAACCTGCCTATTATTCCTCAAAAGAGAAACTTCCCAAATTTAGTTTTGGGCATGTTTAAACTATATAGTTTGTTTGTTGCTTTTATATAACTGGTGTTCCAAAAAAAAAAGCTTTTCATTTTGCTGCTAAGCTACCTGGCTTGGACTGGGCTCGATGCTGGGCCTTTTGCTGCAGGGTTGTGTTGTCGATCGAAACCTACCGGCGAGCAACGACAGGCAACACGAGGAGCCGGGAGGCTTCCGGGACGGCTGGTGGGCCCCGGTCCCTCGGTCAACGGCCCAGCGATCTGGCGCACACCCTGGCTTGGAGTCGCTAGGCGTGCCACCTGATCCTGCACCTGATCAGGAAGGTGTGATTCGTGAGATTCCTGTAAGCACAGACACTTGTAAAGGTTAGTCCGAGCCGTGATCGGCTCATCACTCCTCCCCGGTATCGGCTATAAAGAGCCGATTGCATCAGTACCGGATCGGATCTTTAGGATAGGCAATATATATATATATAATAATGAGATAAAACTTGCTTTATAGATACCAATCTAATCCAATCTACGATAACTAAGCCCTCACTACACGATCGGAACATCCTACACGTGATTGAGCCTAACGAATACGCAAAGCATCGAAACAAACAACCTAAACAAAGATCCTAAAAACAGCTGAAGAGTCGATTCGTAGGGAAACCTCTACTCAGGTAAGATCCGATACTAACATACTGCCGGAACTTTCAACTCGTTTGCAAGGCCTAATCATGCACATATCGAACCAAATCTCTAATGAATAGAAACTAGCCATAACAGATTGGATCTATTAACATAAACAAAGCAAGACGCAGCCATCGCATCCACGATCGAGCACGATGACTGCGAAGCGCGCAAGAGCAACAAACAGAGCATGATCACGATACAAACAAAATAACATTACTCTATGCGCGCTATGATAACTAATGCTACTCGCCGTCTACAAGGCTTCAGAACGAGCAACATATGAAACGAACAAGCAAGAGCAATGCGTCCCCGATCACGCAGAGCGTGATCGGGGCCGCATGGCACTTACCCGATGAAAACCCTGGAATAAGGCAGGCGATGCGCCGTGAGTTGTTGATGAATGATCTCTCCTTCTTGTTTATTCGTGGCACATATTTATAGTCCGTAGACTTGTTCTCTTTATCTAACCCTAACCAAACACGACACGAATCTTAACTGCCTAAATCTGAGTTTACACGGCCTTACTAGCCCCAAACACCCGTACAGGATCCGATCCGCAAGCTTACCGTAACCATCTCCTAGGCCTATCTTGCTCCTCGGCCCACTCTTGGCCCGTCCAGAATATGGCGATAACACATGCCCCCTGGTTTCGGCGATGGTAATTCCGAAATCATTTATTTTAAAATCACCTCGACCCTTCGGCTTCCGATCCGTATATGCCTTTTCGACTTCCAACCGATATGACTGCCCTGTACCAATCTCCTCGGGAACTGTCACGATGCCGATTCACCTCACCCTTTGATTTACCTTTATAAACTTTCCCTCGGCAACTTCCCCAGACATCTTTCTCTCACGGCCATTATCAATTACACTCCTCTTCTTCTTTCGCCATGGCTTCTTCTTCTTCTGCTTCCTCCACCATTTCTTATGAATCCGAATCCTCTCGAGAGCCAACCCCAGAATACGACCCAATCGCCGCTTACGAGGTCCGTGCCCCCCTGCATTGGGATGCAGAGGAATGGGACTTCCGTTACCAGTCAGAGGATGATGAATCCCTGACTGATGGCGAGGATCTCGCACTCCTCCTTGGGGCCGAGCTGGAGGAAGATGAAGACGACGCATCTTGGGGAGAAGACCTTTCTTCCTTGGAGGAAAGAGCCGATTCCTTCTCCTCCGAGGATGATCCGATGGCAGGTACCTTCCTTTTTGGCAGGTCATCGGACGACACTTCCGACGGCAGCGAAGGAGCCGAAGACGATGACAGCTTTACCAGCGACGACAGCGGGGACGACGACGACGGCAGCAGCGATAGCGGTAGCAGCGGCACTAGCATTGCTCCGCCGTCCAAGCGCCGCAAGACCTCTGGCGTGTACTGGTGGTAGACCGTAGTATCCCCACTAGGCCACCTTTAGGAGTAGTTGGCTCCTCTTTTGTATTTACTGCCTCGCCGTGAATAGAATCTACTTTTGTATCAGCAACTCTTCTTGTGCACAATAATCTGTTTAAGAGCCGATGGCAACGCATCGGCCTTAGAATATACCGATCCGGATCCGAAATAACCCTTCAATTTACTTTACCCTCCGTTGGCCTTTCAATCCAACGCAAATCTCTGGAGATTCTGGGATCCAGGTTAACTCCGATCTCCTTTTGCTCACGAACCCTAGCCGCAAGATCCTCCCTGGTCCTTGAGACACATATCCGATCTTGCGCCACGAAGCCTAGATCCGCTCTCCAGGGTCTCGATTCAAGACTCCCGATGGCGGAGTCTTCGCGCACCGCCGCCGCCGTCTTCGGTCTGAAGGTAAACTCCGACCCCCATTAATTTAACACAGCATCCGCAAATTTTACTGCGCGGTTAAGTAACTCTTCCCTCGGCAATCTTGTTTTTCTTGGGGTTTTTTCAGGCTTCCGATATCTTCTTGCCGCACCCTTCTTCCCCCAATTCTTTCTGCCTCGGGCCCCGTTCCTATGAGAAACCCATAGATCTGATCTCATGTGAAGCCAATCGAATCCCCTTTGTGAGTTAGGATATAGACCTAGAATCTTGGTCGGATAGCCTCCGCGCTTGGCCAAATCCCCCTGAAGGCTGGGCAGCTTGGTACAACAGAGTAGCGAACGCCTACCAGCCCTTATGGGAATCCATCGAGATAGCCGATGCTCTGTCTCTGTCCCTCTCCCCCCTTGAAAAAGATGAGAACCTTCTGAAGACCATCGGCTATTTCTGGTCTGACGCCTTGAATTGTTTTCTCTTCGGGCACAGCCCGTTGGCACCAACACTGCTGGATGTTGTGATGATCACCGGCTTAGACATATCATCAGCCTGCCCTTCTGCTTACAGCCTCCCTGTAGTCCCTTACAAACTGTCCTCCAAAACTGAATGCACTAACTGGAGCACATACCTGGGCCAACACCAGAAAAGCAAGGGCCCTGTATCGGAGAAGGAGCACACAGCCTTTCTAAACCTATGGCTCGAACATTTCCTCTTCTGTGGCTCTTCCCTTGCCCCGACCAAGAACTACCTCTCCTTGGCTTATGAGCTGGCCAGGGGTCAATCTGTTGGCCTTGGTAGACTATTTCTTGGGGAACTTTACAGATATCTCCATCTGATGACTTCTAGCCTTCTTTCTCAGAAGAAAATTAGAACTGGTGGCCCATGGTGGTTCATCCAGTTGTGGGCTCGTCTTTATTTCCAAAGTTCTGACCCTAATTTCCCTTCCTTAGTTGGCAATTCCTTCCCTGATCTGAGTGGGAGACAGATTAGGTGTACTAGTTTCGGGCAGGCTTTGTACAGTCTCCCTGGCGGGAAATTGAATCCTCCAAATGCTTCCCGTTGGTTCAAGATTTTCTATAAAGGCCTTGATAACCCAAACTTTCTTCCTTATGCTGATTCTGAACTCTTCGAGAACCCGGCTACCTTTCGGTTGGCCGATATTGCCTATGATGCCGACACTAGGCGTCTTTACTCCATTATGATTCGGCCCTGCCTTCTCCCAGTTGGCATGAGTACCTCTAATCGGATCCTCAAGCCTGGTTATGAGTTTTACCAGCCGGTCGTAGCAGCCCGGCAGTTTGGTCTTGCGCAGGTGCCTCCCCACTTCCTTCTCCACTTGTTAACATCAAACAGGGTGGACCTCCCTGATGCTTTGACCACCCAAAGGTGCTACAGCCTGTTTACAGACCTTCCCTTATCTGTCCCTGCCAATCTTACCTTTACTTCTTCGGCTGTCGACTTTGAGGGATGGTGGTCGATGTGGAAAACTCACATTTTCCGAAGGGCTCTGGGTCCGATGCTACAGCAGATCCATTCCGAGTATGACATTCCCGCCGGAGAGGTACCGCCTTTTGATTAACGTTTCTTCTTTTAACTTTTGCTAGACCCTTCCTGAATCCATTTTTTTTGCAGCAAGAAGGTGGCCCAGAGCCGATGAACGATGATGGATCGCCCTTTTGTTTCCTGGCGGTTGCTCCTGTGGTCCTCTTTGGCAAGAATGCGCCTCCTCCTTCAAAAAGCGTGATGCAGATTCAGCCGAGCACTGTTAAGTTGACCCCCAAGCGAAAACGACTCTCAGAAGCTGTTGCCCCCCGGGCTCGCGCTAAGACGAGGAAGATTCTTGTCAGAAAGGTCCGGAAGGAAGCTACGCCGTCTTCCCCTAATCCATCATCTCCAGTCACCAACCAGGTTTGCCCCTCCTCCTGTTTTGCAATCGGACTTTTGTTCATGTCTCCTTTAGCGATGCTCTTTTCTCTTGTAGCCTGCCGTTGTAGAAGTCTCCAGCGGGGAGGAGCCCCCATGCCAGAAGGGCTCATCTTCGGAGGTGCCAGAGGACGTGGATGCGCCCATCAGGGCCTTGATCACTCTCCGTGATCCTGGTGCAACAATCTTGGAGGACCCTTCTGCATCGGCTGTTGTCCCAGCCGCTTCGCCAGGCCCGCAGGCGCCGATCGTGACTACATCCCTTGTTGGCCCCTGTCTGGAAGGACCCTCTACCGCCTCAGCTACTGCCGATTCCCCTGCACGAGAGGTACGTCCAGCGGAGCCGACCGCCATCTCATCGGCTGTTGCTCTCGCAGAGCCGACTGTTACCCCGTCGGCTGTCGCCTCTTCTTCTGGAGGTGCGGTTCATATGGCCTCTTCCGCCACCGTTCGTCCCTCGGAAAGGATGCACCCCCGGGAGCCGATCGTTCCTTCGTTGGCCATCACTACTTCCCTTTCAGGATAGGTATGGCTTTTTTCTTCGTAATTACTTTGGTCTTCTCCCGCGATGCCTTGCTCACCCTCTTTTCCTCCAGAACCTGGATCTTTCAGAGCTCCTTGCGTTCGATCCTGCCACGATCGGGTCGACCATATTGGAAGCCAATGACTCTCCCTCGGGCCTGACCAGTACTGCCGATCAACTCCTCCGCATGAAGGGTCTTCTATCGGGTCCGATCTCCGCCCTGATTCAGGATTCCAGTGCAGTCAAGCAGATCCTTGATGAGGTCAACTCCCAGCTCCCTGTGAGCCTCCAGGCCAAGCTCTTGCCGGCCGGGTATCTTTCTTCCTTCCAAGCGAAAGTGGCAGAAGCTCGCCGCAGGATCGAGACTCGGCGTTCCCAATCGCTCCTAAGGACCATCATCTCTGAGATGTGTCAGTCGATCAACAAGAAGAAGGCCGCACTCGACGCTAAGGTTGACACATCTGCTTCTGCCCATCGGCTTCGCCTCTTGGAGAAAGAACTGGAAGACCTTGAAGCTAAAGTCCGGGCCACCAAGCAGCGCATCCAGGAGGAGAAGGATCTCATCACTGGTTCCAAGCAGGAGGCAGAAATTTTGACTGCCGAGCTGAAGACGGACTTGGCCGAGCTGAGCAGCTTGAGCAAACAGGTGGTGCCAGGGGCGGACGAAGAGGATGAAGCGGTACTTGCTGAAGTTGACCGCATCCGCCTTGATGCTATTGCTGCTATCGACGCTTTCCTTCAGCAAACCTGTCCAAGATAAACTTTATGTTTTTATGTAGTGAACCTAAAGTCGATGGTGACACATCGGCTGTTTGATAACTTGTACTGTTTGACTACCATAAGCAAACTTCTAAAGTCGATGACACTGCATCGGCTGTTCTAATCCCTTTTATTAACGTACGAGCCGATCACGCTCATCGGCCCTTTTTCCGTTTCCTGTCTTGCTGTGGTCAAACGTCGTCGACTTAGCCTTTGCCCCCTTTCTTAGCTTACTGGTTGCATCGGCTTGTTGCCTGATGGGTGCCATCGGCTTCATTGTTTGTTAGCCCACATACTTGGGAAGTATTTCTTAAGGTGTTGGCCGTTGACTGCTACTGGAAACTTGACGCCGTCCAATTCTTCCAGCACGTACGCGTTCCCAGGTAGGACCTGGTCAACCCTGTACGGCCCGTGCCAGTTTGGGGACCACTTGCCGTATGCGGCGTCCTTAGTTCCCAATGGTAATACTGCTTCCCAAACCAAGTCTCCTACTTGAAACTCCTTTGGCTTAACCTTTTTATTATATGCACGGGCTACTTTAGCCTTATTCTCCTTAATCTTCTCTAGTGACCATAGCCTGAGTTCCGTGAGATCTTCCACATTATCACTCATCAGAGTAGCATATTCTTCAGCGGATAAGTCATTCTGGAATTCTACGTGCCTGGACCCGGCTGTAACTTCCCACGGTAGCACGGCTTCTTGCCCGTAGACCAAATGATAAGAGGAAGTTTTTGTCGCCCCATGACAAGATATACGGTATGCCCATAATGCTTCTGACAAGACTTCGTGCCAGCGTCTGGGGTATTCATCGATCTTCCTCTTAATCAACTTGATAAGGCTCTGATTGGATGCTTCAGCTTGCCCATTCGCCTGGGCGTAATAAGGAGACGACCTAATCAGCTTGATACCCATATCAGCGGCAAACTTCTTGAATTCTTTTGAAATAAAAACTGAGCCACCGTCTGTCGTTATAGTCTGTGGGATCCCAAATCTGTGAATAACATGTTTCTTGACGAACTGAATCACATCTTTGGATGCTACTGACTTCATCAGGACCGCTTCTACCCATTTGGTGAAATAATCTGTGATAGCTAAAATGAACTGATGACCCTTGCTAGACGGAGGATTAATTTTGCCGATCATATCCATGCCCCAGCCTCTGAACGGCCATGGTTTAATAATGGGATTCATTACGGACGCTGGTACCATCTGGATTTTTTCGAACCTCTGGCATGCCTGACACCCTTTATAATACTTAAAACAATCTTCAAGCATAGCGGGCCAGTAGTATCCTGATCGCCTGATTAGCCACTTCATCTTGTGAGCTGACTGATGAGTCCCGCACGTTCCTTCGTGAACTTCATGCAGGAGCCGATTGGACTCGGTCGGCCCTAAACATTTGAGCAACAGTCCCTCCAAGGTCCTGTAAAACATATCATCTCCTATCAGGACGTACCTCATGGCTTTATATCGTATCTTCCTGGGTGCCCCCCGAGCCGAATCCTTCAAGTAGTTGAAGATATCGGCTCTCCAATCTCCCTGGTCCAGGAAGTACACCTGATGACTTGACCCATCGGTTTTGTATCCTGAAGCCAGCTGCGCGAGATCATTGGCCTCTGCGTTCCGAGCTCTAGGTATCCAATAAAAATTTATATACCTGAACTGGGCTATCAGTTCCTGGCATTGCACCCACAACGGAAATAATAGCTCACTTTCACACCTGTAGTCCTTTGTGAGTTGGGAGATTACCAATTTTGAGTCTCCGAAGACCTCTACAGCTTCAGCTCCGGCCTCCAGAAGCAATTCCATGCCTTTACGCACCGCCTCATACTCTGCAAGGTTATTAGTGCAAGTGGCAGGTAACCTAATCGAGAAAGAGTACGTTGCCCCCGAGACGATACCAGCAAGATGCCGATTCCACATCCATCTCCACAGACGGATCCGTCGAAGTACATAGCCCAGGCTCGTACGGAAAGCGCTGCTATATTGGTATTAACCCTCTCAGCAATAAGATCTGCCAATGCTTGCCCTTTAACTGCCTTCACGGGTTCATATCGGATGTTGAATTCTGATAATGCAAACATCCATTTTCCCAATCGGCCTTTCAACACAGGAGCCGATAGCATATGCTTTATAACATCCGATTTGCAAATGATGATTACCTCAGCCGATAGCAGGATGTGGCGAAGCTTGGTGCATGTAAAAAATAAACAAAGGCAAAGTTTCTCCATGTCAGAGTACCTTGTTTCGGCGTCCAAGATCCTTCTGCTGAGATAAAACACCACCCTTTCCTTGCCATCGTATAATTGTACTACCACCGAAGCAATGGAGGTATCACCGATCGATAAATATATGTAAAATGGCCTGTCTTGCTGTGGTGGCACCAACACAGGTGGTCTCGACAAATATTCTTTGATTTCTTCGAATGCCCGTTGTTGTTCTGCCCCCCAGCGGAACTCTTCATTGGTTTTGATTTTCACCAATTCCATAAAGGGTTCAATCCGCCCAGATAGGTTAGAAATAAACCTCCTGACGAAGTTAATCCTGCCAATAAGTTGCTGGAGCTCCTTCTTGGTAGTGGGTGGCACCATAGTACGCACGGCTTCCTGGCTTTTGAGGCCAATCTCTATTCCTCTTTCATGAACCAGGAAACCCAAAAACTGCCCAGCTGTTACACCAAAGGTGCATTTCTTCGGGTTCATCCTGAGCCCGAACTTTCTAGTTCGTTCCAGGACCTGCCGTAGATCATCCAGGTGCCCCTCGACCGATGCTGACTTTACTACAACGTCATCAATGTAAATTTCCACCAGATTGCCGATTAGATCATGGAAGATGTGGTTCATGGCACGCTAATATGTAGCACCGGCATTTTTCAAACCAAAGGTCATAACCACGTACTCGAACAGGCCCACCGCCCCGGGTACTCTGAATGCAGTTTTATGTATGTCTTCAGGGGCCATGAAAATCTGATTGTACCCAGCATTACCATCCATGAAACTCAAAATCTTGTGGCCGGCAGCCGCATTGATTAATATTTCTGCAACAGGCATTGGATACTCATCCTTCGGAGTGGCCCTATTGAGATCTCTGAAATCCACGCAAACCCGCCACCGGCCATCTTTCTTCTGTACGGGTACGACACTTGAAATCCATTCGGCATATCTGCAAGCCCTGATAAATCCGGCTTCTATCATTTTCTCTATTTCCTTTTTTACTTCGACCAAGACATCGGCTTTCATCTGACGTATCCGCTGTTGGAACGGTCGAAATCCACTTTTGAGAGGGAGCCGATGCTCCACTATGCTCCTATCTAGCCCAGGCATCTCTGTATAATCCCAGGCAAAGCAATCAGCATATTCCTTTAATAGAGTTATCATCGGCTCTCGCAAAGACAGATCCAATTTCTTACTAATGAACGTTGGCCGCGGCTTATCCCCAGGACCAATATCTATTTCCTCAAGGTCGTCAGCCGATGTGAAACCGTACCCTAACTTCCCGTCCTCTGTTAGATCAATGCTGTAGATAGGAAAAAAAGATAGCAAAACGATTTCCAGCCGATCGTTAGTATCGGCCGATCCACATATCTCATTACTTTCCAAGTTTTTATGAAAAGAATAAGGCCGGCTGTCGGCGCTGGCCATCCCATAACAACTACGTAAAACACCTGTCATCAAAAATTCAATTTTTTGGGGCCGATTGCGCGAATCGGCCTCAATAGGTACATCATTATGACTTTCTTCATGCAACTTTTCTATTCTGTAAGGCCAGTGGATAAGACCAGCCTTACTCCGTTTTTTGTAGCCTCGATGCGATCATATCCTTCTAAGCTCATCCCTGAAATCGGCTCTTGATCCTCCGCATCCCAGATGCTCATGGCAGCATGCGAAATCTCGATTGAGTCATCTGCCTGAACTACTTCCACTTCATCTCCATCCCACTGGATCAAACATTGATTCATTGTAGAGGGGATGCAACAGTTGGTATGAATCCAGTCCCTTCCGAGTAAGATATTGTAGGTACTTTTGCTGTTGACGACGAAGAACGAAGTCGGGATGATCTTGTTCCCGATGGTGAGATCTACACTGAGGACACCCTGAGCTTCCGAAGTCTGCCCGTTAAAGTCACTTAGCGTGACATTAGTCTTGATCAGGTCTCCGGTGGACCGCCCCAAACGGCGCAAAACTGAGTATGGCATAATGTTGACTGCTGCCCCCGTGTCCACCAGCATTTTATTAACGGGCTGACCATTAACATACCCTTTAAGATATAATGCCTTCAAGTGCTTGTAATTCTTGGCTTGCGGTTTCTCGAATATCACCGGCCGTGGTCCCAAATCAAGCTGGGCTACTGATGGCTCTTCGTAGGTCCGAGCATGGAATTCTGCAGGAAGTACAAAAACCATGTGTGTATCAGCCGATACCTTTTTATCGGCTTTTGTCGACTTGGGCCGCCATTCTTTCCTTGAAGTGTGCGACTTCTTCTCCTGCACATAATGAACTTGCTCTACCAAATCCAGCCGCGCTTTCTTCAATGTCTCGATGTATCTGGCCTCAGCTTCCTCCAAGCTACATAGCCTCTGAACCCTACGCTTTTGTGAACGATTTAATCCATCCGGGCACCAACGTGGGCAATGATACCTATCCTCCTCTTCGTCTTCCCTTCGTGGTGATCGAGCCCACTCTTGCTGAGTTGGCGCGGGCCCTAACCGCCCGAAAACCGACTCCCTTGCCTCAGGCTTCATAGATCCACATTCTGGGCAATCCCTGATAGTAGGCAGTTGGTTCATACCGGAATCCCAACAGTACCTGAAGAATGGGCAGTACCAATGATCACGAGCATCTTCATGCTTCCTCAAACGCTTCCCGGTGCGACGCTCATATTCCACATCTTCAGATTCCCGCCGGAGGCGCTGCTGGTACTGGTACTCATATTTCCTGAGAAGATCAGAAGAAGTTGGTCGTTGATTCCTTACATACCTTACTTGTTCTTCTGTAACATATTCTTTTTCTCCTTCTGGGGCCGATTGCTGGGATCAGCCTCCTTATTTTTTGCCTGGTGTCGCCGATGCCACCCCTGCCATGTTGATGCCGAGCGCGAAGTCCAGCTGTCGCCTTGCAGACCGGTCATGATGTTCCACCATGTTTACACCAGGAAAAGGCTGAGTGTCTACCTTCATGGCGGTCTGTTCCAGGATCAATCGGCCCTGTTGGATTTGCCGACGGAGCTCCTTGCAATCACTCGTGCCGTGGGTAAAGGAGTCATGCCATTTACAATACGATCTTCCTTTTAACTCTTGTGCCGTGGGAAGTTTATGTCCTTCTGGAAACTTCAACTGCTTTTCTTTTAGTAATAAGTCGAAGATTTGTTCGACTTTACTCACATCAAAATCAAACCCTTTTGCGGGACCAGTTTGCTTCAACCACTTACAAGGTACAGGATTTGCACCACGAGCCCACTCAGCAACCGTTACCTCCAGTTCCTCTTCAGAGTCATCGGCTTCTTCCATGTCAGCTACCGCTACTTGACGCTTAAATTTCTCTTGGTATAACTCGGGATGACGCTGCTCATACATCGACAGTTTCTGGACCAGATGCGCCAAAGAGGTGAATTCCAATTGAAAAGCCAGATCTCTGATCGGCTTTAATAATCCTACTGATGCCAATTCGACAGCTTCCTTTTCTGAGACCCGTGTTGAATAGCACCTGTTCTTCATCTCCCTGAAGCGTCGAATGAACTCTGCTACGGTTTCTCCACGCTTCTGTCGGAGCTGCGCCAGATCGGCAATTCCTGCTTCCGCGGCTTCTGAATGATACTGAATATGGAATTGCTCTTCCAGCTGCTTCCAGGTACGGATGGAGTCAGGACCTAATGACGTATACCATCCAAAGGCCGGTCCTGTAAGCGATTGCGAGAAGAACCTTACTCGCAACGGATCCGATACAGAAACCATGCCCAACTGTGCTAAATATCAGCTCACATGCTCGATAGAGCTAGAACCTTCTGCCCCACTGAATTTGGTAAACTCGGGGAGCCGATACTTGGGTGGCAATGGGATTAGATCATAATCACCTGGATACGGCTTAGTATAGCCGATCGCTCTCCTCTTTGGTAACATGCCGAACTGATCCCTTAGGATAGTGCTGATTTGCTCCGCTGTTTGTGACCCAGGGGCCGAGTGCATACTGTAATGACTCGGCCCGGTAGCATAAGTCGCTAGCCACGCTTGTTTGTCCGCATCAGCTCCAGAAACCCCTCCAATTGCTTTCTGTATAGAATGTACTGGGTTGTTGCTGTCCGGTATGTACGCACACATATAACCATGTGGGATCTCCTTGGGTGGCTCGCTGAAAAACTGGTGATCCATGGGATCACCACCCTCTTTGTAAACTACGTAAGCTGGAGCACCATGGGATTCTGCAGCTGCAAGTGTATAAGGTAATGGTGGTCTGGTTTGGAACGGCAATTCTCCTCTATGGCTCCCCAAGGTAGGCCCAGTTGGAGAATGTTGATGCTTCATAATCTCCTGGACCACACGCAGAGCCACACGCTCGAAAGCATTAACCAAACTTTCAGAATGTCGGTGCAATGAATGAGCCACCGCATAATTCACTTCCTGACGTAGCGCTCTAGTACGATCTTCAGATGGAACAGATAGATCTACTCCATCAAGAGCACCTTCAGGTGAAAATCCCTTCCACCTGACACCATGGCTGCGAGTCCTTTCGAAAGAGCCGATGAGGTCGGCTTCAAATTGAGTCTTGATTTCATCATACCTCTGCTTGTGTTCAGCAGAGAGCTCCTCGTAAGTAATCGGATCGTCCCTTGTCATCCTGTTGACCACCACTGACGGAGTCGACGAAGACGACGGAGTCGATGAAAATGATGTTGATGATGACGACGAAGTCGATGAAGAGGGTCCCACCGGGCGTGCCAGAATGTGTTGTCGATCAAAACCCACTAGCGAGCAACGACAGGCAACACGAGGAGCCGGGAGGCTTCCGGGACGGCTGGTGGGCCCCGGTCCCTCGGTCAACGGCCCAGCGATCTGGCGCACACCCTGGCTTGGAGTCGCTAGGCGTGCCACCTGATCCTGCACCTGATCAGGAAGGTGTGATTCGTGAGATTCCTGTAAGCACAGACACTTGTAAAGGTTAGTCCGAGCCGTGATCGGCTCATCACTCCTCCCCGGTATCGGCTATAAAGAGCCGATTGCATCAGTACCGGATCGGATCTTTGGGACACGCAATATATATATAATAATGAGATAAAACTTGCTTTATAGATACCAATCTAATCCAATCTACGATAACTAAGCCCTCACTACACGATCGGAACATCCTACACGTGATTGAGCCTAACGAATACGCAAAGCATCGAAACAAACAACCTAAACAAAGATCCTAAAAACAGCTGAAGAGCCGATTCGTAGGGAAACCTCTACTCAGGTAAGATCCGATACAACATACTGCCGGAACTTTCAACTCATTTGCAAGGCCTAATCATGCACATATCGAACCAAATCTCTAATGAATAGAAACTAGCCATAACAGATTGGATCTATTAACATAAACAAAGCAAGACGCAGCCATCACATCCACGATCGAGCACGATGACTGCGAAGCGCGCAAGAGCAACAAACAGAGCATGATCACGATACAAACAAAATAACATTACTCTATGCGCGCTATGATAACTAATGCTACTCGCCGTCTACAAGGCTTCAGAACGAGCAACATATGAAACGAACAAGCAAGAGCAATGCGTCCCCGATCACGCAGAGCGTGATCGGGGCCGCATGGCACTTACCCGATGAAAACCCTGGAATAAGGGAGGCGATGCGCCGTGAGTTGTTGATGAATGATCTCTCCTTCTTGTTTATTCGTGGCACATATTTATAGTCCGTAGACTTGTTCTCTTTATCTAACCCTAACCAAACACGACACGAATCTTAACTGCCTAAATCTGAGTTTACACGGCTTTACTGGCCCCAAACACCCGTACAGGATCCGATCCGCAAGCTTACCGTAACCATCTCCTAGGCCCATCTTGCTCCTCGGCCCACTCTTGGCCCGTCCAGAATATGGCGATAACAGGTTGTTAACGGCCCGTAGCCCACTTCGCAAGTTAGATACTCGGCTGAACTCGGCTCGACGATGGGCCTTTTGCTGCAAGCTTTTAACGGCCCTTAGCCTACTTCGCAAGTTAGAAACTGGGCTGGAAACATAAGGAGATTGGGCTGAAAAGAGGAAAGGGGAAAAGAGAAAAAAAATATGGCTGGTGGGACCCACTTGTCTATGTGGCGTTGGACCCACGTGTCTATATGGTGATGGGACCTACTCTAACACCAAGCTCTTATTTTTAGGGAAAAATGATATCCGTGACAATTCAAATTGTCATAAACTTGTGAGGTTTACCAGTTAGCCTTTATAACAAAAATGTAATCGTCACAGTATGGTAGTATAGATCAGCTTATGACGATTTCTATTTTGGCTTAGTGATGAACATCTCATTTTCGCCACTAAGTAGTAGTGCTTTGTATAGAACGTCATAAAACGTAATACTATAATGACAAATAGCTCAAATGTTACGAGATATTCGTCACGAAAGATTATATATGCTGTAGTGGTTTGTTTGTTTGTCACTTGTTTACTGTGTACGCCGGTCGTCCATGCCGATCTTGACGGACTTGACGAGCGCCTTCGGAAACAGAAAGCAACGCTACTGCCAAGTGCCAACGGCCATGCTGATCTTGACGGACTTGATCTAGGAGCACTGCTGCTGATGTTGCACTTGCGCATCTAAACGTGTTGCAGACCTGATGTACGTGTACAGAATATCAATAATATTGTCTAACGCGAACAGCACAGAGGCCAGCATCCCAAATTCATATTCACGTGTTATTAAGTCACCATATCATGTTACAATGCAACCATCACTTTATACTATAAAATTTTGGACCTACACGTATAGTCATGAGTATATGTTATGTATAATACAATTTTAACTTGCATAAAACTGCACCTATCACGTTGCATAATGTTACATTTAATGGCATCATGAAAGGTAGTTATATCTAATTTAAAGATATTTTGACTATTTTTTAATTTTCAAAAAATTAAATAAATATAATTTTATATTACATCCTAGGAGGTAATATTCGATAATAACTAGTCAGATCTACCTAAATCGACGATCCATGTTCATTTCGAAGTACCATGGCAAAGCCCAATAATCATAGAGGTTGCCCCGGTAGCAGCTAACTAACCGAACCAATTTGATAAGAGGCCCAGCACGCCAGCCAGCTAGCCACCCATTTCCTCAATCCAACTAGGTCTGCGGCCCATGAAAGATGTATCCCATTTTTTGGCCCATTAAAACTTGGTGCATATACATCTACTAATTATATTCATTTAAATATTTCTCTAATTCTGTTAGCATGTTTTCAATTTAATTTTTAATGATTTTTAGGATATCTACACAATCTATTTATTTTTCATTTAAGTTTGTATCTTCTACTTTGTTTTTATTCATAAGATGTTCCATGAATTATATTTTATTGTTCCCATTATAAAGCAAATTAGATTGTTCTACCATTTTCAGGGTTGGTCAGGCTATGTTCCATAATGTACAAATTTTTTCTATCCGTATGATTTTGTTGACGGTGTATGCATGGCATGTCATAACGTAGGTGTAAGATCTATCTACAGTTGAAAAAAGAAAAGAGTTATGTCTAAGAAGAAGGCAATCGAGATATAGTCTAACCTCCTATGTTAGAAGACGAGACATCAGCTTCTCAAGTTGGATCAGGTTCCCAGTTGTACAGGGTATTGGCCCGGAGAAATTGCAATGGTAAATGCTGAAAGAGGTCAACTTTGTAAGATTGCCTATCCATGATGGCATTCTCTGCTCAGAGAAGTCCCAGTTCCAGAACTCCAGATCTGCCAATCTTTCCAATCTGGTATTATATTGGCATGGGGAAATTAACTTCCTATAAACAAACTTTGCAACCTTATCAGTTTGCCGATCCAAGTGGGAACCGATTTAAAGAAGACATAACCATCAAACATTAGGTGTGTCAATTGGGTAATATTGCTGACCCAAGATAATATCGGATTCTTCGTATCTAGTCCCATCAGTTGCAGGTCATCCAATGATGGAAGCTTAGATATCAAAGCGGGGAGTTTGTCATCAATGTTCATCGTGTTAAGCCCCAATTTCTTTAAATGCTCAAGCTTGGCAAACGAGGATGGCATGTCATAAGAGAAATTGCTGCCTATTAGATTTAGTGTTTCTAGATTATTTCCAGTTGGGAAGTGTGTTAACCTTACATAAAGCATGTGGTTATCGGACAAATCAAGCGTCCTCAAACTTTTTAGCTGGAAGATTTTTGTTGGAAAATGCCCTTCAAACTTATTGCTTGATATGTCTAAAATGGTCAAGGAAGATAGTTTGGAAAAGTACTTAGGGACTTTGCCGGTGAGTTTAAAATTGTATCCCAAGTTGATCGTCGTAAGTGAGCGAAGCTTTGAGAATGAAGAGTGGATAGAACCTGACATAGAACACCCGAACAAGCTAAGAACCTGTAGCTAGGAAATGGAGTCCGCTAAAACAGTGGACCAAGTCGATCCACTGCTAGATAAATCCACTCGATCAAGATAAAGCTCCCTCAGGTTGCTCATATTTGCCATGAAGGTTTTGAAACTTGGCCGCTCAAAATCCAAACCATAATTACCAGACAAGTCAATGGTGACAAGGTTCTTGAGGCAGGCAATTCCAATTGGGATCTGAAACCTAAAATTGGTGCACGAGAGGTTGAGGTGGATGATATCCGTGAGCCGCTCAAAACCAGAAGCTGGGAGCAAGGCTCCACTAAAGTCATTGAATGCAAGGCTGAGGTTCTTGAGAGAGGTGAGGTTGAACAACGCAGGATCAAGACGACTGCTCGTCAGGTCGAACTCACCGAGGTCAAGGGAAATGACTTTTCCCAAGGCCATGTCACAGGTGATGCCCTCCGAGTGGTGGCAGCAGTCTGTTCCAGCTTGCCATGATGGTAGGCTGTCACCGATGATGGAAGCTTTTAGCTTGAGGAGGGAAGAAGCCTGATCCGGGAGGCAAGGTGCTGTGGTGCTAAGCTTGAAGAGGCAAGCTATGAACAGGAGCAGAAGGTTGTGGAGGGGTTCCTTAGCGGGAGCCATTTTGCTACTGGTTTGCAGTTTCCAAGTTACAATTGTGTGTGACCCATTATATAGGATAAATCTGGACAGTGTAGATATTCTTCTGTTCTCTGGTTGTTCTGAATCATTCATTCCGATGCTGACTGCTGACTCGAGAGGAAGACCACCAATGAACCGGAGCCATATATAAATTCGCATGGAAGTAAATACTTGACCGCAACAATAGTTCAGAAATCTTCTATTATTAGATTTTGATTATGTTTAGTAGAAAAAAGACGTTAAAGGAAAGAAGTCCCTGTGTTTACTCTAAAAATACATAAGTTGACTATTATGATACCGCAACAGTGTAAATTAAACCAGTTAGGTCATGTCAAATACAACTACTCCCCCGGTCTTAAAAAAAGAAGGTGTTTCGGATACCATAGCTAGAGCCACTAATCTTAGTAAATTATACTATATAAACAAAGAACATACTGTATTTGAAAGTGCTTTTAAGATAAATCTTTATAACTGATCGATACAATTTTCAAACTAAATGTTCCTAAAGTTAGTTATAGTTTGATTTTCAATAGGTTGATTGGAATCTTATTCAAAACACCATCTTTTGTAAACGGGGAGATTAATACGTAACTGAAACTCGAAATGATAAAATAAAGGAAGAGTTTGATTTGCATACAATTGGAAAGCAAAATATCTAATAAAGAGTACAAATAAATATGCATAGTAAAAATTAGAATTCATCTTAAAGACACAAAAGATTCCACATCAAATAAGATATAGGATATGCAAAATTCATAATTATAGGTGGGCAAAATTATCAAACTAATTTTGATGGGAATTTAAGAACAATAAACAATCCAAATTCACATTAAATCCATTTAAACAGGATAATCTGTAAATAGTTTTTTAGATTAATGAAGAAATCCGGTCTTGAACAATCACAAGTGATTGTCTACGACTATAAGCAAAATCTGACCACAAAGTCAGACGATACACGAGTACTTAGACTCCAAGCCTCAAACTGAGGAACATAAAAATAATAAGAAAGAAAGAGACTAACAAATAAAGCTAAAGACGAAACAAGAAAACAAAGACTAAGCTTCGATCTTCTTCCATATCTTGCTTCCAGCTTGTCTACTCTCAGTGACAATCCTTCACCCCTCTTGTCCGTCCACTTAGAAACAGTTGATGACGGATCACGACCACGGTACTGCAGGGCTCAACAACTCCATGGCGACACTCCCAAGGGAGAAATGACGCTAATATCACCGCCGCCTCCAGAACCAACCTGGTAGTTCAAGGTTTTCACTCGGAGAAGAAAACAGCAAGATCCTTCCAACGACGCCTTCAAGAAAATTTAGCCACTAACTAGTTGAAATCCATTCCATAAGCACTTCAAAATTGAAAACATAATACGATCTGTGTTTTTCCTTTTGAGGGAACATTGTGGGGGGACGAAGGTGCCGTGTGTGATGGGGCGATAAAATATACCCCATCTAGAGTTCTAGACATCCATATCCAGGCTTGCTGGCCGTTATCATGCGGTTAAGTTGGCCAATCGAGAGGGTTCAATCTAGAGTTCTAGACAATCGTTTAGCAGAAGAGTGAACCCTGGTGCTTTATTTAGAGCAAGCAATAATGTGGGGAATGTTTTATTGGCCTGCTAGTTACTTGAAGAATTCAGTTTAATTTGCAGATCGATAATCATACAAAGATATATAGTGTTTGCAGGTGATCATCACATCCATTAGCAGCCATGTTTGCAGCGAGGGAGCGAGCTCGGGCATCAGCAAGTGGAAATAATTGAAATCCATTTTAACTGCATCTAAAAATCGTACCGAGTACGATGACTAGACCTAGATGGTGTCATCAGCATGGGCAGTGGGACGAGTTGGACGGTCGGAGCAAAGGGCTCATGCTTCGGACGGTGCCTGCCTGCTGTGTGACATTAGATGGAAGTGCAATGGGAGGGCTAGCACGCACTGATTGGCACTGGTTAGCAGAACAACAGGATAAGGAAGGAGATGAGTGACTGTCCCAAGGTCAAGCCTCACTGTACGATCGAGTTTTCCCCCGTGTCCGTATGCTAGCTGCTATCAAATTATTACAAGGGAAGAAAGGCATAAGAGAAGCAATGTACGCCATGCGACTCCGATTGATCCCCATAAACAAGGATCATCTTTTGTTAAGTGGTTCTGAATGAAACTGAACAAATCATCGATGGCGACGAGGGTTTGGAGCTAGCCATCGATCGTCCACGACAAACAGCCAGACACTTGGGACAGCGATAATAATACGGCCACGCGTAAACATATGGCCTGTTACTGGTGGTAATACTCCACATAACCTTCTCCATCTCAAGAGAAGTACTATTCCACATAACAAAATCATTTGAAGATGTTGTTGTAACCCCTAACACAATCTGCAAGGAAGGTGCTAAGAAGCGTTGAGAAAAGCACTGACAAGTAGTGTCCCCAGTTTGTGTTTGGCTCCTGCAGACCGTGTAGTGAATCAGCCAATGCAAACAACATTTTTGTCAACCAGACAGTTGTATCTCAAAAAATCTCAAGACAATAACAGGTGTTGTATATTAAAAAAGCTTGTGCTACTTAAAACGAAGTGTGTTTAACAGATTTCATATGAAGCACAAAACAGTTCAATCTAGCAATGAGTGAGTGAGGGAGGGAGGGAGGGAGAGCAGAACCATGCACAATTAGAAATCAAGCTAAACCACTAACATATAGCATATACATAATTTGGATGGAGCTGGAACGAAGAAAAAATATTTATTATCTTATAAATGAAATATACTTAAATGCAGATAGGTAAAAGAAGTGATCAAATTGAGTTTGAGAGTAATTTAAGTAGTTATTACAGTTTCAATTGCAATGTAACTATAAGCTTTGTGTCATGTAACGCCGTTTGTTTCATTGTTACCTTTGTTATTTAGCAAATGGTTGCATTCAACTTGCATTTGCAACTCTTTGCTAATTGTTCCCTACCTGGCCCGTCATAGTCCCAAATAGTACATTGTTTTGTATTTGTGGAAAACCCACTAACCACCCTAAAACCTGTAACTTAAAGTAGATTTATTCAAGCATCGCTGTCCCAAGTGTCTGGCTGTTTGTCGTGGACGATCGATGGCTAGCTCCAACCGCTCGTCGCCATCGATGATCTGTTCAGTTTCATTCAGAACCACTTTACAAAAGACGATCCTTGTTTATGGGGATCGGAGTCGCTTGGCGTACGTTGTCTCTCTTATTCCTTTCTTCCCTTGTAATTACAGCGATGTGCGTGACGAGAATGTTTCATTGGTTTTGTTACTTGAAGGATTCAGTTTGCAGATAATCAAACAAAGATAGTGTTGGACGCACACTGTAAATTCCATACTCTGAGAAACAGTGCATCCAGGCCTCCTTTCGTGCAAGTTTCATTCCATTTTCCCCGTTTTCGCAACAAAAAAGGGGGAAAAAAAGGTTTGATCCCCCAGTGGAAAGTCTATGCGAGCTCTTAGAGTTCCAAACTGGCAGACATGTAAAGCTTGCGTTCCACATCGAACCGAGTACTCCCTCCGTTTCAAGACAAGGCGCCGTACCTGGAGATTAGAGCACGTTAAGTCTTGGTCACTGAGAACTTATACTTTGAAGTAGATAAGCTTATACCAATCCATCATAACCTCTCCACCAGCAACTGCAACGCAGGAACAAGATGGAAGCAGATCCACCACACGCACCTCCTGCTCCGGCCCGGCCCTGCACGTCCGCGCGACGCCGCGGTCCAGCTCGGCCGACTGTCCTGCCGCGCGTGATGCAACTTTCTTTTTTTTGCGAGAAAAGAGTGATTATATTAATCACACAAGGAACTACAATCAGATTTGAGTAGTCGGTTACACAAGATGGAGCGTTTTCTCTCCACACAGCACAATGCACCGTTCTCTTTGCTAATTCAGCTAACTCATAAGCAACTCTATTGTATTCTCTTGAGCAACACCTCTGGGAGTAAAAACTGCAGGCCTGAATCTCTTTTAAAATGTACGTGTTCATTTATCTTTCCTCTTGCTGCACTGCTAAGGAAGCTACGATTGAAGCACAATCTAATTCAAGGATCAATGGATCATAAGTTCTCTTACACATTCCACAGCGCACTTCAGACCATCCAAACAGGCTAATGCTTCAACATGTTATGCAGATTGGCAGCTTGGTAAGATACGCCAGAAGAATAAAATGACACATCCTCCATGGCCCCTGACAATTCCTCCAATACTTGCAGTTCCAGTTGCTTTCTGAAAAGCCTCATTGTAGTTCTCCAATGTAGCAAGTCCATAACATGCTAATCTCCATGCAAAAATCTGAACTTTTCCCGGTATGGGGCTTGTCCATATGTTCCCCACAGCTTACGGCTGCCATTAGCCCACGAGCTTGTTGAACTAATGCCGCTATCTTCCAATGACAGATGTAGAGCACGTCGATAAGCGCTGCGCACTGAAAATAGACCATTCTGGAACGACCGCTTCACCATGTGGGCCTCGTCGCGTTCGCCTTCACTGGGTACCTCACCGGCGCGCCGTTCATCAACACATAGATTCCCGCCACGGTCATGCGTAGAGTTGGTCCACGTGTGATGTGAATTGAATTTGTACATGTAACCCAGTGAGGTTCTCATGTACTGTCCTTATGCATCAACTAGCTAGGAAAATTTAACATATTATTCCAAAAATATTGCAGTCCTCCGATCCTACAAGCCTCATTTCGTCTCCGTTTTCGGAAATCCAAACAGAAAAAGGTTCAGTTTTTACTAGAAAATCTATGCGAGTTCTTGCGTTCCAAACTGGCAGCCGCATAAAGCTGGAGTGAAAATTGTCTTCAGCCTGCCATATTGAAATAACTTGATTATTACTTGAACTGAATACTCCATCAGTTTCAAATGCAACACTAGGTTTTGATGGCATAGCCCTTAGACACGTCCTTGAAATCCTCCAGCTGTTTAATCATAAAAAGAAAAAAGAAAAGAAAAGAAATCCTCCAGCAACATGAACTTCTTTGAAATCCTCAGCTAATGCCTTGGAAATTGAGCATTGGGGTTTTGGAGTTGGCAAAATAATTTTTCACTTATAACAACTCTCTTTGAGGATCATATATGAAGTTGAGTGAACTAGGGAACCAACCTTATTACAGCTGAGTGGATTTAAGCTGTCTCATCAAAAAGTACAACGCAAACATACATGACTACGCTTGTTAAATACTTATACATTACTAATACATATGATTGCAAAGCCATACTTCTATGTGGTAGAAGGATCTGAATATGATTGCCAATGCAAAACCCACGCCAAAGCCCAAGCCAGCAAAGAGGAAGAAAGTGATGGCATCAAGTCTGTCCTGTCACAAAGTGTCAGACCCGGGGCCACCGGGCTGGGCACATAATGTAGTTTAAAGAGGTTTAAGAGATTAAGTTCGTCTTATCTCTTATTCATTTTGTTTATCTCTTGTTTATCCCGTTTAAATAGGAGATAGAGCTAACCAACACGGAGGGGATCTACTCGAGATATGTTCTGGTATGATCCCTCAGCGGAGGTTGGTTAGCATCTTTGTAACTCTGGCCTCTCGGATATATAAGGGAGGTCAGGGACCCCTCTCAAAATAGAAGATCATTAGGTCATTTTACACCAAAGGCAATACAAACCATACAGGACGTAGGGTGTTACGCTCCGTGCGGCCCGAACCTGTCTAAGTCTTGTGTTCCTCGCACCTTCGAGTTCCTGATCTCGGCGTCTCCTCACCCAAAACTTACCACCTTGGGTATATCCCTCGGTGGGCAGCCGGTTAAACACCGACAGCTGGCGCGCCAGGTAGGGGAGCGCGTCGAAGATCCACAGGCGAGCTTGATGGCATCGTTCAAATTCATCAGGTCAGTTCCCCCCCAGGGTACGACATTCGTCTTCGGTTCATGGGTCTGCATCGCAGATGGTGCGGGCAATTTTCGGCGATTCCTCGTCGACATGAAGCCAAAGACTTCTGTTGCGGATCTCTGCAGCGACCTCGACAAGTTCGTCGACGGGCTCGGCAACTTGCCGCTTCATGCCTTTGCAGCACAGATCGAGATGGAGTCCGCTCCAGTCTCGACTTCTTCTGGTGTTGCGACAACTTTCCCTGGTTTGGACTTGTTCCAATCTAGGGATCTGCATAACCGATCTCAACTCGGCTTGTGCGAATCGGCCACTGATCTTCAGGAGGCCAACGCCTCTGGGTCCCTCTCCATGTTAGAGAAGGACCTGGACTTGCTGCTCCAGGACGGAAGGCCTGAAGCCACCGCGTGTCGGGGGGGCTTCGGGTTGTTCTGGTATCGGTGATCTGGTGGTCACCTCTTTGCCGGAAGGGCGCGTTGTGCACTGGAGCGGCATGATGCTCTCTAATCTACTCGAGGCAAAGGGTCGGCTTGTGGCTCACCTCGAGCCCTTGCCCTTTCAAGAAGGCAGGCCATTGGCCACCGCGGCGGAGGTGTAACGCCCTGAAAATTTACTCAAGAGAAACCGCGCGCTAGAGTGTTCAATTAAAAATCACTCGTTGTCGAAATCCTAGCTCTAACCCGTAAAACCCTATCGCCGTCTCATTCTGCACCATTCACGCGCTAGAATAAATCGTAAAAACGGTTCGAGATCAAAACCCTAACCCTAACCGGATCGTCATTCCGCATCGTTCGAGGGCTTGTCGCTCGCGCGCGACCGCCCGCCGCGATCAACGCCGGCACTCCTCGTGCCGCGCGCCAATCCCGCGCGCGTGGCCGACCGGCCGCGGTCGCCGCCGCGACCGGCGCCGACGCGTTTTCCCCCCTCTCTCTCCTTTCTCTTTTCCCCTTCCATTTCTTCTCTCCCTTTTCTCTTTCTCTTTCTCCCTTTTTCTTTTCTCTTTCTTTTTCTCTCTTTCTTCCCTTCTCACTTTTCCCTCTCCCTCTTCCCTTCCCGGTCTCCTCTGCCGCTCGCCCGCACACAGCCCAGGCCGAGCGCCGCGCCTGTGCCCGGCCGTGCTGCCGCGCGCCCACCCCGCGTGCTCCGCGTGCCCGCGTACCGCGCTGACCGCCTCACCGCGCCACCCGTCGCCGCACGCCCGCCCTGGCCCGCGCCTCGCCGCGCCGCCCGTGCGCGCAAGGGCGCGTGCCGCGCCGCCCGTCGCTGGCGCCCTGCCCGACCGCGCGCACGCCGTCCCCTCCTGGCCACTGTGGCCGCACAGCGCCCCGCCCTCGGCGCCCACGCCGCTCGACGACGCCCACAAGCCGCCGGGGCACCATTAATGGCGCCCCGTGCAGCCGCCGGTCGCCACCCCCCGAGGGCCTCCTTCCCGCCGCCCTCTCCCTATAAGACCCCCCCCCACCGCGCAGCCGCCTCCCCACGGCCTCCACCGCCACCTGCAGCTCCTCCCCGAGCCCACAGAGCCGCCGCCACCCACAGCTTCCCCTGCCGCCCGCCGCCCACCGTGGGGGCGTCCCCTCGCTCCACCTCGGCCCGAGGTAAGGCCGGGGATGGGTTCCCCGCGCCCCCCTCCCTCTTTTCCCCCACTCCCGGGCCGCCGCCGTGCCCTGGCCGGCTGGATTGGGCCGCCGCCGGCGCCCTGTTCTCCTCCCTCCCCTGTTTCCACGGCTAGAGGAAGAAGAAAGGGCTATTTTGCTCTTAGCCCCCTCCCTCTCCTCTAACTGATTGAAATAGCCCCCACTCTATTAGCCTTTTTGCAAAAATGACCCCACCCTTTCCGTTAATTCAAATCAAACCCTTCGGAACATAAACTTAAACGTATTCGACACCTTTTAGCATGCTTAGGGTATTTCTAGGATTTACAAATAGGCCCACACTCTTTCCGGATACTTACAAACAAGCCCTCGAACCCCCGAAACCATCTTTGGCTCGTCATTTTATGTGCGAAACAACCTCCGATTGACCCGAAACTTTACCACACCCTTTCTAGTATAGTTTTAGCCGTGCCATTAAGAAACCACCTAGAGATACCACCCCTAACTCCGTAACTAAATTGTTTCCGATTCAAGCCTATCGGTAAAAGCTTTTAGTTCTTTCGCTTGATTGTGTGTCTGTTTGTTTGCGTCGTAGGACACGGAGTGAACGACGAGGTTCCCGACCGCGACCAAGCAACTGAGGACCAGTACTGCGACCCCGAACCCGAAGGACAGTGCTACGATCAGGACTTCCTGCAAGGGTTTGACGATGGCAAGTTCAATTCCGCCCTTTGATGCATGCTTCTGTCCTAGTTTTTATAAACTCAACCCAGTGGCCTGTTTTAAAATATTGCATGGTTTTGTGTGCTGAAAACATGGTAGGATAGCCACCCTTGCTTGAGACAACCATACTTTGACCACCTGATTTTATAAAGAAAATGCGTGCGTGTGGGAAGGGATAAAATGTGGTTTTGAAAAGTGAGTTAGACGAGATGGATGGCATTTCTGTGTGAACTGCCGTTGGTGTGCTCGTACCTGTGTGGTTGAGCGAGGAAGGGAGATATCCATCTTGTCACCCCTAAGGACCGAGTTGATGTGACATCTCACCTAGCTTCTTGTCGTGCGAACCACTTGACCGTTGTATGGGCAACGGCTTAGCATAAACCCCACTAGTTAGCCTGATAGCCATCAGGAGAGCTGAGAGCAACGGGTGATCGAGGAAAAAGGGATAAGATCTGTGTGACTTATGCCCTGGTTAAACCTCGGTGATAGGTTGAGTGACCCCTTGATGGATCCCGTGATGGCTAGTCAGGTCTAGCTAAGGTGGGTAATGGCTTTGTTGGGATCTGCACCGGCACTAAGGTGTTCGTGCTGTGGTACCCCACCTGTGGGTAAAGTTGCACACCTCTGCAGAGTTAAAAATCTATTCGAATAGCCGTGCCCACGGTATTGGGCAAGTTACGGTGTGGTCACATAACTAGTGTTTATATCTGGGAATGAATGGGCTGGTTTGAGTTGTTTGGAAAGTATCCGGCAGTTGTGCCGTGTGCTACGGCGGACGGGGAGTCCGGTAGCAGTTTAAAACTTGGATCCTGTGTGGATCAACACCGTGTGTTCTTTGGTATAAGAAAACTCGTTTTGAAAATGCTTTTAAAACAAACCCCTGCATACAATAGAGTTTTCCGCAAATGAACCATAACCTTATCCTTGGATTGTCCTGTGCATTAAATTCTGTTATACCCCTCCGTGGGTGTGATTGGACTTGCTGAGTACGTTTGTACTCACCCCTTTCTACTTTTACAGTGGAAGACCCAGACTACGTCCCCGAAGACAACGAGTAGGGTTTCGTCCTGCACCCAGTCTTGCCTGTGGTTGAGGCCACCGTTGGATTCCGCATGGCGCAAGACTCTGATGACCCTTTGTTCATCGCTAGTGTAGTTGTGTGGGTTCTGGTTGTAATCCTCGCGATAGTGGCGCTTCACTGCCCATTACCGCGTAGAGTTGTACGGTGATGTACCATCTGATGTAATAAAAGTGTTATCAGCCTCCTGGGACTGATAAATCAACACTTTTAAGTCTTCCCTGATGGGGGGACGCTTCAGGTGGTATCAGAGCCGTAGACTGGCCGTAGGACGTGACCCTAGGAGCGAAACCCTTTTTCAAGCCCTAGGACTTGTGCTAACTTAGTTCGTTTTCTGCACAAGCACTCACCCCTGGTTTTTACCCTGTTCCAGATGGCTGACAACGGATGGGTCAACGGAGTCTGCTACGCAGAGCCTGGCCTTCCTAAGCTATTGTTGCTCAGCCTGGAACGCATTGGGGTCATGGAAACGCCGGAGTACGCCTACCGAGAATACATCTCCGGTAGCACCCTTCGGTGCGACACGATGATCTTTGTGGAGAGAAGCACCCGCTACCCTGATGTGGACCCTTGGTTCATCTCCACCACTGGTTTTCGCTTCCCCGACACCTACCGAAAGGCCGCCCGTAAAGCCCTGCGCCGACTGCGTGTGCTCTACAGGCACCACCTTCAGCGGACTCCTATGGGATTTTTCCCACCCGCTGAAAGAAATGGACGCACTTGGATTGCCCGGATGAGGAGACTTGGACGAGAAGAAGAAGACTTAGAAGATGCGGTCTCCCACCTATCCATCTACCTTACTGGCTTGGATGCACTCTGCCGCGAACAGTCGGCACAACTGAAGAAGCTAATCCAGGGGATTGAAAAGTTAACCCAGGAGCTGGAGGAGCAACGAACTAGAGCCGCAAGCGCTGAGTATTTCTTAGCCGCCCTCCAAGCCCAGATGCAAGAGTACGAGAGCCGCAATGGAATAGGTGGATGGATAGAGGAAGAAGAAGAAGAAGAGCCCATGGAGACCCATTGGGATAGGGGTACTCAGACCGAAAATGAGATGGATCGGTTCCTCCCAATAAAGAAACGCCAGATCAGGACCGAGGAGGAATCCCCATGATAGGATTAGCACCCCGGACTAGAACCCTACCCTAATGACCACGAAAACTGTATCATCCCTGTTGTAATAATAAATATCATCTACTCCCTTTTGCACTTGTACCAGATTGTTTACCCTGTTATTGTTTCAGATGGCTGAGGAAGGATGGACCCAGGGCGATTGCCAAGCTGCACCTGGATTCCCCAGCCTTTTGATCGACACCCTGGAGGGCCTTGGCGTTACGGAGCGCCCAAGGTACTACAGCCGAGAGTACGAGCACCATGGTACCCTCCGCTGCAGGGTGATCCTGGTCATCGCCAGGAGCAACCGCTACACCGACATCCAGCCCTGGCGGGTGACCGCCACAGGATTTAGGCACCAAGACACCTACCCCTTGGCCATCAGGAAAACGCTCCGTTATTTGTGCCGGATTTTTGAAGAACACCTCGCCCCCACACCAGCAAAGTTCTTTCCGCCGGCCATCAGAACCCCGGTTTGGGAAGCACGCATGAGAAACCTGGAACGACGCCGCCACGAAGAAAGCCCCCTGTACCAAGTGGCTACTTACCTAGCCGCCCTGGACCAACTCTTTGATGAGCAAGCCAACCTTCTGAGGGAGCAGACCCATCGAGCCGAGCAGGCAGAGTTCGCAGTGAGACTGCAGCAGATCCGAGCCGCCCATGCTGAGGCAAGAGCCGCAGCCGCGGTTAGCAGCGAAGCAGTAGCCCAGGAGAGCCTCAGGCAAGCTCGGGACCGGCGTATGCAAGACTGGACCCGAAGTGGAACCCCAGTCCCGGCAATTGGAGAAGACCATGTTTTACTCGGGACGCCTGTTATAGGATGGGGAACGCTCTTTGGGAACACTCAAGCCCCACCCGAGAACCCTGAAAGCTCTGATGCAGCCGCCGAAAGGGATGCTGCAGCGCAACCCTCGAGCAATGGAAATCCAGAGGACGGCGAGCAAGGATCACTCACGCTCTCCGCCCCAGAAGAAGGCCTGCCCCGCGAGTAGAACGATCGACGCTACCCTAGTGATGTACACCCCAGCCCTCTTTTGTTTAAGTCGTGCCCTTGGACATGACCCTGGACGAGTAGTACGAGACCTAGTCTCACCCCAAGCTGTACCCCCTTGCAGTAATAAAGTTGCTTGTGCTTGTTTGTGATGATGTGTGCTGATTTGTTGTGTGCTGCTTGTTATATACAATTACTGGCGGAAGGTAGATTCTGCCTTATATACGAATTAAACAACTTAAACATCACATAGTAATAACACCACTCTGCCCAATCAACAGATGGTTCCCCGGAGCGTCACGAGGGCCTCCCGTAGCCGAAACCCCGCAGCCGCTGGTGCCAGAGCACAGCCTGCTGGGCAGAATCCTCCTCAGGCAGAACAAGAAGTAAGCCAGAACCGAGGAGAAAATCAAGAAGGAGAGCAACTGCCACCACCCCCACCCCTCGGAGACCTGGCACAGATAATCCATAATCAGACCCTCATACTGGAGACACTGGCCAATGCCCTTGTTAACCGGCAACCACGCGGGCAGAACATGAATGACAAACTGACGGCCTTCCTCAGGACCAAGCCACCCACCTTTGCCGGATCCTGCAACCCGTTGGATGCAGACGACTGGTTGCGAGTGATTCAGAGGAAGCTCGAGCCGTTCGAATGCCAGGACAGAGACAAAGTTCTTCTGGCAGCCCACCAACTCACCGGAACAGCATTATCCTGGTGGGAAAATTATTGTGCCGCGGCCGAAGATGCCTCTACTATCACTTGGGAGGAATTCGTGAGGGAATTCCGCCGCTATCACATTCCTTCGGCCACCATGAAGCGCAAGGCGGATGAATTCCGCGCACTGCAGCAAGGAAGCATGACGGTGGAAGAGTACACCCACCGGTTCATTGAGTTGGCCCGATATGCACCGGAGGAAGTGAATGACGACGACAAGAAACAGGATATGTTTAAGAAAGGACTGAGCCCAGAACTCCGGACCCTGCTCACCCCTCAGATCTACCCTGACTTCAACACTCTGATGAACAAGGCCATCCTTACGGAAAGGGCCAAGGCTGAAGAAAGGAAGGACAACAAGCGGAAATTCCTGGAAAGCAAGGCCCGCCAACAAGACCGCTACCAGAAACCGAGGAACTCCAACTACACTGCACCAGGATCTCAGGCCCCGATGCAGTATAGAACTCAGTCTCAGGTGACAGGATCACAGGCCCCGCCCAGAAGCCAGAATACCACGAGGGCCCCGCAGAGCAATACAAGCCAGGTCACCCCCGACAACAACAATGTTAGGGCCTGCTTCAACTGCCGTGAGATAGGGCATTACATCGCCAATTGCCCTTATGCCAAGAACAAGCCGGCCACGTCAGCCTTCTCCAACTCGGTGAATGGACCCAGACCAGCCCTGACCGGTGCCAACCGAGTGCCTGTCCGCAACAACGACAACAGCCAGCAGACAAAGCAGCCCCAGCAATCCTTTGGACGAGCCCGCGTCAATCACATCGACGCGCAGGAGGCTCAAGAAGCTCAGGGCGTAGTGCTCGGTGAGTACCTAGTCAACTCAGCTCTGGCAACAGTACTATTCGATTCTGGGGCATCGCACTCGTTTATATCCTCAAGTTTTGTGGAAAAACATAAAATACCTACAGTACTACTAGCTACACCCCTATTAACCCGGACGCCTGGAGGCGACATAAATTGTCAATTAGGTTGTCCACGGGTAAGAATCAATTTAAGTGGGGTAGAATTTCTAGCAGACCTGGTAGTACTTAAGTCTGGGGGAATAGACGTGATCCTTGGAATGGACTGGTTAAGCCGCCACAATGGACTCATAGGCTGCACCGACAAAGTGGTACACCTAACAAACCCCGAAGGAATACAAGTGATTTGCCATACACGGAATAGTAAGTTTGACCCAATGGTGTTTAGTATGGAAGCCAAGCCCTTAGAGGAAGTCCCGGTAGTAAACGAATACCCAGACATATTCCCCGAAGAGCTTCCCGGTATGCCACCAGACAGGGATATAGAATTCGTCATCGACCTTAACCCCGGAACCTCCCCCATAGCCAAGAGACCCTATAGGATGGCGGCCTCGGAATTGATGGAATTAAAGAAGCAACTAGAAGAACTACAACGGATTGGCTTTATCAGACCAAGCTCGTCGCCATGGGGAGCCCCGGTTCTGTTTGTCAGAAAGAAAGATGGGTCTATGAGGATGTGTGTAGATTACCGGGCACTGAATGAAGTTACCATTAAGAATAAGTACCCCCTCCCCAGGATTGATGACCTGTTCGATCAGCTAAAAGGAGCCAAGTACTTTTCCAAGATCGATTTAAGGTCAGGATATTTTCAGCTCAAGATTAGGGAAAGTGACATCCCTAAGACAGCTTTTGTCACCCGCTACGGGCAGTTTGAGTTCACTGTAATGTCCTTCGGACTAACCAATGCCCCTGCCTATTTTATGAACCTCATGAACAAGGTATTTATGGACGAGCTGGATAAGTTTGTCGTAGTCTTTATCGACGACATACTTATCTACTCTAAGAGTATTCAGGAACATGAGCAACATCTGCGGGTAGTATTGGAAAAGCTGAGGGCACATAAGTTATATGCCAAGTTCAGTAAATGCGAATTCTGGCTGGAGAGAGTAGCTTTCCTTGGTCACATCCTGACCGCGGAGGGCGTAGCAGTGGACCCAGAGAAGGTCGAAGCCGTTTCAAATTGGCAGCGGCCAACTAACGTTAGTGAAATCAGGAGCTTCCTTGGTTTAGCCGGGTACTATCGGAGATTTATTGAGGGATTTTCCAAGATAGCCCGACCCATGACGGAACTTCTTAAGAAGGAGAAGAAGTTCGCCTGGACAGAAAGTTGTGAAACAAGTTTTCAAGAGTTGAAGCAAAGGCTGACAACCGCCCCAGTGCTAACCCTACCGGACATTCATCGGGATTTTGTCATTTACTGTGACGCATCCCGACAAGGATTAGGGTGTGTGCTGATGCAAGACGGGAAAGTCGTTGCATATGCTTCCCGCCAACTCCGGACCCATGAGCAGAACTATCCGACCCACGATTTGGAACTTGCAGCCGTAGTGCATGCCCTTAAGATTTGGAGACATTACTTGATTGGGAATAAGTGCGAGATTTACACGGACCATAAGAGTCTGAAGTATATCTTCACCCAGCCAGATTTGAACTTGAGACAAAGGAGATGGTTAGAGCTAGTCAAGGACTATAACTTGGAAATCCATTACCACCCCGGAAAGGCAAATGTAGTAGCCGACGCCTTAAGCCGGAAAACCTACGGACCCAAGGATGACAACCTGCGCGAGGAAATGGCACGATTAAATGTGCACATTGTTCCTCGAGGTTCCAGCCAAGTGCTAAGCGTTCAATCGACACTAGAAGATAGAATTAGAGAGGCTCAAAGCTCGGATCAGGAGCTAGTAAAGATCTGCAAACAAACCGGAGAAAACAAAGCACCGGGCTTCAGAGTAGACGATAAAGGGACATTATGGTACGAGGATAGGATTTGTGTGCCCCAGAATGGAGACTTCCGGCAGATAATCATGGACGAAGCCCATAACTCGGCCTACTCCATCCACCCAGGATCCACTAAGATGTATATGGACATAAGACAAAAATATTGGTGGAATGGAATGAAAGCGGATATCGCGCGATTTGTGGCGCAGTGTGATACTTGCCAAAGGATCAAGGCCGAACATCAAAAGCCGGCAGGATTATTGCAACCCCTACCCATTCCAGTTTGGAAATGGGATGAGATAGGCATGGACTTTGTAGTGGGACTGCCCAGAACACAGAAAGGACACGATTCCATATGGGTAATTGTGGATCGACTCACTAAATCGGCACATTTCATACCCGTAAGGACCACTTATGGCGGAGAAAAGCTGGCAAAACTTTACGTGGAAAATATAGTGAAGTTACATGGAGTGCCCAGCAGAATCGTCTCGGATAGAGGGACCCAATTTACATCTAGGTTTTGGAAAAGCCTACATAAAGCCATGGGCACTAAGTTAGATTTTAGCTCCGCATACCACCCACAGACGGATGGTCAAACCGAGAGGGTGAACCAGGTCATGGAAGATATGCTGAGAGCATGTGTCCTGACCTATGGAAACGATTGGGAACAGAGTCTGCCCTATGCAGAATTCTCGTACAATAATAGTTACCAAGCCAGCCTGGGTATGCCGCCATTCGAAGCCCTCTACGGAAGAAAGTGCAAGACTCCCTTGATGTGGTCGGAAGTTGGAGAGCGTGCACTAGTAGGACCCGCGCTCATAAAAGAAGCAGAAGAAAAAGTAGCGGAAATCCGCGAGAAATTAAAAGCGGCTCAGTCCCGACAAAAGAGCTATGCGAACAAGAAGAGGCGGGAGATAAGCTTCAATCCGGGAGATTTTGTCTATCTCAAAGTCTCACCCATTCGAGGGACACGAAGATTTCAGGTACAAGGAAAATTAGCCCCTCGATACATTGGGCCGTATCGGGTTCTAAAGAAGGTAGGAGCAGTGGCATACCGACTGGAGTTACCGGAAGAAATGTCAGATATACATCCAGTGTTTCACGTCTCGCAATTAAAGAGATGTTTGAGAGTACCCGAAGGAGAACATGTGCCGGTGGAAACAATAGATCTACAGCCGGATCTGCGGTACCAGGAAGTGCCGGTCAAAATTCTAGACACAGTCATCAGAAGGACAAGAAACTCCGAGGTCCGGATATGCAGAGTCCAGTGGAGCAGGCACGGAGAAGAGGAAGCCACCTGGGAACGCGAGGAGGCCCTAAAGAAAGAATTTCCCCATCTGTTCAGGAGCCAGCCGAATCTCGAGGACGAGATTCATTTAAGTGGGGTAGGTTTGTAACGCCCTGAAAATTTACTCAAGAGAAACCGCGCGCTAGAGTGTTCAATTAAAAATCACTCGTTGTCGAAATCCTAGCTCTAACCCGTAAAACCCTATCGCCGTCTCATTCTGCACCATTCACGCGCTAGAATAAATCGTAAAAACGGTTCGAGATCAAAACCCTAACCCTAACCGGATCGTCATTCCGCATCGTTCGAGGGCTTGTCGCTCGCGCGCGACCGCCCGCCGCGATCAACGCCGGCACTCCTCGTGCCGCGCGCCAATCCCGCGCGCGTGGCCGACCGGCCGCGGTCGCCGCCGCGACCGGCGCCGACGCGTTTTCCCCCCTCTCTCTCCTTTCTCTTTTCCCCTTCCATTTCTTCTCTCCCTTTTCTCTTTCTCTTTCTCCCTTTTTCTTTTCTCTTTCTTTTTCTCTCTTTCTTCCCTTCTCACTTTTCCCTCTCCCTCTTCCCTTCCCGGTCTCCTCTGCCGCTCGCCCGCACACAGCCCAGGCCGAGCGCCGCGCCTGTGCCCGGCCGTGCTGCCGCGCGCCCACCCCGCGTGCTCCGCGTGCCCGCGTACCGCGCTGACCGCCTCACCGCGCCACCCGTCGCCGCACGCCCGCCCTGGCCCGCGCCTCGCCGCGCCGCCCGTGCGCGCAAGGGCGCGTGCCGCGCCGCCCGTCGCTGGCGCCCTGCCCGACCGCGCGCACGCCGTCCCCTCCTGGCCACTGTGGCCGCACAGCGCCCCGCCCTCGGCGCCCACGCCGCTCGACGACGCCCACAAGCCGCCGGGGCACCATTAATGGCGCCCCGTGCAGCCGCCGGTCGCCACCCCCCCGAGGGCCTCCTTCCCGCCGCCCTCTCCCTATAAGACCCCCCCCCCACCGCGCAGCCGCCTCCCCACGGCCTCCACCGCCACCTGCAGCTCCTCCCCGAGCCCACAGAGCCGCCGCCACCCACAGCTTCCCCTGCCGCCCGCCGCCCACCGTGGGGGCGTCCCCTCGCTCCACCTCGGCCCGAGGTAAGGCCGGGGATGGGTTCCCCGCGCCCCCCTCCCTCTTTTCCCCCACTCCCGGGCCGCCGCCGTGCCCTGGCCGGCTGGATTGGGCCGCCGCCGGCGCCCTGTTCTCCTCCCTCCCCTGTTTCCACGGCTAGAGGAAGAAGAAAGGGCTATTTTGCTCTTAGCCCCCTCCCTCTCCTCTAACTGATTGAAATAGCCCCCACTCTATTAGCCTTTTTGCAAAAATGACCCCACCCTTTCCGTTAATTCAAATCAAACCCTTCGGAACATAAACTTAAACGTATTCGACACCTTTTAGCATGCTTAGGGTATTTCTAGGATTTACAAATAGGCCCACACTCTTTCCGGATACTTACAAACAAGCCCTCGAACCCCCGAAACCATCTTTGGCTCGTCATTTTATGTGCGAAACAACCTCCGATTGACCCGAAACTTTACCACACCCTTTCTAGTATAGTTTTAGCCGTGCCATTAAGAAACCACCTAGAGATACCACCCCTAACTCCGTAACTAAATTGTTTCCGATTCAAGCCTATCGGTAAAAGCTTTTAGTTCTTTCGCTTGATTGTGTGTCTGTTTGTTTGCGTCGTAGGACACGGAGTGAACGACGAGGTTCCCGACCGCGACCAAGCAACTGAGGACCAGTACTGCGACCCCGAACCCGAAGGACAGTGCTACGATCAGGACTTCCTGCAAGGGTTTGACGATGGCAAGTTCAATTCCGCCCTTTGATGCATGCTTCTGTCCTAGTTTTTATAAACTCAACCCAGTGGCCTGTTTTAAAATATTGCATGGTTTTGTGTGCTGAAAACATGGTAGGATAGCCACCCTTGCTTGAGACAACCATACTTTGACCACCTGATTTTGTAAAGAAAATGCGTGCGTGTGGGAAGGGATAAAATGTGGTTTTGAAAAGTGAGTTAGACGAGATGGATGGCATTTCTGTGTGAACTGCCGTTGGTGTGCTCGTACCTGTGTGGTTGAGCGAGGAAGGGAGATATCCATCTTGTCACCCCTAAGGACCGAGTTGATGTGACATCTCACCTAGCTTCTTGTCGTGCGAACCACTTGACCGTTGTATGGGCAACGGCTTAGCATAAACCCCACTAGTTAGCCTGATAGCCATCAGGAGAGCTGAGAGCAACGGGTGATCGAGGAAAAAGGGATAAGATCTGTGTGACTTATGCCCTGGTTAAACCTCGGTGATAGGTTGAGTGACCCCTTGATGGATCCCGTGATGGCTAGTCAGGTCTAGCTAAGGTGGGTAATGGCTTTGTTGGGATCTGCACCGGCACTAAGGTGTTCGTGCTGTGGTACCCCACCTGTGGGTAAAGTTGCACACCTCTGCAGAGTTAAAAATCTATTCGAATAGCCGTGCCCACGGTATTGGGCAAGTTACGGTGTGGTCACATAACTAGTGTTTATATCTGGGAATGAATGGGCTGGTGTGAGTTGTTTGGAAAGTATCCGGCAGTTGTGCCGTGTGCTACGGCGGACGGGGAGTCCGGTAGCAGTTTAAAACTTGGATCCTGTGTGGATCAACACCGTGTGTTCTTTGGTATAAGAAAACTCGTTTTGAAAATGCTTTTAAAACAAACCCCTGCATACAATAGAGTTTTCCGCAAATGAACCATAACCTTATCCTTGGATTGTCCTGTGCATTAAATTCTGTTATACCCCTCCGTGGGTGTGATTGGACTTGCTGAGTACGTTTGTACTCACCCCTTTCTACTTTTACAGTGGAAGACCCAGACTACGTCCCCGAAGACAACGAGTAGGGTTTCGTCCTGCACCCAGTCTTGCCTGTGGTTGAGGCCACCGTTGGATTCCGCATGGCGCAAGACTCTGATGACCCTTTGTTCGTCGCTAGTGTAGTTGTGTGGGTTCTGGTTGTAATCCTCGCGATAGTGGCGCTTCACTGCCCATTACCGCGTAGAGTTGTACGGTGATGTACCATCTGATGTAATAAAAGTGTTATCAGCCTCCTGGGACTGATAAATCAACACTTTTAAGTCTTCCCTGATGGGGGGACGCTTCAGGAGGGGTCGACTGAACTAGTCGACGTAAGTTCTCATGAGCTTTCCTCCCGCCAGGTGCTAATGGCCGAAGAAGGCGAGGGCGATGGGGACCTTCCCATCGACAACTTTGAAGCGATCTCCGAAGATGAGATCACGGCCAACGCCGGTGACGAGAACGACGCTGATCGTGAGGCGCGGAGGGCCAGGAACAGGGCCCGTACAATCCGGCGGCGGAGGGCCAACGAGCGAAGGCGATCTATGCATCGCGAGCTCGATCCTGAGTTCACCGCCGTAAGCGAGCGGGGTTTCAGGACTCCAGTGGCCAACATCGCCAGGGTAACGGCCATCCTCGAGCGCAGCCATGATCCGGAAGTGCGTCAGGCGCTCCTTTATGCACAGAGGGCCTGGATCCAGTTGGATCAGCACAACCCGGCGTCCACCATCAGGGATGAGCGCATGGGTGAGAGCCGGAGCCAGGCTCACAGCCGAACGGCTGGTGGCCGTCCTCGACACCAGCTCAGTAACGACAATGCTCGTGGGAGCCAGACCCCTGGTGGGAGGCAGCAGCCACCGCAAGGGGGTCAACCACGACAAGCCAATCATCGACTTCCTCCAGAGGATCTGCGCCAGCACATCAATGAAGGCCGCAATGCGCGGACTGTGATTTCTTCCAGGCGCAAGACCCGCGAAGAAGTCGAAAACGAAGGTACTGACTGTAGCAATCGGTTTCCTGCTTTCTCTGCACGTTTCAGCAGCTACAAGTACCCAGAGGGTTTCAAACCCATCGGCATCACCAAGTACGACGGCAAGCAGGCTCCTCAACAATGGCTCCGTTGTTACTCCACGGCTATCGAGGTAGCAGGGGGCTCAAAACTTACCAAAGTTGTCTACTTCCCGATGGCTTTGGATCCTGTGCCGCTCACTTGGCTGGAGAGCCTCGGCAGCAACTCAATCGACTCCTGGGAACGACTTAAGAAGGTCTTCATCGACAATTTCCAGGGAGCGATTGCTCGTGCAGGTACTCGACATGATCTTGCCCAGTGCAAGCAAGAACGCAATGAGCTCCTGCGGTCCTACACGCGTCGCTTCTTCGACGTCCGCGCCACCATCGCGAACATCTCGGAGGACGACATCATCGACTGCTTCTACAACGGCATCACCGACCAGGGCATCTACAGGGACTTCGGGCGGAACAGGCCAAAGACTGTTGCGGGCCTTCGTGATATGATGCACGATTGGTCCGAACAGGAGGAGAAGATGCGGGAGCGGTTCCCGCGGCGTCAAGATAGCAACCTGCGACGCCCAAACGACATCCGCAACGACAAAAGCCAGCGGGACTTTTCGGGTCCACTCCGAAAACGAAAGCCAGATGATGTCATCGCGGCTATTGACCGTCCTTCGCGGGGCAAGAAGTTGACGACACAAGAGGAGTTTGAGAAGCTCCTGCAGAAGAAGTGCCCATGGCATCCGGGCGCCAGCCACGCCGCCATTGACTGCTACCACCTTCGGAGGACGTTCAGCAACACCGGTGGTGGAAAGAAGAATAAGAAGCCTGCTGATAAAGAACCCGATGATGACGACCACGACGACCAGGGGCGCAACCTGAAGTTTCAGGACGCCTCGAAGGTCGTCAACGTTATCTTCGGAGGAGATGAGGATTTCGGTTCCAGGCGAGACCAGAAGCTTCTTCTTCGGGAGATTATGTCCGTCGAACCGGCGGTACCACGACCACTCCGCTGGTCAGAGGTCCCCATCTCCTTCTCCCGTGACGATCAGTGGACGAGCTTCTCGGAGCCCGGTAAGTTTTCCTTGGTCTTGGACCCTGTGGTAGCAGAGGTCAAGCTCACCAAGGTCCTCATCGACGGTGGGAGCAGACTCAATCTCATCTTCGTCAGCACTCTGAAGAAAATGGGCCTGGATTTCAAGGACATGCTAGTTCCCAGCAAGTCCCCCATTTACGGCATCATCCCAGGTAACGCGGCACACCCGCTTGGTACGGTGGTCCTCCCAGTCACCTTCGGCACGCGGGAGAATTATGGTACCGAGTTCATCAAATTCGAAGTGGCTACTTTTGAATCTTCTTATCATGCTATACTGGGTCATCCGGCACTTGCCAAGTTCATGGCAGTGCCGCATTATGTCTATCTGCTTCTTAAGATGCCAGGACTTGGTGGAGTACTCACCCTCCGTGGCGACCTGAAGAAGTCATACGACTGCAATCAGGAGGCGATTCAATATGCTTCGACTACTCGCGTGCCAGATGCTTCGGGAGAAGTACTTGCGGCCGCGCAGCAGCTTTCCCAGTCCGGGCTGGAGATCCCCTCCAAGAAGGCCAGCAAGTCGAGCATCCAGTCGACTGATGGCGTGGCCCTCAAGACGATCCAGCTCCAGGAGGGAGATTCATCTAAGACCGTTGTCATCAGCGCGGGCTTAGGTGACAAATAGGAACTCGCGCTCATCAGCTTCCTTCGGGCTAACCGAGACATATTCGCGTGGAAACTTGCGGATATGCCAGGGGTGCCCAGGGAGTTGATTGAGCATGCTTTGAATGTAGACTCGAACGCCATGCCTAAAAAGCAGCGCCTGCGAAGGTTTGCCCACGATAAGCGTGAGGCCATTAAACGGGAGATCGCTAAACTTCTCGCGGCTGGATTCATTAAAGAGATAATCCATCCAGAGTGGGTAGCGAATCCCGTTCTTGTAAGGAAAAAGAATAATGAATGGAGAATGTGTGTCGACTACACTGATCTCAACAAGCACTGCCCAAAGGATCATTTTGGGCTGCCGCGCATTGACCAAGTTGTCGACTCGACGGCCGGTTGCGTCCTTCTTTGTTTTCTTGATTGTTACTCAGGTTATCATCAGATCGCGCTCAAGGAGGAGGATCAAATCAAGACAGCGTTTATCACCCCGTATGGGACATATGCTTACAAAACCATGTCCTTCGGGTTGAAAAACGCAGGAGCAACGTACCAGCGGGCGATCCAGATGTGTTTCGTGGATCAGCTACACCGGAACGTTGAGGCCTACGTGGATGACGTGGTCATCAAGACCAGGGATTCCGATAACTTGATCACAGATTTGGAAGAAACATTTAGCAGTCTGTGCAGATATCGGTGGAAACTCAATCCCACCAAGTGCGTTTTTGGAGTACCTTCAGGGAAATTGCTCGGGTTCATTGTCAGCAACCGGGGCATCGAAGCCAACCCCGTAAAGATCACGGCCATCACTGATATGGAGGTTCTGGCCACAATCAAGGATGTGCAGAAGTTGACAGGTTGTATGGCGGCCCTGAATAGGTTCATCTCCCGACTCGGGGAGAGAGGACTACCTTTCTTCAAGCTCCTGAAATGCCAAGACAAGTTCCAATGGACGGAGGAGGCCGAGCGGGCTCTACAAGACTTGAAAACTCACCTTCAGTCACCTCCGATCCTTACAGCTCCGCTACCGGCAGAGGATCTACTACTCTACATTGCGGCAACAACCCATGTTGTCAGTAGTGCTATTGTAGTCGAGCGAGGCGAAGAAGGCCATGCGTTTGGAGTGCAGAGTCCTGTCTACTTCGTCAGCGAAGTCCTCTCCGAGTCAAAGGTACGGTATCTAGCTGTTCAAAAGCTTTTATATGCAATTTTAATCACATCAAGGAAACTACGCCATTACTTCGACGAGTACAAGATCACTGTGATTACGGACTTCCCGCTGGCGGATATTCTCCATAATCAGGATGCCACGGGACGCATATCTAAATGGGCAGTGGAACTGGGGGCTTTGTCAATCGACTTCAAGCCACGCACTGCAATCAAGTCATAGGCTCTAGTCGACTTCATGGCTGAATGGAGGGAGAATCAAGTTCCAACTCCAGTGGACAAGCCAGAGCACTGGACCATGTATTTTGATGGGTCCCTCAAGCTCGACGGCGGCGGCGCTGGCGTTCTGCTTATCTCCCCATGTGGCGAACAACTGAAGTACGTCCTTCAGATCCTATGGAAGGTATCCAATAATGAAGCCGAGTATGAAGCCTTGCTTCACGGGCTTCGTTTGGCGATATCACTAGGGATCAAGCGATTACTTGTGTATGGTGACTCTCTTCTTATTGTTCAGCAGGTCAACAAGGAATGGGACTGCAACAAGGAGACAATGGATGCCTATGTACAGGAAGTGCGCCAGCTGGAAAGCAAGTTTTCTGGCTTGGAGGTTCACCATGTGCTACGGGAGCACAATGTTGGTGCGGATATCCTGTCCAAATTGGGGTCAACACGCGCTCAGGTTCCGCCGGGAGTTTTCGTCCAGGAGCTCGAGCAGCCATCCATCAAGCCTTCTCCGCCGATAACCATCGACTCGGGTTCCCAACAACCCGATCGAGAGGTTATGGTGCTGGGAGAGGACTGGCGAGAGGCTTTTATCGACTTCATTCGAGACCAACGGCTACCAGCGGGAATTGACGCCAAGAGCGCAGAAGCGGCACGCATCTTGCGAATAAGCAAGGGCTTCGTCCTGGTCAACGGCAAGCTATATCAGCGTGGCGCTCGTTCAGGAGTTCTCATGAAGTGCGTCACAAAGGAAGATGGTTACGACATACTGCGAGAGATCCACGAAGGCGTCTGCGGCAACCATGCGGCTTCAAGAACGCTGGTGGGAAAAGCATACAGGGCCGCAGAGGAGCTGACTGATAATGCCGCGTGTGGCAGAACCAATCTGCTTGAATTATTCCAGCTCAAGTGCGCTAGTCATCGCTATACAGACGATACTAACTCAATGCACTCCAAACGGAACAACCCATTGGTCTGTCGGGTCTCCGCCCGATACAACCACGGTTCAACAGGATCGAAGTAGGTTTACCTCGCACGAAGGCGAGTTTACAATTACACAATAGCTCACAAGCTTTTAGTCTACAGGATAATTAAACATTATTACAATACAGTTTCGAAGCTTAAAGTAACTTATACAGACATTGTTTAAAACAACAAGCTAAACAGCTTGTTCAGAGTCATAGCGGAAGAAAGTTATTAACATCGCGACTACACGTCGCAAAAGTTGGCACCATGCTCCGCCCTAAACATGGCGTCATTCCGGAGGGTCATTGCCAGCCGGGGACGGATCTCACTCCACGGACCAGCCAAACGGAACAGAGAATGGCCCGGCTGCACTATTCGTTTGGTTCTCACGGGCCATACCTGAAAAATAGACTAGCAAGACTGAGTATGCTAATACTCAGCAAGACTTAACCGAGATCGGGTATACTTAGCCCGAAACTAGACCATGGAGGATTGAGAGGTTCTGGTTTTCTTTTTGCTGAAAAGCAACAAAGAGTATGATCTATCTTTCATGTTTTAGCTTTCAGATTCTAGTTTCATTAACCATTCTAAGTAAGCACCTATACTAGACAAGCAAGGTAGAGATTAGCATCCATCAAGATTTTTCCATAAATAATTACTGTTCTTACTCTATGTGGCAGAAGGAATAAGCAGTCTCAATCTCCACGAGAAACTGATGATTCTGAATCGAGTTTCACAACCTTGCAAGGGTAAACCTAACTCACATGCTTGGAACATCCAATTATCGTTCCGAAGCAACCGTTTGCCTTTCATTCTGACTCGTGGATCAGGGCCACCACAAGCGACTATAGGACCATACGCACATCCAATGTGCAGGACGTACGTCTGTAGCTCTACTACATGATCGTACTCCTGTCCGTTGTGCGGAACATATTCCCGCACGTCGGTGCGTGTGTGAAAAGCCAAATTACGAGTGGTGGGAGGTATGTCCACTCCTCGGACCGATTGGTTACTAGGCTTACCGCTTTCCATATTTCGCGGCATGTGGCTAGTACTTTCAAACGCTTAACCACAACTACCACACATTGCGACCTTATCAACTTTTATCAACACAGATGGGGTAACCTTTCAAGTCATGATACTGCACATGACCCCATCCATCATCCTTATAGTGATTGCAGAATAGTAAACATACAACTTCTATATCGCGCGAGTGACAGGAAATCACTCGACTTCTGCCGGTCCTATTAGCAGAGCATCTATTCGATAAGGACTCAGACACAACACATAGGTTCCTAGTATCCATGCATCTAGGGTCCCATATCAACTCCTAGACTTTATGCATAATATAGATATATAAGTATAAAACTGTATAAGTGTAGTAATTTTAAAATACTACGTTATGCATCGGGGCTTGCCTTCTTGAGCGGGGCTGGGGGCAGGGTTGTCAAAAACTTCCGAACCTTGGTTCGGGGCTTCAGTTAATTCCTTAGCGACGTTCACCGGGTCTTCAGAAAAACCCTTGCTCGTGTTCCGGGACTAATTCGTAGTCTCCATCGTCGAGTGTCGTTGACTCTACATGATATGCAATGATTTGAATTAGGTGGTTCTTGAGTTAAGAATTTTACATCATGATAAAGTTGCAATCTAACAATGGATAAACACAACTTCATAATACAAGAAGTTTGAATTTAACCCTACTAGTAAAAGGATCTAAGCACGAAAACCTTAGTAACATGCTTGAATAAATTTAAACCATTTCAAGCTTGATTTGCATAAGTTTAAATTATTTCAAGCTAGGGTTGAGTACTGTAAGTGAAATTTGCACACAAGCTCACTCATACCCTAAACAGACTATACACCAAAAATCACAAGCAATAGAGCTAGCATGCAAAAGTTACACATAAGATACCCTTTTGCTAAACTTTAAAATAGCTCAAAAAGCATTTGGTTTCAAACCAGACTTTAATAATCAAAGTTGTAGAGCTAAACTTCTGGAGTATAACAAAAATAGTTTGGTAATTTTTGGATTTTTCTAAAAATTCCTATGGATTTTTAAAGTTGGCTGATTTGAAATGGGGGGGTTCTGATTTTTCCACAGAAAGGCCCCTGGAAAGATTTAAAGCTTTGCAATTGGGTCCCTGGCCGGGTTTCACAGAGAAGCCAATCGCCAGCGATCGAATTCCGGCGAGGGGGCTCACCGGCGGCGAGGGGAAAGTGGGGGAAAAGGTTCAGGAGCTCACGGCGGTCACGGGGGTGGCCGGTGTTGAAGAAGAGAGGGGCTGAGGCGGCGAGTCGACAGCGAACAGAGGCGGGTGGCGGGGCTCCGAGGGGCGGCGATGGCGTTCCAGTGGCCGGAGGGCAGGAAAGTGGCGGGGAAGTAGCTAGAAAGCTTCCACGTGATGATGTGGTGCTGATGGTGTGCTTGGCAGGGGCTGAGAGGCGACGGAGCGTCGGGACAACGGCGAGACCGAGCGGCGGCGGAGCTTGAGCTCACTAGTGCGGTGGTCCGGCTGATCTAGTGCGAGAGAGTGAAAATGGGCAGGTCTGTGAGCATCAGTGGGTGATGGCGGTGCTACTGAAGCACTGGATTGAGGGTGGGAGGCGGCAGAGGCAGCTAACGACGGCGAGCAGGAGCTGCGGCGGAGCTCCAACAAGAGTACTTGAGCGGAGGAAGGAAAGAGAGGTAATGCAGCGCGGTGGAATGGGTAAAAGAAGTCGAGAGGGACTCCTGGGCAAGCTTTAAGGCTAGGAGAAGCACGGCGCATGTGGAGTAGCTGCTGGCAAGCTCAGCGGCGCGCGTGGCGGCTCGGGCGACGGCGGCATGACGTGCAGGGGTGAGGAGAGGGCCAGCAGAGGCCGGGAAGCGGCGGGCGTGGTGCAGGAGAGGCACGTGGCGCGCAAAAGAGCGGCGCGGGCCAGCTGGAGCTCGGGCACATGGCCGGTGAAGGCGGCGGGCTCGGCAAAGAGAAAACAGAGAGAGGGAGGAGCTGGAGATTGAAGACAGGGACCTGTCTACAATTCTCCAAAAATGCAGGGACTTCACTGTAAAGCCAAGTTAACTTTCAAACCATAGCTCAAATGAAAATGTGCCCAAAAGCAAAAGTGTAGAGCTTAGCAAGATCTACAACACTTTAAGGTTCATTTTCAAAAGAGTTAAGGATTTGATTCTAATTTAAAATTTGGCAAAATTTTAAACTTTAGAGAAATCCTATTTAAAATCTACACTCCACTTGAATCCTTTGGGTAGTTTCACTTCTCACAGAGGTTTAAAAGTAAGTACTTACTTCTTGCAAAACAACCCTTTGCATAATTTGATTTTACCTACCATTCTCACCCATTTTGCACCAAGGACCTAAATTTTTCCAAAATTACTAAAAGATCCTTTTGCCTTTGCATTAAAGTTTTAGCACACATACACAAGATCAAACATACACACTTCATACTAGAATCTAGTGTGTTTTAGTCCTAAGCACCTGGATGTCACACCATGCTCATCCGGGTCAAGCGAGTGCTGTTGGACGTGAACATAGTTCCCTACGTCCCGGAGTTATTTTCTGCGCAAAATTCTCCAAAACCGGTAAGTGTTCGACTACTTTTGGAATAAGTTCTGTTGTTCTACAACCGCTAACTGAGAATCCTCTGCAGGGACACACAGAGTTGTACCGGAGCTATCCGCCACAACTCGATATCCCCCGACTGGACCACCTTCTTCCCAGCGCCGCGGCTGAAGCGAAAAAAGCTCAAGCAGCCGATGCTCTGCCCAGCGGCAAGACGACCGAAAGCGGGAGCCCCCTGGCGGAAAGGATAACCGAAGGGAAGTTGAAGAAGAACAACTCCCCCGGATCATCCTTGGATTTGGCCGAAGCCTTGCCATTGGTCCCTCGGGGTCGTCGGGTAGTGCACAAACGTAAAGCGCATGTAGTCGAACCCCCCAGGTATGAAGTTGTTGTCCTGTAGAATTGTCAAATATCGGAGTTGTCGCATGCTTACATTGTCTGTTTTGCAATCCTTCTACTTCTCCACCCGACCCCAAGCGCCAAAAGGTGATCGGGACCGAATTCGCTAGGGATGATGTTCCAGCAGGTGGCGTCGCAGAAACTGCTGGGACGGACCCATCGACTACCTCAGCAGGGATGGTAACCATTGCCGTGGCAGGTACCTCGCAATCGGCTGGTGTGACCCCGCCACCAGCAACAAGTACCGTGGTTATAAAACCACGGGCCCTGAGACTAAAGAAATTCGCCATGAAGAAATCTTCGCTGTAAGTGCAGATCCTTTTTCATAATGCATATTCTATTCTTGTCGACTTGTTTCATGATATAACTGATTCTGCTTTATTAGAACTGCGCCTACCTTGGGGTTCAAGGCAGAGCCTGTCTCGGCTACTCCAGCCTCCGAGCCGCCAGCCCCCCGAGGAGGACACGACACCGCCCGACTCACCACCCCCCGAGCCGCAGCAACCCGAAGCCAGTGCCGGTGGTGAAGAACAAGTCGAGGCCACTAATGCCACTCCTGCAGATGGCACAAGTAAATATCTGACCTCCCACGGCTAACTGCTTAGACCATAAACTTCATGTACTGAATGCGTCTTGACTTGCAGGTGCCCCACAACCACCAACTGAAGAAGCTGCGGGTACCTCAAGAAACCCTGAAGATCTGCTGGTGTCAGGGAGTGGATACCAGAACATCATCACCATAGATCTAGTGGATGATCCGCTCCTGACGGTCAACAATATGCGATACTTCCAGAAGATCTCCAAGGAGATGTACAAATTTACCCTGGAAAGGCATGATTACTCTTCTGCCATTATACTCTGTCGAGTTGCTTGTCTTAGTCTTTCCCCTTATGCAGGATGTGGTCAAACTCTCCCAACAAAAATTCGAAAAGTTGAAAGCAGTCGTGAGTAGCTTCCAGGAACTCCGAGCTAAGGAACAACGTATATCAAAAGAGCATTGAAAGAACATGTATCTTCAGAGAGAGCTCAACAAGCTGAAGCTGGAGTGGACGCGAGAAACATGGCTCCTTAAGAATAATCTCCGCAACCTTGAGAAGTCCAACTCCGAGCTCCAAGAACAGCTCAAAGAGCAGAAAAAGGCGCACCAAGGCAAGCTCTTTCTTCACTCGAGTACTTTCTCTTAGCAATTTATCTTGAGTTCTAAAAATTGTCTTCACCGCAGAGCTTAGGAAAATCTTAACATATAAAGAAGAGTTGCTTACTGACATGAAGAATATGTTGTATCACCGTACAGATGATGTCGAGAGGCTGCAGAAGGTGATTGCCGACACTGAACAACAGTTCGTCGACTGCCTTCAGCAGATCAAGACGCTGGGCGAAGAAAAGGAGCAGCGCCAGAAGGAGCTGGAGGACCTAAGGAGGGCCGCCCAACAACTCATTGACATGGTGGATCCGCAGGAAGGCGGCGAAGCAGATGAGAGATCGCTGCTAGAGCGACTCCTTGGAGCACCGCAGAAGGTCCTCAGTTTCATCGCCGAAGCCCCCATCACATGTGTCAGCCACGCGCTTAGTTTTGTAAAGTCCTTTTGGCCTTAGGCTCGACTAGAGGTATTCGCACAGGGTGCGGCTGCAGACTGCTCTGAAGAGCAGTTCAGCGAATACCTCCTGGAAGCCTGGCCTGTAGCTGAAAAAAATAGTAGAAAGTTGTTATCGCCATAATTTAGGCGGGCCAGAAAGGTGGGCCGTGGAGCGAGATGGGTTTGAAGGATAGTTATAATTGGCTTGCGAATCGGACCCTATGCATATGTTTTGGGCCAAGGTTGGCCGTGTATCTAGATAGGTATGTATGTTTAAACAGTTTAGATAGAGATAGTTAAGATTTATGTCGTGTTTGGTTACGATTGGTTAGGAGAGGCAAGTCTACGGACTATAAATATGTATCTTGGGTAAACAATAAAAAAGAATCAATCATTCACCAACAACTCTCGGTGCATCGCCACCCCTGTTCTAGGGTTTCTCGGGTAAGAGCGTGACCCCGATCATGCCCTGCGTGATCGGAGTAGCGTTGTCCTTGCTTATTTACTTTTTGTGTTTCTCGTTCTGAAGTGTTGTTGACGGCGAGTAACACTAGTTATCTTAACGTTCATAGAGTAGTATCGGCTATTTCATGCTTTAATCGTGCATTGACCCTCCTTCGCCGGACTGCGTGAGCTCTGTTCCTGGCCCTCCGTGCCTCACGATCGGCGTCGTTTTCGTCGCCAGCGTTGGCTGTGGCCTCATCTTCGGATATCACATCAAGTTCGACGATGGGTAAGTTGCCATCATCCTCGCCCTCCTCCACCATCAGCACCTGGCGTGATATGAGCTCATCAGAGCTTGCTTCGACTAGCTCGGTCAACTCCTCTGCCACGGGGGCTAATGGCCTGCCCTCCTGAAAAGGCAAGGGCTCAAGGTGTGCCACAAGTCGGTCTTCGTCCTCGAGTAGATCAGAGAGTTTCATGCCCTTCCAATGCACGAAACAACCCACTGGAGAAGAGGTGATCATCAGGTTGTCACCAAGACAACCCGCAGCCCCCCGACGAGTGGTGGCTTTGGGCTTTCCTATTCGGAGTAGATAGTCCAAGTCCTTTTCCAATGCGGAGAGGGACTCGGAATTGTTGGCCTCCTGAGGTTCAGTGGCCAAATTGCGTAGACCGAATCGTGATTGGCTATGCAAGTCCTCAGATTGAAACGCGTCCAAGCCGAGCAAGGTTGTTGTAGCGCTAGACGGAGTCGCATCGAAAACAGACTCCTCCTCGGTCCTTGTAGTGGAGCCATGGGTTGACAAGTCGTCGAGATTATCGACGAACTCGTCGAGGTCGCTATGAAAACTCGCTGCAAGAGTTTTCAGCTTCATGTTGTCGATGACGAAAATTGCCCGCACCATCTGCAATGAAAACCCACGAGCCGAAAACGAACGTCGTGCCCTGAGGGGGCACAACACTGGTGAACTTGAACGATGCCATCGAGTTCGCCGGTGGAGCTTCGATGCACACCCCTACATGGCGCGCCAGCTGTCGGTGTTTTACCGCCTGCCCACCGAGGGGTATACCCGAGGTGGTAAGTTTTAGGTAGGGTGACGCCGAGATCAGGAACTCGAAGGTGCAAGGAACACAAGGTTTAGATAGTTCAAGCCGCGATGTGCGTAATACCCTATGTCCTGTATGGTAGTTTGTATTGCCTTGGGTGTTGATGCTGTGTTTTGAGGGGGTCCCTGCCCGCCCTTATATATCCGGGAGGACAGGCTTAGTCCAACACTAGCCTAGGAATCGTACTCGAGTACAACTCGAATAGTTTCCTTATGTACCGGCTAGTTCTACTTCGCATGCGAGTAGAGTACAATATAGATAAGGTATAGGACATATCCTATCCTTAATCCTGTATGAACTATGTTATGTTATGTACACAGTCCCATAGTCCCGGGCCTGACGGACTTGTCTAATGTAGTAAACATGTTGTGGGAGAGGACCAAAACATAAAGGTGGTTCTCCCATACCCAACTTGGTATGGCCCCTTCGATTTGGTTATTCAAAGGGTTGAGACCTCGAATAGTGTCTAGATATTTTAATGATGCTGGAAATTTTGTAAGGTTGCAAGATGCGAGGTATAGGTGCTGGATTTTAAGGGAAAGGGAAAGAGAGAATATCATATCACCTTCTTTTTCAATGAGCGATATCATATTGTCACTCAGGCTAAGATAGGTGAGATTTCTCAACCTCCAGATAGAGCCAAGTTCTATTGTGCCTGTCAATTTATTTGATTCAAGACCGAGAACCCGAAGATTCGTAAGCTGAAAAAATGATTTGGGTATTGAGCCTGTGAATTGATTATTTCTTAAAAGAATAGCCCTCAATGGTGAGGATAAAGGAGCAGGAATGTCTTCCAGTGAGCCAACTAGCTGATTCTCAACCAGAAGAAGACGTTGCAGGACTGGAAGAGCGAACAAAGACTTCGGAATTTTTTCCTGCGTGTAAAGGTAGATTTTTTCAATGTCTTATCGTATACTCCCCCATATAAGTTAATTTTACATGAGAATTCCTGTTTAAATTACGCATGTTGCCATGTTGGCAAGTAGATGCACCCTCTTTTTTGCCTACAAATCTTCACGGATACTCTGCTCCGCATAGTCGTAGGAGATGCCGGCACCTCCCAATTGTGATCAAGTAAAAGACAGTAGCTATCTAGCGCGGCCAGCCTGATAAAAGGCCTAACACATCAGCCAGCGTGGCCAACAAAAGCTAGCGCTGCAGAGGCCCACTACCTCAGTCCAATTAGTTTTGCAGTCCATGAAAGATGTTTGCTTAGAGCAGGTACAATTGTTTGGTCCGTTAACAACAAAACTTAGATCACATAGCAAGATTGATTACACAAACTAGCTTTTTCCTTTCTTTTTTTTATCTATCTACTATTTATACTCATTTCTCTATTTTCTTTATTATGTTTTAAATTTCATTGTTTCCTATTAATATTCTATTTTGTTTTTTATTTCAAGTTCGTATCTTCTACTTTGTTTTGTATTCCTGAGATGTTCCATGATTTATTTTGGATTTTCCCATTAAAGCAAATTAGATTGTTCTATCATTCTCTGGAATGCTCATTTTATGTTCCGTAATGTACAACTTTTGTTATGTGTGTATAATAACATTTTGTTCTATGAGTGCTCATAATTAGTTTTATGTGTATATTTTCTCTATGAGTTTGTATATTAATGGTTCCTAGTGTACAAATTTTTTATTCCGGTTCTATAAAATTTTGCAAAAGGGTTCATGATTTGTTCTATGGATATGTTTTCTATTTCCTTGAGTTCACATATTAACTGTATCTTGTGTACAAATATTTTTCCTTATTATAAAATTTTATTACATGAATGTTCATGATTTGGTCCTTGAGGAGTCATAACAATCAAGCGTTAGATGTTTCAATTGGGTAAGACTGCTGAGCCAAGATAATCCCGTGTTCTCCGAATCTGATCCCATATGTTGTAGCACCAGGTCATCCAATAATGGAAGCTTAGATATCAAAGCGGGGAGTTTGTCATCAACGGCTATCGTGTTAAGGCCCAGTATCTTTAAAAACTCAAGATTGCTAAACGAGGTCGGCATGTTATAAGAGAAATTGGTCCCCGCTAGATTTACTGTTTCCATATTATTTCCTATTTGAAAGTGTGTTAATCTCACAGAAAGCATGAGGTTATCGGACAAATCAAGCGTACTCAAATTTTTTAGCTGGAAGACTTTTGTTGGAAACTGCCTTTCAAACTTATTATTTAATATGTCTAAAATGATCAGGAAGATAGTTCAGAAAAGTAGTCGGAGAGTTTGCCGGTAATCCAATTGTTTGCAAGGCTGATCACCGTACCGTAAGTGAGAGAAGCCTTAAGAATGAATGGGCTAAGTCTAGATAAAGCTTAATTAGTTAATCTAATTTCATATTATATATAAAATCGCCGTCTCTACTAATTTGAGACTGCAACTGTTGCTATGCTTTTCTATAAGTTTATTAAAATTGAAAATGGTTAGGTTTAGAATAATATTATAAATAATTATATTTTAGTCTGAAGAAAGTAATACATCTTGGAATAGAGGAAGTAGCTAGTATCTTCGAGAATCCAGAAGGGTATGTTTTTGATCGAGAGAAACATTAGCACTTTTGTGGTCCGCGGTGGAACAAGGTCGCCGGAGAACAAACGAGAAGCCCGCCGGCGAGCGGAGCTTGTTGATCGTTGATCGACGCCACAGCCGTAGGTCTCTAGAAAATCTGATCTAACTTCCAGTCCGGTTCACTCATTACATTCGCTAAACAAAGCAAATTACCAATTAACACCTCGATTAAAATCGCATTTGCCACACGGCCACCCAGCCACTATAATAGACGCCTCCTCCTCCTTGGCTTGGCAGCTTCTTCTTCCTTGTCGCCACTCGCCACTGACGCTCGCAGCGCACACGTCCCCCGCGCGCTCCTGCGTGGTTCTGGAATCTTGCGCCACTTTTCTACATCCTGCGCGGCGGCCTGGGCGTCCACGTCGACGTCGACGCCCTCGCCCAGCTCGCTGTGATCCTGCCTCGCTCCACGTCGCGCGCATGTACTAGATAGCTAGCCCTCGTACTCTCTCGCCGGCGTTTACGGCCGTGAATCTCCCGCCGACGTGGTCCCCGCTGTCGCCACGACCGCCCACCCCGTCACGGGCGAGCTAGCTTTCCCAGCTCCCCCTATAAAGCTGGCCGCCACGGGCGAGCAAGTCGCAAGCAACCATCCACAGCAAGAGAAGAGGAGCAAGCAGCGACAAAGCGATCGACACCCGTGTCCCGCAGCAAGCTACTTCCTGGTCCCCTTCACCGCCGCCCACAACAACTTCAACGGCAGCCACGGTGATGGCCTCCATGGGCTCCCTCGACTTCGCCATAGCCGGCGCGCATGCTGGCGTACTCCCCGTCCGCGTCCCGGCGGCCGCCCTCGCGCCGCGGCGACGCGCCCTGGTCGTCAGGGCCCAGGCCGGGGACACTGAGCCAAGGGAGGAGACGAGCGCGGCGTCCTCCTCCGCTCCTCCGAGCACCCCATTGGCGGCGCCCGCCACGCCGACGCCGAAGCCCAAGGCGGCGAGCCCCGGGCTGTGGGACGCGCTGGCGTTCAGCGGGCCGGCCCCCGAGCGCATCAACGGGCGCCTCGCCATGGTGGGCTTCGTGTCCGCGCTCGCCGTGGAGGCGTCCCGCGGCGGGGGCCTCCTCTCGCAGGCGGGCAGCGGGTCCGGGCTGGCCTGGTTCGCGGCCACGGCCGCCGTGCTCTCCGTGGCGTCGCTGGTGCCGGTCCTCAGGGGGGAGAGCGCCGAGGGCCGCGGCGGCGGCGTCATGAGCGCCGACGCCGAGCTCTGGAACGGCCGCTTCGCCATGCTCGGGCTCGTCGCGCTCGCCGTCACCGAGTACATCACCGACGCGCCCTTCGTCAACGTGTAGATGCCCACGGTCGCGCGTAGAGCGAGTTGGACCCCGTGTCGTGTCCAACCATTTTCTACCTGTAACCCAGTGAGGTTCTGTACTGTCCTTGTACATCAATCAACTAGCTAGGAAAATTCAACATGTTATTCCAAAAATATTGCGGGCCTCTGATCCTACAAGGCTACAAGCTTCATTTCGTTTCGTCCACGTTTTCGGAAATCCAAACAGAAAAAAATTCCAATTTTCACAGGAAATTCTTTGTGAGTTCTTGCGTTCCAAACTTGCATGTGGCAGCCATGTAAAGCTGGAATGAAAATTGCCTTCAACCTGCCATATATATTGACATAACTTGATTACTTGAACTGAATATTCCCTTAGTTTCAAATGCAGCACTTGGTTTTTGTGAACAGGGCGACGGCAAATGCCTTGGAAATTGAACATTGGAGTTGGAAAGTTGGTGAATTATTTTTTTCACTTATAAACAACTCTATTTGAGGATCATATATGAAATTATGAAATTGAGTGAAACCAACCTTATTACAGCTGAGTGGATTTAAGCTATCTCATCAAACGAGTACAACACAAACATACATGACTATCCTTGTTAAAAACTTATATTACTAATACATATGCTTGTAAAGCCATCCTTCTATGTGGTAAAAGGATCTGAATATGATTGATAATGCAAAACCCACGCCAAAGCCCAAGCCAACAAAGAGGAAGAAAATGATGGCATCAAGTCTATCCTGCCACAAAGTATTGGGTTCTGGAACCGATGTGCTTCGGGTGGTTGAATCTGGACCTGAACTGTCACATTGCTTGTAAAGCTGAATTCCACATAGGCCAGCATTGCCTTCAAACGAGCTGCTGGGAAATGACAAGAATTGGTTTCCCTGTGGTATTCTTCCTGTCAAGTTGTTGTACGAAAGGTTCAACCAGGAAAGAGAAGTTAGAGAGGTAAACTCCTGTGGAATTTCTCCGGAGAGAGAGTTGAAAGAGAGATCCATTGATTCCAGCCTCGTTAAGTAATAAAGTTGTGATGGAATTTGTCCTGTGAAGTTATTGTGCGACATGTCAAGTCCGTGAAGTGAAACAAGCCTTCCAATTGTACCCGAATGGAACCGTCAAATGAGTTATTTGACAAATCAATTAGTTTGAAAGTAGTTGGGATTTTGGTGACACTTAAAGCGGCATCTTTGAATGTGACAATAACAGTATCTTGATACACAAGTGATCTCCAAGTTGAATTTGTTTGATGCTCTAATATTTCCCCCACATCGTTGCTGTTATCCAACATTGCTCTCAAATTCTCAAACCATTCTGGATGCAAGTCACCAGAGAAATGGTTGGAGGCCAAATCAACTATTTGTAAACTTGTAAGACAGGTTTTTTCATAAGACAGGATGGAATTGGTCCAGAAAAGTAATTGTAAGATAAGTCCATGATCTGAAGGTTGTTTAAACTACAAAATGAAAGTGGTATATGTCGACTTAATTTATTTTTTGACAAATTGATATAGATGGCATTTCTACGATACGTGCCAAAGTTAGTTTCAATGGAAGAGAAGTTATTATTTGAGCAATCCAACAAAACCAGGTCGGATGAACTTAGTGGTACTGGTATGCTTCCTTGAAGTCTATTAAAACTGAAATCAAGATGAAATAAATATTTCATCTGAACAATAGGCTACTTCTCTAAAGAAGTAAACTTGTTGTGTCAGAGGTCCAAATACATAAGGTGCTTCTCCCATACCCAGCTTGGTATGGCCCCTTCGATTTGGTTATTTGAAAGATAGAGACCTCAAATAGTGTCAAGAAATTTTAATGATGCCGGAAATCTTGTAAGGTTGCAAGATGTAAGGTATATGTACTGGATTTTAAGGGAACGGGAGAATATCGTATCAGCTTTTTTTTCTATCACCTTCTTTTTCTTTGACTGATATCATATTGTTACCCAGGTTAAGGTAGGTGAGATTTCTCAACCTCCAGATAGAGCCAAGTTCTACGGTGCCTGTCAATTTATTTGAGTCAAGATCGAGACTTCGAAGATTCTTAAGCGGAAAAATGATTTGGGTATTGGGCCTTGTCGGAGGAAATCTCCAGCCGGGTGGCGGAATGCACCCGCCTAATCCTAGTTAGGATGGGTTTGGAGGAGACTTAGGAGTGCTCGATCGGTGGACAGATGCACGCAGGGTAAACACAAAGATTTAGAGTGGTTCGGGCCGCCGGAGCGTAATACCCTACGTCCACTTTGGTGTTGTATTGATTGTGTGAGCTCGGAAGCACCTTGGGTTGTGTTTTGTGTGTCCAGAGCCTGCGTTCTAATGAGTGCACTCTCCCTTTTATAGTTCAAGGGGAGTGCTTACACCGCGCGGGACCCCGACATGTGGGTCCGGCCTGCAGGAGCTGTTCTTCGAGAGATATAGAGTCCTCCATCTCCAGCTCCTCTCCGTAGTCCTCTCAATCGAGAAGTTGATGTGCGTATCCACAGTCAGGATACGGCCGTGTACAGCCTTGTCTTGTACAGTGTTCGGCGTCAGCGTCACCCAACAGTGAAGCCGTGCTGTCACTGTTGGGATGGGACCTTCGGTCAGTGGGCGACACGGGGCCGTCCTGTGGCGCGCGCACTGTTACAGCGCACGCCTTGGGTCGCCTATTACAGGCCATCATCACGCGCGCAGCGCCGTGACGGGACTGCACACAGTCCGCGTACTGTGCGCGGTGATATGATGCGCCGCCTTCAGAACGGGCGGGCTTACCGCGGTGTCAGCTTACCTGCCCCGTGTGTCAGTGGCAGGCCGCACCTTTTGACTTTGGCGCGCCCGACCCAGTTACCGCATTGAATGCGGGTAGGTGAGGAGGAGACCCGTATGGGGCCTCCGGCCGCAGGCACGCGGCGGGGCCAGCCCCGCTCCTCCCGCAGGGCAGCACGTGGCGGCACCGGACCCCTTCCCGGGGGAAGGGGGGTCCGGGGTCCCCGTGGCTGGCCGGAGCGGGCCGGCCTGTGATGGCCTGGCCATCTCACATGGCGTCCCCGGACCTCCCAGGGGAGGCCGGGTCCGCAGGGGTTGTCCGAGGGCTCTCCTGCCCACGTGGGTGTGCAGAGGCCCCGGACCTCACGGAGCTCGGGGAGGGTCCGGAGACCGCGGTCCCAGCAGTCAGGCCCGGGGGCCGTATACCACGTGTCCCAGAGCCGAGGGGGAGCGTGGATTATGAGAAGCCCCAGTGCCTGGACACCCTAGCAGGAGGTACCCCTATCTGGATGTACCGACAGGCCTGTTAATTTATTATTGCTTAAATCAATCTCACATAATGGTGAGGATAAAGGAGCAGGAATGTCTTCCAGTGAGCCAACATGTTGATTGTTAATTAGTCGAACTTCTTGCAGGACTGGAAGAGCGAACAAGGACTTCGGACTTTTTCCTGCATGCAAGGGTAGAATACCAGTCAAAATGCTGCAGATTTTGGTAATGCCTTTTCACACTGAAGGGCCAGCACGAACTTGAAAAAAATTAGTGTCTCAGTCAATTGGAGCTAAATATATCAGCGTTCATCACCTCTTCAGAATAGATAACTTGGTAATACTTAAATTAATATAACCTGCCTATTTTTCCTCAAAAGAGAAACTGCCCAAATTTAGTTTTGGGCATGCTTGTACTGTATATTTTGTTTGTTGCTTTTATATAACTGGTGTTCCAAAAAAAAAAGCTTTTCATTTTGCTGCTAAGCTACCTGGCTTGGACTGGGCTCGATGCTGGGCCTTTTGCTGCAGGGTTGTTAACGGCCCGTAGCCCACTTCGCAAGTTAGAGACTCGGCTGAACTCGGCTCGACGATGGGCCTTTTGCTGCAAGCTTTTAACGGCCCTTAGCCTACTTCGCAAGTTAGAAACTGGGCTGGAAACATAAGGAGATTGGGCTGAAAAGAGGAAAGGGGAAAAGAGAAAAAAAATATGGCTGGTGGGACCCACTTGTCTATGTGGCGTTGGACCCACGTGTCTATATGGTGATGGGACCTACTCTAACACCAAGCTCTTATTTTTAGGGAAAAATGATATCCGTGACAATTCAAATTGTCATAAACTTGTGAGGTTTACCGGTTAGCCTTTATAACAAAAATGTAATCGTCACAATATGATAGTATAGATCAGCTTATGACGATTTCTATTTTGGCTTAGTGATGAACATCTCATTTTCGCCACTAAGTAGTAGTGCTTTGTATAGAACGTCATAAAACGTAATACTATAATGACAAATAGCTCAAATGTTACGAGATATTCGTCACGAAAGATTATATATGCTGTAGTGGTTTGTTAGTTTGTCACTTGTTTACTGTGTACGCCGGTCGTCCATGCCGATCTTGACGGACTTGACGAGCACCTTCGGAAACAGAAAGCTACGCTACTGCCAAGTGCCAACGGCCATGCTACCTCTAGGAGCACTGCTGCTGGTGTTGCACTTGCGCATCTAAACGTGTTGCAGACCTGATGTACGTATAGTCATGAGTATATGTTATGAGTATATGTTATGTATAATACAATTTTACTATAAAGTTTTGGACCTACACGTATAGTCATGAGTATATGTTATGTATAATACAATTTTAACTTGCATAAAACTGCACCTATCACGTTGCATAATGTTACATTTAATGGCATCATGAAAGGTAGTTATATCTAATTTAAAGTTATTTTGACTTTTTTTAATTTTCAAAAAATTAAATAAATATAATTTTCTATTACATCCTAGGAGGTAATATTCGATAATAACTAACCAGATCTACCTATATCGACGATCTATGTTCATTTCGAAGTACCATGGCAAAGCCCAATAATCATGGAGGTTGCCCTGTAGCAGCCAGCTAACTAAGCGAACCAATTTAATAAGAGGCCCAACACGCCAGCCAGCTAGCCACCCATTTCCTCAATCCAACTAGGTCTGCGGCCCATGAAAGATGTATCCCATTATTTGGCCCATTAAAACTTTGTGCATATATATCTACTAATTATATTCATTTAATTATTTCTCTATTTCTGTTAGCATGTTTTCAATTCAATTTTTAATGATTTTTAGAATATCTACACAATCTATTTCTTTTTTATTTTAAGTTTGTATCTTCAACTTTGTTTTGTATTCATAAGATGTTCCATGAATTATATTTTATTGTTCCCATTATAAAGCAAATTAGATTGTTCTACTATTTTCAGGGTTGGTCATGCTATGTTCCATAATGTACAAATTTTTTTATCCGTATGATTTTGTTAACGATGTATGCATGGCATGTCATAAAGTAGGTGTAAGTGTCAGATCCAGGGCTACGAGACTGTGTAAATAACGTAGTTTAAACAGGATTAAGAGATAGAGCTTGTTTTATCTCTTATTCGTGATTGATCTCTACTCGTATGGGAGTAGGACTAGTCGGTACAGAAGGAAACTACTCGAGTTGTACTCGAGTACGATTCCTTATCTAGTATTGGACTAGGATTCATGTAACCTGTCCTCCCGGATATATAAGGAGGGGTAGAGACCCCCTCAAAACATAACATCAACACCCAAAGCAATACAAACAACCACCATACAGGACGTAGGGTATTACGCACCTCGCGGCCCGAACCTGTCTAAATCTTATGTTCCTTACACCTTCGAGTTCCTGATCTCGGCGTCTCCTCACCTAAACTTACCACCTCGGGTATACCCCTTGGTGGGCAGCCGGTAAAACACCGACAGATGGCGCGCCAGGTAGGGGAGCGCATCGAAGATCCACCGGCAAACTCGATGGCATCTTTCCAGTTCACCAGGTCAGTACCTTCTCAGGGCACAACTTTTGTTTTTGGCTCGTGGGTTTGCGTCGCAGATGGTGCGGGCAGTTTCCGTCGATTCCTCGTCGACATGAAGCCGAAAACTCCCGCGGTGAGTTTTCATAGCGACCTGGACAAGATCGTCGATAATCTCGACGACCTGTCAGTCCATGGATCCGCTACGAGGATCGAGGAGGAGTCTGCTTTCGTCGCGACTCCATCCAGCACTGCAACAACCTTGCTTGGGTTGGACTCGTTCCAATCTAAGGTCTCGCGTAGCCGATCGCGACTCGGTCTACACAATCTGGCCACTGATCTTCAGGAGGCCAACACCTCCGAGTCCCTCTCCACATTGGAGAAGGACTTGGACTCTTTACTCCAACTCGGAAAGCCCGAAGCCATCGCACGTCGGGGGGCTACGGGTTGTTTTGGTGCCAACGGTCTGACGGTCACCTCCACTCCAGAGGGGCGTTTCGTGCATTGGAAGGGCATGAAACTCTCTGATCTACTTGAGGCCGAAGACCGACTTGTGGCACACCTTGAGCCCTTGCCTTTTAAGGAAGGCAGGCCGTTAGCCACCGTGGCAGAGGAGTCGACCGAGCTAGTCGACGCGAGCTCTGATGAGCTCGTCTCTCGCCAGGTGCTAATGGCGGAAGAAGGCGAGGACGATGGCGATTTTGATGCGGTATCTGAAGATGAGGCCACAGCCAACACCGGTGATGAAAACGACGCCAATCGTGAGGCACGGAGGGCTAGGAACAGAGCTCGCACAGTCCGGCGAAGGAGGGTCAATGAGCGCATGCGATCTATGCATCGCGAGCTAGACGCCGAATTCGCTGCCGTAAGTGAGCGGGGCTTCAGGACTTCGGTGGCCAACATCGTCAGGGTTACTGCTATACTCGAGCGCAGTAACGACCCAAACGTGCGTCAAGCACTTCGTTACGCACAGAGGGCTTGGATTCAGCTTGATTAGCAAAACCCGGCGTCTACCATCAGGGAGGAGCGCGTGGGCGAAAGCCGAAGCTAGGCTCACATTCGAACAGCAGGCGGCCGTCCTCGACCTCAGCGTAGCAGCAACAACGACAACGCCCGCGAGAGTCAGGCCCCTGGCGGGAGGTAGCAGCCACCTCCAGGGGGTAACCCGCGACAGGCCAATCATCGGCCTCCTCCAGAAGACCTGCGCCAGCGAATCAATGAAGGACGCGATGCGCGGTCCGTAATCGATTCCAGGCGCAGAGAGCGTGAAGTAGCCGAGACAGAAGGTACTGACTGCATCGACCGATTTCCCGCTTTCTCCGCGCGGTTTAGCAGTTACAAGTACCCTGAGGGCTTCAAGCCGATCGGCATCACCAAGTATGATGGCAAGCAAGCTCCTCAGCAATGGCTACGTTGCTACTCCACCGCCATTGAAGTCGTAGGGGGCTCCAACATCACCAAGGTCGTCTACTTCATGATGGCTTTGGACCCTACGCCGCTCACGTGGTTGGAGAGCCTCAGCAACAACTCGATCGACTCCTGGGAGCGGCTCAAGAAGGTCTTCATCTACAACTTCCAGGGGGCGATCACTCACGCAGGTACTCATCACGATCTTGCTCAATGCAAAACGGAACGTAACGAGCTCCTATGGTCCTATACACGCCGTTTCTTCGACGTCCGCGCTACCATTGCAAACATCTCGGAGGAAGACATCATCGACTGCTTCTACAACGGTATCACCGACCTAGGCATCTACAGAGACTTTGGCAGGAACAGACTGAAAACTGTTGCAGGGCTTCGTGATATGATGCACGATTGGTCCCAGCAGGAGGAAAAGATGCGGGAGCGGTTCCCGAGGCGCAATGGTAGCAGCCTGAGGTGTCCAAATGACAACCGCAACGACAAGAGCCAGCAGGACTACACGGGTCCATCCCGAAAGCGCAAGCCAGACGATCTCGTCGCGGCTGTGGATCATCCCTCGCGAGGCAAGAAGTCAACGACGTAGGAGGAGTTTGAAAAGCTCCTGCAGAAGAAATGCCCATGGCATCCAGCTGCCAATCATGCGGCAATTGATTGCTACCACCTCTGGAGGACATTTAGCAATTCTGGTGGTGGCAAGAAGAACAAACCAGCGGACAAAGAACCTGAAGACGACGACCAAGGGGACAAATCGCACAACGTGAAGTTCCAGGATGCCTCAAAGACCGTCAACATCATCTTCGGGGGAGACGGAGACTTCGGTTCCAGGCGGGAACAAAAACTGCTTCTCCGAGAGATCATGTCCGTCGAGCCGGCGGTACCACGACCACTCCGTTGGTCGGAGGTCCCCATCTCTTTCTCCCGCGACGACCAGTGGACGAGCTTCTCGAAGCCCGATAAGTTCCCCCTGGTCCTGGATCCGGTGGTGGCAGATGTCAGGCTCACCAAGGTGCTTATCGATGGCGGGAGTGGTCTCAACCTCATCTTCGCCAGTACTTTGAGAAAGATGGGTCTGGACTTCATGGACATGCTGGTTCCAAGCAAGTCCCCTTTCTACGGCATTGTCCCAGGTAATGCGGCGCACCCACTTGGCACGGTGGTCCTTCCAGTCACCTTCGGCACGAGGGAGAACTACCGCACCGAGTTCATTAAATTCGAAGTTGCTAACTTCGAATCTTCTTATCATGCCATACTGCGCCGACCGGCACTCGCCAAATTCATGGCAGTGCCGCATTATGTTTATTTGCTTCTCAAGATGCCAGGATAAAGTGGAGTACTCACTCTCCGAGGCGACTTGAAGAAGTCATATGATTGCAATCAAGAGGTGATCCAGTATGCTTCGACTACGCGTGTGCTAGATGCTTTAGGGGAAGTACTCGCGGCCGCGCAGCAGCTCTCCCAAGCCGGGCTGGAGATCCCTTCGAGAAAGGCCAGCAAGTCGAGCATCCAGTCGACTGATGACGTGGCCCTCAAGTCGATCTAGCTCCAGGAGGGTGATTCATCCAAGACCGCCGTCATCGATGCAGGCTTAGATGAGAAATAGGAACTCGCGCTCGTCAGTTTCCTTCGGGCTAACCGAGATATATTCGTGTGGAAACCAGCGGATATGCCAGGGGTGCCTAGGGAACTGATCGAGCATGATCTGAATGTACACCCACAGACTGTGCCCAAAAAGCAACGCCTTCGAAGATTTGCTCACGACAAGCATGAGGCAATTAAACGGGAAATAGCTAAACTCCTCACGGCTGGCTTCATTAAAGAAGTAATCCATCCAAAGTGGGTAGCTAATCCCGTCCTTGTAAGGAAAAAGAATAATGAATGGAGAATGTGCGTTGATTACACCGATCTCAACAAGCATTGCCCAAAGGATCACTTCGGGCTACCGTGCATTGATCAAGTCGTCGACTCGACGGCGGGTTGTGTACTCCTCTGCTTCCTTAATTGCTATTCAGGATATCACCAGATTGTGCTCAAGGAGGAAGATCAAATCAAAACTGCGTTCATCACCCCGTTCTGGACATATGCTTACAAAACTATGTCCTTCGGGTTGAAAAACGTAGGAGCGACCTATCAGCGCGCGATCCAGATGTGCTTTGCTGATCAGCTGCATCGGAACGTTGAAGCCTACGGGAATGACGTGGTCATCAAGACCAGGAATCCCGACGACCTGATTGCGGACTTGGAAGAGACGTTCAGCAGCCTACGCAGGTTTCGGTGGAACCTCAACCCAACTAAATGCGTTTTCGGAGTACTATCAGGGAAATTGCTCGGGTTTATCATCAGCAACCGGGGAATTGAAGCCAATCCTGTGAAGATTATGGCCATCACTGATATGGGGGCTCCGGCCACAATCAAAGATCTGTAGAAGCTAACAGGATGTATGGCAGCCCTGAAAGCCCTGAACAGGTTCATCTCCCGACTCGAGGAGAGAGGACTACCCTTCTTCAAGCTCCTGAAACGCCAAGACAAGTTCCAGTGGACGGAGGAAGCCGAGCGGGCCCTACAAGATCTGAAACATCACCTTCAGTCTCCCCCGGTCCTTGCAGCTCCACTGCCGGGAGAAGATCTACTACTCTACATTGCGGCGACAACTCATGTTGTCAGCAGTGCCATTGTAGTCGAGCGCAGCGAGGAGGGCCATACGTTTGGAGTGCAGAGGCCCGTGTACTTCGTCAGCGAGGTACTCTCCGAATCTAAGGTACGGTACCCGGCGGTTCAAAAACTTTTATATGCTATACTGATTACATCAAGAAAGTTGCGCCATTATTTCGACGAGTACAAGATCACTGTGATTATGAATTTTTCATTGGTGGATATTCTTCACAATCAAGATGCCACGGGGCCCATATCAAAGTGGGCAGTGGAACTGGGGGCTTTGTCCATCGACTTCAAGCCACACACTGCAATCAAGTCTCAAGCTCTAGTCAATTTTATGGCTGAGTAGCGAGAAAATCAAGTCCCAACTCCAGTCGACAAGCCAGAGCACTGGACCATGTACTTCGATGGGTCTCTTAAACTCGATGGTGGCAGCGCTGGAGTCCAATTTATTTCCCCACGGGGCGAACAGGTGAAGTATGTCCTCTAGATTCTTTGGGAGGTATCCAATAATGAAGCTGAGTATGAAGCCTTGCTTCACGGGCTACGTTCGGCGATATCACTAGGCATCAAGCGACTACTTATATATGGTGATTCACTTCTTGTCGTTCAGTAAGTCAACAAAGAGTGGGACTGCAACAAGGAGATGATGGACGCTTATGTACAAGAAGTGCGCAAGTTGGAAAATAAATTTTCCGGCCTGGAGGTTCATCATGTGGTACGGGAGAATAATGTTGGTGCAGATATACTGTCCAAGCTAGGATCCACCCGCGCACAGGTTCCAGCAGGAGTTTTCGTCCAGGAGCTGAAACAGCCATCCATCAAGTCCTCACCTCAGATAACCACTGATGCTGGCCTTCAACAGCCTGATCAAGAGGTTATGATGCTTGGAGAGGACTGGAGAGAGGCTTATATTGAGTTCATCCGGGATCAAAAACTTCCAGCGGGGATGGACGCCAGAAACGCAGAGGCAGCTCGTGTCATGTGTAGAAGCAAGGGTTTCGTCCTAGTCGACAGTAAGCTCTACCGGCGTGGCGCACGATCACGGGTTCTCATGAAATGCGTCACAAGAGAAGACGGCTACGACATACTACGGGAGATACATGAGGGCGTTTGCGGCAACCACGCAGCTTCAAGAACGCTGGTGGGGAAAGCATACAGAGATGGTTTCTGGTGGTCCACCGCAATGTCCGATGCTGAGGACCTCGTGCGGAGATGCCAAAACTGTCAATTCTTTGGCAAGCAGTCTCATCTTCCAGTTCACAGTCTCATCACCATACCGCCATTCTGGCCGTTCGCTTGCTGGAGCCTTGATATGATTAGGCCCTTCACAATGGCGCCAGGCGGTTTCACCCATGTATTGGTGGCTATCGACAAGTTTACCAAGTGGATCGAGTACAAGCTGATAGCCAAGCTCACACCAGATCGAGTCATTGATTTCATCTCCGATATCTTGCATCGCTTCGGCTTCCCGAACACCATCATCACAGACCTGGGATCAAATTTCACGGCCAACCAGTTCTGAGAGTTCTGTGAAAATGCGTGCATCGAGGTCAAATATATCTCTGTTGCACACCCAAGGGCCAATGGTCAAGTCGAGAGGGCGAACGGCATGATAATCAAGGGCCTTAAGAAAAGACTCTATAATGAAAACAGCAAGAAAGGAGGAAAGTGGATACACGAGTTACCACATGTCGTCTAGGGGCTCAGGACTCAGCCGTCCAAAACCACAGGACAAACACCGTTCTTTCTTGTCTACGGCTCTGAAGCTATCTTACCGGCCGACATCATGTGGAAATCCCCAAGGGTTGAAATGTACAACGAAGGCGAGGCGGACGAAGCAAGGCAGTTAGAGCTCGACTCTGGCGAAGAGGCTCGCTGCACCACTCTCGTCCAGTCAGCACAATACCTGCAGGGGATCCGGTGATATCACGATCGCAACGTGAGAGAACGGTCGTTCAGTATAGGCGATTTGGTCTTACGCCGCATCCAAGACGAGTCTGGCTTACACAAGCTCAACTCGAGATGGGAAGGACCGTTCGTCGTCAAGCAGTGTACAAGACCGGGGTCTTATCGACTACAATACCCCGAGGGCCAAGATGTCCCAAATTCTTGGAATGTTCAGAACCTGCGCAAGTTCTACCCATGAGAAGATGTGCGGGGATAGCTGTTCTCCGGGCGCCTAGGCGGCCTTTTTTCTTCTGAATCAATTTGGAGGCTATGTGTCACAAAATTCGGAATGTAAATTTTTTCTGTTAACAAATGGAGGCTATAGCCACGTTCATGTTTTATATGAATCGACTTCTGGTCATGAGTTTTGATGGAGGCTACAGCCACGTTCATGCTTTATATGAATCGACTTCTTACCACGAGTTTTGATGGAGGCTACGGCCACGTTCATGAATCAACTTCTTGCCATGACCTTTGATGGTCATTTGCGATGACGATCGCATTTTTCCCAGCAAGTTAGATCCGTTCGATCGGTTTATACCTAACTTGTTGGACGGGCTCACATAAGGAGCTATTTCGACTACGCCTAGATTCATTGCGCTCGGGGTAGTTTCGACTTCTTGCTATAAGCACGGCAGTCACGAGACGATGCTCGCGTTCTTTCCTAACTGGTTAGACCTGCTCGATCGGGTTATATCTAACTTGTTGGATGGGTTCCTACTCGGAGCTACTTCGACTACTTCCAGAGTCGCTGCACCTGGGGTAGTGTCTACTACTTAGCCTTTGAACTTGGATGACAATTCAGAAGTCATAAGGCACATACAAGTGGAGACATCAAAGACAAATATATACAAGGAAAAGAGTACTTGTTTTTACACCTCAATCCTGTAGTACACTTTTTACTATCTTTTCTGCTACAGGTTGGGCTTCTTGGAGGTACTCGTTGAATTGTTCTTCAGAGCACTCGGCAGCCACACCCTGCGCGAACGCCTCTAGTCGAGCCTCCGGCCAAAAGGATTTTACAAAGCTAAGAGCATGGCTGACACACGCGATGGGGGCTTCAGTGAGGAAACTGAGTACCTTCTACGGCGCTCCGAGAAGTCGCTCCAGCAAGGGCCGCCCGTCTGCTTCGTCGCCTTCTTGTGGGTCCACCATGTCTACATGCTGCTGGGTGGCTCCCTTGAGGTCCTCCAGCTCCTTCTGGCGCTCCTCCAGCTCCTTCTGGCGCTGCTCGAGCTCCTCCTGGCGTTGTTCCAGCTCCTTTTGTTGCTGCTCCTTTTCTTCACCCAACATCTTGATCTGCTGAAGGTAGCCGACGAACTGTTGTTCAGTGTCGGCGATCACCTTCTACAGCCTCTCGACGTCATCTGTACAACGATACAGCATATTCTTCACGTCAGTAAGCAGCTCTTCTTTATATGTTAAGTTTTTCCTAAGCTCTGTGGTGAAGATAGTTTTCAGAATTCAAGATATATTGCTAAGAGAAAGTACTTGAGGGAAGAAAGGGCATGCCTTGGTGCGCCTTTTTCTGCTCTTTGAGTTGTTCCTGCAGCTCGGAGTTGGCCTTCTCAAGGTTGCGGAGATCGTTCTTGAGCAGCCACGTCTCTCGCGTCCGCTCCAGCTTCAACTTTTCGAGCTCTCGTTCAAGATATATGTTCTTCGTCAGCTCCTCTGATATGCATTTATCCTTTGCGTTGAGTTCCTGGAGGCCACTCACGACTGCTTTCAGTTTGTCGGATTTTTGTTGTAAGCGTTTGGCCAAATCCTTGATAAGGGGAAGGATTAAGACAAGCAACTCGACAATGTATAACGGCAGAGGAGTTATCATGCCTTACCACGGTATATTGGTACATCTCCTTGGAGATCTTCTGGAAGTATCGCATGTTGTTGACCGTCAGGAGTGGATCATCCACTAGATCTGTGAAGATGATGTTCTGATATCCACTCCCGGGCACCAGCAGATCTTCAGGGCTCCTTGTGGTCCCTCCAGCTTCTTCAGCAGATGTTTGTTGGGCACCTTCAAGTCAAGATGCATTCACTACATGAAGTCTGTGGTCTAAGTAGTTAGCCACGGGAGGTCAGACGCTTACTTGTGCCATCTTCAGGAGTGGCATCAGTGGCCTCGACTTGTTCTTCACCACCAGCACTGGCTTCGGGTTGCTGGAGCTCGGGGGGTGTTGGGTCGGGCAGTGTCGTGTCCTTCCCGGGGCTGGCTCCTCTGGTGCTGGTGGCCCGGGGGCTGGAGTAGCCGCGTCAGGTTTTGGCTTAAACCTCATATCAGTTATAGACCTAATGAAGCAGAATCGGTTATGTTACTACACAAGTCAAAAAGAACAGGACATGCATTATGCAATAAGGATCTACACTTACAGTGAAGACTTCTTCATGAGAGCTTTCTTTACTCTTAGGGCCCATGGTTTTTCAACCACGGTACTCGTTGCCGGCGGCGAGGTCACACCAGCTGGTTGCGAGGTTCCCGCCACAGCAATGGTTACCAGCTTGGGGTCTGGTGGAGAAGCCGAGGGACTGCAAAACAGAGTGTAAGCATGCAACAACTTTGATATTTGACAATTCAATAGGGCAGCAACTTCATACCTGGAGGGTTCGACTACATGCGCTTTGCGTTTGCGCACTATCCGACGACCTCGAGGGACCACTGGCAGCGCTTCGACCAACTCCACAGATGATCCGGGGGAGTTGTTCTTCGCTTTCCCTTCGATTTCCCTGTCCGCCAAGGGGCTCTCGCTTTCAGTTGTCTCGCTGCCGGGCAGAGCCTCCGCTGCTTGAGCCCTTTTCGCTTCGGCTACGGCGCTGGGGAGAAGGTGGTCCAGTCGGGGGATGTCGGGTTGTGGTGGATAGCTCCGGTACAACTCTGTGTGTCCCTGCAGGGGATTTTCAGTTAGCGGTGGCAGAATAGCAGAACTTATTCCAAAAAGTAGTCGAATACTTACCGGTTGTGGACGATTTTGCGTAGAAAACAGCTCTGGGACGTAGGGAACTGCGTTAACGTCCAGCAGTACTCGCTTGACCCGGATGAGCACGGCGTCATCAGTCAGCTCCTTTGCGCATATTCGAGATGGATCTTCAGTGCCCATGTACTCGAAGCCTAGTGTATGGCGCTGCTGGATTGGCTGGACCCGGCGTTTGAAGAAGGAAAACATCACGGATGCGCCGATCACTCCTATCTCTTTATGGGCTGCTATGATGGCTAGCAATTCGTCGACTTGATCCATGTCCCCCTTGGAAAGTTCGGTATTCCACTCCGGCCTTACAACAGGTGGTTTATTTGACCTTTCTGGGAGTTGGGGGGCATGATTTCTGATGTAGAACCAATGATTTTTTCACCTAGGGATATTGGAGGGGAATTTGTAGGAAATGTACCTATCGCCGGCTTGTTGTCTAAGCTGGATGCCGGCACCCCCTACAGCGGATGGATTTTTGGAGGTGGGCTGCGGCTTTACTCGGAAAAGGAATCGGAAAAGATCCCAGTGGGGTTCAATTCCAAGAAAAGCTTCGCAAAAGTGAATGAAGATGTCAATGTGGCAAATCGAATTCAGGTTGAGGTGATAGAGCTCAAGCCCGTAGAAGTAAAGAAGGCCCCGGAAGAAAGAGCAAGAGGGGAGGGCCAAACCCCGTTCGGCAAAATGGTAAAATGTGATGATTTCGTCTACATTTTCCATGGGGAGAGGTTCGCGAAAAGAGGGGCGCCAGTTGACAAGACTTTTTTCTTGGAGCAAACCCTCTAAAACAAGATTCATGAGGTTGTTGTTGAAGCACTTACTGTAAGTCCATTCTCCAGACGGTGGCTGCAACTCCTTCTTCTTCCCATCTTTCTCGCTGGATCTCTTGGGCGCCATTTCTAGATCTGCTCGCCACGAGTTGCTCGAGGGCTGCGGAGAAAGGAGCGGAGAGATTTGGCTAGATTGGGGTGAAGGCGGAGTGCAGATTTGATTGGGGGATTCACAAATTTCTTAGCAGATTGCAGATTGGAAGCACGGATTTTACCTGGCGTTACGGCGGGGTTAAATAACCAGCGGCCGGGTACAGATTTACTGTTCCGAGGTTGACGGGTCATCAAAGGAATATTTGGAAGCCGAGGGGTCATTTGGTGGATTTTTGGATAAATTATTCGATTAATCATTTTTTCTAGGTTAATTGTCCCGAAAAAAGGGTTTTTCGAATTGTAAAATCTAACTTTCATCATCTATACCATCACACCAATTGTTTAACATGGTAATATTTTTTCACTGCATGCCACGTCCTTTGGATCCTTATTTCCAAAACCTGAGAGATTTGGATTCAAGGCTCGGGGGCTGCGGGATACGTGGCATCGACTACTTATTTTTTGAATTTGTTTGAAAAGTGAGTAAAGAGGATTCAAGACTAATGTGGCCCTCAGCCTGATTCTCCGATTCAATCTAAGGCTCAGGGGCTACTCCATATGGAGTGCGATTTTTCAATCACACACCATATCAAAGTAATTCGGGGCATGAGCACCTCATAGCTTCGATGCAGCCAAGAAAGTACTCGAAGAAGAACTTCAAGAGGGAGCTTCAAAAGAAGCCGAAGACTACTTCAAAAGTACTCGAGAAGCTGCAGTACTCAGCTACGAAGAGCTCGGGGGCTTGTCAGACCCGGGGCTACGGGACTGTGTACATAACGTAGTTTAAATAGGATTAAGAGATAGAGCTTGTTTTATCTCTTATTCGTGATTGATCTCTACTCGTATGGGAGTAGGACTAGTCGGTATAGAAGGAAACTACTAGAGTTGTACTCGAGTACGATTCCTTATCTAGTATTGGACTAGGATTCATGTAACCCTATCCTCCCGGATATATAAGGGGGGCAGGGACCCCCTCAAAATATAACATCAACACCCAAGGCAATACAAATCACCATACAAGACGTAGGGTATTGCGCTCCTTGCGGTCCGAACCTGTCTAAATCTTGTGTTCCTTGCACCTTCGAGTTCCTGATCTCGGCGTCTCCTCACCTAAACTTACCACCTCGGGTATACCCCTCGGTGGGCAGCCGGTAAAACACCGACAGTAAGATCTATCTAAGTTGAAAAAAGAAAAGAGGTATGTCTAAGAAGAAGGCAATCGGGATATAGTCTAACCTCCTATGTTAGAAGACGAGACCATCAGCTTCTCAAGTTGGATCAGGTTCCCAATTGTAGAGGGTATTGGCCCGGAGAAATTGCAATGGTAAATGCTGAAAGAGGTCAACTTTGTAAGATTGCCCATCCATGATGGCATTCTCTGCTCAGAGAAGTCACGGTTCCAGAACTCCAGATCTGCCAATCTTGTAAGATTTCCGATCTGGTATGGTATTGGCAAGGGGAAATTGCAAGTTCCTATAAACAAACTTTCCAACCTTATCAGTTAGCTGATCCAAGTGGGAATCAATTTAGAGAAGTCATAACCATCAAACATTAGGTGTGTCAATTGGGTAATATTGCTGACCTAAGATAATATCGGATTCTTCATATCTGGTCCTATGAGTTGCAGGTCATCCAATGATGGAAGCTTAGATATCAAAGTGGGGAGTTTGTCATCAATGTCCATCGTGTTAAGCCCTAATTTCTTTAAATGCTCAAGCTTGGCAAACGAGGATGGCATGTCATAAGAGAAATTGGTGCCTATTAGATTTAGTGTTTCTAGATTATTTCTAGTTGGGAAGTGTGTTAACCTCACAGAAAGCATGGGGTTATCGGACAAATCAAGCTTCCTCAAACATTTTAGCTGGTAGATTTTTGTTGGAAACAGCCCTTGAAATTGGCTGTCTGATATGTCTAAAATGGTCAAGGAAGATATTTTAGAAAAGTACTCAGGGACTTCACCGGTGAGTTTAGAATTGTTTGCCAAGTTGATCGTTGTAAGTGAGCGAAGCCTTGAGAATGAAGGGTAGATAGGACCTAACATAAAACATCCAAACAAGCTAAGAACCTGTAGCTGGGGAACGGAGTCTGCTAAAACAGTGGACCAAGTCGATCCACTGCTAGATAAATCCACTCGATCAAGATAAAGCTCCCTCAGGTTGCTCATATTTGCCATGAAGACTTGGAAGCTTGGCCGCCCAAAATACAATTCATAATTAACAGACAGGTCAATGGTGACAAAGTTCTTGAGGCAGGCAATTCCAACTGGGATCTGACCCAAAAAATAGGTGCACGAGAGGTTGAGGTGGATGATATCCGTGAGCCGCTCAAAACCAGAAGCTGGGAGCAAGGCTCCACTAAAGTCATTGAATGCAAGGCTGAGGTTCCTGAGAGAGGTGAGGTTGAACAACGCAGGATCAAGACGACTGCTCGTCAGGTCGAACTCACCGAGGTCAAGAGAAATGACTCTTCCGAAGGCCACGTCACAGGTAACGCCCTCCAAGTGGTGGCTGTTGGTGATATGCCCAAGAGCCCATCATCACAATACAGTTTAAAGGCCCAAGAGGATATTGATCCAAGAGGGATTAGGGTTACTAATGGGCCTAGCCCATTAGTACGCCCTATATATACGAGGGAGGGGCTAGGGGGGCGACACAACCTGTGAGCCGTGCCACCTCCCTAGCCTTCGCCCCCCCTCTCTCGGCCGCCGCCCTTTCCGTGTGTGCGGTGCTAGCACACCGACACCCGGCGTTTCATCCCCGTACGTGTGGACTCCGTGGAGACGCTGCTGCGACTGCTGCGCTGATCGGCTGCTAGTGAAAGTGCATCTAGGCCTAATGACCTATTTTGGTGATTAATAACAACCTAAATGTGTATCTAATGTTTCAATTGAGAATAATGAGCAGGGGTCAAAGAAACCAAAAAGGAGAAAAGAAGAAGAACCAATTCCGACGATTTGTTAAAATTGGAGAACGGTACCGGATCAAGAAAAGAGTTGCAAGCGGAGAAATTTATTTGTTTTATGTTTTCTTGAGTTTAGGTATACCGTACTATCAAGGGGGATGTGGAAAATGTGTGGAAAATCACCAATAAATCAAATCTGGTGTGTAAGCCTTGTAGAAATTTATGCAAATCCGAGAGCTCCTGGCGGACAGTCCGCCAGGTCATTGGAAACTGCCTAACGGCTAGTTTCCAGTGAGACCAAATATATACCCCACGACCCCCAAACGCAAACAACTCTTGCCTAACCAGTGAAACCGAGTCTCAAGCACATTTCAAGCACTCCAAAGCTCCCCAAAGTGAAACCCTAGCTTCTCCACTCCAAATCCTTGGTCTAGGGTTGGGTTTGAGCACGATCCAAGCAAGATTCAAGCTTTCCCCAAGAGATTCACCTCTCTTGGGCATCTCTTGGCACTCTCCATCACTTTCCACATCTATTACTCTTGGAGCTTGGCTCCTAGACGGTTAGAGGTGCTCAAGAACAACCAACTCGTGGTGTGGTTGGATTGAGAAGTTTGTATTACCCTTGTTGCTAGTGAAAAGCTCAAGTTTGACCTTTGTGGTTGCTTGAGAGAGGAAAGGGTTGAGAGGAACCCGGTCCTTTGTGGACTCCTCAACGGGGACGTAGAATCCTTGAGTGGATTCGAACCTCGGGTGAAAATCTTGTGTCTCTTGTGCTTGATTATCTTACTTCATTCTAGTGTTTTTGTTATTCCTACCTTCGTCTAGTATTCTTGCCCGATCTACTTGTGTACTTACTTTGAGCTAGATTTCTTCCACATTTAGTGTTCCTCACTTGTTTTAGAGTCTTTCTATTCAAGTGGATTTTGGCATACAAGTTTTATTCCTCGAAAGGTTGCATTCCATTCCCGAGACCTCCCAGCGGACATTGGAAGTGCCCAGCGGACACTCCCAGCGGACAGTCCGCCAGGCAGCCTTGGGCTGAGATTTTTGTGTGCAGGTTTTAAGCGACGATCGCCTATTCACCCCCCCTCTAGGCGTACTTTCAAGTGGTATCAGAGTCTGGTTTCTCAAATTTGAGTCTAACAACTCGAGGAGATCATGGCCGGAGAAGATTTACACAAGAATCTTGAGAAGAACAAGGGCAAAGAAGATGAGGCGCACAAGGAAGATGACAATACCAAGTTTGATGTATCCGATTGCTCCAAGAAGAGTGGAGATCACAAGAAAAAGAGTAAGAGCAAGAGAAAGAGCAAGAGGATAGTGATTGAGTCATCCTCATCCTCAACATCAAGTAGTGATGAAGGGTCCATCTACATCAAGAGAAGAAAGAAGAAGAAATCGGTTACTTCTAACTACTCTCGCACTCCTTTCAATTATGATAACATGAGTTCCAACAACAATTTTCTTTCCGTTTCTCTTGGAAAACCTCCACACTTTGATGTTTCTCAATGGAGGACTAACATGAGATGGCACTTGTTTTCTCTTCACCCTAGTCTTTGGGAGATTGTTTGTGTAGGCATTGAGCAGCCGGATAGTGACGATGAAAGCTTTGGACCAACCATGCAACAATTGTTCCACCGCAATGCTCAAGCCGCAACCATCCTCCTTTCATCCTTGAGTAGAGAGGAATTTGATAAAGTGGATGGATTGCAAAGTGCAAAGGAGATATGGGATACTCTCAAAGTGGCACATGAAGGCACCAAGACCATTCGGAAAGCAAGAATTGAGATGATTGAAGGAGAACTTGGGAGGTTTGCCATGTTGGATGATGAAACCCCCCAAGAGATGTACACAAGGCTCAAGAAGATGATCAATCAAGTGAGGAGTCTTGGAAGCAAGAAGTGGACCGACCATGAAGTGGTCAAGAGGATGATTAGGGCCTTCTCGGTAAGGAACATAACTTTATGTACCTTGATAAGGGAAAGCCCCAACTACAAGAAGATGACACCGGAAGAAGTACTTGGCAAGATCATCAACCATGAGATGATGGAAAGTGAAGCCAAGTATGTGAAGAGCTTGTCCAAGGGGACCTCAACCTCAAGAGGGCAAGACATTGCCCTCAAGGCAAACAAGAAGGAGAAGAGCAAGAAAGTAGTGCAAGAATCCTCATCAAGTGACAATGACAGCGATAGTTCAAGTCTTGATGATGATGACATGGCTCTTCTCATGAAGAACTTCAGCAAATTGATGAGAAATCGCAACTACAAGGGTAACAAGAGGCATGAGAGCTCCAAAAGAAGGACAAAAAGAAATTGCTATAATTGTGGCAAGAGTGGGCATTTCATTGCAAATTGCCCATATGAGAAGAAAGAGGACAAGGAAGAGAAGAGGAAGGACAACAAGGAGAAGAAGTACTTCACCAAGGACAAGAAGTTCTTCAAGAAGAAACAAAGTGGTGAAGCACATCTTGGCAAGGAGTAGGACTCCGATGATGAGAGCTCCAGCTCGGATGAAGAAGTGGCTACACTCGCCTTTAACAAGACTTCTCTCTTTCCCAACCTCAAGGATGGGAAAAACATCACTCACACTTGTCTTATGGCAAGGGGAGGTAAAAGAAAGGTAAAAACCATCCCATGTTCTTCTCCTAAGTATACTACTAGTGATTGTGAAAGTACATCTAGTAGCTCTAGTGAAAATGATAGAGATATTGATATGATTGCCATGCTCAAGAATCTAGATAAAAATGCTATTGCTAAGTTTAACGAACTCATGGAAGAATTGAATGAGAAGAATGATCTCCTTGATAAACAAGAGGACTTGCTCATTCTTGAAAAGAAGAGAAACCCTTGAACTCAAGGAGATCATAACTAAGCAAGAAGAAAAATGTAAGGCCTTGGACAAGGAACTTGTGGAAAGCAAGGAGACTAACACTAGTCTTAAGAGTGCAAATGTTGCACTTCAAGATGAACTTATTTGCTTAAACAAAAGCCTTGAATTGCAATTTGACACTCTCTTGTCCAATGCCTCAACATCTCAACATGACCCATCAATTAATCCCGCCATAGCACAATCATGCCTTAGATGCAAGGATATTGATGTTGATGCTTGTGCTACTAACGTAAAGTTGATTGAAAGCTTGAAAGTCAAGATCACATCCTTAGAAAGTGAAGCACAACAAAAGAAGAAGAATCTTGAGGAGGAAAAATTCAAATATGCAAGAGGTGCATACTTGAACTCAAGACGACCCAACATCAAGGATGGTATTGGATTTCAACGTTTTGAAAAGCACAATGCAAGAGTTAAGATCAACGGGCATGAATTCCCCAAATTTGTGAAGGAAGAAGCAAGTGGGAGAGTGGCTCCCGGAACTGGGCACCCGAGAGTGCCTGGCGGACAGTCCGCCAGTCCTAGCGGACAGTCCGCCAGGACCTAGCGGACAGTCCGCCAGGAACCCTCGGGTGGCAGATTTTCAGACTCCCGCCCCACTTCTTCCAATGCATCAAAGCTTCCTACTAATCATTTCTATGACTTTAATGCATCATATGTGATTATGAGAAACAAGTTTGGTAGAGTCTTTGCTAAATATGTTGGGATACACCGCAAGAGTCCAAAGACTTGTGTGTGGGTGCCCAAATCACTTGTGACTAATGTAAAAGGATCCAAGCAAATTTGGGTACCTAAAAACAAAGCCTAAATTTGTTTTGCAGGGCTATGCCTCCGGTGGATCGAAGTGGATCATTGATAGTGGATGCACTAACCACATGACCGGAGAGAGGAACATGTTCTCAACTTATGAAGAGAATGACGATCCGACCGACTTAATCTCCTTTGGCGACAACAGTCAAGGAAGAGTATTGGGTGTCGGTAACATTGCTATATCTTCCGAACACTTCATTTCAAAAGTTTTTCTTGTTGAAACCTTGGACTACAACTTATTATCCGTATCACAACTTTGTAACATGGGCTATAATTGTATTTTTCCTCATGAGGGTGTGATCGTCTCTAGGAGAAGTGATGGTTCAATTGCGTTTAAGGGTGTATTAAAGGGAAAGCTTTATGTAGTGGACTTCACCAAAGATAAAGCTCAACTTGATACATGCTTAATCATAAAGTCCAACATGGGTTGGTTGTGGCGCCGCCGCCTAGCCCATGTTGGTATGAAAAATCTTCACAAGCTCCTAAAAGGTGATCATGTCATTGGACTAACCAACGTTGTATTTGAGAAAGATAGGCCTTGTGGAGCATGTCAAGCGGGAAAGCAAGTTGGGTCTAGCCATCCCGCCAAGAGCATCATGACAACAAGTAGACCATTGGAACTACTTCATATGGACTTGTTTGGTCCTATTGCCTACATAAGCATCGGCGGTAACAAATATGGCTTAGTCATTGTTGATGATTATACACGTTTCACTTGGGTATTCTTTTTGCATGATAAAAGTGAAACTCAAGGGGTTCTCAAGAAATTCTTAAGGAGAGCTCAAAATGAGTTCAACTTAAGAATCAAGAAGATTAGAAGCGACAACGGGAGCGAGTTCAAGAACACTCAAGTAGATGACTTCTTGGATGAAGAAGGAATCAAGCATGAGTTCTCCGCTCCCTATGCACCTCAACAAAATGAGGTGGCGGAGAGGAAGAACCGCACGCTCATTGAGATGGCAAGGACAATGCTTGATGAGTACAAGACTTCCGACCGGTTTTGGGCGGAAGCGGTCAACACCGCTTGTCATGCCATCAACCGGCTATATCTTCATCGCTTGCTAAAGAAAACTCCTTATGAGCTTCTCACCGGTAACAAACCTAATGTTTCATACTTTAGAGTCTTTGGGAGCAAATGTTACATTCTTAACAAGAGAGCTAAGAGTTCTAAGTTTGCTCCTAAAGCTATGGAAGGTTTTCTACTTGGTTATGATTCAAACTCACAAGCATATCGAGTTTTCAACAAAACCACCGAGTGTGTTGAAATCTCATGTGATGTGGTGTTTGATGAGACTAATGGCTCTCAAGAAGAGCAAGTTGATCTTGATGAACTAGATGATGAAGAAGCTCCAATTGAAGCCTTAAAGAACATGTCAATTGGAGATGTACGCCCTCAAGAATCAAGCAAGGATCAAGGTCAACAATCTTCAACCAAGGCATCTCCTCCAACTCAAGATGATGATCATCAAGAAGATGGCAATGATCAAGGGGGAGGTGTTGAACAAGATGAAGAAGAGAAAGATGATGAACAAGAGGAGTCAAGAAATCAAGTGCCACATCCTAGAGTGCACCAAAGTGTTCAACGGGATCACCCCGTGGACAACATTCTTGGTGACATTAAAAGGGGAGTAACTACTCGTTCTCGTATTGCTACTTTTTGTGAGCATTACTCCTTTGTTTCTTTTCTTGAACCTCTTAAGGTGGAAGATGCTCTACAAGATGCGGATTGGGTATTGGCCATGCAAGAGGAGCTCAACAACTTCAAGAGAAATAAAGTGTGGTCATTGGTGGAGCGACCCAAGCAAAATGTTGTTGGAACCAAATGGGTGTTCCGCAACAAACAAGATGAAAATGGTGTGGTGACAAGAAATAAACCATGACTTGTGGCAAAAGGTTACTCACAAGTTGAAGGTTTGGATTTTGATCAAACTTTTGCTCCCGTAGCTAGGCTTAAGTCAATTCGTATTCTTGTTGCCTATGCTACTCACCATAATTTTAAGCTCAATCAAATGGATGTCAAAAGTGCATTTTTGAATGGCCCAATCAAGGAAGAGGTATATGTTGAGCAACCACCGGGGTTTGAGGAAGAAGCATATCCTAACCATGTTTACAAACTCCATAAGGCGCTCTATGGGCTTAAGCAAGCTCCTAGAGCATGGGATGAATGCCTTAGGGATTTTCTCATTGAAAATGGTTTTAAAATTGGTAAAGCCGACTCTACCTTATTCACTAGAAAAGTTGGTAATGATTTATTTGTTTGCCAAATATATGTTGATGACATTATATTTGGTTCTACTAACAAAGGTTGTTGTGATGAGTTTAGTCAAACAATGGTCAAGCGATTTGAGATGTCTATGATGGGAGAGTTGAACTTCTTCCTAGGATTTCATGTCAAGCAACTCAAGGAAGGGACGTTCCTATGCCAAACCAAGTACACTCATGACATACTCAAGAAGTTTAACATGGAGAATGCAAAGCCAATCAAGACCCCCATGGGGACAAACGGGCATCTTGATCTTGATATTGGAGGTAAATCCGTGGATCAAAAGGTATATCGATCCATGATTGGCTCATTGCTTTACCTTTGTGCATCTAGGCCCGATATTATGCTTAGCGTTTGTTTGTGTGCAAGATTTCAATCAAATCCTAAGGAGTGCCATTTGAGGGCTGTTAAAAGAATCATGAGATATTTAATTCATACATCTCACCTAGGTCTTTGGTATCCAAAAGGTTCAAATTTCAAACTAGTTGGCTATTCCGATGCGGATTATGCAGGATGCAAAATTGATAGGAAAAGCACATCCGGGACTTGCCAATTTTTGGGTAAATCCCTTGTATCATGGGCATCCAAGAAACAAAATTCCGTAGCTCTTTCCATGGCCGAAGCGGAGTATGTTGCAGCCGCACATTGTTGTGCTCAACTTTTGTGGATGCGACAAACTCTAAAGGATTACGGTTATACTTTTAACCGTGTTCCTCTCCTATGTGACAATGAGAGCGCCATTAAAATAGCCGAAAACCCTTGTGAGCATTCTAGAACCAAACATATAGATATCCGGCATCATTTCTTGAGAGATCGTAATCTTAAAGGAGACATAGAGATCTCTCATGTGAGAACAAACGACCAAGTTGCCGATATCTTCACCAAACCCTTAGATGAGAAAAGATTTTGTGCATTAAGGAATGAGCTAAACATCATTGATTCTAGAAATTTGGAATGAAGTATTGCACACCTGCTTGTCTAATGGTAAACCTTTTAACAACAAAATGATTTTCAAAATACTGTATGCCTTGTTTGTGAAAATATTGGATTCTCTTGATCGTTTGGATCGAATTGGTTAACATGGTCATTTTATATGATGTTCTCTTAAAAAACCATGTATTAAATCCCAAATATTCTATATCATATACATCCAATATTATCTCTAGGTTATTTGAATAATTGGATAGTTTAAGTGAGAGCGGAGAGTCTGCTGGCTGAGAGCTCCTGGCGGACAGTCCGCCAGGCCTGGCGGACAGTCCGCCAGGAGGTCTCGGGGTCAGCTAGCAGAGCAGGCCATCTTCTTATCTCTAATGCATCTTCTTGTGGCCCCACTGCCTCATGTCCGTGGGTGTGTGTCCAAAAGGCCCTTCTCCTTCTTTGTGGCTGCTCCTTCTCTCCCCATTCTCTCTCAAACACACAACACAACATCAACTCCTCTCACTCACTCTCTCCTCCTCCCCACGGACACCACCTCCATTGTCCGTGGAACCAAGGCTTCTACCCATCCACGGCAAGGGAAGCTCCTCTTCGTGCAGCAAGGACCTCACTCCTTTGGATTTTCATCCATTGGAATCTCTCTCTCATTCAACCTAGGGCAAGAGCAAGGTATTTGCAATCTTCCATCGATCTCTCTACTCGATGCATATCTTGAGGAATGCTTTTAGCTATGGATTCCTGCTAGGTAGAGCATGCTATCCCTTGAAAATCTTGAAGAATGGATGGCTAGGTTTCAAGTTCCCTTGTTCATGCTCATTCCATGCCTAAAATTTTGATTCAACCCGATCTCCAAATATATACATCCCAAGTTGTTCAAAATTTATTTCTAGCCTTCCATTATCATCTAGAACATACCTACAAAGTTTGAGCCTCAACAAACTAGTCCTTAACATCGCGTGATTTCGCGGGAAGGTTCAAAACCGACCCCTCCTGGCGGACTGTCCGCCAGGAGGGGTCTGTTCTGTATTTTCCCGCCTACTCCCGTGTTTGTTAACATTCATTCTTTCATTTCTTCTAATCAAGCACAATACTTCCTATACATGTCCAGATGGTGCATGAGAGGCGGACCAAATTCATGCATGATCCCGCTTCCGACTCCAATTCGGATGAAATTGAAGAAGTGGAAGTCATTCCTCCACCCAAGCGCCCCAAGAAGCCAACTCGCAAAATTCCGCTTAGTCGTGCTAGCCAAATGGGTGGTTCTAGCCATGAGGCATCGAGCCGTAGAGGTCAAAGAGCTGCTCCTCCACATGAAGCTGGACCTCAAGAACCGGTTCCTCTTTTTGATGACTATCCTCCACTCCAACCCTACCGAAAATACATCATGCACAGACCGGAGTACACTAGGATCAACTTCGGTGATGTTGGAGTAAAGCGAATTGATTACACCACAAAGCAAGGAGGTGCTGTCTTCAAAGAAAGAAGGGAAAATCCTTATGATTATGAGAAGTACATCCCGGATAGGAGGTTTTGGAGCAAATTCCAAGCTGATTGGTACATATCCGTCTTTATTGAAAAGAAGAATGCTATCACCGTCTCAAAGTACATCAATTGGGCTGAAATGAGTGAGAAAAATAATCCTACTTTTGACTTGGTCATAAGAGAATGTGAGAAGAAACGCCTCTATGAATTCTTGGCCCTCAATCAAAATTGGAACAATGAGCTAGTTGCTCAATTTTGCTCCACTGCTTGGTTTGAAGGTGAGGGCAAGAATTCCTTTATTCACTTCAATCTCCAAGGGCGTGCCTTCTGGATTTCATACAAGCAATTTGCCACTATCCTCAAGCTTGATGATACTCTAGATGAGATGGAGATTTACGATGAAATTAATCCAACGGATGAAGCTCTTATGACTCTCTATCGGGATGAGGATCCGGATTTGGCGACGACTCATGGACTACGTCCATATATGGAGATCATGAACAGGATATTCCGGGAGACCTTGACTCCCAAGTGGGGTGATCGCACCAAGATACATGGTACGGTCAAGTCGCTTCTCTTGGCTATGGACTTTGATCACCCGCCCTTCAGTGTCTTTCACTTTTTCTGGACGGAGTTGAGGTACATGCTCCATCATGGCAGTAATCCAGTTATCTATGCTCCATACATCCAAAGGATGATTAATGCCGTGACGGGAATGGAGTTTGGATATGACACGGTCCATGCACCATACTGTCCACAGCCTCCCAAGGAGCAAGAATTTCCACCAGAAGGCGAGTCTCCTCCATCAGCTCATTCTCCACCCCTAGCCCACTATGGATATGCCCTCCACTTCGGCGATGCCTTCCTCCTCTAGGACTCGTCCTCGCAGGAAAGGCAATGCCTTTATTTCTGGCTTGAAGGCTCTCTTCAAGGTATGCCGCAACACCAATGATGTAGTTCGCGCTCATGCTCGGACAAATCAGCAGAGCATCAACCGGATTGAGCGCCACCTTGGCATTGAGGAGACGGATTGGCCCGTATTTCCACCTTCTCCTCCTAGGGACTTTCCGGCTGAATGGGAGCATTATGATGTAGGTGATGATGTTGATGATGATGAGGATGATGAGTGATTGCTGCTCCTAGCTTCCATTTGTCTTTTCTCTTTTTGGTGCTTGATGCCAAAGGGGGAGAAAAGATTGTATCCTAGCATGTGTTCTTAGAGTCACGGTGAGCTTGAGTGCCGTCAAAAACTTATTTGGATAATTGGATGTATGTGAGACTATGTGTTTATTGCTTATCTCGTGTTTGAACTAAGTTGGTTTGTAATAACTTATTTATGGATGATGCTATGCTATGATTATGAACCTATTGCTTACCCTTGTTTATCTAATCTTGGTTATATCTCATCATGGTGCTATATCTTTATTTGGTATGCTCATTATGAAATGGAGTTGATGAATATCTTGTGGATGCATGGATCTAGGGGGAGCTCATCACATATATATATTTCCTCAAGCGCTATTGAATTCATCGTTTTTATTTGGTTCATTTGGGTTGTCATCAATCACCAAAAAGGGGGAGATTGAAAGTGCATCTAGGCCTAATGACCTATTTTGGTTATTAATAACAACCTAAATGTGTATCTAATGTTTCAATTGAGAATAATGAGCAGGGGTCAAAGAAACCAAAAAGGAGAAAAGAAGAAGAACCAATTCCGACGATTCATTAAAATTGGAGAACGGTACCAGATCAAGAAAAGAGTTGCAAGCGGAGAAATTTATCTGTTTTATGTTTTCTTGAGTTTAGGTATACCGTACTATCAAGGGGGATGTGGAAAGTGTGTGGAAAATCACCAATAAATCAAATCCGGTGTGTAAGCCTTGTAGAAATTTATGCAAATCCGAGAGCTCCTGGCGGACAGTCCGCCAGGCCTAGCGGACAGTCCGCCAGGTCACTGGAAACTGCCTAATGGCTAGTTTCCAGTGAGACCAAATATATACCCCACGACCCCCAAACGCAAACAACTCTTGCCTAACCAGTGAAACCGAGTCTCAAGCACATTTCAAGTACTCCAAAGCTCCCCAAAGTGAAACCCTAGCTTCTCCACTCCAAATCCTTGGTCTAGGGTTGGGTTTGAGCATGATCCAAGCAAGATTCAAGCTTTCCCCAAGAGATTCACCTCTCTTGGGCATCTCTTGGCACTCTCCATCACTTTCCACATCTATTACTCTTGGAGCTTCGCTCCTAGACGGTTAGAGGTGCTCAAGAACAACCAACTCGTGGTGTGGTTGGATTGAGAAGTTTGTATTACCCTTGTTGCTAGTGAAAAGCTCAAGTTTGACCTTTGTGGTTGCTTGAGAGAGGAAAGGGTTGAGAGGAACCCGGTCCTTTGTGGACTCCTCAACGGGGACGTAGAATCCTTGAGTGGATTCGAACCTCGGGTGAAAATCTTGTGTCTCTTGTGCTTGATTATCTTACTTCATTCTAGTGTTTTTGTTATTCCTACCTTCGTCTAGTATTCTTGCCCGATCTACTTGTGTACTTACTTTGAGCTAGATTTCTTCCACATTTAGTGTTCCTCACTTGTTTTAGAGTCTTTCTATTCAAGTGGATTTTGGCATACAAGTTTTATTCCTCGAAAGGTTGCAATCCATTCCCGAGACCTCCCAGCGGACGTTGGAAGTGCCCAGCGGACACTCCCAGCGGACAGTCCGCCAGGCAGCCTCGGGCTGAGATTTTTGTGTGCAGGTTTTAAGCGACGATCGCCTATTCACCCCCCCTAGGCGTACTTTCAGCTAGGATCAAGGACGAGGAGCTCGGTTCGTGGGACGTGATCGACTACTTCCTCTACATCGACGCGCGACTTCTTCCGCTGCGCTGCGCGTCTAGTGGTAACGATCTATGATCTTCTACTCACAAGTATCTTGGGTATATGCGGTAATGATGCTAGCGTAGCCTACCCGTTTCCCTACAGTGGTATCAGAGCCATCTTGTGTAGTTTTTGGTCTGGATCATTAGCATATAGGTGATATGTTGTTGTAGTAGATTGGATCTATTACTTTTGCACGGTTTGATTAGATCAATTGGTCATAAGGGGTTAAAACTGGAGCGAGTTGATTGCGCGGCATGTGACAAAAGATTAGTTCGTGTTCTTTCTCTATTATGCATACGACATGTCCCTACCGGTTGGAATCACCATCAGGGACTAACTGTGTACATAGTCAGCAGATTGAACCAACAGATCGAGGTGATGTGTAGATGCAGTCTTCTCAAATGCAAAGTTTGCACGGTCAATGTGATTGACCTAGTAAAAATTGAGGCATTATGAATGGCTCGGATTTGAGGTGATGCGATCACTCTGATGAGATTTCATAGGGATTCCATTGACCGCCGTTGCTTTCTCGCTATCGCGACTTCCTAAGTGCTACTATGGTAGAACACGTCGTACGCCTAACTTATTTTTGCAGGGTGTGATGTGAATGGTATGGCCTCAATGTCATGTGATGATGTATGTGATGATTTGTGCGGCCTGTGTGTCGCAAGTTAACACAACCGGGTTGAGGTTGCACCATTATTGTATAACGACCTGCGTGTCGACTTGTGATGTTTGAATCCTCATGTAATTATTTCACTAGCTATTAGATGTAGGGTGTGTTCGTTTCCTTCCCTCTAAAGTTTAGACCCCGTCACATCAAAGAGAATCTTATCATTTAGAAGTATTAAATAAAATCTATTTATAAAACTTTTTGCACAGATGGGTGCTAATTCGCGAGACAAATTTAATGAGCCTAATTAATCCATAATTTGCCACAGTGATGCTACAGTAATCATCCGCTAATCATGGACTAATATACCTCATTAGATTCGTCTCGCGAATTAGACCTGGGGTTCTGCAATTAGTTTTGTAATTAGACTTTATTTAATACTTCTAAATGACAAGATTCTTTTTGATGTGACCCCTCTAAAATTTAGACCCTAGGAAACGAACACACCCGTAGTAGCTTAGTATCTTTTCATGGAGGCTTCAATCATGATGGCGATGATGATCACCACAAGACAGGACGGATGGCAATGGAGGTCACCTTGGAACCATGGCGATGGAGCCTATTGTGATGCAAGAGGCCATACTATTCATGATTATATGCCTGTGATGTTTATTTTCCTGTCATACTATTCTTTCATGCTTTTACATATGGTGGATGTTTTAATCATGATAGAATAGCTTCCCTCAGAAAAGGTTGAGTTTTTTATGCCTTTTACCAATAGGTGCACCTATAAATTTTGATCGTTGTGTGGTAGGTTTACCAAAGTAGAGTACCCTCAGCTATCACTTTTGTATAGGGTGGATGCCGGACATTCACAAGCATAGTATTGGTTTACTCAACAAAGCTATCGAAACAATTTTGGGCTTTAAGGCATAGGGTTGGGGCCGGGGCATTGGATGCCACCCAACAAACAAGAGTCGCATAGAGATGTGATTAGTAATTTGTTGCTTACCTGTATCACTACTTTTCTAGCCGTGATGCTAAAGCTCACTAGGATTTTAGTGATTATGGATCTTGAACCACTATATGTCATTAGAGGGAAGATGACTTTGATATAGTAGGTTTTCTTTTGTTAAATCAGTTAATGAAAGTCTTTACATAAACTTAGTGCTGAAATCTTGCTTTACTTTAATGTTGTAGATCGTGTCTGCCAGTAACAATTCTGCTTTCAATTTGCGTTCTGTTCTTGAGAAAGAAAAGTTGAATGGAACAAACTTTATTGATTGGTACCGCAACCTGAGAATTGTTCTTAGGCAAGAGAAAAGGGAGTATGTTCTTGAGCAGCCACATCCTGATGATCTCCCTGACAATGCAACTGCTGCTGATCGCAGAGCTTATGAGAAGCACTGCAATGACTCACTTGATGTCAGCTGTCTGATGCTCGCCACCATGTCCCCTGATCTGCAGAAGCAGTATGAGCATGCGGATGCTCACACCATGATCGAGGGCTGCGTGGGATGTTTCAGAACCAAGCCAGGACTGAGAGGTTAAATATCTCAAAGTCCTTGTTTGCGTGCAAGCTGCCAGAAGGTAGCCCGGTCAGTCCTCATGTGATCAAAATGATTGGTTACATTGAGACTTTGGACAAACTTGGTTCTGAACTTCACCAAGACTTATTAAGAAGAATCCCAATCATGTGATGATGATTCAGAAGGGGAACAAAAAGAGGAAGCGTTGGATGCCTCCTAATCCCAAAGGTAAAGGCAAGGAAAAGAGTTCCAGTGGTGAGTCCTCGGGCTCTAAGCTAAAGCCAGCACCTAAGGCCAAAATCTAGCCCTACTTCTGAGGATGAATGCTTCCACTGTCATGAAAAGGGACATTGGTCTAGGAACTGCAAGAAGTACTTGGAAGAAAAGAAGAAGAAGAAGGGAAGTGAGACTTCCATTTCAGGTATAAATGTTATAGAAATTAATATTGCATTATCTTCCAGTGAATCATGGATATTTGATACTGGATCGATGATTCACACTTGCAAATCGTTGCAGGGTCTAAGTGAGACTAGAAGATTTGCAAGAGGCGAGTTGGACGTTCGTGTTGGCAATGGCGCAAAGGTTGCGGTGTTGGCGGTCGGCACCTACCACTTGTCTCTACCCTCCGGATTAGTTTTGGAATTAAATAATTGTTATTGCATTCCTGCTTTGAGCAAGAACATTATTTCTTCTTCATGTTTGGAAGAAGTTGATGATTTTAAGATTGTAATAGAGAACAAACGTTGTTCAATTTTTTGCAATGGTATTTTTTATGCTCATTGTTCATTGGTGAACGGATTATATGTTCTTGATCTTGAGGATAAATCTGTCTGTAACATTAATACTAAGAGGCTTAGACCAAATGATTTGAATCCCACTTTTATTTGGCATTGTCGCTTAGGTCATATAAATGAGAAGCGCATTGAACAACTCCATAAAGATGGATTCTTAAGCTCTTTTGATTTTGAATCATTTGACACATGTGAGTCTTGTTTGCTTGGAAAGATCACCAAAGCGCCTTTCACTGGTCATAGTGAGAGGGCGAGTGACTTGTTGGGACTTGTACATACCGATGTATGTGGACCAATGAGCTCAATAGCCAGAGGTGGTTTTCAGTACTTCATTACTTTCACTGATGACTTTAGTAGATATGGCTATATCTACTTAATGAGGCACAAGTCTGAATCGTTTGAAAAGTTCAAAGAATTTCAGAATGAAGTACAAAATCAATTAGGCAAGACAATTAAATTTGTGCGATCTGATCGTGGAGGAGAATATTTGAGCCTTGAATTTGGTGATCATTTGAAGCAATGTGGAATGATTCCGCAGCTAACTCCGCCCGGAACGCCTCAATGGAATGGGGTATCCGAACGGAGGAACCGAACCTTGTTGGACATGGTTAGGTCCATGATGAGCCAAGCTGATCTTCCATTGTCATTTTGGGGTTATGCTCTTGAAACTGCTGCGTTCACACTGAATAGGGTTCCAAGTAACTCTATTGAGAAGACACCATATGAGATATGGACTGGGAAGCGTCCCGGATTATCTTTTCTCAAAGTTTGGGGATGTGAGGCTTATGTCAAACATTTGATGTCAGATAAGCTCACTCCAAAGTCAGACAAATGCTTCTTTGTGGGGTATCCTAGGGAAACCAAAGGATATTATTAGGCAAAGTGTTTGTTGCTCGCAATGGTGTTTTCATAGAAAAGGAGTTTCTCTCAAAAGGATTTAGTGGGAGCAAGGTGCAACTTGAAGAAATTCAAGAAACACCCGAAACTGTTTCAGCACCCACTGAAGATCCACAGGATGTGCAAGATATTGCACAACCCGTAGTTGAGGCACCAGCCCCACGAAGGTCTATAAGGGCACGTCGCGCTACTGACAAGCTCAACCTCCTTATTACGGAGGAGCACCACATATTATTGATGGAAAATGATGAGCCCTTGACCTACAAAGAAGCAATGATGGGACCCGACTCCGACAAATGGCTTGAAGCCATGGAATCCGAGTTAAAATCCATGCACGATAATCAAGTTTGGAACATGGTCGATCAAATTGACGGTGTAAGACCTGTCGACTGTAAGTGGATTTTTAAGAAAAAATTAGATATGGATGGAAATGTTCACATCTATAAGGCATGATTGGTGGCGAAAGGTTTCCGACAAATTCAAGGTGTTGACTATGAGGAAACCTTTTCGCCCGTCACAATGCTAAAGTATGTTCGGATTCTCCTAGCAATTGCTCCATATTATGACTATGAGATTGTGGCAGAACCGCCTAAATTATTCTGGCTCAAGTGCGCTAGTCATCGCTAAGTAGCCGATACTAACTCAAGGCACTTCAAACGGAACAACCCATTGGTTTGTCGGGTCTCCGCCCGATACAACCACGGTTCAACAGGATCGAAGCAGGTTTACCTCGCACGAAGGCGAGTTTACATTCACAGTACAGCTCATCAACTTTTAATTTATAGAAACATAAATATTATTAGAAACCTTATTCACGTTTAATGTAAACTTATACAAACAGTGTTTAAAACGACAAGCTAAACAGCGTGTCCGAGTTTACAGCGGAAGGAAAATAAATTCGCAACTACACACGTCGCGAAGGTTGACACCGTACTTAGCCCAAAGCTTGGAGTCACTCAGGAGGGTCACTGCCAGCCGCGGACGGATCCCACTCCACGGACCAGCCAAAAGGAGCAGAAGTTGGCCATGCAGGGTTATCCGTGGGGTTCTTGAAGGTTATACCTGAAAGATTCACTAGCAAGACTGAGTATACTAATACTCAGCAAGGCTTACCCGGAATTGGGTATGCTTAGCCCGTAATTAGACTCATGGGGGCTTGAAATGGTTCTGGGTTTTATTTTGGCTGAAAAGCAATAAAGAGTATGATCTACCTTCGAATTTTAGCTTGCAAATTCTAATTTGATTATCCATTCTATTTAAGCACCTACACTAGGCAAGCAAGGTAGAGATTAGCATTCATCAGGATTATTCCATTAATAGTTACAGTTCTTACTCTATGTGGCAGAAGGAATAAGCAGTCTCAATTTCCGCGAGAGACGGACGATTCTGAATCGAATTTCAAACCTTGCAAAGCAAACCTAACTCACACGCTTGGAACACCAAAAGGTCGTTCCAAAGCAACCGTTTGCCTTTCATTCCGGGTTGTGGAACAGGGCCACCACAAGCGACTGTAGGACCGTACGCATACCAATTGTGCAGGACCTACGTCTGTAGCGCGACTACATGACCGCTCTCCTGTCCGCTGTGCGGAGCGTACTCCCGCACGTCGGTGCATGAGAAAAACCAAATTGCAAGTGGTGGGAGGTATGTCCACTTGCCGAGCTGATCGGTTATTAGGCTTACCGCTTTACCATATTTCGCGGTATGTGGCTAGTACTTTCAAAGGCTTAGCCACCACTACCACACACTGCGACCTTAACAACTTTTATCAACACAGATGAGGTAAACCTCCAAGTCATGATATTGCTCATGACCCTATCCATGATCCTTATAGTGATAGCAGAATAGTAAACATTCAACTTCTATATCGCGCGAGTGACTTAATGCAAGATATAATATATAAGTATATAATTGCATAATGAAGTAATTTGAAATACTAGGTTATGCACCGGGGCTTGCCTTCTTGAGTGGGGTTGGGGGCAGGAATGTCAGAGATTTCCGAACTTTGGTTCGGGGCTTCAGTTAATATCTCGGCAACGTTCGCAGGTTCTTCAGAAAATCCAAGCTCGGGTTCCTGAACCAGCTCGTAGATTCCGTCGTCGAGTGTTGCTGATTCTACATGACATGCAATGATTTAAGTGAGATGGTGCTTGAGTTAAAGATTTTATTTCACGATAAAGTTGCAATCCAATAAATTAATGAACATAAACTCATGTAACAAGGGGGGGTGGGGTTTCAAACTACCATTTATACTTAGGTTATGTCATTTTAATGGAATTACTTTGAAGTAATTCGACCATGCTTAATTAAATTCAAACTATTTTAAATTTGATTTGCACAAGGTCAAAAGAACTTAAACTACAAAACAGCACTAAGCTTGAAATTTTTACACAAGCTCACTTATGACCTAAGTAAGCTACAAATCAAAAATCACAAGAACATAAGCTAGTATGCAGAAGTTATGTATAATATACCCTTTTACCTTAAGTTTAAAATAGATTCAAAAGTATTTAGTTTCAAACCAAACTTCATTAATAAAAGTTGTAGAGTTTGAATTCTAATTTCCAACAAAACTGGTTTAGAATAGGAAAAATATTCGCATATGTGCCCCTGCCAGTTCCCGACGGCGACCGGCCGATCTGCTCTGGCACGTTCCCACCGGCGGCGAGGTCACCGGTGAGGATGGACTGGCTTAGCACGATCTACGGGACATGGGGTGCTGGTTGGGGGGAAATGTGCTCGATGAGCAGGGGCGGAACACGGCCGGCGGCGAGGAAGGGCGGCGGCCGCGACGGCGTGCTGGCGTTCCCGGCGAGGGGCCGGCGAACACGGGCAAACAAGGCTCGCAAGAGCACCGGGGAGAGGTAAGGGTGCGATTCCCGTACCCAAATTGGCCGAGGATGTGGCGGAAGAGGGTTGTCGACGATGAGGCGGTCCTCGGGCGTCTCCAGCGAGGAACGGCACGGGGTCGGGGCAATTCCGGCTAGGGAAGGCCGGAAGCTCGACCAGAGCAGGTCGGGGAGCTAGCGGAGGAGGTGAGGGAGCGCTGGAGGGCTGGAATTTGGGCGGGGTGGAGCAGCCGCGGAGAAACCCGGCGAGGAGCTCGGTGGTCGCGAGGAGGAGGAAGGGAAATCAGGCGAGGAGATGGGGTTCGGGTCGAGCTTTATAGGAGAGCACTGCTCTGTAGAAGAGAGGGAGAGGGAGAGCAGGCACAGGGCCGGGCTCAGGTCAACGGGCGGCACCGACGTGCCCTTCGGGTGCGCGTGACGGTCGCTCGGCACCGGCGCCCGACGTGGCAGGACGAAGAGAGGCCAGCGGAGGCGGCGCGGGCGGTGGGAGAGGCAGCAAGGCGACACGTGGGGCGAAAGGAGGGCGGCGCAGGTCTGCAGCAGGCTCGGGAAGCAGCCGGCGGCGGTGGATCACGCGTGCGCGGCAGAGACAGAGGAGATCGGGGACCCGAGGAAGAAGACGAGGACCGATTTGCAAAATCTTAAAAGTGCAGGGATCTCACAGTAATGTCCTGATAACTTTTAAACCAGGGCTCAAATGAAGATGGGCTCAAAAGCAAAAATGTAGGTTTTTTCAAAATCTACAACTTTGCTTTAAGGTTTATTTGTAGAAGAGCAACAGATTTGAAACTACTATAAAACTTAGCAAAGTTTCTAAACTTTATATAAATCCTATTTAAAAATTACACTAAATTTACGTCCCATGTGTAGTTTCACCTGCATTTGCGATTTAAACCCAAGTTCTTGACTTTTACAAAACAACCTTTATGTATTTGAATTCCACTTCCCACTCTCATCTATTTAACACTAAAGGACCTTTATTAAATTATAATTATATAAAACCAACCCTTTTTCTTAGCATTTAAATTTTTAAACATACTTTCACCACATTTTGCACACAAGATCATACTACAATTTAGGGTGTGACAGTACTAATTACCTGAGTGTCATAGCCTTCCCCCCTAAAAAGAATCTCATCCCGAGATTTCGGAATAAGATGGAATTGGACTATCAAGTTTGGAGATTGGCTTGAAAGAAGTCTGGGAAATTATGCTGAAGATAAGATTCGGTTTCCCATGTGGCTTCTTCTTCCGTATGATGGTTCCACTGAACCTTGAACATCCTAATGGTTTCTCTTCTAGTGCTCCTCTCTTTAGTGTCTAGCACTCGGAGTCGATGTTCGGTATAGGTTAGATCAGGTTCGATTTCGATGGCTTGGGAATCGATGATCTCGGTAGGGACTTTGACGCATTTCCTAAGTTGAGACACATGGAAGATGTTATGGACGGCCGCTAGTTGAGGAGGAAGTTGAAGACGATAAGCCACGGGTCCACAGATTTCAAGAATTTCAAAGGGTCCGATGTATCGAGGAGCAAGTTTCCCTTTTACGCCGAACCTTTGAACACCTCGGGTAGGAGATACTCGAAGATATACGAAGTCTCCGATTTGAAACTGTAATGGTCTTCTTCGTATATTAGCGTAGCTTTTCTGCCGAGATTGGGCTGCCTTTAGATTAGTTTGTATAGTCTTCACCTTATCCTCTGCTTCCATGACTAGGTTGGGTCCAAAGATCTTACGTTCGCCGGTTTGTGACCAACTTAAGGGAGTTCGACATCGGCGACCGTACAATGCTTCGAATGGAGCCATCTTAATGCTTGCCTGATAACTATTGTTGTAAGAGAATTCTGCCAGCGACAAACATTTGTCCTAGTTTTTGTCATATTGAAGTACACAGGTTCTGAGCATATCTTCCAAAATCTGATTTATCCTTTCAGTTTGTCCGTCTGTCTGAGGATGATACGCGGAGCTTCGAATTAACTTAGTTCCAAGAGCATGTTGCAGTTGCTCCCAGAACCGAGCAATAAACTGTGCTCCACGATTAGAAATGATCATCTTGGGTACTCCATGAAGACGAACAATTTGATCCAGATAGATTTCCGCATACTTTTTGACATTATATGTAGTATGCACAGGAAGGAAATGTGCAGTCTTGGTCAATCGATCAACGATTACCCAAATGGAGTCATGCCTGAGAGAAGTGTTGGGTAAGCCAACAATAAAGTCCATACTGATATCCTTCCACTTCCAAGAGGGAATAGATAGAGGTTGAAGGATACCAGCAGTGTTTAGATGACTGGCTTTGACTCTTTGGCAGATATCACATTCTGAGACATACTTGGCAATTTCTCGTTTCATATGAGTCCACCAGAAGTTCTGTTTCAGATCCTGGTACATCTTCGTACTGCCAGGGTGCATAGAGAATTTGGATAAGTGGGCTTCATCCAATATCTGTTTACGGAGTTTATGATCCTTAGGTACAACGATAGGTTCGTTGAACCATAAAACTCCTTCATGATCTACTCGAAAGCACTTATACTTCCCTTCTCCTTGTGTTATCTTTTGCTTAATGATCCTGACCCCTTTATTGCGCTGTTGAGTTAGAACAATACTATCCTTAAGCGTGACTTCAACTGAGAGATGGTTCAAGTCACCTTGGGGAACGATTTCTAGATTAAGCTTTCTCATCTCCCAACAAAGAGTCTCATTGAAAGCTTCTACAGAAAAACAAGAGCAATGTGCCTTGAGACTGAGTGCATCCGCAACGACATTGGCCTTGCCTGGATGATAGTGTACTTCTAAATCATAGTCTTTGATAAGTTCTAGCCAGCGTCTTTGCCTCATATTCAGGTCTGCCTGTGTGAAGATGTACTTAAGGCTTTTGTGGTCAGTATAAATATGACATTTCTACCCATCAAATGATGTCTTCAGATTTTAAGGGCATGAATGACAGCTGCGAGTTCAAGATCATGGGTAGGGTAGTTCTGTTCATGAACCCTGAGTGCTCGTGATGCATGTGCAATTACTCCGTTGTCCTGCATAAGCACACAACCAAGTCCGGTTCCTGAAGCATCACAATAGATGTCGAAGGGTTTTGACACATCTGGTTGGGCTAAGACTGGAGCAGTTGTAAGATGATCTCGGAGAGTGTGGAATGCATCTTTGCATTTTTGATTCCAAGAGAATTTAACACCTTTCTTTAGCAGTTCGGTCATAGGTTTGGCTATTCTGGAGAAGTCAGGAATGAAACGACGATAATAGCCAGCTAGACCTAAAAAACTACGGATCTGATGGACTGATGTTGGAGGTTTCCAATCCATCACTTCTTGTACTTTACTGGGGTCAACGGATATACCATCACCGGAGATAGTATGGCCTAGAAACTTCATAGTATCTAACTAGAACTCACACTTGGAAAATTTAGCGTACAAGTGGTGGTCTCTTAATCGCTGAAGAATAACATGAAGATGTTTTGCATGATCTTCTGGATTTTTAGAGTAGATCAAAATGTCATCAATAAAGACCACAACAAATTTGTCGAGTTCTTGCATGAAGACGGAATTCATGAGATACATGAAATATGCTGGGGCATTGGTAAGACCAAACGACATGACCAGGTATTCATATAGACCATATCGGGTGGAGAAGGCCGTTTTTGGAATGTCACTTGGCCGGATCTTAATTTGATGACAGCCGGAACGAAGGTCAATTTTAGAAAATACTTTAGCTCCGGTTAGCTGATCAAAGAGAATATCAATGCGGGGTAGGGGATATTTGTTTTGATAGTTACCGCATTGAGAGGACGATAGTCTACACATAGCCTTAAGCTATGGTCTTTCTTTTTCACAAATAAGGTTGGACAACCCCATGATGATGCACTCGGACGAATGAAACCCTTATCAAGGAGGTCTTGGAGTTGAATTTTTAACTCGGCGAGCTCATTGGGTGGCATACGATAGGGTCTCTTAGAGATAGGGGCTGTGTGATAAATTCGATATCCCGGTCCGGGGGCATTCCAGGCAAATCGTCTGGAAAGATGTCTAGGTATTCACAAACGACAGGGATATCCTTTAACTTGATCCCGGTTGCAGCATAGGTGCAAGAGTTAATGTACTCCCGTTGTGGAAGATAGAGAATGGTAGGTTCATACTCAGGTGAATCTATCTCCACAGTTCGGGAAGAGATATCTAATGACACTTGATGCTGGGTCATCCAATTCATACCTAAAAGAACATCCATTCCTTCTAGGTCTAGTAGAAGCAAATCCGTTTTTATCAATTGACTACCCAGCTGAAGTGGTACCTTCCTACAGATTTGATTTGATAAGATTTTTCCACCAGGAGTTGTTATCTTATAATCTCCATTAGTAGGATAAATATCCAAGCCTATTTTAGTCCCATACTTTGCACTGACAAAGCTATGGGTAGCACCAGAGTCAAAAAGAACAATCACGGGTTGGTGGTTGATAGAGAAAGTACCCGTCATTATTGGTGTCCCCTCGGGGAGTTCGGAGAGAGTGGTCAGGTTCACCCTTCCTTGGCGGACCTGGACCACTTGCCTCTTGCCCTTGTTGGTTGGATTGGATGTTTGCCCTTGGAAAGATTTCCTAGGTTGAGGGCAATCCTTGATAAAGTGGGATGGGCTTCCGCAATTGAAACAACAATAGTTGTTGTTTCCTTGGTTGACTGGCGGAAAACTCGGCCGTGGACCCTGTTGTTGCTGCTGAAATGGTGGTATCGGTGGTCGATTGAATCGTGCCTGCTGGGGTGGTCTAGCTACCCATCTGCCAGGCATGTTACTTCGAGGTGGTTCTCGGGTAGCAGCGTTCTGAACCAACCGATACCTTGCCGGTGGTGTAGCTGAAGGCCCTGTGGGTGTCTTCCTTTTCTTTTCTGCTCTGTGGGCTGAGATACAGTCTTCCTGAGTGATGGCCATGTTGACCAATTCATTGAAATTATCGGCCCCTACCAAATTCAGCCGTTCCTTAAGTTTGGTATTCAGGCCTCGATGAAAACGATCTCTTTTGCGGGCATCATTGTCCGCATGGTATCCCGCATACTGGCACAAGTGGTTGAAGACTTGTGCATATTGCAGAACGATGCGGGTTCCTTGAGTCAGATTCAGAAATTCATTGAGCTTTCGCTCAATGAGTCCTTCGGGGATGTGGTGCACTCGAAAAGCGGTCCGAAACTCATCCCAAGTGACGACATGATCGGCAGGCTACATGGCATGATAATGATCCCACCAGATGCGGGCAGTGCCACGGAGTTGTTGGGCTGCAAAGAGCGCCTTGTTCTTATCTGAACATGGGGCAGGCAATAAGGCGAACTTGGATTCGATGGTGCGAAGCCAAGCGTCAGCGTCTAGGGGCTCATCCGCCTTATGGAATAATGGAGGCTGGGTACTGAGGAAGTCTTGATAATTTGCCACCTGGGGGTGAGGATCATCACGACCTCCTCGTGATTGCTGGCGGTGTTGGTTCTACTGTGCCTGCATTAGCAGATTTAGAAGTTCTGTCTGTCGAGCCATAACCTCGGCTAGATTTGGAGGTGGCGGTGGCGGTTGCTGGGAACCGCTAGCCTGATCTGCCCAGAAACCTTCCGGGGTACCGCGAGTAGCTCCAACCATCTGAAACAAAGGAGATCCATTATCAATCATATCCTTACTCCAATTTCAGATGATATACAATTACCAAGCAGGAATGTAATTCATATGCTCCATTCAATCGACTCATTTCAGATGCAAGGATATTGAGCAAGATGGTAAAGCACGAGGTTTAGATTTCTACTCAAACACTGGTGGTCCTTACATCTTACATCAGGGCACTTTAACTACTGCAAGCCATTCCTTAAGTACACATTCCACATATAACACAACAAGTGGCTCTAGATCTAGGTAGACTACGCACTACCTATGTCACATCTTTCTACACTAATTACAGCTAGAATGTCACCAACTCAAACCAAACTAAAAGTCATCGAAGTTGCCCACGAATGACTGACTACCTGAAGAAGAATGATGGGGACTAAGAACAGGATCTCCATGCTCAGAATCGAGGTCTGAAACTCCCTCAGTTTCCTCTAGATCTTCTTCTTCGGCTTCAGGTGCTGGTACAGCAGGAGGTGCTGGCTGCTGTTGGAGTTCATTGATTTGGGCTTGAGCATCATCAACCTCGAGGATGAGGTCGTGGATTTGTTCCTGGAGGAACTCAATGATCGTGTTGCGTTGGGTGATCATTGCGTCACTCTCGTTGATTTGATCTTCCCGGTGATGAATAGTCTCCTCTCGGGCAGCGATGATTTCATCTTTCTCTGTCACCAAGGCTTGAAACTGCGCAATCTGGGTGACTTGTCGGTCAGTATTCCTGAAGTGATCTTGCGCGATATTGATCAACTGACCCATACCGCAACGTAGCAGAAGTTGATAATGATGCTGAACATTCATGAACCGCATAGTACCCTGAAGCACTTCTTCCGTTGAGCCTTCCAACCTGTGACTTTCAGGGACTACCTTAAGATTCCACTCAGGATCGTTGGGATCTGTTGTAGCGAATAGACCGATAGGCTGTCCTGCAACTTCCCTTGGATGTTGGTTGCAGAAAAGGTAGATGGCTTCCAGATTTGCTCCCTCAATCGTATCAACTATACGATAACCTACCACGTCAACTTCGATAGGTTGCCATTGGGAGCGAAAGGGATGTTAAGGAATAGTCATTCTGACTCGACATCGACGAACACCTTCTTCCGGGTATTCCACTGCGTCATACTGAGGGGGCTCGGTATAAAGGAACGAGCTTAGTGATTCCCAAAGAAGATGAGGAAAACCCTCCCAGTGCAAGGTATTAGTGTGGAGATTGTAGGATCGAGATGGCGGACTAGAGGGGGGGTGAATAGTCCTTTCTAAAACTAATTGCGCCGGCTAACCGAAACTTATGCGGAATTGAAACTATTCGCTTAGCCAAGACTTCACCCCTCTAACTATGACTCTAAGGCACTTCCAAAAAGATCCTACACAAAGCAAATGGAGTGCCAAGCTAGTAAGAGCTTCTCCTAACAATTCTAATGCCAAGCCACACGAGTCTAAGCACTAGTACTTCACAAACAAGGGGAGTTCCTACACAATTCTAATGGGTAATAGCACAAAACCAAACCTAAGCTCACTAGATGCTCAAGGACAAGGATACACAAAACAAACTCAAGAGCTCAACTTGCTTAGCTACACAATCTAAGCAAGAGCAACTAGTTAAGCTACACAAGCTAACTAGTTACACTATGATCTCTACTTCTAGCTACACAAGCAAGAAGATGATTAGCAAGCTACACAAACTAACTAAACACTAGAGAGCAACTACACAAGCACAAGATATATATGAATGTAAATACAAGGCTTGTGATTTGGAGAATGCAAACCACCGAGAAGAGTAGACAAGATTGACACGGTGATTTTTATCCCGAGGTTCACTTGGTTGCCACCAAGCTAATCCCCGTTGAGACAAGCTCCAAGGTTGCCACCGATCCTCTTGCTAGTGGTGACTCTCAAGTCACACTCTCCCACGTGGAGTGCTCACACCGAGCTCTAGCACATGATCCGGACAAACCACTTGTTGCTCTTCACGTCTCGCTCAACTAGAGTTGCTCTTCGCGGCTCCCGCGGGGTGAGCACAATACCCCTCACAATCTCTTCTCCGGAGCACCACACAATCTTCTTGTGGGCTTCAACGGAGCCTCTTCCCACCAAGCCGTCTAGGAGGTGGCAACCTCCAAGAGTAACAAGCACACCGGCTTGCAACACGATCACCTAGTGCCACTCGATGCAATCTCTCAAAGCAATCGCACTAGAATCGCTCTCTCACTCAATCGGATGATCACTATCAAGTTAGAGTGAGTAGAGGGCTCTCAAGCACTCTCACACATGGACACCAAGTCCCCAAGGTGCTCAACCCACTCAAATGGCCGGCCACACCCTCTATTTATAGAGGGAGGCCCCAAACTAGCCGTTACACTCAAATCCCGTGAAAATAGAGATTTCGCGGACTGTCCGCCTCATAGAAACCGGACCGTCCTCCATTCAAAACCAACGGCTAGAACTGCAATTATTATGTGTCAGAGTCGACCGTTAGAGCCCCAGGCGGACTGTCCGCTCCCCTAGGGCGGACTGTCCGCTCCCCTAGGGCGGACTGTCCGCTGTTCAAAACTTCGAACCAACCGATTTGCAAACGTCTCTGACTAAATCTAGAAGTGACCGGCGGACTGTCCTCTCCCCATGGGCGGACCATCCGCAGTTCAAAAAGTGAGCACACACAGAAACCGTAGTGTTTCTGTCCTAGAATTTTCAGTAGGAGGCGGACCGTCCGCCCCCAAGGACCGGACGGTCCGCAGTTCATTTTGGACACCCAAGATAGAACTACCAAGATTCTGCGCGCGTTTCAGCTTTTAAGGGCGGACCGTCCGCCCCCATGGACCGGACAGTCCGCGGTTCATTTTGGACCACCAACAGAGTCAAAAACGGCTCTGTTAGAGCACATCCGGGATAACGGCGGACCGTCCGCCACCCATGGGCGGACCGTCCGCAGGTCTATTTCCAACAGAAATGTACCTCGGTAAAACGGCCATAACTCTTAGCTCCGATGTCCAAATTAGGTGATCTTGGACTCTATGGAAAGCTAATTCAGAGGGCTACACAACCCAACTGAATACTTGGTCCAAAACACAATGGATCAAAGCAGTATTCCACTCCAAGAGACAACCTAATTTTCGGAGAAAACCGAAAAACCTTTCCTGCTTCCCAAAGTTGATCAACATCAACTCCAACTCTTTCTCCTTTGCAAATGTGCCAACACCACCACGTGAACAACACCATGTGCATGTGTGTTAGCATTTCACAATCATTTTCAAAGGATTTTCACTTGATCTCACCACGCCACTCGATCCTAGCAACATCGCAATGTTAGATCGCTCAAGTGGCACTAGATGACCGATATGCAAACAAGTTTGCCCCTCTTGATAGTACGGCCATCTATCCTAAATCCGGTCATGCACTTCTCTACACAACCTTTGACCGGTAAAATGAAATGCCCTACAAGTCATACCTTTGCCTTGTGCATTTCATTTCATTTTCCCAAATGTTGATGCCACACAAGCACCAAATTCCATCAAGCCTTTTGATCATCTTCATAAGTCAACACTTGGCTTGATCTTCCTTAAATGATATGATCCACTCCATATCATCACATGACCTCTTTGATCCATCGATCTTGACCTTGCTCGCTCTTCACCGTTGCCTCGGTCCATCGGCGCCAAATCTTGTCTTGATCTTCTCCATTTTGGTCACATAACTCCATGTTATGTCTCATATGCAATGAGCTCCTAGATCACACTATATGAGCATAGCATCAACCCTTAGCCATTTCTCCTCCATGGCACATGTTGCTCATACTAGTGTCTTTGTATGAACTAATCTCCTGTGTATCTCAACATAAACACTTATTAGTCCACCTAAGTTGTCACTCAATTACCAAAACCAAACAAGGGCCTTTCAGAGATGCCCTGCAGGATCCCAAAAGACGTTGGAAGGAGCTGCCATCTGCAACAAGAATGCAAATGGTGAGACTAATTTACCCTGCTAAGAACTCACAAGGTAAATGAAATGAGATAATCAATTCTGATAACAGCAAAGACTGGAAATCAGATGGATGCTTAAGGCACTCAACTTAGAACTACCACGAAAATCCTATTAACCCATTCTAGAGATAAACAACACGCTATTCGTCCTTAATAAAACCAAACATACATTGCATTCGTTTACTTGATAATGGATTATGCATGCACATACTATTCAACCTCACAACCAAAAACAACTGCCGAATACCTTTGGACTTACGCGGTTAATTTCGGTGGCATAAACCATACGTCTCTCACTAATAACTAGTCGATAAGCCCTATCCGTCTTAGCCTATTAATCGTGATTAGTGTACCTGCAAAAAAAATCATATTTATATAACATGAACCTTTCATGGCAGCACGACATGAAAGCGTCCCTAAACAGTATTGTTCGCTATAGAAACAGCATCTGTACCATTACCGTCGTACAGACGACGTTAACATACGTTATCAAAACAACATATTCATGGGGGTACCGCAAACTGCGGGGGTATGAACAGCGATTGCCATACCCTGCGCCGAACCATATACTCCCAATATAACCAACCTAAGTTGATATATTGGCAGCATCTCAAGTAAGCCACTGCTTGAGAAACAGCGTTCGGTTCGCATCACCGACGGTAAGGCTAACTCCCCAGTTAGCTGAGGATCCTTACCTTCTTACCTTACCATCAGAGGTGTCGTTACACAAAGTAAAGTTGGGTTGTACATAAATTTAAGTTCTAACTGAAAGTAGTGCTGCAAGTTAGAATTATATTCTATACATATATATATACTAATAGCCACCTGATCATTCCCATATAAGTCCCTAGGGCTTTACGATCTAAGCACAACCTTAACGGTTCCAACGCACGTTGTAAATTCATTTGTTTAACAAAGTGTTACCTTGAACACACTTTTTAAGAGCTACTGTTGTAAAAGTAAACCTACAGCTCTGATACCAGCTGTGGCAGAACCGCTTCAATTATTCCGGCTCAAGTGCGCTAGTCATCGCTAAGTAGCCGATACTAACTCAACGCACTTCAAACGGAACAACCCATTGGTCTGTCGGGTCTCCGCCCGATACAACCACGGTTCAATAGGATCGAAGCAGGTTTACCTCGCACGAAGGCGAGTTTACATTCACAGTGCAGCTCATCAACTTTTAATTTACAGAAACATAAATATTATTACAAACCTTATTCACATTTAATGTAAACTTATACAAACAGTGTTTAAAACGACAAGCTAAACAGCATGTCCGAGTTTACAGCGGAAGGAAAATAAATTCGCAACTACACACGTCGTGAAGGTTGACACCGTACTTAGCCCAAAGCTTGGAGTCACTCAGGAGGGTCACTGCCAGCCGGGGACGGATCCCACTCCACGGACCAGCCAAAAGGAACAGAAGTTGGCCATGCAGGGTTATCCGTGGGGTTCTCGAAGGTTATACCTGAAAGATTCACTAGCAAGACTGAGTATACTAGTACTCAGCAAGGCTTACCCGGAATTGTGTATACTTAGCCCGTAATTAGACTCATGGGGGCTTGAAATGGTTCTGGATTTTATTTTGGCTGAAAAGCAACAAAGGGTATGATCTACCTTCGAATTTTAGCTTGCAAATTCTAATTTGATTATCCATTCTAGGTAAGCACCTACACTAGGCAAGCAAGATAGAGATTAGCATTCATCAGGAATAAGCAGTCTCAATTTCCGCGAGAGACGGACGATTCTAAATCGAATTTCAAACCTTGCAAAGCAAACCTAACTCACACGCTTGGAACACCAAAAGATCGTTCCAAAGCAACCGTTTGCCTTTCATTCCGGGTTGTGGAACAGGGCCACCACAAGCGACTGTAGGACCGTACGCACACCAATTGTGCAGGACCTACGTCTGTAGCGCGACTACATGACCGCACTCCTGTCCGCTGTGCGGAACGTACTCCCGCACGTCGGTGCGTGAGAAAAACCAAATTACGAGTGGTGGGAGGTATGTCCACTTGCCGGGCTGATCGGTTACTAGGCTTACCGCTTTACCATATTTCGCGGTATGTGGCTAGTACTTTCAAACGCTTAGCCACCACTACCACACACTGCGACCTTAACAACTTTTATCAACACAGACGAAGTAAACCTCCAAGTCATGATATTGCTCATGACCTCGTCCATGATCCTTATAGTGATAGCAGAATAGTAAACATTCAACTCCTATATCGCGAGAGTGACAGGAAATCACCCGACTTTTACCGGTCCTATTAGCGGAGCGTCTATACGATAAGGACTCGGGTACAATACACAGGTTCCTAGGATTCAATGCATCTAGGGTTTCATTTCAACTCCTAGACTTAATGCAAGATATAATATATAAGTATAAAATTGCATAACGTAGTAATTTGAAATACTAGGTTATGCACCGGGGCTTGCCTTCTTGAGTGGGGTTGGGGGCAGGAATGTCAGAGACTACCGAACTTTGGTTCGGGGCTTCAGTTAATATCTCGGCGATGTTTGCAAGTTCTTCAGAAAATCCAAGCTCGGGTTCCTGAACCAGCTCGTAGATTCCGTCGTCGAGTGTTGCTGATTCTACATGACATGCAATGATTTAAGTGAGATGGTGCTTGAGTTAAAAATTTTATTTCACGATAGAGTTGCAATCCAATAAATTAATGAACATAAACTCATGTAACATTGGGGGTGGGGTTTCAAACTACCATTTATACTTAGGTTATGTCATTTTAATGGAATTACTTTGAAGTAATTCGACCGGTTTGATTTTTATTTTGAAAACCATAAAGATTCTATCCTTGAATTTTTATGGATAAGTTTATTTTCAATAAATAAGCTTATGGTAAATTTTTCAAAATTTTCTGGAAATGGAAACTAAAATATTTGAATTTGAATTCAAACTTCAAGTTTAAATTCAAATTCTAGGTAAACAGAACTTTAAATTTTTGAAAATTTAATTATGAACTAATTAGCAACATATTAGATTATGGTAAAACGATCTTAAACAAATAAGGCTCAAGAACATGCTTAATTAAATTCAAACTATTTTAAATTTGATTTGCATAAGTTCAAAAGAACTTAAACTACAAAACAGCACTAAGCATGAAATTTTTACACAAGCTCACTTATGACCTAAGTAAGCTACAAATCAAAAATCACAAGAACATAAGCTAGATGCAGAAGTTATGTATAATATATCCTTTTACATTAAGTTTAAAATAGATTCAAAAGTATTTAGTTTCAAACCAAACTTCATTAATAAAAGTTGTAGAGTTTGAATTCTAGTTTCCAACAAAACTTGTTTGGTAATTTTTGGATTTTTCTACTATTTTCTATCAATTTTACAAGCCGGCAGCTTGCCCACATGAAATAACAAAAACGTTTATGGGGGGTCCCTTAGTTTCTTGCACATGGGTCCTTAGAACAGGAAAAATATTCGCATATGTGCCCCTGCCAGTTCCCGACGGCAACCGGCCGATCTGCTTCGGCACGTTCCCACCGGCGGCGAGGTCACCGGCGAGGATGGACTGGCTTAGCACGATCTACGGGACATGGGGTGCTGGTTGGGGGGAAATGTGCTCGATGAGCAGGGGCGGAACACGGCCGGCGGTGAGGAAGGGCGGCGGCCGCAACGGCGTGCTGGCATTCCCGGCGATGGGCCGGCGAACACGGGCAAACAAGGCGCGCAAGAGCACCGGGGAGAGGTAAGGGTGCGATTCCCGTACCCAAATTGGCCGAGGATGTGGCGGAAGAGGGTTGTCGACGATGAGGCGGTCCTCGGGCGTCTTCGGCGAGGAACGGCACGGGGTCGGGGCAATTCCGGCTAGGGAAGGCCGGAAGCTCAACCAGAGCAGGTCGGGAAGCTAGCGGAGGAGGTGAGGGAGCGCTGGAGGGCTAGAATTTGGGCGGGGTGGAGCAGCCGCGGAGAAACCCGGCGAGGAGCTCGGTGGTCGCGAGGAGGAGGAAGGGAAATCAAGCGAGGAGATGGGGTTCGGGTCGAGCTTTATAGGAGAGCACTGCTCTGTAGAAGAGAGGGAGAGGGAGAGCAGGCACAGGGCCGGGCTCATGTCGACGGGCGGCACCGACGTGCCCTTCGGGTGCGCGTGACGGTCGCTCGGCACCGGCGGCCCGACATGGCAGGACGAAGGGAGGCCAGCGGAGGCGGCGCGGGCGGTGGGAGAGGCAGCAAGGCGACACGTGAGGCGAGAGGAGGGCGGCGCAGGTCTGCAGCAAGCTCAGGAAGCGGCCGGCGGCGGTGGATCACGCACGCGCGGCAGAGACAGAGGAGATCGGGGACCCGAGGAAGAAGACGAGGACCGATTTGCAAAATCTTAAAAGTGCAGGGATCTCACAGTAATATCCTGATAACTTTTAAACCAGGGCTCAAATGAAGATGGGCCCAAAAGTAAAAATGTAGTTTTTTTCGAAATCTACAACTTTGCTTTAAGGTTTATTTGCAGAAGAGCAACAGATTTGAAACTACTAAAAAACTTAGCAAAGTTTCTAAACTTTATATAAATCCTATTTAAAAATTACACTACATTTACATCCCATGTGTAGTTTCACCTACATTTGCAATTTAAACCCAAGTTCTTGAGTTTTACAAAACAACCTTTATGTATTTGAATTCCACTTCCCACTCTCATCTATATAACACTAAAGGACCTTTATTAAATTATAATTATATAAAACCAACCCTTTTTCTTAGCATTTAAATTTTTAAACATACTTTCACCACATTTTGCACACAACATCATTACTACAATTTAGGGTGTGACAGTACTAATTACCTGAGTGTCACAGAGATATGGCAAATGGATGTCAAAACCACTTTCCTTAATGGACATCTAAGTGAGGATGTGTATATGACACAGCCTGAAGGTTTTGTCGATCCTAAAAATGCTGGAAAAATATGTAAGCTTCATAGGTCCATCTATGGATTGAAGCAAGCATCTCGGAGTTGGAATATTCGTTTTGATGAAGTAGTCAAAGGGTTTGGCTTCATCAAGAATGAAGATGAGCCTTGTGTTTACAAAAATGCTAGTGGGAGCGCACTTGTGTTTCTGGTCCTATATGTGGATGACATATTACTCATCGAAAATGATATTCCAATGCTTGAAGCCGTTAAAACCTCATTGAAAAAGAGTTTTTCGATGAAGGATTTAGGAGAGGTGGCTTACATTCTGGGTATTAGGATCTATAGAGATAGAACAAAAAGGCTAATTGGGTTAAGCCAAGACACGTACATTGACAAGATATTGAATCGGTTCAATATGCAAGATTCCAAGAAAGATTTCTTGCCAATGTCACATGGCATTACTCTAAGCAAGAGTCAGTGTGCTACGACACCTGATGAGCAAAAGAGGATGAGTACGATTCCTTATGCTTCAGCCATAGGGTCGATCATGTATGCTATGCTTTGCACGCGCCCAGATGTTTCCTTTGCTCTAAGTGTTACGAGCAGGTATCAGTCAGATTTCGGTGAAGCTCACTGGACAATTGTAAAGAGTATCCTTAAGTACTTTAGAAGAACTAAGGATATGTTCCTAATATTTGGAGGCGAAGATGAGCTCCTTGTAAAGGGTTACACCGATGCTAGTTTTCAAACAGACAAAGATGACTCCAAATCGCAATTCGGTTTTGTTTTCTGCCTCAATGGTGGGGCAGTGAGCTGGAAGAGTTCCAAGCAAGATATGGTGGCTGATTCGACGATAGAGGCTGAGTATATTGCAGCTTCCGAAGCTGCAAAAGAAGCTGTTTGGATCAGAAAGTTTGTTTCTGACTTGGGTGTTGTTCCTAGTGCATCCAGTCCAGTGGACCTCTATTGTGATAATAGTGGTGCCGTTGCACTAGCAAAGGAGCCTAGAACAACTAAGAAGTCCAGACATATACTGCAGAAGTATCACCTCATCCGCAACTTTGTTGAGAGAGGTGATGTGAAGGTTTGCAATGTGCACACGGATTGAAACGTTGCTGATCCGTTGATGAAGCCTCTCCTACAACCAAAGCATGAGGCGCACATGAGATCTATGGGTATTAGATACTTACATCAGTAATTCTAGTGTGCATGGGAGATTTTTGTGTCATGAGTATGTTTATGTAATGCTGAATAATTATTATTTGTTCCATGGATGATTATTTTTACATTGATTATCAAGTACGTGGCTTGTTCGTGAAACTCTTTGTTGACAATGATATGATTCTAAATTATCCCTAGTTTATGTCGTTATGTGGGACAACAACGACGTTGAGACTAGCACATGCATTAATTGATGATCATGTTTCACGGATCATGGATATGGAGATATCGGATTAATGATATGGACACATGTTGGTGAACATGGTGTTGGATTGACCCACTCCAAGACAATGTTGGGATTGTTATTTTGTATGTGCCATCAGTTGTTCTTGAGTGTTATACCTACTGGATCCTTAGACCTGAGATCGCCATTATTTCTCACTGTGTGTAGTGGTGTATCTTGGGGCTGCTAAACGCTACTCCATAACTAGGTAGTTACAAAAGTAGCTTACAGGTGTGTCATGAAACATGGAATGGGATGTGAGCGGATCAAGATGGAATTTGCCCCTCCTAGATAACGGGAGAGATATCTCTGGGCCCCTCGAGATAGTTGGATTTGAAAGTGCATGGCCATGCCAAAGTGATTAAAGAGTTAATCATTATGACTAAAGGTTAGTTATTAATAGAATCCACTATTAGATCGAGAGAATGGTCGAGCTATCACAAAGGTGGCACGCATCTCGCCTTGAGCTTGACTGGTATCGTGTGGTAAAGGGATCAGTGTATGAGTATATCTAAGGTTCGGCTGATATGATCTTTATGCGTATTTGTGAGTCACTATGCCCTGCTAGGTGCCGCTATTGACTTGTGATTTGGAAATGATTTCCGATCACGACCACCTACACATGAACCTAACGGGTCACACACTTAAGGGGTTTGGAATGTTGGAAAGCTTGCCTGTATGATTGTCTCTAGTGCAAGTGGGAGATTGTTGGTGATATACCCAAGAGCCCATCATCACAATACGGTTTAAAGGCCCAAGAGGATATTGATCCAAGAGGGATTAGGGTTACTAATGGGCCTATGAGATAGAAGCCCATTAGTACGCCCTATACATACGAGGGAGGGGCTAGGGGGGCGACACAACCTGTGAGCCGCGCCACCTCCCTAGCCGTCGCCCTCCCTCTCTAGGCCGCCGCCCTTGCCGTGTGTGCGGTGCTAGCACACCGACGCCCGGCATTTCATCCCCGTACGTGTGGACTCCGTGGAGGCGCTGCTGCGACTGCTGCGCTGATCGGCTGCTGGGATCAAGGACGAGGAGCTCGGTTCGTGGGACGTGATCGACTACTTCCTCTACATCGACGCGCGACTTCTTCCGCTGCATTGGGCGTCTAGTGGTAACGATCTATGATCTTCTACTCGCAAGTATCTTGGGTATATGCGGTAGTGATACTAGCATAGCCTACCCGTTTCCCTACAGTGGCAGCAATCTGTTCCAGCTTTACCATGATGGTAGGCTGTCAGCGATGATGGAAGCTTTTAGCCTGTGGAGGGAAGAAGCCTGACCGGGAGTCAAGGTGCTGTTTTGCTAAGCTTGTGGAGGCATGCTATGAGCAGGAGCAGAAGGTTGTGGAGGGGTTCCTTAGCGGGAGCCATTTTGCTACTGGTTTGCAGTTTCCAAGTTACAATTGTGTGTGACCCATTATATAGGATAAATCTGGACAGTGTAGATATTCTTCTGTTCTCTGGTTGTTCTGAATCATTCATTCCGATCGCTGACTGCTAACTCGAGAGGAAGACCACCAATGAACCAGAGCCATATATAAATTCGCATGGAAGTAAATACTTGACCGCAGCAATAGTTCAGAAATCTTCTATTATTAGATTTTGATTATGTTTAGTAGAAAAAAGACGTTAAAGGAAAGAAGTCCCTGTGTTTACTCTAAAAATACATAAGTTGACTATTATGATCCCGCAACGGTGTAAATTAAACCAGTTAGTTCACGTCAAATACAACTACTCCCCCGGTCTTCAAAAAAGAAGGTGTTTCGGATACCATAGCTAGAGCCACTAATCTTAGTAAATTATACTATATAAACAAAGAACATACTGTATTTGAAAGTGCTTTTAAGATAAATCTTTATAACTGATCGATACAATTTTCAAACTAAATGTTCCAAAGGTTAGTTATAGTTTGATTTTCAATAGGTTGATTGGAATCGTATTCAAAACACCATCTTTGTAAACGGGGAGATTAATAGGTAATTGAAACTCGAAATGATAAAATAAAGGAAGAGTTTGATTTGCATACAATTGGAAAGCAAAATATCTAATAAAGAGTACAAATAAATATGCATAGTAAAAATTAGAATTCATCTTAAAGACACAAAAGATTCCACATCAAATAAGATATAGGATATGCAAAATTCATAATTATAGGTGGGCAAAATTATCAAACTAATTTCGACGGGAATTTAAGAACAATAAACAATCCAAATTCACATTAAATCCATTTAAACAGGATAATCTGTAAATAGTTTTTTAGATTAACGAAGAAATCCGGTCTTGAACAATCACAAGTGACTGTCTATGACTACAAGCAAAATCTGACCACAAAGTCAGACGATACACAAGTACTTAGACTCCAAGCCTCAAACTGAGGAACATAAAAATAACAAGAAAGAAAGAGACTAACAAATAAAGCTAAAGACGAAACGAGAAAACAAAGACTAAGCTTCGATCTTCTTCCATGTCTTGCTTCCAGCTTGTCTACTCTCAGTGACAATCCTTCACCCCTCTTGTCCGTCCACTTAGAAACAGTTGATGACGGATCACGACCACGGTGCTGCAGGGCTCAACAACTCCATGGCGACGCTCCCAAGGGAGAAATGACGCTAATATCGCCGCTGCCGCTAGAACCAACCTGGTAGTTCAAGGTTTTCACTCGGAGAAGAAAACATGAAGATCCTTCCAACGATGCCTTCATGAAAATTTAGCCACTAACTAGTTGAAATCCATTCCATAAGCACTTAAAAATTGAAAACATAATAGGATCTGTGTTTTTCCTTCTGAGGGAACATTGTGGGGGGACGAAGGTGACGATGGGGACTCGCACGAGTAAAGAACTAAAGACTCAGGACCACCGCCGTGCTGTGTGTGATGGGGCGATACTATATACCCCATCTAGAGTTCTAGACATCCATATCCAGGCTTGCCGGCCGTTATCATGCGGTTAAGTTGGCCAATCGCGAGGGTTCAATTCCCTGCAGGTGCGTACGCAACAGTGAATGAACCCGAAGATGTATCTACACAGCAACAATCGTTTAGCAGAAGAGTGAACCCTGGTGCTTTATTTAGAGCAAGCAATAATGTGGGGAATGTTTTATTGGCCTGCTTGTTACTTGAAGAATTCAGTTTAATTTGCAGATCGATAATCATACAAAGATATGTAGTGTTTGCAGGTGATCATCACATCCATTAGCAGCCATGTTTGCAGCGAGGGAGCGAGCTCGGGCATCAGCAAGTGGAAATAATTGAAATCCATTTTAACTGCATCTAAAAATCGTACCGAGTACGATGACTAGATCTAGATGGTGTCATCAGCATGGGCAGTGGGACGAGTTGGACGGTCGGAGCAAAGGGCTCATGCTTCGGACGGTGCCTGTCTGCTGTGTGCCATTAGATGGAAGTGCAATGGGAGGGCTAGCACGCACTGATTGGCACTGATTAGCAGAACAACAGGATAGGGAAGGAGGAGATGAGTGACTGTCCCAAGGTCAAGCCTCACTATACGATCGAGTTTCCCGCCGTATCCGTATGCTAGCTGCTATCAAATTATTACAAGGGAGGAAAGGCATAAGAGAAGCAATGTACGCCATGCGACTCCGATCGATCCCCATAAACAATGTACGCTGTTTGTCGTGGACGATCGATGGCTAGCTCCAACCCCTCGTTGCCATCGATGATCTGTTCAGTTTCGTTCAGAACCACTTTACAAAAGACGATCCTTGTTTATGGGGATCCGAGTCGCTTGGCGTACGTTCTCTCTTATTCCTTTCTTCCCTTGTAATTACAGCGATGTGCGTGACGAGAATGTTTCATTGGTTTTGTTACTTGAAGGATTCAGTTTGCAGATAATCAAACAAAGATAGTGTTGGACGCACACTGTAAATTCCACACTCTGAAAAACAGTGCAGGCCTCCTTTCGTGCAAGTTTCATTCCATTTTCCCCGTTTTCGCAACAAAAAGGGGGAAAAAAGGTTTGATCCCCCAGTGGAAAGTCTATGCGAGCTCTTAGAGTTCCAAACTGGCAGACATGTAAAGCTTGCGTTCCACATCGAACCGAGTACTCCCTCAGTTTCAAGACAAGGCGCCGTACCTGGAGATTAGAGCACGTTAAGTCTTGGTCACTGAGAACTTATACTTTGAAGTAGATAAGCTTATACCAATCCATCATAACCTCTCCACCAGCAACTGCAACCCAGGAATAAGATGGAAGCAGATCCACACGCGCCCCCTGCTCCGGCCCGGCCCTGCACGTCCGCGCGACGCCGCGGTCCAGCTCGGTCGACTGTCCTGCCGCGCGTGTGATGCAACTTTTTTTTGCGAGAAAAGAGTGATTATATTAATCACACAAGGAACTACAATTAGATTTGAGTAGCTCGGTTACACAAGATGGAGCGTTTTCTCTCCACACAGCACAATGCACCGTTCTCTTTGCTAATTCAGCTAACTCATAAGCAACTCTATTGTATTCTCCTGAGCAACACCTCTGGGAGTAAAAACTGCAGGCCTGAATCTCTTTTAAAATGTACGTGTTCAGGTATCTTTCCTCTTGCTGCACTGCTAAGGAAGCTACGATTGAAGCACAATCTAATTCAAGGATCAATGGATCATAAGCTTTCTTACCCATTCCACAGCGCACTTCAGACCTTCCAAACAGGCTAATGCTTCAACCTGTTATGCAGATTGGCAGCTTGGTAAGATACGCCAGAAGAATAAAATGGCACATCCTCCATGGCCCCTGACAATTCCTCCAATACTTGCAGCTCCAGTTGCTTTCTGAAAAGCCTCATTGTAGTTCTCCAATGTAGCAAGTCCATAACATGCTAATCTCCATGCAAAAATCTGAACTTTTCCCGGTATGACGTGACGTGACGTGACGTGCAGGTGCGGTGCGACATGATGTGCTGAGATGAGAAGGATGTTTTGCTGTAAAGAGCATTAATACAGAGAATTAATGTTGACAGTAATGACTGGACAATCAAGGCTCTTTACGACGTCCAGGTTCGTTGAACCTGAGGCATAATAACCGCCGCTCATCAAAGTCATTTATGATGTCTAGGTTCGTTGAACCTGAGGCACCTCCACGCCTATATAAACCACCACCCCCTCCTCCCATCCTCACTCACCTCAGCACTTGATCCAGGTACTCCTGCTTAGGAGATCTCTCCCTTCTCCCTCAGCTGCTTTCTACCATTCCCATCGCTAGTGCTGCGCGCACAGCTCTAGCGAGAGCAGGCCTCCGGGACCTCTTCTCGCTGAAGGTCCTGCATGGGACGCGGGCAATCAGATTTTTGAGGAGCGTCTTGACGCGACTGCTCGCTCCCTGAACGACTACTTCGTCTACTTCCCGGCGTGACCGTTCGTGGGAACGACTACTTCATCTACTTCCCGGCGTGACCGTTCGTGGGACTACACTGCGAACTTCTTCCTGCATCGACATAGTTCGGCTACTTCGAGCAAGGCCAGTCGAATAGCATGTCTATTCCAGCTGGTAACGGCGCAACCGGTGCCCCCGGCACTGGTCCCGCCTTGGGGTACTTACTAAACCTATTGTGGTTTAACTCTTTGTTCATGCTTATTAGTAAGAATAACATGAACACATGCACATATCTTATTCACACATTATCACTCTTTATATCATGAAATTGCTAGTAATATTTGGAATTAAAATATATCAAAAATTGCCTAGTTTTCTAACAGATTTAAGCTGTCTCATCAAAAAGTACAACACAAACATACATGGCTACGCTTGTTAAATACTTATACATTACTTTAAATATGATTGCAAAGCCATACTTCTATGTGGTAGAAGGATCTGAATATGATTGCCAATGCAAAACCCATGCCAAAGCCCAAGCCAGCAAAGAGGAAGAAAGTGATGGCATCAAGTCTGTCCTGCCACAAAGTATAGGGTTCTGGAACCAAAGTGCTTCGGGTGGTTGAATCTGGACCTGGATTGTCACATTGCTTGTAAAGCTGAATTCCACACAAGCCAGCATTGCCTTCAAATGAACTGCTGGGAAATGACAAGAATTGGTTTCCCTGTGGTATTCTTCCTATCAAGTTATTATATGAAAGGTTCAACCATGAAAGAGAAGTTAGAGAGGTAAACTCCTGTGGAATTTCTCCCGAGAGATTGTTGCAAGAGAGGTCCATTGATTCCAGCCTCGTTAAGTTGTGAAGTTGTGATGAAATTTGTCCTGTGAAGTTATTGTGTGACATGTTAAGCCCATGAAGTGAAACAAGCCTTCCAATTGAACTCGGAATGGAACCCTCAAATGAGTTATTTGACAAATCAATTAGTTTCAAAGAGGTTTCAATTTTGGTGACACTTAAAGTGGCATCTTTGAATGTGATAGTGACACTATCTTGATAGACCGATGCCTGATAGACTGATGCCCATGTTGCATTTGTAGAGTGCTCTAATATCTGCCCCACATCACTGCTGATATTCATCATTGATATAAAATTATCAAACCATTTTGAATGCAAGTCACCAAAGAAATGATTGGAGGCCAAATCCAATATTTGCAAACTTCTGAACTGTTGGTAGACACTGTGAAGATCCCTTATAGTGCCATAGAGTTGGTTAGATCTCAAGACAAGAATCTGAAGATTTGGGAGAGTGCCCATCCATGATGGAAATGAATCGACGATCTGATTATTACCAACATCAAGAACCTCTAAATCATGGCAATTTGCTAGAGATCTAGGTACCACACCTTCAATTCGATTTCCATTCAAATCAATTGTCTGAAGCTTACATCCTTCTCTAATATTTTCAGGAAGCACGCCATGTAATTTTTTTCTCTTAACTTTAATATGCTCATCAGGTCAGCTTTTTCCATAAGACAGGATGGAATTAGTCCACAAAAGTTATTGTAAGATAAGTCCAAGAACTCAAGTTTGTTTAAACTGCAAACTGAAAGTGGTATATGGCCACTCAATTTATTTTTTGACAAATTGATACTGATGGCATTTCTAAGATACCTGCCAACAAAGTTAGGTTCAATCGAAGAGAATTCATTATTTGAGTAATCCAAAAAAAATAGTTCGGATGGAGTTGATGGTATCGGTATGCTTCCTTGAAGTCCATTAAAACTGAGATCAAGATCAATTAAATGTGTCATCTGTACAATAGGAGACTTCTCTAAAGTAGTAAACATGTTGTGTGAGAGGTTCAAACTAACAAGGCGGTTCTCCCATACCCAACTTGGTATGGCCCCTTCGATTTGGTTACTCGAAAGATCGAGATCTTGAATAGTGTCAATATATTCTAATGATGCCGGAAATTTTGTAAGGTTGCAAGATGCGAGGTATATGTACTGGATTTTAAGGGAATGAGAGAATATCATATCACCTTCTTTTTCTGTGATTGATATCATATTGTTACCCAGGTTAAGATAGGTGAGATTTCTCAACCTCCAGATAGAGCCAAGTTCTACGGTGCCTGTCAATTTATTTGAGTCAAGATCGAGACGCCGAAGATTCGTAAGCTGAAAAAATGATTTGGGTATTGGGCCTGTCAATTGATTACTGCTTAAATCAATCTCCCGCAATGGTGAGGATAAAGGAGCAGGAATGTCTTCCAGCCAGCCAATAAGCTGATTATCTATTAACCAAAGCGATTGCAGGGCTGGAAGAGCGAACAAGGACTTTGGAATTTTTCCTGCATGTAACGGTAGAAAACCAGTCAGAATGCTGCATACTTTATTAATGCCTTTTTCCACAGAAGTGCCTGTGCGAACTTGAAACAAATTAGTATCTCTGTGACTCTGTCCATTGGAGCTAAATATATCAGCGTTCATCAACTTTTCGGAACAGACAAATTGATAATGCTTAAATTAATATATAACCCATCATATTTCTTCAAAAGAAAAACTGCCCAAATTTAAATTTGGACATGTTTATACCGTATAGTTTATTTGCTGTTTCTATATAATTGGTGTTCCAAAAAAACTTGGCACTAAAAATCTCGCTTCTTAATTGAATCACAATAAATAAGATCCAAATAACTCAAAACATAGCATGACAGATAGGTCACATTTTTTTAAAAAAAATGGATGGCAGCTTCATATTTTTCTGATTTAAAATGAATTAGTTTTGAATTTTTAAATAGAACTATAATTTTTTATTTTTAGAAAATGAAAAACCACCTTTCAAACCACCAAAAAACTTAGTTGTATAGGTCAACAATCACATGGTCTTTGGTGTTGGGTTTTGTAGTTTAGGGTAGAAACGTCCGTACTCCTACCATATTCATGTGTTTTTCTAATCCCATTATTTGTTGCCCCATTGACCCATTGTTTCAAACAAGCCTTGGGCCAGAGAAAGTGCAAACAACATTAATGCAATCTATTTTATATACATTTTACAATAAAAGTTTTGGTGCTACAAGTGATTATATATGCTAAAGTTGATTTCTCGTTGAGAGAACCTTTAATTGCCATGTAAAGCAGTTCAGAATATGAAAAGGTCTGTCCAAAATAATTAACATATTCCTTGTTATATTATGCAATCTACCCAATATTGTATAAATGTATCTGAAATATATCTAGGATGAGAGAGAGAGAGAGAGGCAAGATGGCTAAAAAAACTAAAAAATAATTAATATTAGTTATGAAAGACCCAAGTCGTGTGCTCAGGTTAGGCCTCGCACCATTGAAACCGCTAAACTGCGGAAATTGGTCAAAGACTCAAAATGAACATAACATTGTTTTTTCTTTCTCAACATTGCCAAAATTTAAAGCTTTTCTCTTGTTTCCTGAAGGTTGCTCTGTTGATTTCATAAGTTACTAAAATAGGGGATTTCCTATTCACTTAAAGTCTGTTATCATTTTGTTAAAGGTGTCTGCATGGCATGTCATAAACTAGGTGTAAGATCTATCTACAGTTGAAAAAAAAGAAAAGAAAGGATATCTAAGAAGAAAGCAGTCGGGACATAGTCTCACCGCTTATGTGAGAAGAAAAGACCACCAGCTCCTCAAGTTGGATCAAGTTCCCAATTGTTGAGGGTATTGGTCCAGAGAAATTGCAATCATCAATTGTGAAAGAGACCAACTTTGTAAGATTGCCTATCCACGATGGCATTCTCTGCTCCGGGAAGTCACAACTTAAGAACTCCAGTTCGACCAATTTTGTAAGATTTCCAATCTGGTACGGTATTGGCATGGAGAAACTGCAATCCACTATTGTCAAACTTTCCAGCCTTGTCAGTTTGCCGATCCAAGTGGGAACCGATTTAGAGAAGTCATAGCTGTCAAGCATTAGGTCCGTCAATTGGGTAAGATTGCTAACCCAAGATAATCCCGGGTTCTCCAAATCTGATCCCATGAGTCGCAGTCGCAGGTCATCCAATAATGGAAGCTTAGATATCAAATAGAGGAGTTCGTCATCAATGCGCATCATGTTAAGCCCCAATGTCTTTACATACTCAAGATTGCCAAACGAGGACGGCATGTCACAAGAGAAATTAGTCCCTGCTAGATTTAGTGTTTCCAAATTATTTCCAGCTGGGAAGTGTGTTAATCTCACAGAAAGCATGTGGTTATCAGACAAATCAAGCGTCCTCAAACTTTTTAGCTGGAAGATTTTTGTTGGAAAATGCCCTTCAAACTTATTGTATCCCAAGTTGATCGTCGTAAGTGAACGAAGCCTTGAGAATGAAGGGTGGATAGGACCTGATATATAACACCCAAACAAGCTAAGAACCTGTAGCTGGGGAACAGAGTCTGCTAAAACAGTGGACCAAGTCGATCCACTGCTAGATAAATCCACTCGATCAAGATAAAGCTCCCTCAGGTTGCTCATATTTGCCATGAAGGTTTTGAAACTTGGCCGCTCAAAATACAAATCATAATTACCAGACAAGTCAAGGGTGACAAGGTTCTTGAGGCAGGCAATTCCAATTGGGATCTGAAACCCAAAATTGGGGCCCGAGAGGTTGAGGTGGATGATATCCATGAGCCGCTCAAAACCAGAAGCTGGGAGCAAGGCTCCACTAAAGTCATTGAATGCAAGGCTGAGATTTCTGAGAGAGGTGAGGTTGAACAACGCAGGATCAAGACGACTGCTCGTCAGGTCGAACTCACCGAGATCAAGAGAAATGACTCTTCCCAAGGCCACGTCACAGGTGACGCCCTCCCAGTGGTGGCAGCAATCTGTTCCAGCTTGCCATGATGGTAGGCTGTCACCAATGAAGGAAGCTTTTAGCTGGAGGAGGGAAGAAGCCTGATCCGGTAGGCAAGGCGCTGCAGTGCTAAGCTTGAGGAGGCATGCTATGAACAAGCGCATAAGGCTGTGGAGACGTTCCTTTGTGGGAGCCATTTCGCTACTGGTTTGCAGTTTCCAGCAAGTTACAATTTGTGTGACCGATTATATTATATAGGATAAATCTGGGTAGTGTAGATATTTCTATTCTCTGGTTGTTCTGAACCATGCATTCCGATCGCTGTCTGCTGACTCGACAGGAAGACTAGTGAACTGGAGCCATAGAAATTCGCATGGAAGTAGTATTGACCACAACTATAGTTAGGAATCTTTTTATCATTATTTTAAGGTAATGACTTTACTGCATCCGGCCATAATTTTATTTGTTGGTACGCACGCTTTACATCGATTGGCTCATATCGGAGTGGGAGATTCTTGTCTCCTACAATAGGATGCGCAAGCAATTTCAAAACGTAAAAAAAATATAGTTCGTGAACTGGCTATCAAATTTAAATTTTGGTTGCACAACTATATTTCTTTCGAAAAGATCTTCAAAATAAGACGTCACTCGCATACGTATTTTTGAAAGACACAAAAATTGCTTACATAAAATAGAAAAATACCAACATAAACTAGTAAAAATATTCAATTAATTTGCTAAAGTTTCCTATCACTTATAATGCAATAAATATCAACCTACCCCAGCAAAATTGTTGGACATCATTCTCTAATCACACCATTCAATCTATCTTCTCAAAATCAACATCAATATCCACTTAATTGAACTTAGGTGAGTCAAGCAACATTTTGTAAAGCCATAAGCAATTTTTGCAAAAGTCATAAGCAAATTATAATATACTAAAAGATATTTTCTCACATGAAAAATAATACAGAGGTATCATTGAAACATAGTGGTGTGTGATCCTATTTTAAAGCTCTAATTGAAACGAGCGCAACTGTGTCATCAAATTTTGATTTGGACGCTCGATTTTGAAAGCATGATCTTTTTTGTGTTTGAAAGTGTGTGCATACACATGTATATCCGTTCTCTTTCTTCTTCTCACGCATGCACGTGTTGATATCATCCGTCCTTTTTCTTTTCTCTCTCCATCCCTCTCATGCATGTAGATATCTAGTGTGCTTGCCCACGTGCTGGTTTGCTCTATATAAAAAAAAAGACGGCTGTATCAACGGTTATAATACGGCCGGCCGTAAATTAGCAGCATCTAATAAATTATATTGCATAACAAAGAAAATAATATATTTTAAAGTAATTTTAAGATAAATCTTTATATACGATTGATAAAATTATCAAACTAAATATTCTAAAAGTTATTAATAGTTAGATTTTTCAATGGGTTTATTGGAATCTTGTTCAAAACATCATCTTTTGTAGGCTGGAAGAGTAATACTTAACCGAAACTCGAAATGGTAAAAAAAATAAAGGAACAGATGGATTACAGGATGAAAAGAGTACTCAGTAGTCGACCTCACGGCACCGTATGGGTAGGCGCCATCTCCAGAGTTGGGCAGAGAGTGGTAAAAGATTCTAAATTTTAGTCTAGATAATCTAAGGACCGAGTTTTAAAAGGATCAGATTTTAATTTTACTTAATTATAAGCTAAATATATATATATATATATATAAAGATCAAGTTGGATTAGTTACCACCTCCGGTTGGGCTGCAGTGTTGCACTCGAGCCGAAGGTCACAAAGGTCTGGTGATTGATTGCGAAAGATGTGTGGTGCGTGGACTCGCACGAGTCAAGACTCGGGACGTCCGCCGTGTGCGACCGGGCGACCCTACCTCCGTCGTTATCATGCAGTTAAGTTGGCCAATCGAGAGGGTTCCCTGGTGCGTACGCAACAGTATCAGTCAACCACTCAATCGGGTCGGTCAACGCTAGCTGTCAGTGAGAAGTGACTACTGACTGTGTTGCTCGGAAGAAAAGACTACCGAAAATTATTGGTTGCACATGAAAAACTTCGAGATTAAGATCTCACCCAAACGAGAAAATAAACCAGTATATTTGGTGTCTCGGGAAGAATCTCTAAAAGGTTAATTTGCTCAGATCTTCAGACTCCAGCATAAGCATAGTGTCAGTATGCCTTATGGTGAGTTGGTGGCAGAGAAGTATTCGTATAGCTGGTTGGTTCTAGGTAGAATAACAATACATCTAATTAGTTACCACGAATTACTGCAACACCCTTCTTGGACGAGCCAACTACTGCGACCTCAGCTTCGATGCAACACTTGGTATCTCGTCGTCAGCTAAATTCAGAATAAACAAAGAAATACCCAGTATCATGTTGGCACAAGATATTGGGTAATACAATGCAATTGGCGGGTAGTTTTTACTTTGTAGAAACACAATTGGGTGGTTTTTGTTGACTATAATATTTTGTTGACAACTTTTTTTAAAGCTTTGATTGACAATTTTCTTAAGACATGAATATTTTATTTTTTTTATTGGCGAGCCTGCAGTTTGCACCACTTGATTGTCTCAAGAAACAGGCCCACCAATTGAACCCGTTTTCACACACACTTACAATTCGAAAGGACGTGCCAGTTGAAACCGGTTAACACAATGGCCAGAACAAACTTGGCCTGTTACACTTTAGTCAGGAAATTTATTATTTACAACAAGTCTTAGGGGGCTATAGTCTTAGGGGGCTATAGGATTTAGCCGCAGGGTCCTCGAAACGCTATTAGCGCCACTAGTGCTATTTTGTACTGCGGTGGTCATAGCAGCAGCTCCGTGAAACCACTATAGCGCCGCTATAGCACCTCTATAGCCCGCTATTTAAAACATTGCAGGCCTCCGACACTACAAGCTTCAATTCATCCCCGTTTTTGGAAATCCAAACAGAAAAAAGATCAATTTTCGCTGGAAAATCTATGCGAGTTCTTGCGTTTCAAACTGGCAGCCATGTAAAGCTGGAATGAAAATTGTCCTCAGCCTGCCATATTGAAATAACTTGATTACTTGAACTGAATACTCCCTTAGTTTCAAATGCAACACTTGATTTTGAGGACATAGCCCTTAGACACGTCCTTCAAATCCTCCAGCTGTTTCATAAAAAAAAAAGAAAAGAAAAGAGATCCTCCAGCGACATGAACTTCTTTGAAATCCTACCTTGGAAATAGAGCATTGGAGTTGTGGAGTTGGAAAAATAATTTTTCACTTATAACAACTCCCTTTCAGGATCATATATGTAGTTGACTGAACTAAGGAACCAACCTTATTACAGCTGAGTGGATTTAAGCTGTGTCATCAAACAAGTGCAACACAAACACACACGATGACTATTCATGTTAAAAACTTAAAGTACTAATACATGTACTTGCCAAGCCATCCTTCTATATGGTAAAAGAATCTGAATATGATTACCAATGCAAAACCCACGTCAAATCCCAAGCCATCAAAGAGGAAGAAAATGATGGCATCAAGTCTGTCCTGCCACAAAGTATTGGGTTCTGGAGCCGATATGCTTCGGATGGTTGAATCTGGACCTAGATTGTCACATTGCTTAGAAAGCTGAATTCCACATAGGCCAGCATTGCCGTCAAACGAGCTGCTGGGAAATGACAAGAATTGGTTTCCCTGTGGTATTCTTCCTGTCAAGTTGTTGTAGGAAAGGTTCAACCATGAAAGAGAAGTTAGAGAGGTAAACTCCTGTGGAATTTCTCCGGAGAGAGAGTTGCAAGAGAGATCCATTGATTCCAGCCTCGTTAAGTTACTGAGTTGTGATGGAATTTTTTCTTGTGAAGTTATTGTGCGACATGTCAAGTCCATGAAGTGAAACAAACCTTCCAATCGAACCCAGAATGGAACCCTCAAATGAGTTGTTTGAGAAATCAATTACTTTGAAAGCAGTTTCAATTTTGGTGATACTTAAAGCGGCATCTTTGAATGTGACAATAACAGTATCTTGACAGACTCCTTTCCATGTTGAATTTGTATGATGCTCTAATATTTGCCCCACATCGTTGCTGTTATTCATCATCTATTGCTCCCAAATTCTCAAACCATTTGAATGCAACTCACCAAAGAAATGGTTGGAGGCCAAATCAACTATCTGTAAACTTGTGAAGTGTTGCTAGCCATCCTAAAGGTCCCTTATACTGCCGTGGGGTTGGTTAGATCTCAACACGAGAATTCAAAGCTTTGGAAGAGTAGCCATCCATGATGGAAATGAATCTACAATCTGATTATTACCAACATCAAGAACCTCTAAATCCTGGCAATTCTCTAGAGATCTAGGTAGCGCACCTTCAATTTGATTTCCATTCAAATCAATTGTCTGAAGCTTACATCCTTCTCTAATATTTTCAGGTAGCACGCCATGTAACTTGTTTTCTCTTAACTTCAATATGCTCATCAGGTCAGCTTTTTTCATAAGACAGGATGGAATTGGTCCAGAAAAGTAATTGTAAGATAAGTCCATGATCTAAAGGTTGTTTAAACTACAAAACGAAAGTGGTATATGTCAACTTAATTTATTTTTTGACAAATTGATATAGATGGCATTTCTATGATACGTGCCAAAGTCAGTTTCAATGGAAGAGAAGTTATTATTTGAGCAATCCAACAAAACCAGGTCGGATGAAGTTAGTGGTACTGGTATGCTTCCTTGAAGTCTATTAAAACTTAGATCAAGAAAATATAAATATTTCATCTGAACAATATGATACTTCTCTAAAGAAGTAAACTTGTTGTGTGAGAGGTCCAAATACATAAGGTGCTTCTCCCATAACCAACTTGGCATGGCCCCTTTGATTTGGTTATTCGAAAGGTTGAGACCTCGAATAGTGTTAAGATATTTTAATGATGCTGGAAATTTTGTAAGGTTGCAAGATGCGAGGTATAGGTGCTGGATTTTAAGGGAATGAGAGAATACCGTATCACCTTCTTTTTCAATGAGCGATATCATATTGTCACTCAGGCTAAGATAGGTGAGATTTCTCAACCTCCAGATAGAGCCAAGTTCTATTGTGCCTGTCAATTTATTTGATTCAAGACCGAGAACCTAAAGATTCGTAAGCTGAAAAAATGATTTCGGTATTGGGCTGTGAATTGATTATTTCTTAAAAGAATAGCCCTCAATGGTGAGGATAAAGGAGCAGGAATGTCTTCCACTGAGCCAACTAGCTGATTCTCAACCATAAGAAGACGTTGCAGGACTGGAAGAGCGAACAAAGACTTCGGAATTTTTCCTGCGTGTAAAGGTAGAGTACCAGTTAGATTGCTGGAGATTTTTTCAATGTCTATCGTATACTCTCCCATATAAGTTAATTTTACATGAGAATTCCTGTTTAAATATGTGTACGCATGTTGCCATGTTGGCAAGTAGATGCACCCTCTTTTTTGTTTTGCCTACAAATCTTCACGGATACTCTGCTCCGCATAGTCGTAGGAGATGCCCGCACCTCCCAATTGTGATCAAGTAAAAGACAGTAGCTATCTAGCGCGGCCAGCCTGATAAAAGGCCTAACACATCAGCCAGCGTGGCCAACAAAAGCTAGCGCTGCAGAGGCCCACTACCTCAGTCCAATTAGTTTTGCAGTCCATGAAAGATGTTTGCTTAGAGCAGGTACAATTTTTTGGTCCGTTAACAACAAAACTTAGATCATATAGCAAGATTGATTACACAAACTAGCTTTTTCCTTTCTTTTTTTTATCTATCTACTATTTATACTCATTTCTCTATTTTCTTTATTATGTTTTAAATTTCATTGTTTCCTATTAATATTCTATTTTATTTTTTATTTCAAGTTCGTATCTTCTACTTTGTTTTGTATTCCTGAGATGTTCCATGATTTATTTTGGATTTTTCCCATTAAAGCAAATTAGATTGTTCTATCATTCTCTGGAATGCTCATTTTATGTTCCGTAATGTACAACTTTTGTTATGTGTGTATAATAACATTTTGTTCTATGAGTGCTCATAATTAGTTTTATGTGTATATTTTCTCTATGAGTTTGTATATTAATGGTTCCTAGTGTACAAATTTTTTATTCCGGTCCTATAAAATTTTGCAAAAGGGTTCATGATTTGTTCTATGGATATGTTTCTATTTCCTTGAGTTCACATATTAGCTGTTTCTTGTGTACAAATTTTTTTCCTTATTATAAAATTTTATTACATGAATGTTCATGATTTGGTCCTTGAGAAGTCATAACAATCAAGCGTTAGATGTTTCAATTGGGTAAGACTGCTGAGCCAAGATAATCCCGTGTTCTCCGAATCTGATCCCATATGTTCACTACCGGATTCAGGACCTTTGCCGAGTGTCGTAGACACTCGGCAAAGCCTTGAAAACACTCGGCAAAGGCTTTGCCGCGTGTAACACCCGGCAAAGGGCACTCGGCAGTGAATATTCCGGCAAAGACGTCTTTGCCGAGTGCCTTTTGTCGGGCACTCGGCAAAGGCTTTGCCGAGTGTCAGGTTTGGCACTCGGCAAAGAAAAGTAGCCGTGACGGCGTTTGGGACCGTGACGGCTCTTTGCCGAGCGCCCTCGGTTTGGCGCTCGGCAAAGGCTGGCTCTTTGCCGAGTGCCTGTGACGTGGCACTCGGCAAAGGGCAGACTTTGCCGAGCGCCAAACAGAGGGCGCTCGGCAAAGTTTAGGTCACTTTGCCGGGTGCCTGTTACGAGGCACTCGGCAAAGTTCAAGTCACTTTGCCAAGTGCTTTTTTTATACACTCGGCAAAGAGTTTTTTTAAGATTTTAATTTGTTTTTTCCGTGGCATTTTACACAAGCACATATTCACACAGGCATATTATATATTCACACAGGCATATTATTTGAAATTTCACATACACAACCAAATTCACGCAAGTCTTATCGTCACAACCAAATTTAACAAAGTCTCGTCAACACACAAGTAATATCACATACACAAGTTCACCACATAAGTGTTAACAAAAGGTTCATTTAAAGTTCACCACACAAGTTCACCACACATGTTCACCACACAAGCTCCAATGTCACAAATGAAGATTTCGAGATGGCTGATTTGGAGTTGCCTGATTTGGAGATGGCTGTGCATGCGGATCATTTGACGCCGCCGATTGTCTCTACACAGAGAAGAAGAGATTGCATGTGAGACAAGATAAATGACGATCGTACATAAATATAGCCAGACTATTAGAAACCTAATAAAGAAATAAATCAGTACAAGTGAATTCCTCTAATCATCATCTAATGTACAAAAGCATCTAATACTGAATTAAGCTAACAAACAGCATACAAAACAAAAAATCTCTACTATCAATAGCAACGAAGAACTAACACTTCAGCATACAAATGCAAGAAAGTGCAGCCCCGCTGCACAGAGGTACATATCACTCTGGATAAAGTGCAGCTAAACCTTTCATGGATTGAGTACTAACATATACGAACATGCATTGATCAAGTGATCAATATATTTCATTTATGTGATAATGTGATTATGTGATATACAAATTATAATCATAAGCAACTGTTTTCTAATATATGAATCTTATGACATCATTTCTGTATCACAAAAGTTATCATTTAATAGAGTGATCGTTCCTGAAAGGCTTGTCCTAACTAAATGAAATAAGCCTTGTAATTTCAAATGTTGGGAGTCTTGAGGAGATGTGTGATTCTGGATTAATTTCATGAGGGGAGTATCATCTATTATCACATCAACTGCAGTTTACTTTCTACTTGAAGATCAGAGGCATAAATTCCTAGGTCAAAAAATAATGTTGTTATGTTGCCATGTTGGATGCACTTCGGAACTGCTAGCCTACTAGCACAGTTCCATCTTTTGCTCTATCATTGCAACTTCATTCCACCTTACTTGTCATGTTCACCTAGTATTTTCTACTATGTTCTTTTTATTAACGCGCGCATAAAAAATAAACTTTAAAATGCTAGCTCGCTGAATTAAAACATAAATGGACAAAAAGGTGCCCTCTAATCTTTTAAAAAGGAGCCCTACCATTACATAAAAGGACAATCACAAGCCTTTTAAAAGAAAAGAAGCTAAAGTTTGTCTGCAACTGATTAAGGAAAAGCTATTTTTATATACTAACAATGTTTATCTAGATGTATAGCAAAGACTATATATTTAAATTTGCTAAAACAATCTATATTTTATATTTTATATACTTACAGGAGTAGAGTACGGATCAGGTGGTGGAGGTTGCGCGAACAGAGAAGCTGGCGGAGGTACACCCGTTGCAGCGCTAAGACTCTGCATGTAAGTAAGTACATTACTCATCCTTTGCTCCAACTCCTGTCGTTTCCTCGTCTCTTCTTCCAGCCAGCCCTGCACAGTTTTCACGCCAATGTTACAATAATGCAAACAAAACGTATGTAATAATCAATGAGCGACGGACAAAGAAGGAATAATCTGGAGTGCCTGTATCTAATGGCGTGAAGTGTCCTGCCGAGGTCGTATGGCTGGGCTCGCACTCGTGCTCCTTGCTCGGATCTGAGAAAGTGTAGGAGTAGAGGACGAGTCGATTGCGCCATCGGCAATCCAGTACCGTCCTTTCTTCTTACCTCCTCCGACCCTCATGACGATCTCTGTGTCAAGATCCTCTGTGGTGGGATCATATTCTGGGCCATGGACCTCTCTTGCCATCGATGTGTAGTCACTGAGGCGGGAGTGGATGCTCGCATTGCTGTATGCCTCAGGCCTGTCCTCCGGGTTGTAACTAACGTCGGAGGTCGCCTTTCCCTTGTGGGACAGAGCAAATGCCGTGAAGAGATTGCAAGGCTGGCCACCATGTGACGATGACTGCGAGAAAAGCAACAAGATGATTAGAAAGCATGCATAATTGAGTGTTAGATGAAATAAATGTGCATACCCATGCTTCAGCGTATCCGTTGAGGTTGCGGCTGCCTTGATGGTGTGCTACACCTGGCATCATCAAACGTCGCTCCCGGCAAGCAACATGATTCTCCTCCCACTCCTTGAAGCACCACTTCTGCACTATGTGTCGCCAGCAATCGGGATACGAGATGCACCAATTAGGAGTCACCTAGAAGACACCAAGTACATGCATGACGTATTAGAAGATGAAATTAAGCCGTCCTTATGTAGAAAAAGAATCAAGCCACAGTGTTTTGTTCTTTACCTGTATGTACTGCTCCGGAGTCAAATAAATTGTTCTTGCTTCTTCTTTGGTGACCCTCTGTCCAAGGACGGTGGCGTGGTAATTTCTAACGGCTTGGATACGCGCCTCGTAGTGCATCTCCCAGACCAGTTTCTTGCAGCAATTGGTGATCACCACATCTGCCTCGCCCTCTTTACCAGCCTCGCATCGGAAGAAATCCTACATATACAAACACAATGGATCTCATTCATTTATGGTATAAAATTGTGCAATTAATATGCGATTTATCGAGCACTTACCCACAGCTCCCCCTTCACCTGCTCCGCCTTGTTGCTGAATACCCGACCCTCCCGATCTTCAGCATCCGGGGCCGCGGTGTAGTGCTCAAATGTATAGGCCGGCTCCCACACTCCGCCGTACAAAACCATGCCAGGAAAGTGTTGCCTGCATAGAATACCGATGATGCCATTGATGGTGCGCTTGTGAGAAGCTCCAGGCTGCACAATCTTCCAACCCCTGCACAAGTGATTAAGAAAAATCATTACTTTCTATTCCAGATTTGAACATATTACATGTACAAGCGGTGAAAACATTTAAAGTTACCTGTTCTTATCGGGAGTAATCAGCGGGCGCCTGTCACGAGGTATCGGTCGGTGAGGGAGACTCGAGGGACCTCGCAAGTAGACTCTCGACGCACCAGAGGCTGCGGAACCAGAGCCCGTGGAACCAGAGGCGGTGTGCTGCAAATCCTCGTCCTCCTCCTGCGAGTCCTCGTCCCTCTCCTGCACCTCCTCGTCCCTCTCCTGCATCTCCTCATCCCTCTCCGACCCCTCATCCTGCGTAGGCAACTGTGCCACCTCCTCCATGTCGTCCTGCGAGGGCCCCTGTGAGCTCCCCCTCCCCTCCTCCCCCTCCCCCTCCGTGACGACCCCTCTGCTACATCGGACGGTGCAAGGGCAGTCCTCGCCCTGGAGTAAAGGGACCGTACGTTCCTCAAGTAACCACCGCCCACCATCTTTGTTCAATCACCTGAAATTAAGAAGAGTAAATCAATAAGTACAGATAAACTTGCCATACTTAGAAAGAGATGCAAAATAAATAAAATATAATTATGTAATAATATAGTATTACATTGATTAAAAGTAATCTTCATCATCAGGATTAGCTGGATCATAAGTCTCGTCATCACTATCAACCATGTCATAGTCCGCATTATCCGAAGCATAACTATCGTCATTGACATTGCCTAAATGTAATGTTTCTAGCATTTGTAAGTCTTTTGCATTTTGCACCTCATCCTCCTCCTCCTCATCATCAATAACCATTTCAACTTCCGTTCCGATCGCTTCGGTTAAGTCTATCTCAAATCGCCCTTCTAGCCCCTCTTCTTGAAAGAACTCTCCGTCTTATGTGTTTGGGTCTAAGTTGTAATCCTCATCGATTGGGACAGGTACTTTGCCATGCGGTGATACCTTGTGCACAACATACCAACCCTTAAGATGCTCCTTGGTTTGGCACGCATATGGGAGATAATAAACTTGTATGGCTTGTTGGGCCACAATATAGACATCGTCTCCTGGTAAGATGGAATCCTGTCGGACCTCCACTAGCCCAAGATTAGAATATGTCCGTCTCGTTACCTCTGGATCAAACCAATGGCATTTGAATATGATGGGATTGAGAGGTTTGGAACCACGAAAACTGAGTTCGTATATTTCTTCAATTCTTCCATAATACTCGACATTATCAAGGCCGAGAGTAAAAACTCCAGAATTTGTGGTCTTTCGATTGGGTCGACTTGCCTCATGGCTTCTCGTCCAAAAACGATATCCATTAACGTCATAACCAGAATATGACCTGACCCTATAGTCAAAGCCATCTGCAACCTGTCTCAACTCGGCACTCATCCTATGACCCTGCAAGTTCAAGCACGATAGATTGTTATATTATTTGCACGTAACAACTACGATTGACAAACTAAGTACGAGCTACATTGGACGGTACCTGCTGTTTGAACCAAGCAATGAAAGTGGGCGATCCATTCCCCGCGCCCTGTCTAAGAAGGGTGTCACATTCCTGCTCGGTAGGATCCCTTGATTGACGCCAGAACTCACGAAGAAATCGCTTCATGTACGGCACCACCTCTTCAAGGTTGGTCAACACATATAGCATGATCTGACGCCATTCTTGAGGGCTCAATGTCTTATTGCTCGAACCACTTGCACTTCCGAGTTGCCCTTGCAACAGGCTGAGGTTCGATTCATTTTCGCTAGCATTGTAACGAGGGGAGGATTATGCACGCTAGGGAGGTTGTCACCTACAGGACAGCAAGTACATGCATGACATATTAGAAGATGTAATTAAGCCATCCTAATGTACAAAACGACCAAAGCCACGATGTTCTGTTCTTACCATAGTATGTTGTTGTGAAGTTGGACACCTCTTCATGAATGTATGCCTCTGCAATGGAAGCCTCAATTTTGCTTTTATTTCCACATTTCTTTCGAAGCACCTTTAGACATCTCTCAATTGGATAGAACCAACGACCCTGCACAGGCCCCCCAATTCGTGCCTCATACGGGAGGTGCAAAATCATATGCTCCATCGGATTGAAAAAGCCGGGGGGAAGGATCTTCTCCAACTTACAAAGCAACACCGGTGCCATTCTTTCTAAGTCTGCAACCACGGTCCGAGATAACTCCTTGGCACAAAGCTGGCGGAAGAAATAGCTCAACTCTGCAAATACTAGCCAGACATGCTCAGGGAAATAGCCTCGAACCATCACCGGAAGAAGCCGCTCAATCCATATGTGGTAGTCATGACTCTTCATCCCTAAGACTCGCATAGATGAAAAGTTGACCCCCCTACTCAGATTAGCTGCATACCCATCAGGGAACATCAACTTCTTAATCCACTCTAGTACTTCCCTCCTCTGGGGCTTGGTCAAGACGAAATCGGCCTTAGGCCTTCTCCATGTCTTTCCGCGACAAGGAGGCTTCATCTCTAGGTTCGGTCTATCACATAATATTGCCAGATCAACTCTAGCCTTAACGTTGTCCTTTGTTTTGCCAGGAATATCCATGATTGTTGACCAAAGTGCCTCAGCGATATTCTTTTCGGTGTGCATGACATCAATGTTGTGTGGAAGGATCAGGTCATCATAGTAGGGGAGCCGAGTCAAGCCTGACTTATGAGTCCACATATGTTGTTCGCTATATCCCACAAAGCCACCTGCTGGATTGACCACGAGACCATCTATTTCCTGACGAATTGCGACACTAGTCTTCATTGGAGGTGCAAGGCTTGTCACTACGACACCTTTCGTAAAGTTCTTGATGTCTCGTCTGAATGGATGGTTAAGAGGGAGGAATTGCCGATGTTTGTCGAAAGCAACATACTCGCCACCCTTCTGCAACCAAATGAACCTAAGACCTTCCTTGCATACAGGACATGGGAACTTCCCGTGAACACACCATGCGCATAATACCCCATACGCCAGCAAGTCATGCATGGAGTATTGGTACCAAAAATGAATTATGAAGTTTTGCTTTGTAGCCCGATCGTATGTCCATACCCCATCCTCCCAAGCATGGATCAAATCATCAATGAGAGGCTCCATGAACACACCCATATTATTCCCCGGGTGTCCAGGAATAATCAACGACAAGATTATGTTCTGCCGTTGAAAGCATACGCCCGGGGGAAGATTGAGGGGGATAACGAATACAGGCCAGCATGTGTATGTGGCAGCCGACATTCCATAAGGATTGAACCCATCTGTTGCCAGCGCAACACGTACATTACGAGCATCTCTGGCTTTCTCATGATGAATGCTATCAAAGTGTTTCCATGCTTCACCATCGGATGCATGTACCATCTTGTCAGGATTGTATCGTTTGCCATTTTTGTGCCAAGTCATTTGTTTCGCGTAGTCCTCAGTCATGTATAGCCTCTGGATCCTCGGTATGAACGGAAGGTATCGTAGGACTGTCACGGGAATGTTAAGCTGCCTCTTTGGGCCATCACCATCACAGTCTACCTCCATGAACCTTGAGAATTTACACTTTGGACAGTACTTTGCTTCCGTGTATTCTTTCGTAAATAGGACGCACCCATTCCTACAAGCATGTATCTGCTCATACGGCATCTTGAGCGCACGAAGGAGTTTCCGTGCCTCATACATGCTCTTTGGCAGAATGTGACCCTTCGGAAGCAGGCTGCCAATAACTGTCAATAAAGCATCAAAGGCGCCTCGACTCAGACTGTACTGCGACTTTAACGCCATTATGCGTCCAATGGCATCAAGCTGAGAAACCGTCGTATGTCCATGAAGGGGTTTATGTGACGCGGCAAGCATGTCGTAGAACGCCTTTGCGATCGACTCTGGCTCCTCCTCCGTTTGTCCCTCGGCGAACCGTGCCTCCCCATAGTCATCCAACATGTCCGCTACACCGGCATTAGCATCATAATCCTCAACACGTGGTCTCACCACATCCTCTCTCATACGATTGGCTTCACCGTGGTAGATCCACCCGGTATAGTCTGCCGTAAATCCATTCTTGCAAAGATGTTCCCCCATGTTCTTCTTATTTTGTCTTTTCCTGTTTGCACACTTGCTGCATGGGCAGAGAATCATATTCGCTCCTTTAGCAGCTTCGCCAAACGCCATTTCCAAGAAAGTATTGGTCTTCCTGATCCACTCACTAGTCATCCCAACCTGACTTGGGCGGCCAGTGTACATCCACGCACGGTCTTCCATCCTCTAACATATACACCGGAGACAGAGTAATATCAATTGCCCTACGTATATGCACGGGAGCGAGGAATATGGCATGTTATATCAACACAGCAGAATGATCTATAACAACTCCTAAAGATACATGGTGTATTTTTTTAAAGAAACGTGCATCAGCTGGTGGAATATGAACGGTGGAATATGAACGGATGCAGTACCTGCGGCGGCCGAGCAGCGGCGGGGGCACGGCCGAGGGCGCGGGCCGGGGGCAGTACCTGCAATGGAAGCCTCAATTTCAAATTCAGAATTTCACCAAACAACACTGGTTTCATAACATGGATTCGTAAAACAGCACTGCACATACTAAAACAAGGGGGAAATAAGGATTGGTGGTGTTTGGTGAATTGCTTGGGTGCATGCCGTGCTATTTTGTGGATATGCAGGATACAGATGCTGTTTCGTGAATACCATAAGAAACAAGTGCTGATAAGAGTGATCTCTTCACCCTAGGCATGACAGAAGAAGACAGTAATAATCTTGCAAGGTTGCTTTCCTGCAACAATGGGTATTTTGCTTTCCATACTCGACTTCAGTTATATGCTGATCTATTGGCCTTTGCTAGCCCCCAGATAGGAAATCTCACCCCCCCCACCCCCCCCCCCCCCCCACTACCAGAATTTTCATCGTTATCGAGAATTCAATATCTACTAAGTACCATGTGTGGCATTATCTTGTGGGTGTAACTTAGGTTCTTTGTATCACCGTGCATATTCCTATTGTTTCCGACGGTTCTCTAACTCTTGCAGAGATGCAGATTTTCGAATATTTGAGGGAACAAAGAAATAATATGGCCTCTAAGAAATCAGTAACCTGCAGTGTGATATCTATTACCACTATATGTTTTCTTATTTGCTCTAGGCCTTAATTATAGCTAAGCTTAGCTCATTTGGTTCAAGATGTGGACGTACGTCCAGATCACCCAAGTTCTAGTCCTCACCAAGGTGGATGTACATGACTGGCACCCATGCCCAATCTGAATGCTATCATATAATAAAATTGATTTTTCCTGAGAACTGATGATGTTCAATTCCTATCTTCAAGTCTCAGTTGCCCTTGCAGAAGTTGCAAGTTGCAACAGGGGTAAAGGTAATGACCGCAGGGTGTGTTAGACAATGAGTTATTTTAAAGGAAAATTAAATCACTTACTCACAGCATGGTCTACAAAGGCGAAATCAGAAATTAGCAATTCTAAGTTTCCTGTAAGTGCATGTTCATTACAAAAATGATGGTTGGACAAAACCTACTAAACCTCGGGCCGGGGGCGCGGGCCGGGGCGCGGCGGCGGCTCAGGCCGGGGGCGCGGCGGGGGGCCCGGCCGGGGGCGCGGGCCGGGGGCGCGGCGGCGGCTCGGGCCGGGGCGCGGCCGCGGCCGGGGGCGCGGCGGCGGCTCGGGCCGGGGCGCGGGGGGGGCCGGGGGCGCGGCGTCGGGGCCGGGGGCGCTGCCGCGTCCGGGGGCGCGGCGGCGGCTCGGGCCGGGGCGCGGCGGCGGCCGGGGGCGCGGGCCGGGGACGCGGCCGGGGCCGCGGGGCGGGGGAGCGGCGGCGGCGCGGCGGGGCCGGGGGCGGGGGCGGGGGCGGGGGCGGGGGCGGGGACGCGGCCGGGGCCGCGGGGCGGGGGAGCGGCGGCGGCGCGGCGGAGCCGGGGGCAGGGGCGGGGGCGGGGCCGCGGGCGGGGGCGAAATTGAAGAGCGCGCGCGTGTGGGTAACGGGCGGGGGCGCGGTGCACTGGTATATATTCCCTCTTTGCCGAGTGCCGCAGATCGGAGGCACTCGGCAAAGAGGAGGCTTTGCCGAGCGCCCCGAGCAGGCACTCGGCAAAGAGGCGGCTTTGCCGAGCGCCCCAAACAGGCACTCGGCAAAGAATTTTAATTTTTTACACCTATTTGCCACCAAACTTTTTTGCTGTGATACTTACATTACATGCAACAGTATGTGCAATTTGTGCCCATTAATCGAAGTGTTTGCTATATTTCATCAATTTATTTCATGTTATTGAATTTCTTGTAATTATTAAAATTTGAACTAGAAGTCACACGAATAATGGAAAATAATGAACCAAAAAATGATATTCACGTTATTGAAGCATGCGTTGAGACATTATCGAGAAAAAAATTAGAAATTTCAAATTTGTTGTCCACGAAACATGACGACGAACTTATTGCTCAGTTGTTTTTAAAATGTATAAAATGCAAATATGGTCCGAAAATTATGAAACTTGTCGAGATATAATGATATCACATGGGGAACCTATGATAAAAATCTGACGAGGTTTCGTTAAAGTAAAAACATACGATGCTTACAAATTAAAAGTTTTCCAAAGAGGTGTATGATTTTATATACAGACCGATTAGGTGTTAAGCATTGTAGATTGCAAACTTTCACGAAATCTTATAAAATTTTTATCACAATATCGTCACATGATAACATGACATCTCGACAAGTTTCATAATTTTCCGACCAAATTTGCCTTTTTATACAATTTAAATACGATTTAGTCGCCATATTTCGTGAATAGTAGTTCAAAAATTTCTGATCCTTTTTTCGATAAGGCATCAAAGCATGCTCATTAACATAAATAACAATTTTTCATTCATTTTTTCCACTATTCGAATGACCACGCAGTTCAAATTTGAATTATTCAAGAAATTCAATAAAATAAAATAAATTGACGAAATATAGCAGACACTTTGAGAAATGAACCTAAATTACATATGTTGTTGAGGAGAATGTAGGATGACAATAGAAAAAAATTAGGACAAAATAGAGAAAAAAAATGTGTACATTTTGCCGAGTGTCTTGGCCAGGCACTCGGCAAAACGTCTCTTTGCCGAGTGCCTGTGACGTGGCACTCGGCAAAGAATGACGCCGTTAATTGCGTGGCGCTTGTTTGCCGAGTGTCCTCCTTTGCCGAGCGCCCGACACTCGGCAAAGTATTCTTTGCCGAGTGTTTTTCTTTGCCGAGTGCCTGGCGCTCGGCAAAGGATGTGTTTACCGTGTGTTTTTTTTGCCGTGTGTAGCACTCGGCAAAGAGTCTCTTTGCCGAGTGCCCGATATTTAGCACTCGGCAAAGCCTCGGACACTCGGCAAAGACCGCGTTTCCGGTAGTGGTTGTAGTACCAGGTCATCCAATAATGGAAGCTTAGATATCAAAGCGGGGAGTTTGTCATCAACGGCTATCGTGTTAAGGCCCAGTATCTTTAAAAACTCAAGATTGCTAAACGAGGTCGGCATGTCATAAGAGAAATTGGTCCCTGCTAGATTTAGTGTTTCCATATTATTTCCTACTTGAAAGTGTGTTAATCTCACAGAAAGCATGAGGTTATCAGACAAATCAAGCGTACTCAATTTTTTTAGCTGGAAGACTTTTGTTGGAAACTGCCTTTCAAACTTTTTATTTAATATGTCTAAAATGATCAGGAAGATAGTTCAGAAAAGTACTCGGAGAGTTTGTCGGTAATCCAATTGTTTGCAAGGCTGATCACCATAAGTGAGAGAAGCCTTAAGAATAGTGGGCTAAGTCTAGGTAAAGCTTAATTAGTTAATCTAATTTTATATTACATATAAATCGTTGTCTCTACTAATTTGAGACTGCAACTGTTGCTATGCTTTTCTATAAGTTTATTAAAATTGAAAATGGTTAGGTTTAGAATAATATTATAAATAATTACATTTTAGTCTGAAGAAAGTAATACATCTTGGAATAGAGGAAGTAGCTAGTATCTTCGAGAATCTAGAAGGATATGAAAACAGTGATCGAGAGAAACATTAGCACTTTTGTGGTCCGCGGTGGAACAAAGTCGCCGGAGAACAAACGAGAAGTCCGCCGGAGAACAAAGTCGCCGTTGATCGACGCCACAGCCGTAGGTCTCTAGAAATCTGATCTAACTCCCAATCCGGTTCACTCATTACATTCGCTAAACAAAGCAAATTACCAATTAACACCTCGATTAAAATCGCATTTGCCACACGGCCACCCAGCCACTATAATAGACGACGCCTCCTCCTTGGCTTGGCAGCTTCTTCTTCCTTGTCGCCACTCGCCACTGACGCTCGCAGCGCACACGTCCCCCGCGCGCTCCTGCGTGATTCTGGAATCTTGCGCCACTTTTCTACATCCTGCGCGGCGCCTGGGCGTCCACGTCGCCGTCGACGCCCTCGCCCAGCTCGCTGTGATCCTGCCTCGCTCCACGTCGCGCGCATGTACTAGATAGCTAGCCCTCGTACTCTCTCGCCGGCGTTTACGGCCGTGAATCTCCCGCCGACGTGGCCCCCGCTGTCGCCACCACCGCCCACCCCGTCACGGGCGAGCTAGCTTTCCCACGGTGGCGCGTAGAGCGAGTTGGACCCCGTGTCGTGTTCAATCATTCTCTACCTGTAACCCAGCGAGGTTCTGTACTGTCCTTGTACATCAATCAACTAGCTAGGAAAATTCAACATGTTATTCCAAAAATATTACGGGCCTCTGATCCTACAAGGCTACAAGCTTCATTTCGTTTCGTCCACGTTTTCGGAAATCCAAACAGAAAAAATTCCAATTCTCACAGGAAATTCTTTGTGAGTTCTTGCGTTCCAAACTTGCATGTGGCAGCCATGTAAAGCTGGAATGAAAATTACCTTCAATCTGCCATATATATTGACATAACTTGATTACTTGAACTGAATATTCCCTTAGTTTCAAATGCAGCACTTGGTTTCTGTGAACAGGGCGACGGCAAATGCCTTGGAAATTGAACATTGGAGTTGGGAAGTTGGTGAATTATTTTTTTCACTTATAAACAACTATATTTGAGGGTCATACATATATGAAATTATGAAATTGAGTGAAACCAACCTTATTACAGCTGAGTGGATTTAAGCTGTCTCATCAAACGAGTACAACACAAACATACATGACTATCCTTGTTAAAAACTTATATTACTAATGCATATGCTTGTAAAGCCATCCTTCTATGTGGTAAAAGGATCTGAATATGATTGACAATGCAAAACCCACGCCAAAGCCCAAGCCAATAAACAGGAAGAAAATGATGGCATCAAGTCTGTCCTGCCACAAAGTATTGGGTTCTGGAACCGATGTGCTTCGGGTGGTTGAATCTGGACCTGGATTGTCACATTGCTTGTAAAGCTGAATTCCACATAGGCCAGCATTGCCTTCAAACGAGCTGCTGGGAAATGTCAAGAATTGGTTTCCCTGTGGTATTCTTCCTGTCAAGTTGTTGTACGAAAGGTTCAACCAGGAAAGAGAAGTTAGAGAGGTAAACTCCTGTGGAATTTCTCCGGAGATAGAGTTGCAAGAGAGATCCATTGATTCCAGCCTCGTTAAGTTGTGAAGTTGTGATGGAATTTGTCCTGTGAAGTTATTGTGCGACATGTCAAGTCCGTGAAGTGAAACAAGCCTTCCAATTGAACCCGGAATGGAACCCTCAAATGAGTTATTTGACAAATCAATTAGTTTGAAAACAGTTGGGATTTTGGTGACACTTAAAGCGGCATCTTTGAATGTGACAATAACAGTATCTTGATACACAAGTGGTCTCCAAGTTGAATTTGTTTGATGCTCTAAATTTCCCCCACATCGTTGCTGTTATCCAACATTGCTCTCAAATTCTCAAACCATTCTGGATGCAAGTCACCAGAGAAATGGTTGGAGGCCAAATCAACTATTTGTAAACTTGTAAAGTGTTGGTAGCCATCGTGAAGACCCCTTATAGTGCCGTTGAGTTGGTTAGATCTCAACACGAGAATTCGAAGCTTTGGAAGTGTACCCAACCATGATGGAAATGAATCGACGATCTGATTATTACCAACATCAAGAACCTCCAAGTCTTGGCAATTTGCTAGGGATCTTGGTAGTGCACCTTGAATTTGATTTTGATTCAAATCGATTGTCTGAAGCTTACACCCTTCTCCAATATTTTCAGGTAGCATGCCATGTAACTTGTTTTCTCTTAACCTCAATATGCTCATCAGGTCAGCTTTTTTCATAAGACAGGATGGAATTGGTCTAGAAAAGTAATTGTAAGATAAGTCCATGATCTAAAGGTTGTTTAAACTACAAACTGAAAGTGGTATATGGCCACTCAATTTATTTTTGACAAATTGATACTGAAGGCATTTCTAACATACCTGCCAACAAAGTTAGGTTCAATCGAAGAGAATTCATTATTTGAGTAATCCAAAATAATTAGTTCGGATGGAGTTGATGGTATCGGTATGCTTCCTTGAAGTCCATTAAAACTGAGATCAAGATCAATTAAATGTGTCATCTGTACAATAGGAGACTTCTATAAAGTAGTAAACATGTTGTGTGAGAGGTTCAAACTAACAAGGGGGTTCTTCCATACCCAACTTGGTATGGCCCCTTCGATTTGGTTATTCGAAAGATCCAGACCTTGAATAGTGTCAATATACTCTAATGATGCCGGAAATTTTGTAAGGTTGCAAGATGCGAGGTTTAGGTGCTGGATTTTAAGGATATGAGAGAATATCGTATCACCTTCTTTTTCAGTGAGCGATATCATATTGTTACCCAGGCTAAGATGGGTGAGATTTCTCAACCTCCAGATAGAGCCAAGTTCTATTGTGCCTGTCAATTTATTTGAGTCAAGATTGAGACTTTGAAGATTCGTAAGCTGAAAAAATGATTTGGGTATTGGGCCTGTCAATTGATTACTGCTTAAAAGAATCTCCCGCAATGGTGAGGATAAAGGAGCAGGAATGTCTTCCAGCGAGCCAATAAGCTGATTATCCAGTAAAAAAAGCACTTGCAGGGCTGGAAGAGCGAACAAGGACTTTGGAATTTTTCCTGCATGTAACGGTAGAAAACCAGTCAGAATGCTGCATACTTTATTAATGCCTTTTTCCACAGAAGCGCCTGTGCGAACTTGAAACAAATTAGTATCTCTGTGACTCTATCCATTGGAGCTAAATATATCAGCGCTCATCACCTTTTCGGAACAGACAAATTGATAATGCTTAAATTAATATATAACCCATCCATATTTCTTCAAAAGAAAAACTGCCCAAATTTAAATTTGGACATGTTTATACCGTATAGTTTATTTGCTGTTTCTATATAATTGGTGTTCCAAAAAAAACTTGGCACTAAAAATCTCGCTTCTTAATTGAATCACAAAAAATAAGATCCAAATAACTCAAAACATAGCATGACAGATAGATCACATTTTTAAAAAAAAATGGATGGCAGCTTCATATTTTTCTGATTTAAAATGAATTAGTTTTGAATTTTTAAATAGAACTATAATTTTTTATTTTTAGAAAATGAAAAACCACCTTTCAAACCACCAAAAAACTTAGTTGTATAGGTCAACAATCGCATGGTCTTTGGTGTTGGGTTGTGTAGTTTAGGGTAGAAACGTCCGTACTCCTACCTTATTCATGTGTTTTTCTAATCCCATTATTTGTTACCCTATTGACCCATTGTTTCAAACAAGCCTTGGGCCAGAGAAAGTGCAAACAACATTAACGCAATCTATTTTATATACATTTTACAGTAAAAGTTTTGGTGCTACAAGTGATTATATATGCTAAAGTTGATTTCTCGTTGAGAGAACCTTCAATTGCCATGTAAAGCAGTTCAGAATATGAAAAGGTCTGTCCAAAATAATTAACATATTCCTTGTTATATTATGCAATCTACCCAATATTGTATAAATGTATCTGAAATATATCTAGGATGAGAGAGAGAGAGAGGCAAGATGGCTAAAAAAACTAAAAAAATAATTGATATTAGTTATGGAAGACCCAAGTCGTGTGCTCAGGTTAAAGGCCTCGCACCATTGAAACTGCTAAACTATGGAAATTGGTCAAAGACTCAAAATGAACATAACATTGTTTTTTCTTTCTCAACATTGCCAAAATTTAAAGCCTTTTTCTTGTTTCCTGAAGGTTGCTCTGTTGATTTCATAAGTTACTAAAATACGGGATTTCCTATTCACTTGAAGTCTGTTATCATTTTGTTAAAGGTGTCTGCATGGCATGTCATAAAGTAGGTTTAGGATCTATCTACAGTTGAAAAAAAAAGAAAAAAGGATATCTAAGAAGAAAGCAGTCGGGATATAGTCTAACCTCCTATGTGAGAAGACCAGACCACCAGCTTCTCAAGTTGGATCAAGTTCCCAATTGTTGAGGGTATTGGTCCAGAGAAATTGCAATCACAGATGCTTAAAAGGACCAACTTTGTAAGATTGCCTATCGACGATGGCATTCTCTGCTCTGAGAAGTCACAGTTCAAGAACTTCAGTTCGACCAATTTTGTAAGATTTCCAATCTGGTACGGTATTGGCATGGAGAAACTACAATCCGCTATTGTCAAACTTTCCAGCCTTGTAAGTTTGCCGATCCAAGTGGGAATCGATTTAGAGAAGTCATAACCATCAAACAATAGGTGTGTCAATTGGGTAATATTGCTGATCCAAGATAATATCGGATTCTCCGTATCTGGTCCCATGAGTTGCAGGTCATCCAATAACGGAAGCTTAGATATCAAAGAGGGGAGTTCGTCATCAATGCCCATCATGTTAAGCCCCAATGTCTTTACATACTCAAGATTGCCAAACGAGGACGGCATGTCACAAGAGAAATTGGTCCCTGCTAGATTTAGTGTTTCCAAATTATTTCCAGCTGGGAAGTGTGTTAACCTCACAGAAAGCATGGGGTTACCGGACAAATCAAGCGTCCTCAAACTTTTTAGCTGGAAGATTTTTGTTGGAAAATGCCCTTCAAACTTATTGTATCCCAAGTTGATCGTCGTAAGTGAGCGAAGCCTTGAGAATGAAGGTTGGATAGGACCTGATATATAACACTGATACAAGCTAAGAACCTGTAGCTGGGGAACGGAGTCTGCTAAAACAGTGGACCAAGTCGATCCACTGCTAGATAAATTCACTCCATCAAGATAAAGCTCCCTCAGGTTGCTCATATTTGCCATGAAGGTTTTGAAACTTGGCCGCTCAAAATACAAATCATAATTTTCAGACAAGTCAAGGGTGACAAGGTTCTTGAGGCAGGCTATTCCAATTGGGATCTGACCCAAAAAATAGGTGCACGAGAGGTTGAGGTGGATGATATCCGTGAGCCGCTCGAACCCAGAAGCCGGGAGCGAGGCTCCCCTAAAGTCATTGAATGCAAGGCTGAGGTTCCTGAGAGAGGTGAGGTTGAAGAGCGCAGGATCAAGCCAACTGCTCATCAGGTCGAACTCACCGAGGTCAAGAGAAATGACTCTTCCGAAGGCCACGTCACAGGTGACGCCCTCCCAGTGGTGGCAGCAATCTGTTCCAGCTTGCCATGATGGTAGGCTGTCACCAATGAAGGAAGCTTTTAGCTGGAGGAGGGAAGAAGCCTGATCCGGCAGGCAAGGCGCTGCGGTGCTAAGCTTGAGGAGGCATGCTATGAACAAGTGCATAAGGCTGTGGAGATGTTCCTTTGTGGGAGCCATTTCGCTACTGGTTTGCAGTTTCCAGCAAGTTACAATTTGTGTGACCGATTATATTATATAGGATAAATCTGGGTAGTATAGATATTTCTATTCTCTGGTTGTTCTGAACCATGCATTCCGATCGCTGTCTGCTAACTCGAGAGGAAGACTAGTGAACCGGAGCCATAGAAATTCGCGTGGAAGTAGTATTGACCACAACTATAGTTAGGAATCTTTATCATTATTTTAAGGTAATGACTTTACTACATCCGGCCGTAATTTTATTTGTTGGTACGCACGCTTTACATCGATTGGCTCACACCGGAGTGGGAGATTCTTGTCTCCTACGACAGCACACGCACGCGCAAGTAATTTTAAAACTTAAAAAAATTGTAGTTCGTGAACCGGCCATCAAATTCAAATTCTGATTGCACAACTATATTTCTTTCGAAAAGATCTTCAAAATAAGATGTCACTCGCATATGTTTCGATAATATTTTTGAAAGACACAAAAATTGCTTATATAGAATAGAAAATTACCAACATAAATTAGTAAAAATGATCAATTAATTTGCTAAAGTTGCCTATCACTTATAATGCAATAAACATCAACCTACCCCAACAAAATTGTTGGGCATCATTATTTAATCACACCATCCAATCTATCTTCTCAAAATCAATATCAATATTCACTTAATTGAACTTAGGTGAGTCAAGCAACATTTCGTAAAGCCATAAGCAATTTTTACAAAAGTCATATGCAAATTATAATACACTAAAAGATATTTTCTCACATGAAAAATAATATAGAGGTATTATTGAAACGTAGTGGTGTGGGATCCTGTTTTAAAGCTCTAATTGAAACGAGCGCAACTGTGTCATCAGATTTTGATTTGGACGCTCGATTTTGAAAGTATGATCTTTTCTGTGTTTGAAATTGTGTGCATGCGCATGCATATCCGTTCTCTTTCTTCTTCTCACATACGCATGCACGTATTGATATCATCCGTCCTTTTTCTTTTCTCTCTCCATCCCTCTCATGCATGTAGATATCTAGTGTGTTTGCCCCATGCTGGTTTGCTCTATATAAAAAAAGACGGCCGTATCAACGGTTATAATACGGCCGCCGTAAATTAGCAACATCTAATGAATTATATTGTATAACAAAGAAAATAATATATTTTAAAGTAATTTTAAGATAAATCTTTATATATGATTGATTAAATTATCAAACTAAATATTCCAAAAGTTATTAATAGTTAGATTTTTCAATGGGTTTATTGGAATCTTGTTCAAAACACCATCTTTTGTAGGCTGGGAGAGTAATACTTAACTGAAACTTGAAATGGTAAAAAAATAAAGGAACAGATGGATTACAGGATGAAAAGGGTACTCAGTAGTCGACCTCACTGCACCGTACGTGATACAGGTAGGCATCATCTCCAGAGTTGGGCAGAGGGTGGTAAAAGATTCTAAATTTTAGTTTAGATAATTTAAGGGCCGAGCCCTAAAAGAATCAGACTCTAATTTTATTTAATTATATGCTAAATATATATAAAGATCAAGTTGGATTGCATTACCATCTCCGGTTGGGCTGCAGCGTTGCACTCGAGCGGAAGCTCACGAAGGTTTGGTGATTGATTGCGAAAGATGTGTGGTGCGTGGACTCGCACGAGTCAAGACTCGGGACCTCCGCCGTGTGCGACCGGGCGACCCTACCTCCGTCGTTATCATGCAGTTAAGTTGGCCAATCGAGAGGATTCCCTGGTGCGTACGCAACAGTATGAGTAAACCACTCAATCGGGTCAGTCAACGCTAGCTGTCAGTGAGAAGTGACTACTGACTGTGTTGTTCGGAATAAAAGACTACCGAAAATTATTCGGTTGCACATGAAAAACTTCGAGATTAGGATCTCACCCAAACCAGTATATTTGGTGTCTCGGGAAGAATTTCTAAAAGCTTAATTTGCTCAGATCTTCAGACTCCTGCACAAGCATAGTGTCAGTATGCCTCATGGTGAGTTGGTGACTGAGAAGTATTCGTATAGCTGGTTGGTTCTAGGGAGAATAACAATACTTCTAATTAGTTACCACGAATTACTGAAACACCCTTCTTGGACGAGCCAACTACTGCGACCTCGGCTTCAATGCAACACTTGGTTTCGGCAAGTTCTCTTTCCAGATTAGCCCGTGCGGCGTACATTCAATTGGGGGATCTCGTCGTCAGCTAAATTCAGAATAAACAAAGAAATACCCAGTATCATGTTGGAACAAGATATTGGGTAATACAATGCAATTGGCGGGTAGCTTTTACTTTGTAGAAACACAATTAGGGTAGTTTTTGTTGACTATAATATTTTGTTGACAACTTTTTTTAAAGCTTTGATTGACAAGTTTCTTGAATGTAAAGCTGGAATGAAAATTGTCCTCAGCCTGCCATATTGAAATAACTTGATTACTTGAACTGAATACTCCCTTAGTTTCAAATGCAACACTTGATTTTGATGACATAGCCCTTAGACACGTCCTTCAAATCCTAATCCTCCAGCTGTTTCGTAAAAAAAAAAGAAAAGAAAAGAAATCCTCCAGCGACATGAACTTCTTTGAAATCCTGCCTTGGAAATAGAGCATTGGAGTTGTGGAGTTGGAAAAATAATTTTTCACTTATAACAACTCTCTTTCAGGATCATATATAAAGTTGACTGAACTAAGGAACCAACCTTATTACAGCTGAGTGGATTTAAGCTGTGTCATCAAACAAGTGCAACACAAACACACACGATGACTATTTATGTTAAAAACTTAAAGTACTAATACATGTGCTTGCCAAGCCATCGTTCTATATGGTAAAAGGATCTGAATATAATTACCAATGCAAAACCCACGCCAAATCCCAAGCCATCAAAGAGGAAGAAAATGATGGCATCAAGTCTGTCCTGCCACAAAGTATTGGGTTCTGGAGCCGATATGCTTCGGGTGGTTGAATCTGGACCTGGATTGTCACATTGCTTAGAAAGCTGAATTCCACATAGGCCAGCATTGCCTTCAAACAAGCTGCTGGGAAATGACAAGAATTGGTTTCCCTGTGGTATTCTTCCTGTCAAGTTGTTGTACGAAAGGTTCGACCATGAAAGTGAAGTTAGAGAGGTAAACTCCTGTGGAATTTCTCCGGAGAGAGAGTTGCAAGAGAGATCCATTGATTCCAGCCTCGTTAAGTTACCGAGTTCTGATGGAATTTTTCCTGTGAAGTTACTGTGCGACATGTCAAGTCCATGAAGTGAAACAAGCCTTCCAATGGAACCCGGAATGGAACCCTCAAATGAGTTGTTTGAGAAATCAATTACTTTGAAAGCAGTTTGGATTTTGTTGATACTTAAAGCGGCATCTTTGAATGTGACAATAACAGTATCTTGATAGACTCCTTTCCATGTTGAATTTGTATGATGCTCTAATATTTGCCCCACATCGTTGCTGTTATTCATCATCTATTGCTCCCAAATTCTCAAACCATTCTGAATGCAACTCACCAGAGAAATGGTTGGAGGCCAAATCAACTATCTGTAAACTTGTGAAGTGTTGGTAGCCATCCTGAAGGTCCCTTATACTGCCGTGGAGTTGGTTAGATCTCAACACGAGAATTCAAAGCTTTGGAAGAGTACCCATCCATGACGGAAATGAATCCACAATCTGATTATTACCAACATCAAGAACCTCTAAATCCTGGCAATTCTCTAGAGATCTAGGTAGCGCACCTTCAATTTGATTTCCATTCAAATCAATTGTCTGAAGCTTACATCCTTCTCTAATATTTTCAGGTAGAACGCCATGTAACTTGTTTTCTCTTAACTTCAATATGCTCATCAGGTCAGCTTTTTCCATAAGACAGGATGGAATTGGTCCACTAAAGTAATTGTAAGCTAAGTCCATAATCTGAAGGTTGTTTAAACTACAAATTGAAAGTGGTATATGGCCCCTTACTTTATTTTTTGAAAAATTTATGTAGATGGCATTTCTAAGATACATGCCAAAGTTAGGTTCAATGGAAGATAAGTTATTATTTGAGCAATCAAACATTGCCAGGTCTGATGAAGTTAATGGTACTGGTATGCTTCCTTGAAGTCTATTAAAACTTAGATCAAGAAAATATAAATGTTTCATCTGAACAATAGGAGACTTCTCTAATGTAGTAAACATGTTGTGGGAGAGGACCAAAATATAAAGGTGGTTCTCCCATACCCAACTTGGTATGGCCCCTTCGATTTGGTTATTCGAAAGGTTGAGACCTCGAATAGTGTCAAGATATTTTAATGATGCTGGAAATTTTGTAAGGTTGCAAGCTGCGAGGTGTAGGTGCTGGATTTTAAGGGAATGAGAGAATATCGTATCACCTTCTTTTTCAATGAGCGATATCATATTGTCACTCAGGCTAAGATAGGTGAGATTTCTCAACCTCCAGATAGAGCCAAGTTCTATTGTGCCTGTCAATTTATTTGATTCAAGACCGAGAACCCGAAGATTCGTAAGCTGAAAAAATGATTTGGGTATTGGGCCTGTGAATTGATTATTTCTTAAAAGAATAGCCCTCAATGGTGAGGATAAAGGAGCAGGAATGTCTTCCAGTGAGCCAACTAGCTGATTCTCAACCAGAAGAAGACGTTGCAGGACTGGAAGAGCGAACAAAGACTTCGGAATTTTTCCTACGTGTAAAGGTAGAGTACCAGTTAGATTGCTGCAGATTTTTTCAATGTCTATCGTATACTCCCCCATATAAGGTCTTGTTTAGATCGTTTCCAAATTCCAAATTTTTACACTCTCTCTCCGTCACATCAATTTTGGGACACATGCATGGAGCAGTAAATGTATGTAAAAAAAATAACTAATTGCACAGTTTAATTGTACATCACGAGACGAATCTTTTAAGCCTAGTTAGTCCATAATTAGATAAAATTTGTCAAATACAAACGAAAGTGCTACAGTATCAAAAAGTTCCAAAAGTTACAAAAACTTGCAATCTAAACGGGGCCTAAGTTAATTTTACATGAGAATTCCTGTTTAAATATGTGTACGCATGTTGCCATGTTGGCAAGTAGATGCACCCTCTTTTTTGTTTTGCCTACAAATCTTCACGGATACTCTGCTCCCCATAGTCGTAGGTATAGATGGCCAACGGGCCGGCCCGGCACGGCACGGCCCAGGCCCGGCCGGGTTCGGGCCTTTTTTTCTCAGCCCGGCACGGCCCGATTAGGACCTCGGGCCGTGCCGTGCCGGCCCATGGGCGAGGGTCTCGGCCCAAGGCACGGCACGCCACCGGTATAACCATGCCGGGCCAGCCCGTTTGGCCCGTCTAGCCCGTCAGCCCAATAGCCCGTGAGCCCTTATTTCAGCCCGTAAATTAGAACTTCAGTAATTTCACATCAATATTACAGTTAAGTTTCATTTTCAGAACATTCAATGATTCAAAATATAATCAAATTTCAAACAGTATAATCAAACTTCACACATTCTCAATAGAAAGAACAGAATAAAGTCTCAAAATACTGAAAGTTCAATGCCTTTGTGAGGTTATGAGTTGTACGAGCGTTTTGCTGCCTCGTTAAAAACCTTTCTAAGTAAAAACTCATATCAACTACATGAGAAAACCCTAGAAAGGAAAAGAGTACAGCAACAACTCATTCCCACTTAGGCATTCTTCAATCCTCATCTAGGTACAGATTTTCGAAGGCATTCTCCACTTCATAGTCCACCAAATTGTGTTGCGCCCTAGCTGCTCCAAGCTCCCAATCCTTCAAGCAAGACAAAATCTCGACCATATCACTTGTCAAACGTCGCCGCCGCTCCTCAATGACCCTGCCAGCAAGACTAAATGTAGATTCGGAACTAATGGTAGAAACAGGAACAGTCATAACATCTTTAACAAGGATAGAAAGTACCGGGTATATACGCTTGTGAATTTGCCACCAATTAAGAATGTTGAATTCATCATCATATTGGTGAACCGTCTCACTTTCAAGGTACGTTACCAACTCAGAACCTTGAGATTCAAACGCTGTGGAGGTTGATGGCTCAATGACTTCAGAACCATCACCATACATCATTTCAAACAATAGTCTCTTCTTTCCAGTAACACTTGATGCTTGTTGGCTTTGTCGCTGTAAACGAACTGCACCAAACTTTGTTTCATACTTGCAAAAAATTCTAGTTAACTCAGCACGCACATTATCATAGTAATTGGAATAATCAACATCAGTAAATTGACTAAGAAGGTTTAAAACTTTATTAAAACCTCTCATCTTGCATCTAGGATCCAATATAAAGGCAATTGAGTACAGCAAGGGTATTTTTTTCCAGTACTTAAAAAACTTTTGTTTCATAGGAATCACTGCATGACCAATCAAATCATCATTCTCATAAGTTTTCAAATGCTTAGCAATACTACCAATATGATGTAGCATAAGAGGTGCAGTGGGATAATAAACTCCAGATAATTCAACAGTAGAATCATAGAACAACTCAAGGAATAGTAAAATTTTTTCAGCAACATACCAGTGATCGTCTGTTAGTAAGGTCTGACCTGTAACCTGCTTGTAGTGAGTATCAATAAACACAGAAAAAGTACTTCTGTATGGGATAAGATGCTTAAGCATGAGAAAGGTAGAATTCCATCTAATGTCCATATCTAAACCAAACTTTCTAGGGCGTACCCCCATGGCAATACAATAGGATTTGTATGCAGCAATGCGTTGGTTAGATGAGTTGACAAATGAAATTGCAGTTCTAAATGCATCAATATAAGGCTTAAAACGCTTTAAAGCAGACTTAACTATCAGATTTATGATATGGCATGCACATCTTTGATGCAAGAATAAAGAACCAATATATCCAGAAAATTTTGGAGTCAAAGAATCCATAGCAGAAGTATTGGCAGAAGCATTATCAAGTGTAAAAGAAAAGATTTTATCATTTAAACCCCACTCATCAATCACTACACTAATACGCTCAGCAATATTGACACCAGAATGCGAAACATCAATCAATTTCAAACCTATCAACCTTTTTTCTGGCTCCCAATCAGAATTGATATAATGAGCAACTACACTAAGGTAATCCTCCTTAGCATTACCATTCCATATATCAGAAGTTATAGCAATAGAAGAACAGGACTTAAAGCATTCCATAAGCACAGTACGACTCTGATTGAAAAGCTTAACAAAGTCTCTAGTACTGGTTTGCCTAGAAACAGATACATATCTAGGATTATGAGCAGTTTGAATAAAGTGAACAAAAGCATCATATGCACCAATACCAAGTGGAAGATCTAATCTAGCAATTAAACGACATAGTTCCATACGAGCAACATCAGCATTATATTCCCAATTACGAACAGAGCCATCAGAATTGAATTGAAGTACTGATTGAGATTGAGTCTTAGCAGTACGAGCAGCCTTAGAAATACAAGCCTTTTGATGCCGTAACAAGTGACCAGTGCCACCACCAGATGTAGCAGTCAAGACTTTCTTACAGAAATTACACTTAGCAGCATACCTGAGTCGCTTACCATCCACCATCTTGTACAGCTGCTCGAAGTCGTTCCAACAAACAGAGGTGCAAGCCCTAGTCCTTTGGCTCTGACTCTGAGCAGGTGCGCTCGCTGCTGTGCTTGGTGTTCCTGCTGCAGCATCCCCTGTTGCATTTGCATCATCCCCTTGAGCTTGAGTCGCAGAGCCACCCACATCAGAGCCGAACAAGGCATCACGTCCATCGGCATCTCCACCACAAGCGTCGTCGTTGTTTCCCTGCAACATAAAATCGTAATCTATAGAGATCGGGTCAAGAGACTCTGCATTCTCACCCGTCATCGAACCCTCTCCAGCAGACCGACGGGACGACCGCGGCGGTGGCCGGAACCCATTTCCATTGGGAGGCCGGGGTGTCTCCATGGGCTAAGCCTGCGAGGCCGCCGCCGGGCGTGGGGGAGGGGGCCGCCGCCCGCCGGGGGCCGCAGGCCGCCGGGCGCGGGGGAGGGCTCGCCGCCCGCCGGGGGCAGCAGGCCGCCGGGCGCGGGGGAGGGCTCGCCGCCCGCCGGGGGCAGCAGGCCGCCGGGCGCGGGGGATGGGGCCGCCGCCCGCCGGGGGCAGCAGGCCGCAGGGCGCGGCGGCGCGGGGGAGGGGGCCGCCGCCCGCCGGGCGGAGAAGGCCGCAGGGCGCGGCCGCGCGGGGGAGGGGGCCGCCACGAGAGGGAGAGGGACTGAGGGTCTGAGGGAGGGAGGACGGGTTGGGGTTAGGGTTAGGTCGGGAGACGGGGACTCGGGTATATATATACGGGCTCTATACGGGCCGTTTTTTTTCGGGCCGTGCCATTATTCGGACCGTGCTGCCCACGGACTTCAGCGGGCCGCTAGTTACACGGGCCGTGCCGTGCCGCCCATCGTGCTCAGCTGCCGGCCCAAGAACGGCCCAATGACCGGGCCCGTGCCAGCCCGGGCCCGTTTACAGTCGGGCCGTGCCGTGCCTGGACCGGGCCAAAATCGTCGTGCTTCGTGCCAGCCCGTATAGCCCGGCCCAAATGTACATCTATAGTCGTAGGAGATGCCCGCACCTCCCAATTGTGATCAAGTAAAAGACAGTAGCTATCTAGCGCGGCCAGCCCGATAAAAGGCCTAACACATCAGCCAGCGTGCAGTGGCCAACAAAAGCTAGCGCTGCAGAGGCCCACTACCTCAGTCCAATTAGTTTTGCAGATGTTTGCTTAGAGCAGGTACAATTTTTTGGTCCGTTAACAACAAAACTTAGACCATATAGCAAGATTGATTACACAAACTAGCTTTTTCCTTTCTTTTTTTTATCTATCTACTATTTATACTCATTTCTCTATTTTCTTTATTATGTTCTAAATTTCATTGTTTCCTATTAATATTCTATTTTATTTTTTATTTCAAGTTCGTATCTTCTACTTTGTTTTGTATTCCTGAGATTTTCCATGATTTATTTTGGATTTTTCCCATTATAAAACAAATTAGATTGTTCTATCATTCTCTGGAATGCTCATTTCATGTTCCGTAATGTACAACTTTTGTTATGTGTGTATAATAACATTTTGTTCTATGAGTGCTCATAATTAGTTTTATGTGTATATTTTCTCTATGAGTTTGTATACTAATGGTTCCTAGTGTACAAATTTTTTATTCCGGTTCTATAAAATTTTGCACAAGGGTTCATGATTTGTTCTATGGATATGTTTTCTATTTCCTTGAGTTCACATATTAGCTGTTTCTTGTGTACAAATTTTTTTCCTTATTATAAAATTTTATTACATGAATGTTCATGATTTGGTCCATGTGTGTTTTTCAAATGAGTTCATATTCTAATTGTTCCTGGTACACAAACTTTGCAGGTGTATAAGATTTTATTTCACAATTGTTCATAATTTGTTACATATGTATTCTTTTTCTCCATGAGTCTCGCCGAGAATTTTTGAGGATATTTTTCATCCCCACTAGTCACCTATTTGGAGCTTCAAAATTGGTTCGCGAAGTAGAGCAGGGACAGATCGACGAGTGCAACGGCCGTGGTAAATGGTAAAGCTAAGGTAGCACCCTCCATAGCTAGCTAGCACCAGAGGTAGATGTACGACCTTGCCAGCAACGCAGCTGGAACCTGAACAAGCGACGACACTGACGAGACGAGGGAAGGCACTTTGTTCCGGATGAAAGGAACGGAAATGTCATTTGAGATTCAGGAATGCAGCTTTGTCCAATTCCACAGGAAAGGGTCCTCTTCCTCCACGAGACACTACCCGAAACCGACATGGGTGGGTAGGTAGAAAATACCTAGGGGCACGAGACAACTCTCTGTAAGAAACTCGGGAAAATAGCCCTATAACTTTGGGAGAAGGGGTGCCCCCTCGCAAAAGGGGGTCGCAGTGACCCGGACGACTATTTACCAAAAACACAGGTCTGTGCAAAGTCGTAAGACCATGTATGGGCCTAGTGCCGGAAGGTCAAGGAAGTTGGTGCACTCATGACAGGGAAGCCGGCCGAAAAACCTTGGCAAATGGTGGTCCTAAGGTAGCGAATTCCTTGTCAGGTAAGTTCCGACCAGCACGAAAGACGTAACGATATGGGTACTACGGGAAGCAAAAAGTCCAGCCCATGCTCAAGTTTTCACGAGGGGTGGAGCTATATATATTCTGAGCACTCAAATTGCTGTTCCACAAAGAGAAAAAAAAAATCGATATGTCCTCTCTTTATTTTTGTGTTTCATACATATTCACATAATAGCAATTGCAGAGACCTTGCAGAATCTGTACTCTTTTTCCTAAAAGCTATAGTGAAAGGTACTATTAATGAAAAAGACATTTACATGTGAGACGATAGTCGTAGATCAATAATTGAGATCTTATGAGTATCCTTATGACCTACCCCGATCCCTCCATTCTGAAATATAAGATTTTGAAGGGTTGAAAATTTGTACCTAAATATAAGGCATTCTAGGGTGTTTTGAAAACTAATTATTCTTAGCTAGCCATAAAATCAGAAAAATAATAACCAAACAAGACATTAAATATCGTACATACGTTATTTCCTCATCTCCTTAACCTGTCATAAAATGTTAGGATGTCCTTATATTATAGGACGGAGGGAGTAGTATGCTGTACACTAGGAGTTTTGAGTTGATGCAAAGGTGCGTTGGATTTTTAGAACTATTTTGCTCAAAACAAGTCCAAAATCTAAACAATACATATGTAAACCTCTAATGGCTTTTTCTAGTGTTTATGCTATATATACCTCGAGTCCTCAACAAAGTTTTGCATCCCCATAGGCTCATGGGCAATTTATCTTGCCTCTACTAAGCTTGGGGTAAGCTTGTTAATAAAGAGCTTGGGTACCACCACTGCCCTACGTAATTCTTCTATTTGACGAGCCTTGGCACAGTTGTATATTCGTGCGTAGATCACACCTTTGGCTAGCTGCTGCGCCCAGCATTTCTTTCGGAGTCTTCAAAACCGTGTACACGTCCGTCGCCGTGCTGATCTAGAGGCTTGGTGTTTGCGACGCGATGCAGGACAAACAAATCTGAGAAGTATATAATCACAACAATGGTAACCCCTGTCGTAGAGCTGAATGTACGTATATAATAGGATGATTACACACACCAAAAAGTATATATGAGAAAAGTATATATGAGATTTAAACATACCATTTTATGGTTGTCCTAAATTTCAGAAAAGTATATATGAGATTTAAACAAAGTAGAGAAAACACTAGCCTGTGATCAAAATGGTACCAACATAAAGCAATTTGCTGGTGTTTTCCATATCAACATAAAGCAGCACAAGTAACTTGATGAATGAGGTGCAAACATACAAATGTATCAAATATAACAGCAAAGTGACAAACTCTAAAACAGTGGAATCAGTCATAAGTAAGCTGATTGATCCACAGGCACCAGCAAGTTTGTGATGCATAGTTTTCAGAGGGGCTCACCGTCCACCTCCACTGATAGATTAGCAAGTTTCTAAAGATGGAGAGGCAATGCCACACCTCCGCTGACCCATGAACAAACATCAGCTAATCTATGCAGGTTATAGGAGTCCCAACTTGACTTCTCCACAACCAGCACCACAACACCTCACTCCACAAAAGAGTACCACAGCAACTGTTCAGCCTCGCTGCACAAAACATGGATCAACCAGCAGGCATAACAACCTCACATGTAGTAGTGCTTGGAAAGGAAGGTCCTCAGCCACAGCACACGGTGAGAGTCAGTCATTCCAACAAAAGCAGTGCCCTGAAGGGTTTGAAGCTTTTTCAATGGCATACAAGAAAATTACTCACAATTAAACCAATTACTGACACACAAACATAGCACAATGTACATCCATGATCAGGCCATTATAACGCAGTAAATAACAGAAGACTGCCAATTAGTTGCGTCGACCATTTAAGCCCTCCAACATGAACAATGATGCCATTAGTAGGAACAACTTGTCCCCTGTTCCCGAGATGCCCTCCCTAAACTACTTTGCTGACAGACAAAATTTGAAGGAATCCTGAGAAAATGAGTTCATATACAAATAAAATATTGGCAGGAAAGGATTCACTCTCCAAACTATTACAAGATGTTAGCTAAAATTACATTAACAAACATAGCAAAACCAGTTAACCTAAGAACTGTGAGACGTTCCCAAATCCATAAGTCTACAACTTGAAAACTTCTGATTAGTTAGATGGTATGAGCAGTAAACGATGCCTAGTTCCTTCACATTGATGTATCCAATCAAGATGTCAAGTAGAAACTGGACAGAAATGACAGGAACAGAAACGGGTGAAGAACATGTATACACAAATGACTAGGCTTGCTCAAACCTTTGATCAAAAAAAGTGTAATAATCAACTAAAGATGGATTTGATCCTTATTTACCAAAGCTGCAATGTCCAAAGAACTGTTGTGACCTCTTAACAAACCAAACATTGTCCCATACTGATCCGAGAACACAAACAAATCACTTTAAGGTGTATCTTTTGACCTCAATTTGCAGAAACCAAATCCAAATACAGAGAGGCAAGACAAACTGGAGCAGCTAAAATTGGATTCAAGAACACAGAACTCAAACAAATAGCGCCCCACAGCACCTGGAGCAACAAACCTGCTCGAAAGTTCTCACCAATAGGAAACCAACCAACCAACATGTCTTGAAAAGCACGAAAAACAAGGTCAAGTTACTTAGAACCCCCTATTGGGATGTTCATCCAACAAATCTGGAATGGGCTATGAGGTAACAGTCCGAGAATGCCAGCTAAAAACAGGAAAACATAATCCATACCACACAATATTTTTGTAACAACAATATAAATCAAATGTGAAAGAAGGTGATCAACATCAGAGAAGGGCAAGATTTAATCCAACGGCTAGGAAGCAATTCAGGAGCCTTTATCTGAACAGAAGCAAGAATTGATAAATCAATTCATTCAGGCTACTGTCATTCAAGCAAGTATCCCATTTCAGGGATAACTCGTTCACCAAAATAAGATTATCAACAGATTGAAAAAAGAAAACTCATTAACACAACTACAACTCCCAGCTGCTTCCAAAGAAGGCCAAACCAGATGGAAACACACGCCAAAAGCGACTTGAGTATGCACAATCACACCGTATATACAAACAACTTATCTCCTAATCCCCCTGCAATACCATTAACAGAACAAAAGCAATACACCTGAGTCACCAACCCTGTATGACTATATCCATGCATCACATGCATTTCATCACGTTCATCAAGAATAGCCAATCGCATAAAAGGCCAGCATCCTTGAGAACCTCTCTTGGCACAAAACCACAACATTTCAATCAGCATCCAGCAGTATCACCCATCAACATTTCTATATGCAGTAGCATCGTTAGTTACCACAGGCAGTAGCTATGAACATATTGGATATGTTTTTCACCCAGAGTGAGAGAGGACGTTATCAGTTAAGCTGTATATCATTGGACGTACGTAACCATGTTACAAGGTGGCAATCGCTTGAAGCCCATGCTTGTAAAGGAAAAGTAGAATCATTTAGCTGCAGCATCAGTAACCTCATTTTCCGTCAAGTGGCATCTAGTAGAAATATTCAAACTCTAGTGAGTATTGTAGCTAGAAGTCACCAGAAATGTACTCAGAGAGACCATAAAAGTAGCTGAAACCGACTTACCTAAAAAGTGGCCGTGTTCTGCCCTTCTTGCCAAAATTGCAGCCTTCATAGATTTCTTCATCCTTGGAAGCATTTGGTATTATACTTGTTACTTGTGCCTCATCATCAAAAGGACCATCATCTTTACCACTGAAATTAACAAATACATGTCATCCAAAAACCAAATGGTACGATTAAATAAAAACAGATACCAAAGATGCTTACAGAGAAATTCTCCTCCTCAATAGTCTCTTCCCACTAATCTCATGTCGCCTGAGGAAGGTATTCTCATTGACCTATTGATGAATGGAAAACAAATTAATGTCTAAATATAAGAGTTTAAGTTAAGATGTAGTTGTTTAACGAGATGCACCTTCAAAGTAGAGATTCGCCTCTCTTGGGCGGTTGGGCCAATGCATTTAGGTCACGTTAGTAACCAGGCAGCTTGTCATCGCCAACTATTCCAGCGTTCAGATTCATCTGCATAAGCGTAGGTCTATCTACTACCAGAAACTCGTAGTCTGCACATCAAAAGTTAAAACGTCAGCACATGGTGCTCCAATGCTCCATCTTATCAAAACTTAATCAGCAGATCAGCAGACACAAAGTAGCAAACATATCATTCAAGAGTACTCATAATGCTATTAATAGCAACATTTTGTCCCTTGTTCAGAGATGCCCTCTTTGAATTACTTTGTTGATAGATAAAATTCCATTGGAGTCCTAAGAGAAATAAAATATTGAGGGGCAGAGAATTCACTCTCCACACTACTATGCAGATTAGGGGATTTATTTATTTTTTAAAGCTAAAATTACCTTAATAGAAAGGTAGCTAAAACCTAAGAACTACAAGGAGTCTGACAAATTGGAAACTTCTGATATGTTAGATGCTGAGGAACAGTAAAAGATATCCTAGTTCAAGACATTGACACGACCAATCAAGATTTCATGTAGAAACAGAAACTGCAATACTGTAGAGCAGCTGAAACATATGTTAGATGTTGGAGCAGTAAAAGATGGCCTAGTTCCTTGACATTGATATGCCCAATCAAGAATTCATGCAGAAACAGCAGCACATGATTGAAAGCAAACAAGAAAATTAGGGAAAAAAAATAGTACCTGGCCTGTTTCGATCATCTATGGCGTCTAGGACATGACCATCTTGAGCAAAAAGTACCGGATTCCTGAGTATGCAAAGTGATTCCTTTCTTGTAAGGAATCTATCCAGATCGCCAATGGAATCGAGTATTTGCAGAAGGTCAACGAAGCCATGTTCGCCGGGCCCGTTCCACTGTTGACCGCTCATCTCTGTATTCCCTTAACAATTTGATTTAGTAAGAAAGCATCTCAATTCGCTAGCGCAAAGTCAAGCAAAGAATGAAAATAAACAGTCAGTTTCAGGATTAATGATGCTACGGATAGTTTTGTACTAGTTAAAATTACATACGTTAGGTAGGCGCTATTCAACACAAAGGTAAATTCTTTTTATTTCTTGCGGGAAAATTTTAATTAAGAGTATACAAAACTTTATAATTGATAAGAATCTGTGACAAATTTAAGATCCTCTCCAATGGAAATTAAAGCTTACTGGTGTTCTATTTTTTAGAGGAACTCTACAGGTGCTTACATCATTGATTGTAGAGAGGCATTCTACTGTAAAATCTGTAAGTTAAAAAGAATAGCTCGTACAGGGCAGGCCAATATTTCTTGTGAGAAACACCAAGATTAATTAATGTAGATGATTGCAAAAACAATTATATTTTTGGAACGAGGTCGCTCCCCCTTAATGGGCGGGCTCGGCGTTGATCAAAGACTGTTCACTTTTAGGGTACTAAGGTTTGAGCAGTGCAGATTTCTTTTTAAGGGAAAGCTATGTCATGCTCGAGCATTTTTCCGCTCTCCCACACTCGAATTTGCTGGCCAAAGAAGATTGAATGCCACAACAGCATCATCTTCAGCTCCGGTGAGAACTCCGGCAGGTTAAGGTTAGGGTTCGGGGTTGGGGTTGGAGGTACCTGTGACCTGCGGGTCCAGAGGGATCCGCGGTGGGAGAGACGGCGGGGAGCGGAGGCGGCGGGGACGCCGCCGGAGCCGGGCGGTGGGAGACCCCCGGTGGGCGGTGGAGGCAGCGGGGGCGTAGGAGCCGACGAATTAGCGCCGGCCGTGGTAGCGGGAGGCGGGGGAGCTCGCTGAACTTGATGAAGACGACAACGAGGGACGGAAGGAGGATTCATGCGGTGGAGGACGGCGGAGGGCTGCGGTGGAAGGCGGGGGCGGGGGGGGGGGGGGGGTGTGTGTGGGGGGGGGTGTGGGGGCAGGAGCGATGAATAGATAAGGCGGATGGGTGCCTGTGTGGGGAAGAAGATGAGGAGGTGGGAGGAGTTGATAGCAGCCGTTGATCTTGGATCCAATGGACCAAAAAATCGACTGCTGTGATCATAAACCATCCTTGAGAGCTCAAACCCCCAACGGCCACGGGCATTTCTTCCCCAATCCCCTATGTAGGATTTGTTCAGCTGCAACAAACCAGTCCTTTGTTACAGAAATAGGGGTAACAGCAAGTGATGAGGCGGTGGACAATGCTATGTGGACTGGACGGGGGCTCTCGATAATGTCGTCGCTGTCGCAATATCAGCGACAAGGTGTCATTGCTGAGACTGTACTGCATCAGGCGACCTTCTATGATGGAGTTTCCGGAGTCCGGAGACCAGAGATGGAAGGCAGCCCCTGATCCCTGAAGACCACCAACTACGCATGCTGAAGAAGAGGATGAGCCAGAGTCCTTAAGTAGCCGCGGCCCGGACGTTCCCGGCGCGCTGCAGGAGGAGACGGCTCTCGGGGGATTCGAAATAAAGACGAAGTGGTCCGCGAGCAGCGGGAGGCCGAAGGTGGTCAGGTGGGTGCCGATGCCGGCAGGATATGAGGAGTGCTACTAGGACCATCTAATCAAATTAGTTAGAGATCTGTTCGCTATGAAATACAATTACACAGCATAAAAGATCAATAATATCTACAACAAGACAGATGTGTCACATATAACATTGTCCTAGGCAACAAGCACAATGGAGAATGGACCCAATATTTTGTTTCCTTTGGTGAAAAGAACTACACAAACACAGCACAGTACATCGGAAGCAAACTGAATCAACATGTCAATTTCCTTCGTTCCTGAACAGACCACGACTTTCTAAATAGCAGCAACTAAGCACTTGTGTTCCTGCTTCAAGCAACTAGAGACTGATGAGAGCTCAAGCCCCCAGCCGTCAGTTGCCTTTCGGCCCCCATGTAGGCTTTTGATTATCTGGAGCAAAGAGCAAATATATCAGCACTTGAATTTGTTCCAGAAGTAGCGGTCGCAGCAGGTGGCGAGGTGGTGGATCGGACAATGTCACAATGCTGTGTGGACTGGGCGTGGGGCTCTGGACGATGTCTCCGATCGCACGCCAGCGACAAGGTGTCGTCGCCGAGGTTGTACTGCACCAGGCGATAGATCTTGCTTGGAGGGATTGGCTGGACAGTAGTCCACTGCCTCCGCGGCTCCGCCGGCCGAGGCCGCCGCCGACTAGGCGTGCCCAAACCCAGGCGATACTCGCCGATCCGAATGCAAATGAAACTAAGCTCTACCATGGTGAGGGAACAAGGGAAGAGCGAAAGGAGTGGCCTGCTGCTTGCTCGGCTACCACGCGGGCGATGCTCGCAGTGCTCGATCGGCTTCCCACGCAGGCCATGGCCATGGCCAAGGCAACGCGGCGCGAGCCGCTAAAGCAGCGCGTCAACTGCTGCCTCTTCAAGCTCTCTTACCCGGGACGCCGAGGCCATGGCGGCCCGCCGATTGATCTCGAGAGGCCAGCGCGCGCTGGACGCCCTGGACCCGGACGAGCTCCCGGCCGGCCTTCGTCTCGGCGGTCTCTGACGCGTGCCAAAAATTACAATTCACGCACGCCGGCGTGGCTTCGCGGCCTGCTGCCAAGTGCCAACGCCGCCGTGAGCGCCGTCGCGCCTCCCTCACCATCCCACATATAGATGGGGGTGGTTCGGATCGGGTATCCTCAAAAAGTTGTTCTAGATGAGAACGAGGCAGTTCATCAAGTACAAGCACCAGCAATAACAAAAGCCAGTTTGTGGTCATTAATCAAGTATATAACCCATTACTCGTGGCAGTTCATCAATTTCTATACTAGCAACTGGAATCAACTGCCGGTGTACAAAATTGTATAAGATGCAAAACATGGTTGTTATTCCCTGGTAAGCTGCAGCGTAATTAAGTTACAACCGGACACCAAAACTCTGAATTAGGGCCATGCCACGAGTGATGCTGCAAAACAAAATCAAATCGACGATTCAGAATCTAGGTCCTCTGCAGTCTGCACCTTGGCGAGCACCTTCTTCCCTTCTCAGCGACAGCAACACCGCCGCCAATCATCTATCAATTGTACCATTCCAGCAGGCGGCACTGACTAGAGTTATGCAATTGAGATCATAACCCAAGAGATTGCAGAGACTCCAGTAGGTGCAAGCATCTGGGAAACTCTTGCCTTACTTAATTTATGCTTACTCACATTTGCTGAGGAAACAAGTCAGTAAGTCGGGGCCAAAATAAAGTGCCTGCAGGTATTGTTATTTGCCAGAGCTCCTGTCAGTATTGCTAAAAGAGCTGAAAACTAAACAAAATGCAAGATAGGGTAGCACATAACTTTTTTTATTTGGTAAAAGCAGAAAAACAGATGCTCTGTGGACACAATAGACACATTGTTAATTGTTATGGGCATTCACTTCATTCAGTTATAAATAGTAGAGCAACCAAGCACTTCTGCTATTGCTTGAAGCAAGCAACTGAATCAGCCAGTGGCACCTACGATCCTCGAGGGCTCAAAACCCAGCCGCCACATTCGTTTCTTCCCCCATGAAGGCTTCGTCCTGGAGCAGTAGATCAGCCCTTTGTTCCAAAAATAGCGGTAGCAGCAGGTGACGAGGTGGTGGACAATGCTGTGAGGGCTGGGCGGTGGGCTCTCGACGATGTCCCCGTCGCACGCCGGCGACAAGGTGCCACTGCTGAGGCTGTACTGCATTAGGCGATCTTCTTCTATGCTGTCGCAGAGAACGATGGAGTTCCCGGAGACGGAAGGCAGCCCCTTGGAGGAGACGGCCAGGCTACGCATGCCGAAGAGGCAGTTGTCGCCGATGCTCGTCAGTGGCGCAGCGGCTGGCTCCCCAAGCAGGAGGTCGGCAAGCCTGACAACCACAAGGCGCGAACAGGACACGTCGGTGCTGCCGACCACCAGGATCTCCGAGTCGCACTCCACTAGCTGCGGCAGGATCATCAGCTTGGATGGAAGCGTGGCGATCACCTGCGGTGGTGGAAGTGCATGAGGAAGAGGATGACGAGCCATCGTCCTCAACCTCGAGCAGTGGTGGGTCTAGGCGCATGATGCTTGACTCCTCGTGGCCCCAGCAGGCCAGGTACAGGCTGCCATGGAACCCCAGGGTTCTGGCCACGCGGTCCGTGCTCCAGGCCGTGAGCTCCCACCTCCTGTCCCCGGGGGACGCGTGGGCGAACCGACAGATGTGCTCGTGCGCGAGCACGACCGTGACCGTGCCGGTCGTCGGGGCGACGGCGACGGCCGCGGAGACCCTGCCGAAAGACTGCACCTTGTGCTCGTCGGCGTCGAGCCGCGGCCGGTGGCCCGTGAGGCGGTCGAGCTGCGGGATGAGGGACGTCAGCGGCGGGAGCTCGCAGACGTCGCCGGTGAAGGGGTGGAGGAGGCGGACGGCGGAGTCCGCGTCGCGCTGCAGGAGGAGGAGGCCCTCGGGGGAGTCGAGGACGCAGTGGTCCGCGAGCAGCGGGAGGTGGGCGCCCACGAAGGCGCCCGTGCCGCGGTTGAAGAAGCGGACGCGGGCGCGGAGCCTGGCGTGGCCCGGGTGCAGGCCATGGCCCTCAGGGAGCATCGTCCACCCGCGCGGGTGGAAGCGGGGGTCGGACACGCCGCGGCCGTGCGGGTCCGCGGTGCAGGAGCGCCAGCCGGGGCACACGGCGCGGAAGCGGACGTAGTCGAGCAGGTCTCCGGCGAGCACGCGCTCCGCGATGCGCGACCCCAGGTCCTCGGGCATCGACGGCCAGGGCGAGGAGGCCGCGGCGGCGGCGGCGCGGAGACGCTTGGTGCTGTGCCCGCCGGGAGGGGCTGCAGAGTCCACTGCCTCCGCCGGCCGAGGCCGCCGCCTGCTAGCCATCCGGCCCATAGGCGACACTCGAAGATCCGATCCGAAAATCCAAATGGAAAAACACAACCTTGACTACGGCGAGCGGGGATCGAAGGATGCCAAGAGAGATGCCCGGGCGGCCATCTCGCAGAAATAGGCGGCGCCTTTCCACTCCGACTCCCGCAGCAGCTCCGGCTCCAAGCCGGAGTCCGATGGCCTCCGCCACCGCGTCCCAGACGAGTCCGAGTCCGAGTCCGAGTCTCGAAACCACCGCTGCCGCTGGGTCTGGCCGTCTAGAAAAATGGGCCATGGCCCATGGTTGATGCCCCTCGCCGCGAGAGCCCCTCAAGCTCTAGACTTTTTTAAAAAAAAGGTTAAAAAAATTTAAATTCGAAAAAGAGGTGTACGTTTGGAAGAATTTGAAAAATAGGTGCCTCCCGCCCGATGAGGCCACATCCCGCCCATCCAACGGGCGGGGGGTCGAAATAAAGCGAATAGGCCCCTGGGGAGGGGCCTCATCGCGAAAGAAAACTTTTCTTATTCGCGAAGAGGCCCCTGACGCGGCATCCCGCCGGACCAACGGGCAGGACGTTCCCCCGAGGGGCATCCCGCCCTCCCAACGGGCGGGACGTCCCTCCCCCCCCCCCCCCCCCCCCCCACTATTTAAGCCCCCCACCCACCCCTAATTCTCATAATATTCAGAAAAATCAACAAAAAAAAGAGAGGAAGGAGAGGAAGAGAGAAGAGGAGAGGAAGCGGCGAAGCCCTGTCGACACGTCAGTTTGGAGGTATATTCTCGTTATAGTCGTATAATTATCAATTATTTTTACGAATATTTGTTAGGATAGTTATACGTAGAATAGTTTTCAGTATTTTCAATAGCTTTTAGAAATATTTATTTTTTAGAAATATTTGTTAGGGTAGTTCTAGTTTAAATAGTTCTTAATATTTTCAATAGTTTGCAGATATATTTCTTAGGGTAGTTATATTTTGAATAGTTTTTATAGTTTTATTAGTTTTCAGATATATTTGTTAGGGTAGTTATATTTTGAATAGTTTTCAGTATTTTCAATAGCTTTTAGAAATATTTGTTAGGGTAGTTATATTTTGAATAGTTTTTAGTAATTTTAATAGTTTTTATATACATTTCTTAGGGTAGTTGTGTTTTGAATAGTTCTTAGTATTTTCAAAAGTTTTTAGGAATATTTCTTAGGGTAGTTATATTTTGAATAGTTTTTAGTAATTCAATAGTTTTTAGATATATTTCTTAGGGTAGTTATATTTTGAATAGTTTTTAGTATTTTCAATAGTTTTTAGGAATATTTCTTAGGGTAGTTATATTTTGAATAGTTTTTAGTATTTTTAATAGTTTTTAGGAATATTTCTTAGGGTAGTTATATTTTGAATAGTTTTTAGTAATTCAATAGTTTTAGTAATTCAATAGTTTTTAGTAATTCAATAGTTTTTAGATATATTTTTTACGGTTGTTATATTTTGAATAGTTTTTTGTATTTTCAATAGTTTTTAGGAATATTTGTTAGGGTAGTTATATTTCGAATAGTTTTTAGTATTTTCAATTGTTTGTACGAATATGTGTTACGGTACTTATATTTTTCATGTAGATATGGTGCAGACACCGGAGCTCCTTGACGCGAACGCCGACGAACGGCACAGATCGTACCTGGCAGCGGTGGAGGGGCAGGAGCTTCACGAGTTGCGCCCTCGTGTAGCAAAGGATTTGTTGCACCTGGACGACCGCTGGCTTGACAGGTGATAGTTTGTATTTTTTTTACGGAACTAATGTATAGCTTGTACGACATTTGTAACAACAATTCAAAATATACAGGTTACGTGAGGCTGGTTTGCTGCCACTCGCATGTATGCTTCAGGCCGGCGACGGCCAAGACGGTGGCGCCAAGAAGCGGATGCAGCTGGACCGCTCTCTACTTGCGGCGTTGGCGGACAGGTGGCGTCCGGAGACGCACACGTTCCACTTGCCGGGCGGGGAGATGACCCCCACGTTGCAGGACGTGTCGTATCTGCTCGCGCTTCCCATTACGGGTGAAGCTGTTGGCCCGGTTGCCGTGCCACTTTTCTGGAGGGCGGAGCTTCAGGAGCGGTTCGCTCCAGCGAACCCGCCACTTGTTGTGAACGTACCTGATTTGCCCGGCCCGCCAAGAGTTGGGTAATACAATTTAGGGTACGTCCAATTATTTTTTAATTAATTTAATTGAATCATATGTGACTACCTCTAAGAGCTGAACAAATATATTTCAGGCTCAAATATATTTCAGGCTCAGGATCTGCACCCTCTGGCTGGGCAGTATGAGGTGTCGCGATGCCTGGAGGCATATCTGTTGTGGTTGTTCGGGTGGACTCTTTTCTGCAACTCTACCGGCAATTATGTGGACAAGGTGCTCATGCAATACGCGCGCGCGATTGCAGATGCCGAGCCGGGCCAGGTACCTGGGTGGAGCTGGGGATCGACAGTGCTTGCTGCCACGTACCGAGGCCTTTGCCAGGCCTGTTTGAAGACGGAGAGGACCGCCGTCATCATAGGCTGCCCACTTCTGCTGCAGCTATGGTCATACGAGCGATTCGCCATAGCACGCCCCCAAATCAGCGAGGAGCCTTATCCGCCCGAGATGTATGGGATGTGGGACGAGGATAGCCCCACGATGGGTTCGCTTTGGACCGATCGACGGGTAAGCTCTTTAATTTAATGTTGTACGATTCTGTATATGCAAAGTACCGATGCAGTTTCGTAATTTTGCAGATGAGCTGGGCACATCGGCAGGTCCGGAAAGCATACTCGCAGTTCGTGTCCGAATTTGATCGGATGCGGCCACACGATGTCATCTGGACCCCGTAACCGCTACGGCTATCCAGACACGTGCGCCGCACGGGTTGTCTTCCCTCTGCACGCGTGACGAGGAGTACTGGCTCACAAAGGCGAACCTAGTGTTCGATATTCTCGTCGAGCCGTACTGCGTCGAGCGAGTGATGAGGCAGTTTGGGTGACGACAGCACTTCCCTCTCCTACCTCGAGCGTTCCAGGCCGTGCCGCGCAACGTACACGAGTAAGTTTGTGATAACTCGTTTTGTATTAATTATGTAATCGTTATCATAAAGTAACGTTGTCTTTCAAATGTTTGCAACAGATATTCGCGCAGGGGATATCATGCCAACGAGGTCAACTGGGTCGTCAAGCTGCAACAGTACGTAGAAGGGTGGCTTCACGCACGTGACCATGTGTGGGACGAGCCGCAGCCACACACGGAGGCGTCATACCGCGCATACCTCCGCTGGTACCTCCCTCGCACGCATCCGTACGTCACTCTTTCACGTATTGATGACGCGGAGTATCAGCACCAGCCGACCATCTCGGACACGTATCCCTCATACCGTGATCAGGCACAGCGTGGCGCGGTACGTCTTTCGCATCTTGAATTATTAAATCTTTTTTTTACAAAAGATCGATAACAATATTACTCTGCTTCCCATTACATATGCAGATCGATCTGATCAACTTCGCGGAGGTCGAAGCTTCATCTCAGATCACGTTGCTTGAACGTGGAGTACGTGTGCCGGAGGCACAGTACAAGGACAGCTTGCGTAAGATTCAAGACAACTTGACGCGAGCGTTACGTGCACTTACGTGTCGCGGCAGAGACGACGTGGGGACCTCCAGTTCATCTCATGCGTCCGCCCACGTGTACACAGCTGGCCCGTCGACCTCTGCAGCACCGCACGCAGCGTCCAGCGGTACTGCCGCTAGTTCAAGCTGTAAGTCCTTTATAATTGCCATTTCGATCATCTTTGATTTACACGACTAATTTCGTTTGTTTTTATAGTCATGCACTCGACGGCAATGGGACCTCCTTCTGCAAGAATGGAGCCTCAGACGTTTGGCGCCTATGCTCCAGGAACGTCTCTCCCGTCGGGTTCGATGCTAGCTGCACCAGCTGCACCATACTCTCAGGGCTATACTCAGCATGCATGATCGACGGGAGCTCCTGCATACGGTGGTCCATTCGGTGTGCCGGACTGGGACGACTGGGAGGGCGGCTCCGCCACTTAGTCGGAGTTGGTGGGCGGCGGCGCCGAGCCTGACATCATTGGTCCCTCCCAGACGTATGACGCTCCAGGTGCACAGTCCCAGGATGACCCTTTCACGCCTGCACCTCCTCCGCCTCGTCCTCACCGTGCTCCAGATGCATTTACGTACTCGGAGGACCACATACGCCGACGGGCTAGGACTAAGGGGGGAGGACCAAGAGAGCGCGAGGTCCGGGACAGGCGGGGTAGATACTCCTCATTCGGTGGACTTTTCATATTTAAACTATTTTTGTATGATACTATTTTCTTTTTAATTGGTTGATGTATCGTACTATCGTAATATTTGGATTCTACGTTGCAAAACGTTATCGTTCAACCATCTTCATACGAGTTTTACATACAGCAATCTTCTTCGTAAAATTGAATTAAAATTTTATATGTGTATAAAAGAGTATGGCGAATAAATATTGTATTAGAAAAAAGTTTGAATTTCAAATAGTTTGTAAATCATAAATTCCAACAAAAAATAATAAAAAAATAAACAGGGAACATCCCGCCCACTGGCCGGGCGGGATGCCTCCCGCCCTCTGGCCGGGCGGGATGCCTGCCTCAGGGACCTCTTCACGAATAAGAAAGTTTCTTATTCGCGAAGAGGCCCTCGGGAGGGGCATGGAAACATTTTTTGGAACATCCCGCCCGATGGATGGGCGGGATGTCCCCGGCCCCACGCCTCCCGCCCGTTCAACGGGCGGGAGGCACCTATTTTCCGAATTATTCCCAACTGGCACCCCTTTTTCGAATTTAAATTTTTTTAAACCCTTTTTTTTAAAAAAATTCCAAGCTCTACAGCTCACAGCGGGCTGGCGTAATAAACCTCTTTTGGGCCCATAAATATCTACGAAATTTTGTCTGCCCTGCTCGATTCCTTCTGCTTAGGTCTGTGTGTGCTAAACATGTACTAGAAAATTCAGAAAAGAATCAACTCAACACCTGGTACAGCACCCACCAATTTATGATGTGGTAACATAAATAAAAAAAGAGAGGGAAACCGTTTCTTCATTAAAAGAGGCATTTTTGGGGTTTTCCATGGCCTTTATTCCACAGATTTAAATTTTTTCTCAGTTTTTTTCAAGCCGAGATGCAGCAGTATTTTCAGAACGTCAACGCAACAAAGCCGCCTGGCACAGCCCAAATTACACAAACGCAACTTGAAGACACAAGAGAAACAAGGACATTACACAGGCAGACTGAATGTACTACCGGCACACGTTATGGTACCAGAGAAATAACAATTGGACATTAGCAAAGCTGCTGTTACAGTGAGATATTTTGACTCCATTTACAAGTCTACACCTTTTTTAACATTAGAGTATCAACAGAACAAAGTATGCCACAGCATAATTACACAAGAGACAATTAGCACATCACCACCTACCGAAACATGCAGGGATCAACAGCATTACTCACTGCACGTTCTGAATTCTGATGGACATGAAGCTCTAAACAACCAACAAATCACTTGTGATCTAAAAGAGCAACCCCGGTGGCAATCAGCAGTCACTACAGTCAGTCAGATCAGATAAACTTGCCGCTCTCCCCAGAATCCATGGCGCTTTTTATGGAAGCAAGCTCTCCCTTGACAAGGAGTTCAGCAGGCGTAGAAAACACTAGCCCCAGAACAATTGCCATCTTGCTGACACAATAGAACTCAGGAAGCTGCAGACTGTGATGCGATGAAAATTACAGAAGGTGATGGCAATGTGATGCGATGAAACAAAACTATTTCCTGGATGTCGGGCCATCTGAGTTGAGATAGCCCATCTTCTCAGACAGCACATTCATATCATCCTCGACAACAGGGTTGTCATTCTCCTCGCCAAGTCCTTCATTCAGCAATTGCTCCCAGAAGTTGTCAGTCAACTCCTCCTGGGGCATGTCTTGCTGATGCTCAGAGGTACCAAGATCAATATCCTGTGGCTCAACCAGGCCCTGGCTGTTGAAAGCTGGACTCTCAAGATCAGTTGGAATCCCATCAACAAGGAATTCAACCGAGTCCTCGGGGTCAAATAGGACTGGTGAACCTTGCTCTAGGCTGCTACTGGTCCCCAAGTCATCAACTTCAGGTCCCTGATCAATGCGGCGCCTTCTTTTCTTTGAAATAGCATCTTGGAGCTCCTTTCTCATCTCATTCTGGGAAACCAGGTGCTTCAAGAATTCAGGGTTCCGCATGACGCGTGCCAAGAATGCCATCATCTGCTGCTGCTTCTGCTCAGTGCCTTGTAGCCTATCCTCCATGGCTTTGAGATTTGCCTTTGTGTTCTGCTGCTCCTGCCTCAGCTTCACCACTTCTGCCATCAATAATTGTTTGTCCCGCTTCAGTCGGTCAATCTCTGCATCATATCCAAAGTGTCCCACCTCAAGGTATGACCCAAGAGACTGCTGGTTTGAGGCATTCTGAGCAGGAGGTTTTCGACGCCTAATGTTCTTCAGGAGGTGCCTCTGTCCCCGTAAAAAACCCTCATTCGCAAATTCCCACCGATCAGGATCCACCTTCCTGAAACCCTGAATAGGCCAACAGGTAACATATCAGGCAAAAGACCTCAATGCAAGAAGGGATGACTGGTTTATTGGCAGTAAAAAAGGAAAGTTAATTTTTCTTTAGATCCCAGCATTAACAGCTAATGTGTAATCAAACAAAAAGTATGCCTATATTTACCTCATTAGGATATGTTCCAGTTCACTTTGCACAGCTTCAGTTTGCATGTTTTCAGTTCTTTCTCCATTTTATTTGTTAATTGTCTGTTTCGATCATCATCCTTTTCTACTGCTTTCATGGCCAGTCATTTATCTCTCATTCAAAAACAAACACGTGGACAATAAAGCCTAACAAAAATGATTCGAGGTCATGATTATCAAAATATTGTTTTACTTGAAATATTGACTTTATTCAGAGAGAAGTGTGTCCAAGAGAGGAAGAATCCCAGTAATGGACGGTGCAAGATTGCATGCAGTTGACAGTGACATGTGACCTAAGATGTTACTGTTGCACCATGCACATGATCACAAATAGCTTCAAAGAGGTGGCACGCAACAGTTTTCCAGCCGCTCTTAATTCAGAGAGAAGAACCCTGACATCAATACATGAAGTACAGCACATTTAGGGCAATGTTTGCTGTTCACTGCCTTAAGAGTTAAATAATCCAAGGACATATTGTTGCTTATAGATAAATGTGTGCTCAAAACACAGCAGCAATATTTTCCCAAATGCCAACAAGATTTTCTTCCTTTAAGACAACTGAGCAGATGTAGCGAACTGTGCATGCATATGTTCCTCATAATTTAATTTAAGTTAACTGGTCTGGGATTTCTATGAAATGGACACAGAAAACTGAATATTGTGCAAGTTAGACTTGCTTGTTTAATTGATTGCCAATGTCATTCTGAAGTACAAAATGTCCTTATCATGAAAAACAAGAAATGAGATTCCCACTAGGCCACTACTCAGCCAGAGAAGTTAAGAGTGCCTAGCAATCTTCAATGCTTAATTTGGCCTCTCTGCTGTTCTATTGCTTACCAGGAAAATACAAAATGGTAATTTCGAAATTACACCAACTACTTACAAAATAGTCAACAGCATTGCATTTGGGAGCTTTGAGTAAGGGAAAAGTAAGCTACATTCATTGCTCTAAAAATTCAAGCATCACAGAGCTGAACCTTAAGGGGAAAACAAGCACTTACATAGGTGTTGAGCTGCCTGACGAAGCTAGAGAAGTTGTTGTGCTTGAAGTGCCTGGGCAGCAGCACGGTGGCGAAAGCGTGCGGATCCCACACCACGAAGCTGTTGTTGGTGGCGCTCCACGACACGATGGGATCGGTGGCCGGGTCATCGACCATGTCGTAGGTCTTGGTCAGAAACGGCGGCGGGCCGGCATCGTGCAGCCCCTCCATCGGCTTCGGTGCCGCAGCCGCGGACGGCCCATCCCCAGCCGCCGCACCCGGCAGCAAACCACCATCCCCATGGCTCTCCTCCTTCACCGGGTTCAGCATTGGGTCCATAGCCAAATCCTACCCTCCCAGCCAAGAAACAACACTAGAATCTCTACTCTGGCGCCCGGAACGGAACGGTCAGTTGGTCAGTGTCAGTAAGCAAGCTCCCTTCTAAGCCAAGCACAATAACAAGCAGCTGCCCCTAGTACGCCGGACACACATACATGATACACCCACACGCGCAGGAGCGCATCGATCTAGCACGGGGATGGGGAACAGGATAAGGTGTTATCCTGGCAAGACCACCCCACCCCCACCCTGCAAGCGCAGCCAGAAAAGACAGCCGACAAACTGGGGACCAAAAGCGCCGCACCAGGGGGGAACCAAAGGCGCCGGGGAGCCTGAAACGAGCACAGCAAGAAGTGAGCTTTTACCGGCCGAAAACCAGAAGGGGCGGGGAGGAGAAATTTCGAGCGCAAAGGCGGGAGCTTTTGGGTGAGGGAGAGACCTCGCGGTCGCCACCAAGGAGGGATCTTTTGCCTGGCGCCCCGAGCGCAGCGGGCGGCGGCGGTCACGAGCGCGCGCGTGGGGGTGGCGGCGGCCAACTAGATGTGGCTCGGGGATGGTGGGTAGGGATGACTATTTCGGGAAAGGAAGATTCTGGAAGGCGGGGGGATGGGGCCGTGAAGCGGCGGGGACCGGTGGGGAAGGCGACTGGGGGAGAGGGACGGGGGGCTGTGGCGCTGGTCGGTGCGGCGAGGAGGGCGGGGCACGTGGCGACGATGGGCTTGGGCCTGGGCTGCAAATGGGCCTCCAATGGGCTTGGGCCTGGGCTGCAAACGTGTCGATGCGTCCGAGTTGCTGCACCAGCCAGTCAGATGATAGTCAAGGCGTTGCGAAGGACTCCGTGTACTGAAATTGTATGCGGGGTGGTTAGTAGTGCTGGTACAAGGCAAGAAACTAAAGATGTTTGGTTATATTCTGGTTATCTTTCTTCATAGTAATTTAATTTCTTTTACTCTATGAGAAAAATTGTTATGTGTTATTTTAGGTTACTTTATGGCCGCATAACTAGAGATGGAAACGGGAAGAAAACAGAAAAATAGATATCCGAGATATCCGAATCCGTTTCTACATGTATCCAATCCGCTTCCATCCTAGGGAAAGAAACTGGAAGACGGATATGGAAGACGGATATCCGAGATATCCAAATCCGTTTCCATACGTATTCGATCCGCGATTTTTGAACCATTTCCTATAAAAGAATGGTTTCCATTACTTTGAGAAATGGATTATATATCAAACTATAGCTATTGCATTAAAGAAGAAAAAAAACTAATAGAAGTTGAAGACGCGGTTCCATCCTTACGCATAAAAGAGTATGCTCATTTGATTAGATTATTTACAGTGAAACATGTAAACTAGATTTAGATTCGAGACTCAGCATGTGTGCTCGCGGTGTCAGGTGTCAGGGAGTTCTTATTTATTTATTCCTTTCATAGTCATTTATGTATGTCTACTGAGTTTCTCGATTATCAATTTTGCTAACTTATAAATTCTTCTCTCTCCAAATTGTACCGCATTTTAAAAAATACTTACAGATGTTTCTCTCTTCCATACAGTGTATCTAGAAAATCAACTCCATTAACTTACAAGTGCTTCTTCCTTGCATAGCCATGGACCCAAAATCCTTGGTTTTTTTTAGCAGGGTGAGCAGTTGAACACAAACACACACACAATGGCCTCTCTTTCTTTTCTTTTCTTTTTTGAGAGAGAGAGAGAGCCACACACAATGACCGTAGGAAACACGGCCGGCCTATTACCCCCTGACACACTGGATGTAACTGTGTAAGGGCATGTGCCTCTAGGGACAAAGTCCATACTCCATGCATGGCAAACCTTTTTATTTAACTATTAATCCTTTTGCAACTCTGCAGGCCTGATGATTGAGCAGAAGAAGACGTGTGCAAGGGGGCTGACTGCAGTCTACAGGTGCGCTTAACTGCCCGGAGGTGGTTGCAGCGGCTGGTTTGGTCACTCACACTGCAAAAACTGAAACCAGCCACAAAAACATTAATAAGATTATCATGAAACTCTTCTTGTTAGAACACAGTCATCAGCTAGACAGACAAGACTGCCAAACAGCAGTATACACTGTACAGCTGCGTGGTCAGCACGCCATCGCGATCATTCCCAGCGTGCCCATAGGCTGCGGCATCACCATCAACGGTTCAACACAGCAGCTCGAAAACAAGTGGTGGGAAAGGTGTCAGGCACAATCTGTCAATGTACCAGTACACTACCCAAGTCAGAAGATCCTGTTGCCGGTCAATGCATTTGGTGCCCGAAGACCCATCCTGACATCAGGCCAGATCACTTTTCCAAACAGCTGCTCTGAAGAAGCCCTAGCAGTAGCAGGTTATTCAGATAACTTTGTTCATGGAAGCTGCATTTTTATCTGCTATCCTTGATAAAGCTGTGTAGAACATGTTGACTAATGTTTAGCACAGTTGTAGTTACAATGGAAATGTATATGAAAAGCGTATACGAGTTGCAGATTCACACTCGATGAGCAAGTTTATGGTAGTGTTTGGATCCAAAGTGTAAAAGGGTAAAAATTTTGCTATTTGCTAAAAGTGGCAAAAGTTTTGCTATTGGGGGTGTTTGGATCCAAACAGCGAGAGGGGGAAACAACCGCATCCAAGACGCAACAGAAACACCGAGCAGAGCTTGGCGCCGCCGGGGCTGACGGATCCAAGGACCCAGGCAGCGGGACGCTCCGGCCTCGCCAAGAACCTAGCGAATTGGTACGGCTCACGGAGAGGAGACTCACCGGCAGCTCGGATCGGAGGCGGTGGCGCGAGCGTGGGGGCGCGGGCGGCGGGCGGCGGGCGGAGGCGGCGGGTGGAGGCGCGGGCGGCGGGAGCTGGCGGAGGCGCGGGCGGTCGGGCGCTGGCGGCGGCGCGGGCGCTGGCGGAGGCGCGGGCGGCGGGCGGCGGCGCGGGCGGAGGCGCGGGCGGAGGCGCGGGCGGCGGGCGCTGGCGGAGGCGCGGGCGGTCGGGCGCTGGCGGCGGGGCCGGGCGGAGGCGCGGGCGGCGTGGTCGGGCGCTGGGCGGCGGGGTCGGGCGCCGGAGGCGGGGCCGGGCAGCGGGGGCGCTAGGCGGCGGAGGTCGGGCGCTGGGCGGCGGGGTCAGGCGCTTGGCGGATGCGGGATCGGGCGGGTTGCTATTTCCTTTTTCTATCTGTTTTTGCTCTTTCCTTTTTACCATGGGGTGTTTGGGTCCAAATGGAAAAAAGAGCAAATCTTTTGCTATTTGCCCTTTTACCAAAGGATCCAAACAGGCCCTATGTCATTACGAATGAACAAACTCTATGATAGGGGAACAAAGGGGAGAAAACGTTATTGAGACAGTGATCATGCAGGTACAACTCGAAGCAGGGTTCTTTAACAAAAAAATCCCTGAACAAGATACAACATGTATCGCAAAGTTATATACAATCAAAGCCACTGTAACTGCACAGGCAGGTTGATCCTCAGATGGATCACAATTAGTAAAAAATGGATACAGGGAACAGACCCTGATAATTGCATTGTGCACAAAAGTCAGTTTATCAGGATACAGTTCAATGATTAGCACATTACTTTTACAGAAGCCACAAGCATCGAGTTTAAAAGCTTTGTCAATGCGGGCTTCCATAGAATCGGTTCTCTCTTTTTTACTTTCTTGCTGAAAATATCATATGACGGTGATTAATTAAGAATCAAACCAAGAACAATGAATCAGGTTGAGACTGTCATAAGGCGCACCTACGTGGTATACAATACACAATATAGCACCACAGTGTGTCAGGGCTCTTGGCTGTTCACACGTTTCTGAAGCTCTAGCATTTCCTGGTGATTTGGGTCCAAGGAGAGGGCGGCTCTACAATCACGGAGAGCGCTTGGGACATCCCCAATGTGCTCGTGGAATGCCGCCCGAAGATGCAGCAAGTGGAGGTCGGCTTTGAAGGCGATGGCACGGCTGAGCTCCGCTATTGCATCGTTCTCCTTGTGGCTATCCATCAGCACTGTGAAATTCAAAACCAACAGAATGTTTTAGTTACATTGATATACCGTGTGGAGCGATCACATGAAAAAAATGAATAGATGGAGTTTCACTGTAGTTTTCACAAGGTGATTTTCTTTGCACCTGCGCATATTTTCATGAGTGGTTCTCATTCTAGCAATAGCCTATTTAATTCTCGTCAGCTGCACTAATCGAAGTGGTGCAGGGTCCAAAACTTAGATCAAATGTTAAGAGGAATTTTGCGAAGTGATATAATCCGGGAAAAGTGACAAGTCTTTGTAGCTATAGTCCATGACTAAAGGGTATAGTTGAACCTGATGTTGAACAATAATGAGATATGGAAATCCACTAGGGCAAACAGAGTAAGTCAGTACACTGTACTTAAAACAAAATTCGAGTATAAAGCTGCATTGAACAATGGATACAGTATCGGACATTTAAGATAAGCATAGTTTTTCCATTTCAGGGAATATTTACACCCTAAACCCTAAAACATGGGTCAAGTAGCAACAGCTAAAAGTTACTCAAAAAGGATGACAGCTAGCAAAAAAAACTGTATAGAGAAACACTAATATGGCATAATGCTTCTTCTGAAGGCATGATACTGGTTTTTTATGTTGAACCCAAGAAGAAAACATGAAGAGAAATTTCAATTTGATCTAACCTGCTGCTCGATATCTGTACGGATAAACACGTAAAGGATCCAATTGGGTCACTGTTTGCAAATCTGTCATAGTTTGTTCTCGCTCGCAATATTCTGAGCGCTTCTCATAAGCTGAAGCATTGTTTTTAGCTTTCTCTATCAATTTTGTCATTTCCTCATATGCAGCATCCCTGTTGTTCCTGAGGAAATGAACACGAGCAAGACCTTGATGAGCCCTAGTGTGTCGAATCTTCAGGGCACTTGTATAGCAATCAGCTGCTGAGTCTAATTTTCCACAATCAACATAGACACCACCAAGGTTGTTCAAAGCCTGCAAGTAAAATAATGCACAGAAAGTGTTAATGGCCCCTGGTACCACATTGAGCAATATGAACAGACTTGCTGAACACAATGCCAACCACACACATGCATAAATCTCAGATTTCTTGGTACTCTTAAACATAGTGCAACATTCTTGTTGCTACTGTGTGTGTACTTGGTGGATCATGTCAGTTAAGATGAAGGTAGGAATGTATTCCTTAGCCACAACTTCATGAAGTATATCAACACCTTTCATGTTGTTCAAATTCCTGAAGTTTGTCAATTCTATTGAAATTCATACACTACATTGCAGTGATCACGCCTCACTACCGAGGAGGAACATGCGATTCATGACAGCCATCATAGATACTATAATATTTTTTTCTCCCTCAACTCCCATTTCTCCATGCCAGCTAATACAGCAGCAAGCACCATGCTACATGCTCAAATATTGAGAGTGTGTTTGGATCACTTTGTGTCTAACAATAGAGAATCTTAAAAATTCACAACAACATTGGATGAACCAAGTTTTGTCCTTGACTTTACCAAGTTTAATATATGGGAGATGCTAAACTAAAGTTCAAATGCATAAATTACCAAAGTAAAGAATATCAAGAATCACTTTTGCATTGGAAAACAGAAGCACGAACCTGACCCTTCCGAAGCCGGTCTGAAGGGCATTTCAATGCATCTTCAAGAAGCGAGATAACAGTCGCGGAATAAGAAGGATCAACTCCTGAGTCAGCCAAAACGTAGGCTTTCAGAAAGAAAGCCTCAAATGACCTTTGAATAGAAATAGATTCTTCTGCTTTTTGTAGAGCCTCCTCACAGTGTCCAGTGTCATACAAAAGCCACCCCTCATATACTAGTCGTTCATGCACAGTTGCAGCATGATGTCTTGCCAATTGCAAACTGCGCATCGCTGCCTCAGGACAGTTCAACCTGGAAGCACAAATATCAAGCACCACCTGTCATTAAACTGGAGACCATAACAGAATCATATGGGAGATTGGTAGTAGAATTTACCTAAGGAGCAGTAACGATTGCCTAAAGTACAGAACACTTTTTGCAGCATCTGACTCGAGCATCCGGTAGATCACTGAAAGGGAACCAATATCATCCACTGATGACCAGCGCTCATACAGTTGGAGCCAACACTCAGCTGTATTCCACTGCTCGACATGTGCACCTAGAAGAGTGCCAATTTTGGAAGCAGCTACACGTCCTTCCAACATCCGATACTCAGGTGAAAGAGTGAGAATCGCATGGATATCACAGATGGCAGATTTGTAGTCTTCTAGAGCCAAGTATAGACAAATCCGGAGCTCCAGGCACTCCAATGCTAACTTGAAACCCAAGAGTCGGTTAATTTCCTCCAAGGCAAGTTTAGCATCTTTCTTTCTCATCAAGGATGCAGCTCGGTACATGTAAGGGTAAGTAAGAGTAGGGTCCAGCTCAGTTGCTTTGTCAAGGTCCGCCAACTTTCTATCACCTTCAGAATACAAAGATCTCTCCAGATACATCCACCCTAATGGCAGATAAGATGCTATGACTGAACTGAGTTTCTCATAAGCCAAAGCCTTTTGGCCTTGCATACTAGCGATTCTAGCAAGACCAGCAATGGAATATATATGACCAGCAGAGAAGGCAACCTCAAATGGGCGTTCAGCTTCATTGTATTCCTTTCTCAAAAGTCTAATGCATCCAAGCTGATGAAAAGCTATTTGCTTCTGAGTAGGGGTAACTGCTAACTGAACAAGCTTCTCTGATAAGCATACAGTTGTCTCTGTCCTCGGATCAATGTTCATTGCAACTTCACTAAGCAAGCAGTATAGCAAAAAGGAGGTTTGTCCAACCATGATAAGCTGTTGCTGTGCAGTCGCACCCAAGAAGAGGCTAATTACCAGATCGTCAGTTAGACAATCAGGAAGCTCCTGTAAAAGCATTTGCAAGCAAGAAGCAGCAAGAACTGGCGCATTTTCTTCAAATGCCAACGCCATGAGCTCAACAGCATCCTGCCTTGATGAAACAAACGAAGCCAGTTTCCTATCACAGGCATCCTTTAGCCTGTCACAACAAAATGTGTTTGCAAACACCAGGATCTCCAACAAGATTTCCAAAGGAAAATCCCCTAAGCTATAAGTAGAACTAAACTCGGAAACAGCTCTCATGCCCTCCAATGAAATACTGTTCTCTGACAAATCAACAAGCTCAAGCTGTGACTCGGTAAATGGTCCATTAAGCATGGAGAAAAATGGGATCGACAAAGATGCAATCTTGCACCTATCACATGTCACCCTCCCATCTCGTATTTGAAATGTCACCATGGAAGAAACTCGAGATGAGGAGCCCATCTCACATGAACCAAATATCTGAAAATTACCCACAGGCATCTCAGAAGCAATATCAAGTGGGCCAAACTCTCGGCAGCACTTCCTACATGCTGCAAGCATATCAGATATGATCTCCTCCCCACACTTCTTATACCGCAGCCACGCACCAAATATGACCTTTTCATGCACAGTGCTTGCACAGTGCCACGCAGAGTGCAGGCTCCTCTGGCACAATTTTGCCTCCCCAAGGCCCCTAAACACCTGGGACTGGACCAGATACAGCCCTGGACGCTCACTCGGCATGCATTGCTCCAGCTCCTCGTGGATCCTCGATAGAACCTCAACATAATCCAAAGGCTTATACAATGGAACTACTGGCGGCTCAGCAATCTTGATGAGAGACTCACTGCACGTAGCAACGAGCCGAAGTTAATCAGGAAATCCAATTCAGCAGAATCAATGTGAACAGTTGAACTGAGCTAAAGAGAGAGCAAAATGCTGGAATGGCGTTGAAAGGGGGGTCTTACATGGAGGACGGCGAGTAGGATGACTTGGGCAGTTTCCCACGCTCCACCTGCAGCCATGACTGGGGGTTGAACCCGTAGCCATGGATGTGCTGCTCGTCGCACGGCGACTCCGACAGGAAGCTGCTCCTCATAGAGCACAGGAGGGAGAAGACCTCCCAAATCTCCACACTCTCAGATTTTCACACAAACGGCAGATACAAATCGCGAGGTAAATGGCATAACCACACCAACCGCGAAGCTCGCAGGGGGGAGACAAGGACCTACGAGTCAGAATCCACACTGATCCCAGCTAATTGTGGAAGAAGGTGACTGGAAAAAGATTGGAATTTGATTCCTTCCGTAGCTCCACCCGACCACCAACCGGTCCCGACCACGGGAGCCGGAACAAATCCGGCAAGAACGGGCCAAACGAACCGGCGAAATCGCGCGGGGACGGCCCCGCCGGACCGAATCTTGACGGGGGAAAAGAAATGCAGCCCCGGGTGCGCGCGTCGGACCGAATTCCACGGATCAGATCGAGAACAGGGCAATGGCTGGCAGGAGCAAGGAGCGGGGAGCGTGGGGCCCGCGGGAGTGGGCTGCGGGCAAGCTCGGGTTCTGATCCCTGCGGGAGCAGCTTCCATGAGAGAATGGAACCGAGGGAGACGAAGAGGGAGGAGGAGGGTAGGAGAGGAAAGGGAATTTTTATTTTTATATTTTCGTAGTGGATGTGGAGAGGAATAAATAAAGTATAGGGTATTGGGCTTTAGCCTGGTAGAGAAAATATTTAAATTTTTGTAGGGTGTTTCTTTTCTGGAAAAGAAATAGTAAAAAAGGATGTTGCGCCCTGCACATGAATCTATGCAGAGAATGTGGTGGTGCATCCCTAGTCAAATTTCAAGAGGGAAATGTAAATCAAAAAGATCTTCCTATCAGCATGTAGATATTTGGCAATAGAGGTTTGTAATTTGTTGGAGAAAAAATGGCATGATTCTTTTACATTGCGGGTATATCACGTGTTTAATGAGCGAGTTTGAAAAGAGATTTTTCAAATTACGGTTTATGGAGAATCCATGCAAGGTTTGCCAAATTTGTTTTCTTTTCCTATTATTTGGATGATCTTTAAAGTTTGGTGTTTGTTAGATCCAAAACTAGGAGTATTCCATTTACTTGTTCTCTTCCTCTATTGCTTCATTGCATATGTGTGGCAAGTTTGGTAATTCCCACTGCTGCTAGTATGGAGGCAACCGCAATAAGCCAATAACTACCTGTTGTAACCTTTACTTCCCAGCCACATCATTCATGTTTGTTTGTCTGTCTGTCTGCTGGCACCTACTAAGTATAGCATGCATGTTGCTATGTTGGTTACAAGCATACTCCCTCCATCCTGTAATATAACACATACTATTTTCGTATTTTCGTGACAGATTAAGAAGGTAAGGAAATAATATATGTACCCTAGCTCCACTTAATACCTTGTTTACGTGTCATTTTGCTGGTTTTATGACTGACTGGAAATAATTAGTTTTCAGAACGCCTCCTTATATTTGCATACAAATTTTGAACCTTTCAATGCCTTATATTTCAAGATGGAGGGAGCAGCGTGTTGTTTACTTGTCCTAATCACAACTAAATAAAAAACATCAGTTGTGTAGTTGCTTAACCAACCCACTTACATAACGATAATGTGCGTAAGAAATGAAACCTACACCCGATGCAATTTATTTGCGGATCACTTATATTTCCTTCTACAAAATAAATCATTAGAATTTTCAAGCTGGCATGACACAAAACAAGGTTAAAATAGCATTCTTCTACAAAATTGCTAACAAAGTACTAGTACAAGAATAGTACTACAGGCTACTGGTTTCGGGATGCCAAAAAAAAAATTGAATTTCATGTGAAACAAATTCAAAACTGTTTTCTAGGAAACATGAAATTCAAAATCGTTACACAGCATGCTGCCAGCAAATTAAACACCCAAATGATCGAGTGCTTTTTTTTCTCCATCCACTCATGCATGCATGAATTTATAGTTGAGGTGGATGGGCGACCAAGGTTGGATTTATGGGGTCACGAGAGCCAGCAGTTCTCTCAAGGCGAGAGCAGGGATTGGTAGGGAGACATGATGCGTGCATGCACTCGCATCATCACCAAGGAAGTACAACTAACAAAGTCCCAAGATTAGTGAAGACGCCTTGAACATTACTGGACAGAGGTTGTTGAGCGCCATAAAGTCCCAAGAAATCTCAGCCCAAACAAGCGGGAAAAGCACTAGCACTCTCGAGATGATTTGGGGGCAATGGCTGGCCATGGATTGGAGTGGAAAGAGAGGAGGAAGAAAAGAAAGAGCCTTGTTTTGCTGCTCGAGGCGTCGGTGTTCCGTGGATGCCGGGCAGAGCGGAGGGCCCCGACCGGCGGACCAAGGTGACACGGGAGCCAGTCAGCCAGCGCTAGGGGGCGCCTCTCGATCGCGTCGAAACACGCTTATCTTTTTTTTTTCTCGAGACAGTCGAAAAGGCTACGACCCGTTTCGTCAGAGAGACGGGCCTCCGTACTAGCTGCGCGGCGTGGCTTTGGAGGTTTGGGCCCATGGGCTGTCGGGCGCACGTTCCTCGCAGCTTCAATTGCACGCTGTTCAATTCTCTCTCCCAACTCCCAACTCTCGATACTCAGCAGTCAGTGCAGCAGCCCGCCGAACATATCTAAGCATTACACTTATACGAATTGATCGCTAGTCATACTCTATAAGATTAGATGATCTCTGGATGCCCATCAAGAGGTTCGGAATACCATAAGCTCTAAATCGTGGAGATACTTTTACAGTCTAATGTTAAAATTTTGATGAGGATTGTTGGAATATTTGGATCAGATCCATTTATTTAAATGATAAATTAAGAATTAAAAGATCTACGAATTAATATTGAGAAGTTAAAAGAAGATTAATACCTTGTGAGCAATTAAGGAGGGTATTAATACCTTGTGAGCAATTAAGGAGGTAAGGACTGGGCTATAAATGGTGATTAAAACAGAGATTTGATGGCTGGTTAATGGTGTGCCTTAATGGCCATTGTTGTGCCCAGATTTCTCTCCTATCATCTATATAAGAGCCAGCCTCCTCTCATTCCGTATGTTGAACACTTTGATATTCCTGCTAAGGAGATATCTTCCTTTCTTCCTTCGTTTTCTACCGCAACATCTCCATCTCTAGCGCTGCGTGCACAGCTCTGACGAGAGTAGGTCTCCAAAATCCTGCATGTTGAAGATTCTGCATGGGATAGCGGACAATCAAATTTTCAGGGAGCATCTTCACGCAACTGCTCGCTTCCTCCCCAATTGACTACTCCTTCAAACCATACGACTACTTCCTCAACAAGTACAACTACTTGGTACCTCGATCGACTATTTCTTCAAGCTGTGCGACTACTTTCTCAATAAGTACAACTACTCGATACATCAATCGACTACTTTCTAAAGCTCCTACGACTACTTCCTGGTGATCTTAGCTGTGTTCTTTGAGTGAACGTCAAGATCACCGCGACTACTTTCTGAAGGTCATCTACACTGCATCGACTTAGTTCGGCTACTAGCTGTACCGACACAACGTCCAGTACCGAGAACGGCGCAACTGGTGCCTCTGGCATAGGTCCGTCTTGAGGTACTTTCTAAACATTTTTTGGTTTACATTTATGTTCATATTATTTGATGGAATTAATATAAACACAAGCACATACTTTATCATCACAAGATCACTAATTTGTATCTTGCTAGTAATATTCAAAATTAAAATATACTAAAATCTGTCTAAATTTCTAACATATTGAAGTTAGGTCCAACGCGGCGTCGAGCTATAACCGTGCGAAGTTAGGCTGCCGTCTCATTCAGCCATATGTCAAGGTGTTTTTATGGGTTGTCAATGGGAGATGCATGGTTGTATGCCACGATATCCTTCCTCCTCACTCATGTGAAGTGATGATAGATACACCAAAATTTATCGACTGAAACTTCTAGGCAAGTTCGTTCCGAGGAATGCTAGCTAGGACATGGGCCAAACATGCCTTAGCCACGAGGCATGTGGGGAATTCGTGGATAGTAGGATTGTTGTAAAGTTGCCTTGCTCACAACTTCTTTTCTACCACTTCAAACAGTAGAATTATTAGGTGTTGAAGATGTGCTTGCCATCACCACCACCACCACTCCAACCCTATATTTTGCTTTTGTTCACACTTTACCCCCATTTTTCTCTAATAATAACATCATGGGACCTAGACTACTAGCTATACATCTGTTTGATAAAAACTTAGAAATGGATTGCTCACCGGCTCCAACTCTATCTCAAGTAGCTCCACTCCAAAATTTAAGCTGGAGCTGGCTCTAGGTGGAGTTGGAGCTAGCTGGATGGGGTGGCATGGAGGGTACCCAGCTCCTGAAAAGAGCATTTTGAAGGTGGATTGTCCTTTCAGTCCTGTTTGATTGACTGTACCAATATGAGAGAAATGAAATGACTGCAACTTCTTTTGCCATATATCTGAAATAAACTATTCATAAAATGAAATAAACTATTCATAAAAAAATAGAATACAAATATATTATAAGTCTATTGTCTCCAACCAAATATTTCACAAATTATAATACAAATATATGATAGATCCCATGTCCGCATCCAATATCTAACGAAATTCACACTAATTCAATCGAACTCAACTAATTTACTAGTGTCCTAGTGAACACATTTTGCTATAGAGAAAAAGGAGAGAGAGAAAGAGAGAGAGCAAGGTTCCTTGTCTGGCTCGATCGGTAAGGCGTCAGGTCCTGTCTCATGGAGACAGCGGCGGCTCCCTGCAGCAGGGGAAGAAAGGCGTGGCGCACGGCAGCAGCAGAGGGGAGGAGGGGCGGCGCATGTCAGCAGGGAGGAGGGGCAGCTCACAGCAACAACAGCAGGGGAAGGATGGGGCCGGCGCATGGCAGTAGCCGAGGGGAGGAGGGGAGGAGGGGCGGCGGGGCTTTGCGCACGAGGATAGAGTACGGGAGGGGAGGGAGGGAGGCTCGGGAAAAAGAACTAGAACTAAATATTTTGTTTATGTAATGGATGATTTCGGTGGGTAATTAATTTAGAGCTCTATGTCTAGATTCATATTTAATAGTTTTAAAGTTGCAAAAGAGGTGTTTTAAAACTTCAAATCTATTTGCACTATAGCACCAGAGTTGAAGACGCTTTATAAAATTTTGAAGCTGAGATGTTAAGCTAGAAAATTGGTTGGTTGAAATTGGTGGATTTCAGATCCAGAGCTATGCCAAACATACCTTTAGTGGTCTTACTCTTGCTCTAGCTCAAGAAGAAGAAGAAAACGCAACGGGCCTGCCTCTCCATTTCGTCTCGTCTTCCTGTTCGTGTTCCTGGTCCTGCACCCTGCCCCCTGGGCCCCAGCCCACGGTAGGCAACATGGGCCCTCCTCGTGCCATTTTGAGGCGTTGACTGACCGGAACGAACTTGGTTTTAAAAAAAAAGACTGACCGACCGGCCCGATAGAATGTGCGCGTGCCCGCCCGCCCGATAGCCCGATAGGCCTCCACCACCAAGCAACCCATCCGCGGTCACGCTTGACTGTACCCGGTCCACGAGCACGGGCGCAGCGCGCGACCCCAGCCCGGCGCGCCTGCCCCCTCGCCGCCACCCCGGACCCACCGCGCAATCATCGCAACAACCCAAGCCAGGGCCCAGGGCCCCCTGCGCACGGGCCCAGTAGTAACGCCACAGCCCCACCTGTCAGGCCGTTACGCGAAGCGACGAGGCGCGACGCGGCACCGCAACAACTGTTCCACGCGCCCGTTCGTTGTCACCCGCAACTCGACCCGCTCCGCGTTCGTTCGGTCGTTGTCACCTGCAACTCGACCCGCTATGCCGCGTGGCCCTAACTGACAGGTGGGAGCCACCTGTCTAAACACCAGTCATAGTTGGTGAAGCTGACGATCGCGTGGTATAAGAGGAACCCGTCCCGTCCCCAACGGACCCAACCCAAGGCCCAAACTCGGCTTCGTCTTCTCCTCCCACTTGGGAGCGCCGTCCTCGCCTCCTCCGCCGTCGCCTCCCCTCGCACACGGGCTCCTCCTCCTCCTCGCAGCGCCCTCCGCTAAACCCGGAGAGAGAGAGAGAGAGAGAGAGAGGCGTTCGTAGTCGTCGTCTTCGGCAGCGCCGAGATGTCGGCGGCGTTCGGGTACCAGAAGGGCGGCGACCTCGAGGCGGGGACCTCCGGCGCCGCGGGGCAGCAGCGGGCGCTGTACCCGGGGATGCAGGAGAGCCCCGAGCTGCGCTGGGCGCTCATCCGCAAGATCTACGTCATCCTCTCGCTCCAGCTGCTCCTCACGGCCGCCGTCGCCGCGGTCGTCGTCAAGGTCCGCGCCATCCCGCACTTCTTCACCACCACGAGCGCGGGACTCGGGCTCTACATCTTCCTCATCATCCTGCCCTTCATCGGTGAGCCCGGCTTCTATCACCCAGACTCCCGTTACTTTTGAGTTTTTGTCCTCTCTGTTTTTTGGGGTGTCTTCTCCGGAGGATTTGTCGATTGGATTGGTGGGGAAAGTAGGCTTTCCAAGGGTGTTCCCGTGAGTCGCCCGAATGGGTTCCGCGAAATGTGCGGCGGGTATAGGATTATAGGTTGCGGTTGCAATTGGATGATGAATACGCGTGAGATTTAAATATCTGAGTCGTAACGTTCTGCGTGGCCAGGGTTCGCTCACTGCTATTTTTTACCGCAATATTTGGGGATTTTTTGATCGGGAAGTTGCGAGAGATTACTGTGTTGTTTGCGTTTCTGTAATTGTTTTTCGAATATATTCTGCTCAGCTCAGGCGCGTTGCCTTCTGGGTTGCAGTTAGAATCGGATGCCAAATTCCTAGGGGACGATCGAGATGCTTGTCGTAGCAGTGAAGTGTTGCTGGTTCTTAAACAATTACGTATAGTTTCAGGGGCCTTTGTGAAACCGCGGCATGGACTTCGCGTCCTCTCGTGCGTGCACGAATGGGTGCCCTTGCGTACGCGCAAGGGTATTGGTGGGTGCCTGGGTGGGCTGACAAGCATTAGCCACGCTGTGCTTTGCAGAAAGGTCGCTTGAAACCAAATCAATCATGCGTTGCCAGGAATGGGGATTCGATTTGCTGTGTAGTACTTGTGTCGATGATGACGCGTTGCTGAAAATGGTTTTTCGTTTTACTGTGCAGTGCTGTGCCCGCTCTACTACTACCACCAGAAGCACCCCGTCAACCTGATTCTGCTCGGCTTCTTCACCGTTGCCATCAGCTTCGCTGTGGGCATGACATGTGCCTTCACCAGTGGTAAACTTCTCACCCTCATTGTTCTGTTCTAATTACTGTCAGCTCCCACAATTGCTTTATGCTCCTGCTTCTGTAAGTTAGCGATATCTTTTTATTTTTTTAGCATTCATGTAAATTAGCATTATCACGTATCAGTGTAAATACCACACCATGGCCATGCTAGTTTTGGAAAGAGTTTTGACTGGTAGGATTACACAGAAATTTCTAGGCACTTGCCCTGGCTGTCCATGTGAGGTGTGGAGCTATGTTTGTGGTTGTTGGTGGCTTTATGATATTGCTTGTCTCAATCACTTGCTTTATTCAGTGGCTCGCGTAAATTGGCAATATCACGCCGGTGTAGACCTTTTCTTTTGGCAATGTGGAACTACTTTGGAGTTTCCTACCCCTAGTTTTTTTTGCTTGGGCATATGCAAGTGATGCTTAATATGCCATAGAGGTGCTACTTTTGGAATGGTTTTTATTGTGTTAAGAGTTATAGAGAAATTTCAAGGAACATGTGCTGGCGAACCATGTGATGTCTGATGAGGCATTTGCCCAGTCCGCGTATGGCCCAAGTTGTAGGTGTTAAAGTCGCTTTATGATATGCTTGTCTGAGTCAGAAGCAATTGAATATCACCTTCTTGTGGGATTAGTCATTTTTTGTTGTTCCTGTAAAGCATGTAGATTTCCATCTACTTGAGGTATCGTTTCTTAATTCTTCCTAGTGTTACTTCTTTTGCAGAAGTTGACCTTTGACCGGGTTGTGCCTTTTTGAACTTGTAAATCAATAAGGCATTATCCTTTGGATTTCATGAAAAATTGGTTGAAACACGCAACTTGAGAAATTATTTACTATTTGTTTCTGGTTCTATTTTCTCTCCGTTTGCAAGATGCATTGTTTCGCTATATAATTATAGTTTGAATACGGCAGGTATTTAAAAGTAAGCTACCAGTCAGCGACAGTTTTTGTGTGATTACTGTTTAGGTTGGGGGGTTCCAACTGGCAATCAATAACAAAACACATGGATTTTTGTAGAATATTGAATTGTTAGGCTGTGCACTAAGAGATGCTTCATATAGAAGCTACTTTTGGTCATCCCCAGCTGGGTTAAGCTCATTTGAAAGTGATGCTGATTCATTATGCGTACTGTCTTGGTGGACCAATCTTAGTTTACGGAAGCTTGTGATCTGTCTGTCATGCACTGGCAACAACTGTTGGTGCATGATATGGTTGGTTGGCTTTTGGTCTTGTGCTCTTACACATCTGAAAAAAAACTGCCAATATTTATGATATTCAGTTGTAAACTACCTTTTTCATTACTGAATTTAACAGGCATATTGGATATGGAAACTACATAAAAGTTATTGGGTGAAGAGATAGACAGAATATGTCTTGAAACAATTTTATTAGTTCTTAGGTTGGGCTTGTAATCTGTCTATGCTCTGCTCTTTGTTCTGGTTGTGTCGTCGTCCCTTTTAGATAAACAAACATGTCTTGAAATTAATCTTAGTTCAAGTTAGTTTGAAGCCTTTGTATGCTCTGTCCTTTGTTCCGGTTTAGTCTTTGTTTTCTTATAAGATCTATGTGCTAATGTGATCCCCTGTGTGGGCAGGCAAGGTCATTCTGGAGTCTGCAATTCTGACAACAGTGGTTGTGGTTAGCCTGACTGCTTACACTTTCTGGGCTGTGAGGAGGGGCAAAGACTTCAGCTTCCTGGGTCCTTTCCTGTTCGCCTCCCTGATAGTGCTGCTTGTGTTCGCACTCATCCAGGTGAGAGATTTGTCCTAGCAGTATCATTTGTTCTCTTTGTGATGTGATACAGTGATTGTGTTAGAATCTTGTCTATCTGACAATAGATGCTGACAGTGACCTTGCTGTTGCCCAATGCAGATCCTGTTCCCGCTGGGCAAGCTCTCACAGATGATCTACGGCGGGCTGGCCTCCCTCATCTTCAGCGGGTACATCGTCTACGACACGGACAACATCATCAAGCGCTATACCTACGACCAGTACGTCTGGGCCGCCGTCTCCCTGTACCTGGACGTCATCAACCTCTTCCTGTCCCTGATGACCCTCTTCAGGGCAGCCGACTAGGTGCACCTTGCTCGTCATATTGACGCGTCGGTTCTCCTGTGAATACCATACGATGGTCCTTGAATGCTCGCCGGTCAATCCCCTTGCCCAGAATTCTGGTTCTGAGAATTGTATAGCTGCGTTGCCGAACTACTAGTATGGTCTTCTTCGTCGTTGCTGAGTCGTATCGGTATCATCTACGTAGAGATCACTGATAAATTGTACGGTGAATCTGTGCGTGGAGACGTGGTGCTGGATTTGGGTTGCTTATGACATGGTGGTTGGTTAACCCTGAATGAGTTTTGCTATCTGCTTTATGGTCATCGTTTGTTGTTCCTTTCGCATATCATTCGTGTATCGACATGCCGTATGCATCTTTTTGACGACACGCACAAGCATGAATGGCGACTGTCGATAATCAGGATTGGGTGGGTTTGTTTCGAGGCGGCCCTCTAAATCTCTAATTTGATTCGAGGTATCTGGGGTTGCTGGATTGATCATGTGGCACGTTGGTTGCTGTAGAAACAGTACCCTGATGTGAATCTCACTACCTCCGAACGAAGAGAGAAGTACCCAGTACGTACTTTGATAATAAATTAATGGTAGATTTTTAAAATGTTAGTTTTCCTAGCAAATGTGTAGTTTTTTAAAACAACTATTCAGGACGAATTTAGCCATACCAAAATATTTGGTTCAAAACTAAAACTAAATAGTTGTTCGAGACTGGAGGACGGCACAAACAGTTGGGAGTTTGAACTAACCTCGTGTGTGCCAAGGAAAGAGGTGTGAGCAACCACCGGAAAACCGTAGAAACTGACTGAGAATAGAAAACCCCGCGGCACCACCTTCTCCCTCCCGCCATCTCGCCGCCTCCCGGCCTCTCTCCGCCGTCCAAACTCCGCAGAAGTAACCCGGACACATCTCCGATCCCGATCAACCTCCGGCGAGGCGACGACAATGGGCAAGGGCGACCACCGCGATCTGGAGTCCGGCGTCCTCCTGCCGGCGGGCGCGTACATGATCGAGAGCCCGCAGCTGCGGTGGGCCTTCATTCGCAAGGTGTACGCGCTCGTGGCGATGCAGCTGCTGGCGACCGCCGCCGCCGCCGCCGCCGTCTACTTCGTGCCGGCGATCCGCCGGTTCTTCGCCGCCCGCACGCCGGCGGCCGTGGCCGCCTTCGTGGCCATCATCCTCGCCCCCATCATCCGTGAGCATCTATCTATCCCCGATAGGCCGATAAATCCAATCATGCTCGTTCACCTTCGGCGCTTGTTCGTACGTGCGTTTCGGTGACCGGTGTCACTCGTGTCTCGACACGACAGTGGTGCTGCCCATGGTGTTCCTCCGGAAGCGGCACCCCGTCAACCTCGTCCTCCTCGCCCTCTTCACCGTTTCCATGAGCTTCGCCGTCGGCTTGGGCTGCCTCTCCAGGAAAGGTGACAGTCCTCTGCTAGAACCACAAGAATTTCAGCCTTCCTACACATTATACCAGTCCTGAAATTCTTGCGAAATTCATTTTAAATTTTTTTGATGAAACCTTTTGAAATTCATTTTAAATTGCTGCATTCTAAACCTCTTCCAAGATTCCTGTCGATTCATAAATCCTAAAGCTCTTGGAATATTCTACCATGATGCTATCTAATCATCTATGGACACCAAAACCAAATGCACTGACATTCACTTTGACAGGTATCATCATCATCGAAGCGGCGTCCCTGACACTGGTGGTGGTCGTCGGCCTGACGCTCTCTCTACACATTCTGGGCGGCGAAGAGGAACCACGACTTCAGCTTCCTCGGGCCCTTCCTGGCCGCGGCGTGCCTCATCCTCATGCTCTACTGGCTCGGGCAACCAGACCATCTCTGAACCTCAAGACTGTTCAAAACCTGCATATATATGCCATTGCCGTCCCTCTGAACCTGAAGCTTGTTCTGCTACCTGCAGATGCTGCCGCCGATGGGGAGCGAGGCGACGACGGTGTACGGGTGCGTTGTCGCGCTGGTGTTCTCCGGCTTCATCATCTACGACACCGGCAACCTGATCAAGCGGCACGGCTACGACGAGTATGTCATGGCGGCCATCTCCCTGTACCTCGACACCGTCAACATCTTCATGGACATCGTCCCGTGCATGAGCTCCTCGGATCCGTAGAGCATTGTATGCACATGTCGTAAACAGAACCAAAAAAGAAAAAAAGTGTACATTTGGGAATGAACAGTTCATGATGAGAACAAGCAAACGTTGTTGCCTTTGTTCTATCACTTTGTTTTCCACATAGTTATGCGCCTCAGACAGGAACTATGGACCTCACTGTACAAAGAAAATCGTGCGGATGACGTGGCAGAGGAATCCCACAAAACTGACTAGATCTCGTCAAATTGATGACAGTTGACAGGGTCCACATGGATTTATTTGAAATCTTATGAAGCCTTTTTATTTTTAGATCCATTGAATGTTTTATTTGAAGCTTGTAATTTGTAAACCTCGCTTCAAGATATCTAGTTATTTTTATGGGATTGGCCAGGCCCCAAAAGTAGCAAGCAACTAGCCCAAGCCAACAATTGAATCTACATTGAGAAATTCAAAGTATTCAGTAGCCTAATGAGCCCTGGCATTGTGACACTGCAAATCTGCTCTTTCCAACAACAATCTGAGTTGCGACTTGCAAGCAAGTTGAGTCGCAAAATCAGTCAAATATGAACAGAGCTCATTAGGCATGTCTGCTCTGTGCGTCTCTGCCCTGCAGGCTCCTTCCTGTCTGGTGTGTGCACGACGGAGGAGAACAGGCAGCCACAGCCGCAGGGGCCAGACGGCGAGGCCTGGTGTAACCAGGGGCGCACTGGCAGGAGATGGAGGGGCCGCTCGTGGAGCAGCCGGCATGCTCGCCTCCGGATGCGCCGCCGGCCAGATGACAACGAAGGACAAGGGCGTCGACGGCGAGCACACATCGCGAAGCCGGCGTCGAGATTGCATCGGGGAGATCGCCGCGACGCGTTGACACCTCTCGTTGCCTCGTCGCAGTCCTTCCGTCTGCTTCCTCGATCGCCTCCGGTTGGGCGTGGCACTCGAGCGGCCAGGGGAGTAGGGAGCCGCCGATTGAGCCTCCGGCCGGGACGGAAGCCGCCGCCGACGGCGGAGGGTGAGCGCGCCCGCGCGGAACCGGACTAGGGATCATTTTGAATAGTTCTTATCAGAAACCGGGGGCTATTTGAAAATATCAGGGGGTATTATGCAAATATTCGGATCGCGATTAGCAATCGCGATCCAACCTAGGGGATATTTCGAAGATATTCGGATCGCGAATAATAATCACGATCCGATACAGGGGCTATTTTGAAAATATTTAGATCGCGATTAATAATCGCGATCCAATTCAGGGGCTAGTTTGCAAATATGTGGATCGCGGTTAATAAACGCGATACAAGTTAGGGTTATTTCTGAAAAATCTCCCGGTGTGGGGTAACCCCGCACCTGGCGGCGATGTCTCCGCTGCTGGCTGCCGGCAACTTCCGGTCTTCCGCTAGCCCCGCCTGCCGCTGCTATCCCGCCTCGACCGCCGCCGTGGGCTGCCGCTGTCCGTGAGGGTAGACCAAGCCGCGCGCGTCGGCCACGGCACAGACCAAGCCAGCGCTGCCGGGCTGCGCCGCTCGCCGTCGCCTTGCGAGAGCCGACCGCGTATACCTTCAGGTATTGAACATACCCTGAACTCCGATTCCCTCTGGTTAGCTCGTGTGGTTTGAGCTCTGAACTCCAATCTTGATTCAGAGCTCTACCTTTTGTGTGATAGAAATCTCACCGAATTAGGATGTCAAATTGAACAGAATCTCAATGCAACGAGTGTTCAGATGCTACAAATCAATGCGCTCGTGTCTGTTTGATTTTTTTTCTTGTTATTGTTAAGGAACATCTGCCGCTCTGGACAAGCCCTACCTGCAATTGCCAGCGCATGTGAAGACTGAATGGCTAGTTGATCTTGATCATGGCCAGGGAAAGACAAGGAACTAATGGAAGTGTATACGTGCAAATTGCAGGGCAGCTTTGCAGAGAAATTACAAAGGCGGCGATGGCTCTAGCTCAAAGAGAAATTGCTCAAGACTTTGTGTCTGTTCTCAGCAAGTACTGGTAGCACACTGCACACCTGGAGTATGGCAATTGTAGTGGACTGACATTTTGCATGATTTGAAATGCTTCAATACTCTAGACTTGTGACAAAAGGTCAATCAAAACTTGAAGGCAAAGGCAACGTGAAAGGGGGCCCAAAGGTAAGAAAACAAGTACTACATGGATTACGACTATCGGATTCACTGACTGAATTTTGCATGACTTGAACAAACTGTTACTGATAATAGTCGCGGGTGCATGGACAGTGACTCTGGTACTGGAGTGACAAACTCCATTTCTGCAGTCCTGGGTGAGCTGACTACTAGATCCATAAATTTCAGATACATCATTTTTCATTTCATTCTGCACTCTACTGTTCATTCTCTCCACTAGCTGCTGATTATCTTCCATAAATTTCAAAGACATACCCTAAGAATGGGACATCATTTTCTTTGTTCTGTCATTGTTACACAGGAGCATGCTTGAATACAGAGAACAGTTGACTAAGGTGGACTGAATGATTTCACGTGGTTGTAGCAATATCTGTACTCAATCTTGTTATCTACGCAGTTCATGTAAAAACTAGACTAAGGTGGACTGAATGATTTCACGTGGTTGTAGCAATATCTGTACTCAATCTTGTTATCTACGCAGTTCATGTAAAAACTAGAGATGCCAAGAGGAAGCGCTCTTTAAGAATGAGATAACATTTTCTTTGTTCTGTCATCGTCAGGCTGCTTATGCAGGAGCATGCTTGAATACAGAGAACACTTAAGTAAGTTGGATCGAATGGTTTCAAATGATTGTAGCAATACCTGTACTCTTGTTACCGCTCAAGTTCATGTTGCCTGTGGTAAATTCATAACTAAGACATTAACATACCAGAACATGAGACATATTCTTGTCTGAACATTGACTGCATAGAGTAAATCCATAACTAAGACATTAACATACCAGCACATGAGACATATTCTTGTCTGAACATTGACTGCATAGAGTAAATCCATAACTAAGACATTAACATACCAGGACATGAGACATATTCTTGTCTGAACATTGACTGCGTAGATCGAGAATCTATAGTTAAATTTGATCTAAGATAACCCACCTGGACTCCTTTGCTAATTTGATATAAGAACAATCTACATATGATACCAAAGCCTCTTCTTTACAGGATGTAAGCATTTGAATAGATAATTGTGTGGAATATGTAGTCCAAGATGTGCAGGCACACTCTGGAGCCTGAATTCTACAGACCTTCAAGGTTTTGAAGCTTTCAGGAGGGAGAGGGACCTGCAACATGGAATCATACAGACCAAGGAGGACCTTCAAGACTAGTTTGGGCCAGATACAGTTAAGCTACATCTAGTTTTGTTTGATGACACGCGAAAAATAAAATCAGATGGAAATTGCCGATTAGAAAAATTGTTTCCTTGAATTATTCTAGCCTTTTACTTTGTAATTCTTACACTGCCGTAGCTCACTGCAGCCAGAATGAGCATCTAGGTGCAGTAGTGAACTGCGAAGCTTCTCTTCATCAGGCAGTGACTGGATAACTGGGCAAGAACAGATTACCAAGCTCCTGACTGAATGGATCTTTCACAATCCAGCAGGTTGGGACTGCAGGTTGCAGCACTGAAACCGGAGCTCTCGGAGGGTGGTGAGGAGCTGAAGTGCCTTCTTTTACTCTTCAGAGAAGCATTCAAGTGCCTTCTCTTGCTCTTCAGAGAAGTGTTCTACCTGATCGTCACACCTGAAGCATAGTGTGGTCAGAGTAGCTGGGAGGTGTTGGCAGATGGAAGAAATAAGTACACCAGAAATGCTATCTAATCTCCAGTTCTTCCAATCGGACAGGAAGAGTCTTCAACGTTTATATTAGATCTTCCGTTGAGTATTATTGCCCAGGGGACTTGTCACAGTTGTAGACCACCAATTTCAGAAAAAAAGGAGATACACTTATTTTTGGGGGATTTCTTAGGTCCTAAAATATCTACATGATTTTTAAGAAAAATTCGGAGGTGATTTGAGAATTTGTTTTCTACTAATTTAAATAAAAAACCCACTACCATGTCAACTCAAAATTGCTTTAGTGTGCCTCAAGGGCCAAAACTTTAACATGCATACAAAGTGAACGGTACTGGAGTTGAGGTAAAAAATGAGAGACGAGTTGAGGCACCAAACGTGGATTTATTCCATACGAAAAAATAGTTCATCGTGGGAATAAACAAATGATCTGTTGCATGCTTCGCATAGAAGAAATATTCACCGAGATACAGCTATAGCAAATCGTTTTCCAACATAGTACATAGCTGTACTGTTCAGACAGAGACTGTAAACGTCACAATACTGAAAATCGTATGGGATAATATTGTACATACTGCACAACCTGCCACAATTAGGTCACTATAATTATCTCTTACAACGGTGTTTGAGACATGCTCGACGATGAGACACATTTAGAGCCTGTTGCAAACATGAAAGCCAAACTGAACTATTAAGACATGCATAGCAGCATGGTACATGTTTTGACCTTTGTCATGCTTAAACTCTACAACATCAGGGAGAAAATACAATGCATCAGCGAGACCAGGGTTACATTTTCAAGTGATCCTATTTGGTTTTGTATCCTGCATTCCTGCAAAACAACGTTCGGGGTCAAGGAAAAGAAAAGGACTGAAGAGCTGGCAACCCAGATTGAGGGAAAATTCCAGGCACATTTCTCCCATGGTTCATGGTTCGTCAGAGACTTATCCAACATTCGGAACTTGGCAGCTGATCCAGGAAACAGATATTAGACAGGAACCAATCCTCGGTGTCCACTCTCACCTTACGTGATGGCGCAGATACCCTGTGTATGTGCATTGAGCAGAAAGGTAATTAACCTAGAAATGTATAGCAATACCCAAGTGTAAAGTTGAAACAACCAAAAGACTAAAGCATGACGTACCAATCGTGTACACTCATCAAGTACCAACATGATTGCTTAGTAAGCAACTCGACAACTTCCAACTATGTGACAACTGAAAGGGGCCTCCCTTAAGCAAACGACTGCCTGAATGTATTGAATGAAAACAATCCATCAGGCAACAAAGAGTTGTTTGCTCCAAAATTTATAAAATGGGCAGCCAGTAAAGTGTACGCACCATGTTTGTCGACACCGAACAGCCTCTTGACGAACAGCCCTTTTCTTATCATCGAGAGCCTTGATTGCTGCCTGTAGAACCTGCATGAATGTATCATTCTGGTATGAGTTTTTTTTCCAAGATAGCTTTTCATGTAACAACACTCAGCTTCTATATTAGGACACCCGCGATCCCTTATAACTTCCTGCTGAATTCTGCCCTGAACTTAACAATACGAACTTATCATGAGATACATTGCATCTCATTTATCCCTCGCACTGAAAGTGAACAGTGGGAGGATGACGCCTGATCATCTTCTCAATTAGATGTTAGTTAATTCTCCTGCTCTTGCTCTTTTTGTTTGATCATGCCATGCCAATGTCTGGCGGCAGCAAGTTGGAGAAAACAGTAGCAGCTGCAAGTAGCAATATGGCAGCAGTAGCAAGTAGTGGCAGAAACAGTAGCAAGTAGTGGTATAGTGGTAGCAACAGTAGCTAGTAGTTGTGTGCCATACCTTGTACTTCTATTTGACTTAGTATGTGCATATAAGGAGAGCAGCTGCAGCTCAGTTTTTTTTAAGCAGCACCCACCAGTGTGTATTCACTACTGCTTCCCCTTCTATCTCTAGCTGTGAGTGTGTGAGTATGCCGGGGAGGAGGTCAGGGACCTCACCTCGAGCAGGCTGGGCCAACATTAGAGTCTATGAACGATAACATGATATGGTTTCAAGACTTGGGCAACCTTATAGTTACTCTATGGCCATATTACATATATTTTACCAATGAAAGATATAGATAAACAGAAAACTAACCTTTAGCCGCATAGGAAAGATTTTTGAGTGAGGAAAAGTAGAAAGGGCTACTAAACATTGTAATGCTGTCTCCCGAACAACCTAAGGGAAAAGGTTGTGGAATATATTAGATCACAAAATATAAAAAAGGACAATTAGCACAAACGGATAAATACACGTAATACTAACTTACCATCATATGAGGATAGGAAACAAGCTGGGTAAGAACACTGACGGTGATGTGGATATTGTCCAGAATGCACTCTTTGCCTGGTTAGGAAAAACATGAAGTTAATAACTTACATCACATTAGATCAGTATCAAAATGAACATTGACTGGATCTAAATTTGCAGAAGAAAATAACAAAATGGGGAACTTAAAGGACCGTATAAAAGAATACACAGAAATTATACATCTGGATGGCATGACTAATTGTGTTAATACCTATAAATTAGAAACATGGTAAGAATGTAAAGATAAAGCAATATAAATGATCTCACCCTTTTCGTCCATTAACATTCCAGACAGGACAAGTAACAAATTGTACACCAAATCCTTGTCCTGAATTTCCACACTCAATTTAGCTAAGCTATCAACCATGACAAGTAAAATCTGCAAGATGATAAGCCAATTAGTAAGCTCTGACCCAACAAAGGACTGTACTTTCTAAATATAATTACATGGGTATGTCTATCATGATCAAATAGTTGTAACCTGATGAGCTTCAGTTATAACTGCTGGTACTGGAGCATTTGAAATGATATGCCCAAAAGCTTGGTACAGTGCCAACCTGCAATTGGTGGCAATTTTTTCTATCATTTTAAGAGATTTAGAATTGAACAAGGCAAAAAATGATCCACAAGCAGTTGCTAAATTCATAAGTAAAACATAAAATATATAGCCATCACCAAGCAATAGTAACCAACATAATTAAATACATATTTCTTTTAACATGACGAGACAGTTCATAAGGAGAAGCAAAAATTTTCAAATTATGCAAACAAATATTTTAGGTTACAAAGTTACATTATTAAAAGTAACATGTCGCCATGTCCAGATATGCATGGCATAATAAATTTCTCAAGTCATGCATCCATTTCAGGGTGTCAGCACCAACTTTTTATTAAACTAACACATCAGTATTAGTAATGGTGCCACTTCTTTCCCTAACATGTCTAATGCAGAGATATGAATGCCCAGCTACAGCAAGAAAGAATCCAAACCCTTTGGCATTTTACAAAGAATAAAACAGAACAAACCACAACTGTATGCATGAAAGCTTGTCATCAAAATCCCAAAACAAAAGAGCTTACGATTTTCCAACTGAAATGGCAGAACATATATATTGACATGTCCTCAAACTTACGAAGATACCAGTACAAGAAAACATATAAAGGGGAATAGCAATGATGCACTGGAGCAGAATAATGTTTGAGAAGCATGTGACCGGAAAAAGCATATAGTAATCATCAAACGATTGCAGGAACAAAATATTAGGGATGTCGAATACTTACTTTGTTTCCATTGAAGTTGCTTCCTTGATTTTAGAGAGGAAGATCGGCATCATTATTGAGAAGAAACGCTGCTTATATAATGGCTTTATTCTTGCATGAAATTTTTTATTTAGGCAAACTTCTGAATCACTCATCATTACATTGAATGCGCCAGCTGCAGATGTTGCAATAGAAGTATCTGATGAATCACTGCCACAAGATTCTTCCTCGTGAGCTGGAGTACTAGCCAAAGTTTCGCCTGAGCATAGACACTTAAGCAGAAACATTGAAATGTCCTTCATCTTCTCGTCTCCTCTCATAAGTAATCCTTTGCCAATCCAGGCTAAGCCAGACAAGATATCAATCTTAGAAGCTATGTTTCCAGAGGACACATATAAGAAATTAGCATCATTTGAAGTGTCAACAGAAGAGTGGGATATCTTTGAGTAGCTGTTGGCTAATACAGTTGAGAAACACCTCTCAAGAATATCATCAAATATTTTATCCAGTTGATTCTCATGTGAAAACTCTGGATTGTGTAGATACTTATTGAAAATAGAAGCTAATGCATAAGCAGCTGGCAGTTGTCCATTCAGTAGAAAGACTGTAAAGAGGTTAATCATCACTATCATATCTGGAACAGGTGTTTGAAGCCGAAGGCCAACTATAACCGATGAAAGCATGCCGATCAGAGCTGTTTCTTGAACAGAATGTGAAGGAACTAACTCATCTACAGCCAAAAGACAGCGTGTCATTGATTTCAGTGGGAGTGGGAGCACTGATGATACCATGCTATATGCTTTCTGAACAATCAATGTTTGTTGCTCCTCTGTACAGACTCCAACTAAAAGCTTCATTCCTGTCATCAGTGAGTCAAGGAGGCCCTGAGAGATATAGAGAGGGATTATAGTGCAACCATTACTAAATACTTTATTTTTACAAGATGTACCATCAAAGCACCAGGTACTGTAAAAGCAACTTAATTAACTGAAGTGTAAAATTTGATAGAGCTTCACCTGTGAACTGATTCTATCTAACATAGATAAGTCCTTTATCTCGTCCAAGAGATGCATTGCGAAGCTCAAAGCGAGTTCATTGATACCACCTGAAGTAAACAACCTGCCATGAAGGAGATTATTACCGAGAGAGAATGGATCACTAATCAACATTTATCATGCCAAAAAAAACTAACTCCAGTCATATTTATATGACATTTCAGATAGCTTGGTAGAAATTAAAGTAGAGAGGTCCTTTACTCTTTGATCCATAGTAACTAACTAGCTAATCAAAGGTCCATGCGCGCAGCGGTTAACAAAGGGACTTCAGAAAGGATGCATGCAACGGTTTTTTCTTTGTTTCTCGCACACACAGGATACCTGTGTATCTTTTCTTTGTATTAAAAGGTAACAAAGGGCCTTACAGAAAGTACAAAAGTTATCATACCAAGGAAGGACCCGACTAGAGTAGCACTCAAATAAATGGGCTACATATTCAGCACATTCCATTCTTCCATTAGCCTGCATCATCAATAAAAACTTTGTTCAGTTGCTTACAAAAATGAAAGTTGCATGGAACAAGAAGACAACAGGGGAAGCAGGCCTCAGACCTTAGAAATATTAGTGACAACAGCTCCTTCAAGTGACCTAGCAACCCTTAACATATGGTTCAACCCAGCCGTTCCAACTTCATAACTTGCTTCAAGTCTTAGGCTGAGAGGCATCGAACCATCATAAGATTCAAGCAAAGAAACAATCTTGTCAACAACTGTTCTGCAGTAAATCACTTCCTTTTGAGAAGCATTGAACTCGATGATAGATGAACCAATGCTAGTCAATGCTTTCAATGACAATCTCCATAAATCTACATTTTCAAACTTGCTTGTAATCACCGAGGTAAGCATAGCCAGAATATCCTCAAAAGCATTTGCCTGTAAAGGTGAGCACTGTTCCGGGAATGTTGCTAGTGTTAGCAAGCCCTTCACTGCAAACCATTTATAAGTAATCAAATCAAAATAGAATAGAGAACTTAATTATCAGTGGCGATAAGTACAACACTGAAGCAAAATAGGTAAACTGGAAAAGCAAAGAATGTTGGACACCATGTGGATTTAGTGTTTGTGAATTAGCAAGTTTGGCAATATTAAGTATATGCATGGATCAACATAATTTTGGGGAAATGTGATGATGCCAAACCGGAGCACATGTCACAAAATGTGGCATGTAGTAAATTCACAATTAAGACATTAACATACCAGCACATGCATCATATTCTTGTCTGAACATTGACTGCATAGATCGAGAATCTAAAGTTAAAAATAATCCAAGGAGATGGATTAGCTGATCCAACTTCTTCTCTAAGATAAGCCACCAAGACTCCTTTGCTAATTTAAGAGAAGAACACTCTGCATAAGATACCAAAGCCACTTCTCTACAGGATGCAAGCATTTGAACACATAAATAGAGTGCTCCATAGTTGACAGCAGCAGAAGATGATCCATTACAAGTATTCAACTGCCGAGATTCATAGTCAGTTGAGGTTCCCAAAATATCCACCAAGTGTGTAAGATGCTCTTGAAAAACTCTAGTACAGAAATATGTAGATGATTCAGCAAGAATAGAAATGACACTTCCGAGTGCATTTACTTGGGCCAAATCTTCCAATGAACTCAATATGGACTTTTCTGCACTTGATATAGAATGGATCTTATTCACAATATCCTCATCCAACAAGATCAAATTGATGAAAAGATCTTTATCTGAAGAATCAATATACGTAATAGCAGTCTTCAAACAATTCAGAGTCTCTGAGACCATTTGATTCTTATTCTTCTCTGCATCTTTTGCAGATCCTGATGTTAGTAGAAGTTGCTCTGGAGAAAGGCTAAAAATCACTTCTTTCAACTTAAGCCACACAGCCGATGCATGTCTAACCATTCTATCAGCTCCATAGAAGCGAATGCAATTGTCCAGATATTTCAAAGATTCAAGCTGTAAAGAAAATTAGAAGAGAAGTTTTGAGCAGAATGTTCACAATGGTAAGTTGCTGAGGGGCAACGCAGTAAGTTAAGCTACTTACCTTTGCTAACGGAAGAGAGGAAGAAAGCTTATCAAGAAGCAAAGGGATGGCAAATGGCTCGAAATATGGGGTGGAACAAAAGGCATTCTGGAAGAATTTAAACATATTGTTAGCCAAGAAAATGCTAAGCATTCCTCACCTACAAATAAAGAGAGCAGATCTAGTACCAATGGAGTTTAGTAATGCTAAGGCATATCCTTTGATAAAAACTGGAAATCTTTCTGAAATCATAAATCAGGTAAAAAAATATATTTCATACCATCAATGCTCTGGAAAGGTCATCCCTTGTAGCATTTAAATCATCACCCGCTCCCTGCATAAATACATGACACGTATAATCATTATCCCACTTTGGAAAAGAGAAGGTCAAGCACTACTGAACAACAGAATAATGGAGCAAAGAAAATGGTTTGAAGATCAAACTGGTCAATCAATTAACATACGTGTGTGAAGTAGACAGGAAAATACTTGCTCAGAATCTCAAAAAACTCGCTTGCAAATTGCGCTGCCAAACCAGACGGATCTGGAAATAGCTTCATGACAACTTCCACTACATGAAAAGAAAGCTTCAAGCATTCTGGGTCCTTTTCTTCATCAATTGCTTCACAGATCCAGTACAGCTGCTCACCGTCCTACAGATATAAATTAAATTTGTGACTATATTAAACCATCTCTGCATAAATCTAAAGAATAGGAAACATGAACGTTCTAACAAAGTAATAGTGAAACAGAAACTAAATCTCCATGTCAGAGGCTCAGATGTAAAGTTATCAAGTCTTCTCCCAAATAATTAGCACTTCCAAAAAAAAGTTTATAATTACTGGCCTAGTTGCCTTTCCCCGTTACCAGGGCACACTTCACAAGTACCCCTATCAACTCTACCATCTCAGTTTACTTTGCTAACTTGTTGTTTTCTGCGCAATAGGTGTTGTCAAATTTAAACCAAAACAAAACTATATTTCATTAAAGAAACATAACCATACTGATATCCATGATTTGGAAAAAATAATAAAATCCCAGCATTGAGAACATAAGGGCTACATATGCTTGCTATTAAAGGAAAATAGAAATATAAAGAGATAGTCATACATTAAAAGAAAACAGTTTGCTCCATTTCTTCTAAACTAGGCTGTATATGAACTAAAAAGAGTGAGAGATCAGGTCTTGTGGAATGTAGCATAGACTAAATCATGTAGTGGGATTGTAAAAAGATATAGACCAGAAAGTTCCATAACATTTCGACAAAAAAAATAAAAAGAAAAAATTTCACTCCTAAAACATCTAACAGAAAAGAACAGAGATTGTAGCATAGAGAGAGCAATATTACTCTAGCAGCTAGAAACCTGTTGGACAGATAGAATTGGTAAATATATTTTTCCAGTAAGGACAGAAAATTAGAAACTATGTTTTGACATTATGATAGTGATCTGTTGTTAAGATATTGAGGAATCACCACACCATTGTTTTGATGGCTTCAGGGTATCGATCCAGTATGCAGCTCAGAATTTGGAAGCACAGCTGGAGGCAAATATGAAGATGGAAAAGATATCAGTATATCAGATTAAGATCTAAACTTATCTAAGCATCTTTGTACTGAAGAATCAAATCAACCTTGCGGTCTGCAGCTGCAAGTGATTGCACTTGGACATTCTGTAAGAAAGACTCAACAAGTCTTTTGACATCAGCAAACACAATACAACCAACACCTTGTTTTCTGTGCAACAGTGCCAGGCAACCAACAAGTGCCCCCCGTATTGCTTGCCAATCTGACTGATATGGAAAAACAAAAGAAGTTACAGCAGTATTCAGTAGCCTGCTAGGTAAAATAATGGTGCAGCTGGGTTTATTGCATCCCACTGAGATGCAAAACCTTGCTTGTGTAAACAATAAATTTGTTGTCAGTTTCACCATCGACACTTAACAATGCAAGAGAAACCATAATTTTCAAAGCACAGATTTTCAAAACCATAATTTTGACAGTTTGCTATACACAGCCTACCTTGGCGACTAAATAAAGTGTCAGGTTTTGATAGCGATGATTATAGTCAAGGATTGGTAACATTAAAACAATGATATAGTTATTGTAAGTTTTGATTAGAATGTAAAGGCATGGTAAACATTGCTAGCCTGCCAAAACTTGCTTGGGACAAAAAAGCTTTGTTATTGAAGGCAAGATAAGCATCCCAGATAAAGGAAAATATTTCGTTCTATTTAAAAATAAGGCCTTTTACCATCATCTATATTACAAAAAAAAATCACCTGTCACGTTCCCCTTGTTTGCAACTGTTGTTGGATTTCACCTCTAGCTACCCCACCTTGCTTGGGATAAAGAGGCTTTATTGTTATGTTATATTACAAGATGCCTTGGTCTAACAAGAACTTGAATAAGTCTAAAGCCATTAGCCTCCTTAATTTGGTTTCCTTATCACCCAGGTATTGATCTCGCTCCATCTTTGCAACAAGAAAGTTGCACGAACAGAAGGTAATATTTACTAACTTAAAATCAGGTGGAAACAAAAATATATGAAACTCTTTTTCAAGCAATTGTGATCATACATAAAGCGTACTTCAATAGAACCCTGATTCAGAGTTCTTTCTTTCCACCCATTTAATACTTAAATAAAGTTCTAGGGCAGTATTTTGAGAGGAAATAGTAATGATCCACAGTCAAAGTGTCAAACTTACCAATCTTGATATAAAGAAATCTGACAAAGTTGTGATGGTATTGACATCTAACCATTTAACTGAAATTCGAGACAGTATTTCCCCCAGAAGCAGTATCCCTGTAAAATAAAAACTTAAAAGTAAATAGCCAGCAAATAATATGCAATATGCCAGTAGAAGGTTAATGATATTCAGTTCAAATCTACCAGGAACGGATACCCATGAAAGAGAAGTTTGGCAGGTTGTGTTGAACAGATAATAAAAGAGTGAAGTTCAATTTTTTTCAAAATTGCAATTATTATTAACCCAATAAAGTGACACACCCTTGTTGCCAAATTCAGTTTCTTCTGGTAATCAGAGCATGAGTATGTATGTCCCCGTGTGCTTTGTGTTGTTAAATAGAGAGCATCTGTCTAAATAGATACATGTGCTGCAACTTTGACCAAAAAAAAAAAGAACATGATTTGACGTACCATCTTCTAGAAAGATTAGCAGTAGAAGTGATTCTAGCACCTTAAATCTAGCAACTAGGAATAATAGGCAATACCTCATACCGAACTCAGAAAGAAGGTTCTAACTTTAACTTGCATTGTTTGATTGTTTCTCAAGAAAGCATGATAAATATAATGTGGAAGATGACCACAACAGAGCAAAGAGATAAAAGAACCTCTTGATCTCACAATGTGGTCTGTCGTTGTCAAATACATTTCCATCTTGGACACCTGAACAAAATCACCAAGGAGAAACACCGCAAAGTCAACCTCATTCCCCCAGACATGGTGGAGCACACTAAAAAATGATACTATCTTGGAGACTGGGCATACCAAATCGAAGAGGGCCAGCCTGTCCTTGTTCACCAGGGCCGCAAGCGCATCCACACTGGCAGACTGTTGGACAGCCATATCATTACAACATTAGGATCCACACAAAATCAGTTACTAGTCTGACAAAAGGTGCCATTGTTTCATCATTGTCACAGCATTAGCGTCTACATGAAAGTAGTATGAAACTTTATACCAGTCAAATAAAGGGCATCATTTTTGCAGATGAAGCTAGTAAACATTAATATTCAGCCCACACATTAACTAAGTACCGGTATCATAACAACTGCAGCAGGATTACACAGAATCGGAGACTGAAATTTTTCTGTCAAAATGCTCACATAATAGCCAAAATAACCTCGAATTGCAGCTGCCACAACCGAATTGCTGTGAACATAAAGCTGACTGAAGCCAAGCTGCAAGCTCAGAGAATCCAATTGTGCAGAGAAGGGGAGTCGAGGGGTGAGGAGGGGGAGACCGTACGTGTTGCGCGGCGGGCCGGGAGACGTCGACGTAGGCCTCGACGTGGGGAACCCACTCCCCGAGGGGGACCCTCGCCATCGCCGCCGCCGGGGCTTAGCACCCCACCACCACCAGGGTTTATCTAGGGTTCTGCCGCTCTGGTGCGGCGTGAACAGGAGGGCCTTGGAGGACTGGAGGGAGGTCTTCTGCGGGTGAGCTTGAGGCGGAGGAGGAGGAGGGTCGTCCGCCGGAAGGACGGCGCCGGCAACGGGAGGACGCGCCGGCGCGAGTGAGGCTGGTGGGTTCTGGTTTTTTTCCCCTCCCCTACAAGGTTGGCACGTGCGTACTAGTAGAGGTATACCCAATTTCCGCTCCTACCCCTGGGATGGGATGTCGTGATGATGTCTAGAAAGAAAATTTGGGATTTAAGTTCCATATTAACGGACGCTCAGATATATATTTTAATAGCTGATCTTTAATGTTGCAACTATTATTTCCGCATATTTTATGGTGAATATTGCATGAAGTATAGTATTCATATTGCGGCGGAAATTTTCGTATCCAAGAGTCAAACAACATAATTAGTTTTTCGTATATTTTTCAATGTTGCACCTATATATTTTGGATATTGCAAATGTCTTGTTTCGATATTGCAACGGAGCGTCCAATGAAAAAATTTCCATCAGATGTCCGCGTGCTAGCAAGCCCAGCCTGCACGATAAATAAAATTTTTTGCTACAATTTCTATTTAGACAACTCCTATTTCCCATCTCAAACATGAAATTTCATGCATCTAAAATTTTATGTTCTAACTAAATATATTAACTTAGATGATTATCTAAAATTGACTTTGAAAAAAATACTGATGCAAGCCTTTAAAAGTTTTAAGTTTATATGGTTTTACGACGACTCAAATTCGATTCAAATTAGGACTCAAAATAGAGTATCATTAGAACTTAGATGTTGAATTCTAATAGCCATACTCCCTCCGTTCCAAAATATAATTTATTTTAATTTTTCTAGATTTATAGATTTTAATATACACTTAAACATACATATTTAAAAATGGAGGGAGTAGAGCTTACTCCTACTTGCATATTGTGCATGCTAAGAACTTTGTATGGGATCATATATATATATAAAAAATAAGCGGAGACTATAGAGATCAATCGAGCAAACAATTCAAACCAATACAACTATACAAGATGTCACTTTCTATTTGTGATGGGCTAATGGGGATTTAGAGGTCAAGTAAATTTATTAGAGACTAGGTGCATGCCTGTATGTTGCTACAGTAATTTTGGAAAAAACAAAATGGTATGGTTCATAAAAATATATTTTATAGGCATGATGTCTATGTGACTATCTGCTATCTTACATGTTTTATCTCTGAAATTTAATGTGTCATCCAAGAACAGACAGACAGATAGTGTAATACGTATATCAAGCGTGGAAAAATAGCACGAATGAAGAGCATTTGGTCAGTATGAAAGTACGGTACAAGGCATGTACTAAGATGATTTCGAGATGCTAAGAATTTATTTGAAGGGCTCAAAGTTTAAAGAAAATGCTGAAATTTTCAGTGAAAGGGGTCAACTTTGAGACAAATAAAGTATCTTTATATGGGATAACTTTGGATGACAAGTACCCTATTTCAAAGATGGTTGGATGAGCTATGCAAATATATCATTTTTTCCCATGAAAAAGTTTTGCAAGGTATTCAAATTTGAATTCAAACAGAGGTAGCCTGAAAGGGTTTAGCTGAATATTCAGAAAAAAAGCACGAACCCTATCTGTTTAGAGCAAAATTTGAAAAGGTTAGAGGACAAATCAGCAAAGGTGCCTGAAATAAAAGTTGTAGATAATTGTCAAATCTATAACTTTAATTTTTGAATATTTTGAAGTTCAGTGAAAGAATTTGGAGAAAAATGCACTGCAGTGTTCAGGTTCAGGAATATTCAGTTTAACTCGGTGCAAATAGCAATATTCAGAGCCATATTTGAATGGTTTCAAGGACTAACCAAGGAAGGTACCTTCAATGAAAGTTGTAGAGGAATATCGGGGATACAATGTTGCTTTTTCCATATTTTGAAGTTCAGTAGTAAACTCTGAAGATAACTGAGCTCAAATTTACTGGTTTAGAAGGCAATCGAGGCTATTCAGAAAATTCAGAGATAGAAACAGAGCTGCTCGAGCTTATCCTCTCGACATGGCCACCGTCGATCAATGGCGGTAAAAAATTGAAGTGAGCCACGTGTTGATTCGAGTGAGGAACAATAGAAATCGAGCGCAAGCAGGAGGTGGAGGCCGCTCAGACGCTGCGGACGAGAATAAATGCCGCTTGAAGAGCCATCGTCTTCCTCCTCTCGCCAGTCTGCTCCTCCTCGGCCGAGCTCGCTTTACCGCCAAATTCGTCTCTGAGGAGCGGTCTCCCGTCGATTTCCTACCCCAGCAGTCTCAGCGCCACCTCACGCATCGATTTGAGCCGTTCCCGAACCAAATCCCTCGCCACATCATCCCTCCCTCCGTTGCCTTCTTCCTTCAGCCCGCCAATGCACGAAAAGAACAGAGTCACGGTGAGCAAAGGGTTTCCAGAGTGGTGGGTCTGTTCTGGGCGGTCTAAGGCGTGTGTGAAAGGGCACAAAAGTGGTAGGAGCGGTTGGTGGCGCTGTTCCTTTGCCGTAGTGGCTGGAACGCGGCCCTCGCCGTGGTTGCTGCCGGCAGCTGCAGAACCGCCCCGGTGATCGCGCCCCCGGGCAACTGCAGAACGCACGATGTAAGAGATCGCACGATGCAATGCAAGAGAAGAGGGGCAGCTGCAAAACGCACGACGCAAACAAACACAGGCTGCGGGACTTAACGGATCACACGACAAAACTAATCCAACGGCGCGCGGGTTTTAAGGGGCAGGACGACGATTTTGGTAGCGGCGACGTACCAACCAAACCTTTTTCGTCACTTAAGTCTTTCTAGTTGCAGAGATATAATCACTCATGTACACTTGTTTTCGTGTTGTACTCGCAATACCTCTGGAGACCACGGACCTGCCACAGACTCACAGATCATAAATTGACAAATACATATATATATATATTTTTTTTTGAAAGAAAATGTGAACACTACCTCAGCGGTGGCCTGTGCCCCTTCGTTATAGCTTTCGTATCCTCCTCTTCGTCTTTGTCAGCGCCGCCGCCGCCGCCGCCCCAGTCTCCGACTACCTACCTTCTCGCCTGCAGAAGGTTCGGTCTCCTCCGCGACTTCCTCTTTTCTCCCCTCCACGTTCCGATCTTGAGATTTCTTTCTTGCAGTCATCAGATTTCGGACTGCGGGGTCCAGGCCTCTAGGGTCCGCGCGCCCTGCCTCTTCCGGCCCATTCCCCTCGCCGGGGATGCCGAACTCGAAGACGATGTCGACATGGACCTCCGGGAGGGAGCAAGGCACCAATGTTTTCCACATCTGCGGGTACAGCCAGCACAGGAGCACCGCCGCCGGCGAAAAGAAGAAGACCATCTTGTCCAGCACGTTCTCCGTCGGCGGCCACAACTGGGCCGTTCTCTTCCACCCCGACGGATGGAGCTCCGGCGACGAAATCGTAGCTGGCCTCGTGCTAACGACCAGGCGCGTCAAGGTGAGGGCCTCCTACGAGCTGCAGCTGGTCGACCGGAGCACCGGGCTGTCGGTTTCGGTGCACAAGGAGACACCGAGGTGCTTCCACTTCGACGCCAAAGATCACCGCAGCTTCATCTCGTTCTTCATGAAAAAAAGGAGTCTTTTTGAATCGCCTGCCTACCTACGGGATGATTGCCTCACAATGGAATGCACTGTCACTGTCATCAAGGAGCCCAGGAGGACTGAAACCAAGTCCCTTACCAAAATTCAGGTGCCGCGGTCTGATCTCTCAGGGCATTATGCCAAGCTGTGGGAAGACAAGGTGGGGGTGGATGTCACTCTCAGTGCAGGAGGAGAGGAATTCGCAGCGCACAAGGTTGTCCTCGCCGCGCGCTCTCCTGTCTTCAGAGCACAGCTCTATGGACCCATGAGGGAGACAGGGACAGAGCCCATAAGCATCGAGGATGTGCAGCCTGCAGTTTTCAGGGAGCTGCTCCATTTCATCTACACCGACTCTCTGCCCCCTTTGGACCATCTCAAGGCTGATGATCGAACCGACCTGATCCGTCACTTGCTCGTGGCTGCGGACCGGTATGGCATGGAGAGGCTAAGTCTGATGTGCCAAAGCATTCTCTGCGAAAACCTCTGTGCGGAGACCGTGGCAACCACGTTTGCTTTAGCTGATCAGCATCATTGTGACGTGCTTAAGGATGCTTGCTTGGAGTTTATCACCTGTTCAACTGCTATGGACGCTGTGAAGAATACCCAAGGCTACAAGAATCTGAAAAGAACCTGTCCACCTGATGTAGTTGAAGCGTTCGAGAAGACGTCTAGGTTTCGTAAAGCATGAGCTCATCATCTTAAGCTGACTTCTTCAGTAGCTTGCCAGCTTTTGCTTGATCAGATCATCCTAACTTGGATTTATGAGTTATGGACAAGCAGCTCACAACAGTGGAATTTGTCCTGGATGAAGGAGAACCGAACTATCAGCTAATAACCATCAAAGAAATACAACCCTATCTTTATTAAGGCCCTGTTAATTTCATTTACACCAATCCATTGCCTGCTGTCTTTGATATCAAGTGAAATGATTTGGAACATACTTAGGCCTGCAGACTGATCTGCTTTGGATTGGCTAAAGCCAGTATACCAAATCATACTTTGTGAGGATCTTGATGTGCAAACTGTGGCGACTATGATGGCTCTAGCCAATCAACCTCACTGCATTATGCTTAAGGATGTTTGCATTGAGTTTATGTCCTCTTCAATAATGGACGATCTAGTGGCATCCCAAGGGTTTGCAGTGAGAAAAAAAAATTGAGTTGCTACTATAGTTGTTACTTTATATGAGAACAGCACTCTAGTTCTCCCCAAGGTCAGCTCTGAAGGTAACAGTGGTTAGTTTTGCCTTTGAGTTAAGACATGGGTTGGCTCGGTGTTCCCACAAAATTACATATACAAAAGTTTCTTTTTTAATTCTCATTAACTTTTGCAGAAAAACAGTACCAAACATAATTACAGTGATTGAGGAATATAAATTGGTGAATGGCAAAACTGTCACAATTGAGATAGCTGAGCCTTAAAAAATGGAACTATATGTAGCACATAGTAGCATGTATGAAAAAAAATTCACTCTGTAAAATGCAACGAGGATGCGTCCATCTTAACTATATTAAAACACGATGCGCGCCCTACCATTTGAACAATCAAATGTCAATAACTATAAGATAATAAAGAGTGAGAATTAAACTATATACATGGTAATACGAAAACACCACATTCGGTAGCAAGAGCACATCATGAACATATTATTATAGGTGTCTATCCAGCATTTGAATCATAAATATTACAGCACATCCGAGCACCAAGCTATCCTAACCAATAGGTTTCTGTCCGGCATCTGAATAATGAATATTACAACACATCCGAGCACCAGGCTATGCTATCCATCAGCTGTCTGTCCAGCATCTTAATCATCAACATCACAGTACATCCGATTACCATGTTACATCCGAGCACCGATTTATCCTATCATTAGGTGTCTATCCGGCATTTGGAGCATCAATATTACAGCACATCCGAGCACCATAAATCTAAATGCAACAACAAGTATGCATAGCTACCAAACAACCTAGCTGGCAGCTTTGAATACTAACTGACCATGCTACACAGTTTGCGTGCGGAGGTCGATGCGGACTCTAGATCCCATGCATCGGACTCTTCTTGCCGGAGACGAAGGGCAAACAAAAGCCGGCCGCAACAGGTAGAGACAAAATCAATATGAGCTTGACTTCTCACGCATCCATGCTTGGGCTGCAAAAGGAAAATAATTTAATGTCTAGCATGTGTCATGGAGATGGGACAATGGTTTCTAAAAAGAGGATGGCAGGATGCTAATTAAAAAAGAGCAACAAAATAGTAACATTGCATATCAAAGGAGGGCAAACAAAAAAAATACATGGCTGTGCTGGTACAAGCAAGCTAATCATGGGCAAACAATCATCTTAGGCTGTAATGGTATCTACTATGTTCAGGTCCATGTAGGGTAGCATGATTCTATTACTTATGACAAGAATATTTAGGAGTGGACCTAGTGAGGTGGAGCTGATGGTAGGTTAAGATCTTAACCTGAGTTGAATCATGTAGCCAATGCAGGTATTTTCTCAGCTAATGAAAGTATTATTCAGATTATGTTCTGAGGTAATCATGCAGCTTGAATGATTTTACCCCTCAAATCTTTTCACAGTTCACATATAAGATAAGGTAATAAATACTCAGAAGCTAGGTTGTATCACTTTGCACTGGTATAAACCAAACCTATTTAAAAGTAGAAATGCCACAAAAATCTCTATTGCAAGAGTTCTATACTACTCTGATCTGTCACATGCAGTAGCTTGATGAAAGTAGCTAAATAGCTGTTCTGATCAGAGGTGGCTGCACCACTGTCACTGCCACCACTGCCATCTGCAGCTTCTTCACCGGTAAATAGCTTCTTAGCAACCTTCTTGTTAGGGGATGGACGGGACCTAGAAGTACATATTTGAGTTTTATGTTGAATAACCAATGGCAGAAGTAGAAAACAGGGGTTGCTAGTGGGGATAACCTTTTCTTTGTAGTGCTTTTCCGTGTCTTTGTAGAGGAATTACCAGGTGCATCTACAGCAGCAGCCAAGGTCTTGTCCTGTGTCAAAATATACCAAAATTAGGAAGCAAGGCTGCTGAAGCGAACAACATCATCCACTTGCTACATTTCAATCTACATAAGTGTGGGGATGCAGCTGTAATAACAGTAAAGAGTTAATTACCTGATCATGAGCATTGTTCCTTTTACTCTGTGGAGTGTCCGCTGGACCAGAACCACCCAATGCTGTTTTGGTTGGTGTGGTGCTTGAGGCAAGGCTAGCTTCAGGAGCAGCAGGCAAAGAGGATACAGTCAAGGTATTACCAGTGTTCTGCAAGCTGGTGCCTGCACCTCCTGAGAACATGATAGATGATGTCTGGGATGCTCCTGATGTTGCTGGCACGACAGCACCACCATCATTCACCTCTCCCACTACTGCATTAACTTGAAAGGTGATATTGTCCGAGTCTGTTGTGCTATCTGTAAAACTAACACTCCATGTGAAAGTCCTTTCAAGAAGCCTTGTAAGTTCATCTAGGATAAAACCAGCTGGGTTATCAGCAACAAGGGTATCAGCTGTTTTTTTGACAAACCGCTGAGCTTGACGCCCAGAGACAATGAAATCAGTGTCACCCGTCTCGTCTCCAGCAAGTATGGATAACTTGAACCTACAAAGTTAGAATTATTAGAAAATAGCCTGAACACATGCTAAATAAGGAGTGAACATGCTAAATAAGGAGCGGACAGTGACAGTCACAAACTGACCTTTGAGATGGCACTCCAATGGCACCACATTTAGAATTAGGGCACTTGTATGAATCACCATGATGCTTAGCTGTTTTCATACATTTCTTGCACGCATTGTACCACCATGAACTGTCAATTTTCGTTACTGTAACTGTAACCAAGAATCCATTTTTCTGCACAAGAGAAACTATAAGCAACCATGCTATGATAAGAGGCACACCACATATGAAATTCTGTAGTAACAATAGTACCTGGCATTCAAACGGATTGAGGTTCAAGATTTCAGACACCTTCTCTTCAGCAGGCTTTTTCTGTTGAGAGGAGCCTGCACTATCAACCCAGGTAATTGGCTCATGGACGGCCTCAGCACGTACTGCCCAGGAAAGTGAGGAGAAGACCCTTTGTTAGAAATAATAAAAATATCCTTAAAGGTAAAGCACATGCAGGAAGCCAATGCTTAGATGAATTTGTTACCTGGCCATAAGCCTTTTTGCCTCGGGGACTTCAGGGTTTATGTACCACTTGCACGATGAACCGCCAGAGAGTGACATACCTCCAAAGCTTTTCACAAGAGTACCAACAAAGATCACTATCTGTGGATAAGCCTGCCCATCCCTATGGATGTCCTCGGCTGGGAATGAAGTTGCCCGCTCTGACCAAAGCACGACATCCAGCATAGCATTGCTGTTATACCAGGAAAACCAGATGTTAGTGTGCAGTATAGCGTACAATCATAGGGATAGAAGGCACGATGAACAACAACAATATATATCTAACCATGGGAGGCGTACAGTGATAGCTCTCCTTGCGCTTTCATCCTGCCTCATGGTTGTTCGTATTGCCCCAACATTTGAGATAGCAGTTATCACTCCAATGACATCTATTTTAAGAAATAACAATGCATAAGCTATTGTCATAGACAGTAAGTTTAAAGCACACTCATAAGACAGTAAGAATGTTCCTCACCTGTAAAGAGCACTCTGCTGTCTAGACGTGCCTGTAACTGCTCCATGGAAGCAAGGGAGTAGGCATAGACTGGGAAAGCAGGGGGGACATTAACCACTTCTTCAAACTTTGTCCATTTTGAAAAGATAAGCATCAGATCATTTTCAACTGGTTTGTAGTAGTCATTGGAGTTCTTGACTCGAAAATAGAAGACATAAATATTTCCTTCCTTTATGCACTGTTTGAACCGCTCACTGGCACCAGGATAGATCTGGACATGGATGGTGTTACTCTGTCCAAATGAATAAAACCATAGCTAATAAGCTCAATTTGAAAGGCAGTATGCATCCATCAACCCAGCAAAGTAAAATTGAAATTGGGCTTTCCTACCTCTTCATCAGTAAGAACCATATCAGTGTGCAGCAACTTGGTTTCATCTGCAGGTTCACAAAAGTCCCAGAATCTAGAGACGCGTACGCAAATGCGATGATGGCAGTTTCCAACCATAAGGTTGGGAAGGAGCATTTCTCCCATCTGCAGATACAGGAAAGTTATCCAAGCTGTGAGAATTCAAATCAATAATCTGAACATATTAAATTTAATTGCTGTAAAAGGAATTAGCTAAGAAAGAGGTGACACCTTAGATCAAAATACACAATATATACCAAAGCAGATCAGCCAATCAACAATTAAAAGCGACAAAAGTCTCAGCAGGTAAGCACATTCAAAGCATATAAGGACATAAGAATATGTACAGCAAAAGAACCAATGGCATGGTGGGAGTGCTAAGCCGATGCCGCATCAGCGGCATCAAAAACCTCCCGGTACACCACATTTCGAGTCTGTGAGTCACATGAACCGTGTCATCGTTTTCAATCAAAATCCTAAGGCCGCTTCTAGATGTAGCTCTCGAAACCGCAACATAAAGTTGCCCATTTGTAAAGACAGGTCTTTTCAGGTAAAGTCCTACCCTTGATAGGGTCTGACCCTGGCTTTTATTTATTGTCATCGCATAGCACACTCGTACAGGAAGCTGCCTTCTTTGCAATGTGAAGGGCCATTTTGCATCTGTTGTGTTAAGAGCTGTCCTAGGTATAAAGATAGCTTCGCCAATATTTGATCCTGTTAGCACCACACATTGCAGTAGGCGCTGTCCAAGTTCGGTAACAAGCAGTCTAGTTCCATTGCAGAGGCCCATATTCTGGTTAAGGTTTCGTAAAAGCATCACTGTAGCACTCTTCTTAAGCACAAGCTTATGAGAAGGAAAATTGTTTGCTTCAATCAAGTTAAGAAACTCAGTAGGGTAGAGTATATCAAAATCTGGAATGTGTTCAGATGTTTTCGATATGGTGTCACAGCTTATGTAGTGCACACTATCATCAGGGAGCATTGAGACAACATATTCATTTATTTCATCAACCGTCACATTATTTGGGCAGACAATGGCATCCTGATAGTTCGACAACAAATTTGGGTACACCTCACGCACGAGGGCAGCAACTTTGTCACCATCGGTTAGGATTGGTAGATCGTCAGGAATGGTAACCCAGGAGGCTTCACGTTCCTCCCCCCCTCTTTTCAACAGGAGCAGTACCATCGCCAATAGCTAAGACCCACTTGCTAAACTGCTCAAGCTCATCGTGCTGGTTTCCTTCTAATGTAGGGTTCAGGAGCCGCATGTTTATATGAAGCTTTAACAGTACTACATGCTGCCATAGTTTAGAGTTCGTGATAGATGCACCAACCACAGCGGACCGTGAGCCCTTGCGCACTACGGGTAGAATCTGTCGGAAATCGCCACCAAGAACAACAGGCTTGCCTCCAAACGGAAGCATTGCATTGGCCCTCATAGTTTTGTCTAACGCCTCAAAACATCGACGGTGAGTCATCGGAGCTTCATCCCATATAATGAGTGCTGCCACTTGTAAAAGCTCAGCAAGCATGGTACCTCTTTTTACACTACATGTGGCAGTCTCAGTTATGTCGAAAGGTATTTTGAACCTAGAGTGTGCAGTTCGTCCTCTAGGTAACAACAGAGATGCTACACCAGATGATGCAACTGCATGCACTATTTTCTTTTCAGACCGTAATCTTACAATTATGGCATTCCATAAGAACGTTTTTCCAGTTCCACCATGGCCACACACAAAGAAAAAACCAGCAGATCCACTAAGGACACGTTCAGTGACAGCATCAAACACTTTTTTTTGGTCAATGTTCAACCGGGGCACCAAAGACGAAGCATGCATGGACAGCATTAAGGGTTCGGGATCGAGCTCATCATTAATTAGCCTGTTATCAGTCATGCTATAATCCTGCCCGTCCAGTTTTGGCAAGTTGTAGTTATTTATGTTGCCACCGCTATTAGCAAATAGATCTGTTAACTTTTGTACAAGCAAGTTCATCAATTGCTCGTGTGGAACAACATAATTTGGGTTTGCAAGCGCATTTCTTAGCCGTTTCTGTATGTCATCCGTGAAGTAAAGCCAGTACTTATCAAACAAAGCATGTACATCACTAACAGAACAGCAAAGCACCACAGTGACAAACAAATGACTAAGCTTCTCGGAATGTACTGTATACTCTATCGTTGAAGGTCCTCACACCAGCATAGTTGGTCGCGCCTTTAACTATCATTAAGAGCATGCGCAGATAATAAAGTTCGTTTGCGGTTGGATGAACGTAGTACATACGGCCAATCTTTTTGCAAGGCACCCTTTTTCTCCAGCATCGGTTAGAAGCATCCCAAATCCATTGTTTTGGAAAATCACAGTATGTCAGCTGCCTAGCATCGTCATGTTTCTCATTTGCATCAAACCAGGCGGTCAGCATTGTGCTTTTTGCTATTGGGCTAGAAAGAAACTCTTCTAGTTCAGCCCCAGGCTCGTACCACACATGATTCATCCCTGGAAGATGAACGCGCAATCGTTCTACCGGATGCATTCTATAGTGAATATCAAATTCAAAAGCACGCCATAGAGCTTCACAAGAAGATAGAAATCTGCCATCAATGTATTCTTGGATTTCATTGCGTGGGGCTAATTGATGTCCAGGAGATGCATTAGTTGTCTTCGCAACAACCTCAAAGTAATTTTTTTTCCCTGTCGCTCCCCTTTGTAACGTATTTAAATAGGTATTTGATCATGTTGGATTTATTACACCATTCAACATTGATGTGTGCATTGTATTTTTTTTTAGAAGGTCCATGTTATAAGGAACAACATTTCTGTTATCTAGCCTGACACCATTCTTCACAACATGCCTACCATCGTTTCTACCCCTGTAGATAGTAAAGCTAAAGTCATCTATTATCGTCTCATCTTGGAATGATTTAGGAAAGTTTTTTGAACACTTGTTATCTTTCATGCATGGGCATTTTTTATTGTCATCGCCACATGGACCGTGTATCATGAACTCATCAACCAAAGCATAACCTAGTGGGTCAATGTTTATGTCAGGGATTTCTACGCAGATAAAACCATCAATGGTAGAAGGACTAAACTCTGAGCGTGCATCAGCCACCCAGACAAGGCGGTGTATACGGGGCAGGCTACGCTTTTGGAATTCTACGGTGTAGAGAACTGCATAGGCAACAACTTAGCTGAGACACACCAACAACAAAAGCTAAAGAGCAACATGAGATGCTAGCCCATATTCTATATCTCACCTGCACGAACTGCACCAAAGGTCCTACCCTCCTTGATATCATCTATGAATTCATCAACTTTCATATGGAACACTCGCACAATCAAATCAGATCGATCACAAGGCTGCTGGCCTAGCTCATGTCGCAAAGCATCCGCAATCTGTCTCCATTTAGTGTTGCATGTAAACGTCACAAAAAGATCAGGTGGGCCGTATACTCTGCATAGGGCCACTGCATCCTGATAGTTCATCACATGATATCTTCTCCCACCAGTAAAACTGGCAGGCACAACAAATCTACCGCCAACAAAATCTGCATTAGTCAAACCTCTATCAATCGCATCGGCTATTCCCTGAACAGACTCGTATCTTAGCTCTTTTTGGTGATCAGCTATGAACTTTAGCCTAGACCCTTCGACTGTTGAGTAGAAATCAACATTCATTTGGTCACTTAGCCTGCCATAGCAAGTAAATGGGTTCGCTTCATTTAATCTATAATGCATATGAAACCTACCGAACTCAAGCATAGTGACATATTTACGGGTCAGCATCTGAATACCTAATGCCAAGATGGTAGCTACGGTCACCATAAGGGAAAAGCAACGGATACTGCAGAGCCATGTAGCATGGGTGCGAACAGGAAACGCGTTTTAGCCCATGTTCTCTATCATGCACAAGTACGTCGTAAGTGTACTGATCAGCTGAGTAGCCACCCACTATTATCGCTGCAATCTCACCACTCGTTGGTAGACTGTACTGAACATCATTCCTAGTGTTACAGCCCAACAGTCTTAATGTCACTTTTTGGTCACCCTCTCGTTCCAAACGCTCCCTAGCGTATCGGAATGCCTTCACAAGGCTGTTATGCTGCTCATTTAGCATCTCTAACAGGGATAGTGCCACCTCTGGGTCTGGCTGGTTAGCAGCAGCACCATCTGCTTCAAATATGCCTAAACGGTTTTGTGCCTCGTGTTCAGTATTGTATATATATAGCTGTGCAAATTTGGGTCGAGAGCCATTTATTTTGAAGACATAAGGAGCAGTGCCATTATTTATCATCTTATCGACCGCTGCACCTACAGAGGTGAATGCAAATAACGAATTATACGATCGAATCTGCTTAAGAAATGCACCTACAGAGGTGAATGCATCGCCACCGCTCAGCAGCACAGGGCGCCGCCGCCGACCGCCCAATCCCGTGCGCGCCTAGCCCCCTCGCCTCCTTGCCGCGGGCCCAGCTGCTCGGCAGCACGGGGCGCCGGACGCCGGCAGCCCTATCCCGCGTGCTGCCCTCGCCAGAATCGAAGGGGCGGAGGCCTACGGCTCAGCCCATCGACCGCCCCGCCCCCTCTTCTGCTGGCGGGCACCATTTGCGCCCGCGCCACCCACTGACAAGCGGGCCAGCCGCAGCACGCGGTCCCACCGGCCAGCGCCACGGGCAGCCGCACGGGCGGTCAGCAGCCGCCGCGCACAGCAGCCCACCCCACCGCCGGACAGCAGTGCACCAAAAACTCACCTAGCCACAGGATCTGACAGCGGGCCATGGCTCGAAACAAGGCCCACCGGTCAGCAGGGTGGAGCCGAGGCTGGTCGCGTGCTGCCGGACCGCCTCACCGCCGCTGGCGCCGGATGCTTCGACGCGCGTTTATGTTTGGTTGATCTCTCAAAAAAAAGCTTCGACCTTTTGCGGTTTTCTCGGTTGATCTTTGTCTTCCTCCCCGCGATCTTGATTTGGTTGCTCGCGGGAACAAAGGCAGGATAGGATGGCCGCCGCAGCCGGACCTCTGCGGCAAGGCGTCTCCTTGCGCGTCGGCGGCGGGGACCGCGAGGCGCCGGCGGCGCCGGACTGGGCGTCGCTGCACGTCGACCTGACGCAGCTCATCGCGGCGCGGGTGCTCGCCACGGGGGGTTTCGTAGACTACGTCCGCTTCCGCGCGGTCTGCCCCCACTGGCGCGCCGCCGCCGCCTCCCCGCGCGGCCGCGCCCTGCTGGACCCGCGCTTCCACCCGCGCCGCTGGATGCTCTTCCCGGAGGGCTTCGGCCGGTTCCCGGGCCACCGCGCGGACGGCGGCCACGCCCGCTTCTTCGACCTCTCCGCCGCCGGCGCCTTCGTCCGCGTCCCCCTCCCGGAGCTCAAGAACCACTGCGTCCTCGACTCCCCCGACGGCCTCCTCCTCCTGCAGCGCGACGGGGACAGCGCCGTCCGCCTGCTCCACCCCTTCACCCGCGACGTCGCCGAGTTCCCAGACATGAACTGCCTTGCCTATCAGCTGCACCAACTGGAGTACGAGCTCACCGTCGGTCCCCTGTATAATTTCAAGAACTGGTTCTACAGTACCTCGCGATACTTGCATCAAGCCCGCAAGCTTTGTGCTGCCGTCAATATCACAGCCACGGGGGCCATCACCGTGATGCTAGCGCTTCATAGCATTGGGCGTGTGGCATTTGCGACGGCTGGTGATGCTGAATGGACTATCAGCAGCTGGAAGATGAACCAACTGGACAGGGCGCTGCCGTACCAGGGAAAGCTATATGTGGTGACTTGGGAAGATGGGCTGACACATGTCTCGCTGATCGATCCGCCGCCACCAGTACCACGGTGCGAGGGAGAGGAATTACCATCTGTGTCAGCACTGCCTTCTCCAAAGACAATTGTGACATGTTCAAGCGACGAAATCCACCTACCTTCATTGGTTGAATTGGACTCAGAGATCCTGCTTGTTGGCTACAATGACAGCTCCTTTTCACATATATTGGTTCTCAAGCTTGCTGATCTTGTGTTGGGTAGGACTATGCCTGTGACAAGCATCGATAATCATGTCCTCTTTGCTGGTGCACGGAGCCTGTGTGTCTCATCCAGTTGGCTGCCTTCCATTGGTGGCTCCGTTGTATGCTTCCATGCTGGAGAGAACTATCTTGCACAATACAATCTCAGTACTGGCACCTGGTCACCGGCCTGCGATGCACATCTCATGCTTAGCCCTCCACCGCGTCCCTGTAGCCTCATACATCACATGTATACCTGTTGCGATAGGCAATTCTGGTAAGCACCTTCATTTCTGTCCACTAATTATGTTATGCTTGTCCAGAGTTTTCATTTGCGATACTGTCTCTGCTTCAGATAACAGTAGTTACTGAAGCTGCATTTTAAATGGAAGCTTAAATGGTCTATGGGTAGTGGGCTTATCCATCCCTTAGACATCTATATGATTCAGGAGACCTTAATCGTCCTTCAATTAGGAAAATCAAGGAGAGAGAAAAATCCTAGGAATCAAGGAGAGAGAAAAATCCTAGGAATCAAGGAGAGAGAAAAATCCTAGGAATGCTTTCTTTGATTGAGAAAAAAAGATAATAATTACAAAGCTTGTTTTGGTATGAACAGTTTACATTAATGAGTGTTGTTGTAGCTACAGTTTCAGTATTAGCATGAGACCTGTATTATAAATATGCATTTTAAATACAAAGGATTAACCTCCTTGATATAAATTCCTTTTGAAGCATTATAAAATGCGGGATATAATTTGGAGTAGAGTTTTTTTTCCCAAGTTCAAACTCAGCAGTTGCAAGTTACTTCCTCCTCTACAAGTTATGTACTGTTGTATTTCAATTTGTTCTAGTCACCAGTTCCTTGTGTAGCATAAATTTGAATTGTTGTCAACATGCTATTTTGAAAATTTAAGTTCTTCATTAACTCTTCTCATTCATTCTGTTAGAAACAAAGGATTGATTGTTGTGACAATTTAAGTCTTGATTCACTCTGCTCATTCATTCCATTAGGAACAAAGGTTTGATGTTTTGCTTCAAGGCAGAACCTGAATGGTGGGTGATGCGGAGCTCGAGATATGGGGTAAGCCCTGCTTTCAATTGTTTCTCTTGTAATGTAAGCAGCTGTAGCGTCATTTCTTTGCTAGGCTGCTGTTTTGCAGATAATCAGGTCGTTCTTAGATTAACATGCTTGCTAGGGGGTAGAAGCACTGCACTAATGCTTTAGTTAGATACAATTCCAAAATATATTGGCACCCGTTGCTGCTGAAAGCATTTGATTACACAGTTAACATGTTTCAGTTTAGTTGCGTGCTGTTTGGTGGTTGCTGCTGTTTTTGTAGTTAAAAATAACATTTCATTCTCAACTAGGTCTGGCAGAACCCATGTAAAAATCCCGTTACGGGTCTAATAAATGTAGAAATCCAACCATATTGGTACTAAAGTAAATAAAACTGATGAGATACAAACATAAGTATCATGTATTTTTGTTTTGCTCCAAATTGTTTGTTCTGATTTTCAGTAGAAAGATGAATGTTCTTATTGCGATCAACTGAACCTGGAGTTGATCCTCGTGATAGCTTGACAGATGGGTTGATATTGTGGCTGCTAAAGTTGTTTTTCCCCTCTTCTCAAGTAGTCATTGATACAGCAACATCCTATTGCAAATACAGAAATAGGAGAGAGATGGTACCTTCTATCTTGTTGGCTTTTCTCCATCCTCTGCGATGTGATGTGCATATCGACAGCAAAGTATAAGATGGTTGCAATAAGTGTTATCTAGGCAGTCATTACATAACCAGTTGCATCACATATTATTTTCGGTAATTTACAGCTACTAGTGTTGATGTCCTTTTTGCTTTCCCGTTTGCTAGGCCTGAAGACCCTTTTGCCGCCAAGATGGTCCATATAACTTCAGTTGCATCAAGCAGAACGATAATCCTTTTGGGCGCGTTTCTCCGGTGAATCTACTGCTCTTTATGCAGCTGCACCCCCCTGTTGTTGCTCTCTGATGAACTCACAGCAATGTCTCCTTAATTGTAACCGTGAGGCTTGAGATGTTTCTTAGTAAACCAGTGACCACTAATAGGTGGCCATCTGCTTAATCTCCCAAGATCTTTCGCAGTTCCTTTCTGTCCTTAAAGCAAATGATTTGTGGAGCTTCTGCTCTCTTGATGAAGATGATGATCACTGCGAATGTTGCGGCTTTTCTTCTTTTGGTTGTGATGACATGGCAGTTTTTCCAGATGGTGCTGATACAGTCTGATGGTTGTGATGACATGGCACCTTTTTGGGAGGCAGTTTTTCCCAGCGCTTAAATGGGCTCGGCCTGCCAATCTCAGTCTATCCCAGGCCCAGGCCCGCGAAACCTGACTCCCCAAGGGCCCAACGGGAAATCTTCTCTCTCTGCTTGCCGGCCGCCCCTCCCAGCTTCCCTCCTCCCCTCTTTCCGGCGGACCTTCCCACCCGCCGCCCCTCCCTCGGCCGCACCGCGGCGGCCGTCCTGCTCCGCCTCTTCTTCCGCCGGTACGTGATCCTATCTCGGATGCTCGGAAGGACCCATCCCCTTGTTCCGGGACCTGGTTTTTGCTCGCCGCAATCATGCGCTACGGAAGACTGACTGACTGGCGATGGGATGGCGTGCTAGAGCTAGCATAGGGCTCTGCTGTGCCTGTGCTCATGTAGATCTCGCCGGTTTGGTCCTACAGCTACCTATCGTCATCGAGGTGCTAGTCTGCGCGTAGATGGCGCGCGTGTGGTTTGTTGCTGCTGAATGCGGATAGGCGCTCCACAGTGACACCTCGTAGAATCTGAATTCCTATAATGCCCCTTCTGTGTGATTTCTGCTGATAGGCGTCGTGTTGATTCGAAGCCAATGTCGGTTTTATTTCTGGTGGGATGGAGTATCCGCGTAACAAGCAAATTGCTGTTTCGACTCATTCACATTTGTTGCAGCATTGTATAGTAGCAGTAGCAGCTTCAGGTGGGTGTCTGTGTATGTAAGAGAAGCAAGCTGTTAATTCAGCTGTATGCTCCAAACACTACCAATTACCAACCTCGCATATAAATTATAATATGTCCATTCTCCGGTAGAAGGAAACAAAATTTGAGCTGTTTATTTCTATCTTTACTGAAGGGGAGTGTTTGTCTATTTAATGCTAATCTCAGTAGCTCCTTCAGAACAAATAATTCCTCACTCCTTATCTGGATTCTCACCAGACTTGTGAATATAATCAAGATTGGCACAAATGGTTGCTGTCGGTCAAAAGTCTAAACCACCAAATTTATTCCAATATATTCATTTTATGCTTTTAGCAACATCAAGAAATATTTTAATATATTTCCATGGGGAAAATTTGAAATACAAATATGACAAACAAATGCAATGCTGTAGAATTTCAAGCCACCAACCATACCAACCTTGCAGTAGTCATATTTTTCATTTCCTGATAATACTGTTAGTCTACTCTCGTGTCAGGGCATGTCCGCATATGACTAGAAAAGGCATAGTGACATCTTTGCACTCCGCATATTTTTACTTAAGCTGTGTTATAAATTGCAATCTTACCTACCTGTGGCGAAGCAAGAAATGTCCTATGTGGGCATAGCTTGTAGCTCTGAATGCTACCCACAGTATGCCTCTTCTTTGTGGAAGGACTTAATCCATACAGCTGGATGGTTATAATTGGATGCAATCCTAAGAATTCTTTAACATGCTATTTCAAAGTTTCAAAATGAGCCCATGGTTTTTAATTGTAATGATCACGTAATATTATTGAAGCAATATGTAGTATAGATGTTGCCGTGCCAAGAAGTTTTGTGGTAGTGAGCAGCAATGATGTATACTTAGAATGGTCCTCCTAGCATTTTTATAGGATATCTTGGTTTTGTTAAAGAAAAAAAGTCATGCTTTTGTGGAGTCAAACACAGAAAAAAAAAACCTAATGGTAGAGTCGCAAAAAAGGGCAAAACTTTCTCTCATTTCTATCAGTGTAAATAAATCGAATTGCTTTGCATGGACTGGAGATGTCATGTTACACTATTAATATGTTTTCTTGCCTGTTTTTCCGTAACTGACAAACTACAGCATTGCTTGACATAATGTATCAGCTAATCCATCACAGTTTCTCAGGTTAGCATCTGACAGCCATGGCGAAGCACCATCCTGACCTGATCATGTGCCGCAAGCAGCCCGGCATCGCCATCGGGCGGCTGTGCGAGAAGTGCGACGGCAAGTGTGTCATCTGTGACTCATACGTGCGGCCATGCACGCTGGTCCGTGTCTGCGATGAGTGCAACTACGGGTCGTTCCAAGGGCGTTGCGTCATCTGCGGTGGCGTGGGCATCTCGGACGCCTACTACTGCAAGGAGTGCACGCAGCAGGAGAAGGACAGGGACGGGTGCCCCAAGATCGTCAACCTCGGTAGCGCCAAGACTGATCTGTTCTACGAGCGCAAGAAGTATGGGTTTAAGAAGAGGTGATGGGAGAAGCTGTTGCTTTCAGTTTCGCTTGGCCTCTTGATCAGTTGTATTCGTCGATACCGGGAGTAGGATGTAGTGGCAATGGTTTGCTTTTCACATTATGTTAATGGTGATGGATGGTGCCTTGCAATGTGAACTGAGATGTGCCTTTTCTGTCCCGTAATTTGCATCTGATTTTGGCTAACTGATGTAAGATTAGCGACTTGCAGTTGAGCATGCCTGATGTGCCTGACACAGTGTTATCTATCAGCTGGGCAAACTGATTAGTGAATGAGAATATGGGCCCAGAATGTTACCATGTTTATATGTCCAGAAACTGTAGCGAGAAGGAAGTTTGGCAGTCAGGAATGACACATTATCGCCTTTTAGATATTATGAAATCACCATTATTGAAATAAACACCTGAGCAGATGCACAGGTCTTGTTGTTCATGGATTCCCTCCCTGTTGCAGGAAATGGGGAGACTGGGGTCTTCATCCTAACCCCAGTTTCTCAAATGTATAAGGCAAATCCGAAGGTACAACTGAAGGTCTGCAATAAGTTTGCTTGGATAGCAATTTCTGGGATTTAGTGCTGATGTGTGGTTTTGGTTTTGTTTATTCTGACAATGTAATACAATGTTTGTCGTTCTGTAAACGAGGCGGCACATCTTATTGCAAAATGTTCAGACTGCATTTGATTCAGTTAGCCATTGCAAAGGTTTTAGAGGGAATGCAATCCAAGCTGTCAGTTTCAAATGGACTTTGGACTTGTATGGTTATCTTTGCTGTGATGTGATGTCCATACAAGTCTTTGATTTGGATGCAGCCACTGGAGCCATTCTAAAAAGGGAGATGCTGCCGTCCTACGTGGCAGCCAAAATGTATTTTTGTTGTCAAAAGAAATATCAAGAAAAAAATACTTGGGAAGAAAAAGCTCTGGCCTTCCAAGTCACCACCAACCCAACCTCTGACGATCACCATCGCCGCCACCACTCCCTCCACCACCAACTCCCCATCGCCTCGTCGCCTCCTCCTAACTCCCCAGTCTCAATCGCCTCGCCGCCGCCTCCTCCTCCCCCATACTCCTCACTTCACCTCAAACCTCCGAGCTCCAGCGCCTCCCACCACCACCCACACGCGCCGACCCCATGGCCGCCACCGCCATCTCCGTCCGCCTCCACCCGGCCGCCGCGCGCCACCTGACCGCCGCGCGCCGCGCCCGCCTCGGCGTCGTCCGCGCGCTGTCCGCGCCGGCGGCGGCGGCGCTGACGCAGGACGACCTCAAGCGCCTGGCGGCGGTGCGCGCGGTGGAGTCGGTGCAGAGCGGGATGGTGCTTGGGCTCGGGACGGGGTCCACGGCCGCCTTCGCCGTCGCCGAGATCGGCGCGCTCCTCGCCTCCGGCAAGCTCGAGAAGATCGTCGGCGTGCCCACCTCCAAGCGCACCTTCGAGCAGGCGCAGTCGCTCGCCATCCCGCTCTCCACGCTCGACGACCACCCGCACATCGACCTCGCCATCGACGGCGCCGACGAGGTCCGCCTCATTCTTGCTTCTTTTTCGTTGCGTGTGTATAAGCCAATCAAATCATTCGATGATTCCTTGGAAATCTTTGCACAAAATCAATCATCTGCTTGCAATTGGTAGTAGCGCCTGGCGAGCTAGAGTAGCTGTCCTGTAAAATTTGGACATGGAAAGTTTGACTTTTGCACATTCTTCCTGTTGCTGTTACTGCATGAAAGAGAGCCCGTCTGTTATGTCATCTTAATGGTGCTATTCGTTGGGGAGGAAAACGGGCCTTTTCATCTCTATCTAGGTACCTTTGCCCTCAGTTAAAAGATGGAAGTAGTGATGATTCTTGGTGGCTTTGGGAATGGTCAAAAGTAAAAAGGATTATAGGATTTTGGCTCGTGAACTTGCTGGCAACTGATGAGGTCTCATTTTAGATATTGTCGTAGACTTTGTATTCTAGCTTATCTGTGAGTTAAGCGATTGCTCACTCCAAGGAGAAGAGCTATCATGCCTCCCCTCCCCCCCACCACAGAACAAACCATTGCAATCTGAATTTCTTCCGCCTGCTCTGCCATTTTGAATTTTTGCTATATGTAAAAATTAAAAATGGTAAATAGCAGCTTTAATGGGGTGTTTGGGTGAGTGGCATTTTTGTTGGAAAGTATTGTACTTACTCCAACTTTGAACTGCATCCATAGACCCATATCATCCAATGAAATATCATCAATCCAAACACGCCCTTTTGGTCAATATTGTCCCAACTTTATGTAACTCTTCTCCATGCGTTGTACTGATATTTGGGCTTTTTGTTCCTGTTGCATTCAAAACTGCAATGTTTTAGCTAATTAACTTGAATTCTTTTTAAAACAGGTTGACCCAGACCTTAACCTTGTGAAAGGGCGGGGTGGTGCCCTTCTCCGTGAGAAGATGGTTGAGGCTGCATCAGACAAGTTTATTGTTATTGTTGACGAGACAAAACTTGTTGATGGATTAGGAGGAAGTGGTCTAGCCATGCCAGTGGAGGTTGTGCAGTTCTGCTGGAAGTACAACCTAGTAAGATTGCAGGAACTGTTTAAGGAGGAAGGAGTCGAGGCAAAGCTAAGATTGGAAGGTGACAAGCCCTATGTTACTGACAACTCAAACTACATTGTCGATTTGTACTTCAAGACGCCAATCAAGGATGCATTGGCAGCAGGGATGGAGATTGCAGCTTTGGAAGGAGTTGTTGACCATGGGTTGTTCTTGAACATGGCGAGTTCAGTGATCATTGCTGGATCAGACGGTGTCAGTGTCAAAACAAAGTGAGTTTTTGGGTTACTTGTTGGTGTTGAATTTACGGTTCTTCTTTTTGTTGTGTAAGCTATTGGTGTAAAAGAAGTCAATAACATGCTTCAATAAGCGAACACGTGTGTAGAGCGATGATTGGGCTGCCGATGGGCAACCAACCGGTTGGGGGTTCGAGCCCCCGGTCTCGCATATTGCAGGAGCGCATATTTGCGTGGTGGAACGGATGTGTCCAGTTGTGGCCATCCTTGTCTGTCGGACGCTGCATAAAAAAGATCCCCCTCGCTAGCAGTGCTAGGATTCGGGTCAAGTTTTTTTCTAACATGCTTCAATAAATATGTTTCCCCAATGGTCCACTGGTTCACATCCCCGTGTTTAGGTTGTATTCTTGAAGATTGTCTGTTGTGGTAATGTGGGATAGAAGCCATTTTTCTGGGTTGTAATTTCTGTTGGACTATATGAGTAATATTTCAGTGATCCTGATATGTTCTCCTGCAATAGGGACCTGTCAGACTAATCATCTTTGACATCCTGTGCACTACTAAATTATGAAAAAACTTGGGTCCTTTATGCATATATGTAAACCAGTGTACGAATTGATCATTGAAATTTGACTATGAAATGATCATTTGACACAATTTTCTCGTAATGACTGGAAAATTGAGATGCTGTTATTAGTGAAAACCATTGAAATAAGATGCCAAACTTGCCTCTTGAAATGCTGTAGTTGGTAAATAAAGTGAGCATGAATGTTGCACGAGATGTTTGTGTATGCTAGGTGCTAGACAGTTAGCTGATGAAACTAGAGCTGAACGTGCTGTATATGTGTCACTTAAAGCAAATTAGTTCTTGTCTCCATATTATGTTGTTTGGAACAGAAATTCGACATCAGTCTCCTGTCCTTTTTGTGAAACTTGAGTTGTGAAAGGATCAATAGTCATGCTTGATTTCGACAATGAGACGTTCAGGCACAGAGAGAGGATATTCAGAGTTGCAGCAAGGATATTCTGATGTTTCTGCTGTGACTAGTGGCAGAACGAGAAACAAAAAACTGTCAAATGCATGTTGAGCCCAGGAAACACAAGTAGACAGGCTATTATATGACATGCTCTCCAATCTCACACCAGCAGTTGCTTATAGTACAAGGACATGCTCAGAGCTTTGGTGTGGTTGTGAAAAGCTGTATGGTTTAAGTTTGGAGAAGAAATGTTAATTGTTTAGCTATGGGTCGTGCAGAACAGGATGAGGTAACTCTGACACAATTTTTAAATACAAGATACAATAGTGTAAGAACAGAACTGAAGAATACAATGACGTCAGGGAAAAAAATACAAAATACTATGACAATGAACAATGTCACGCCATACCATAGAGATGGCTCTCCCTCTCCAGATGTCAACTTGCTGGCCCACACAGTTTTGGGAATTGGGGTACAATGTCACAGGCATCTAAGCCTCAAAGGTATTTTCATCTGCCTGATAAATTCATCTAATATGTTATTAGAGGTCAATTAAAGAGTGTCGTCGAACATATGTAGTGCTCGATAAGGACCAGTTCAGGGTGAAAGCACACACATAAAAAAACTGAAACTGTACAGGGTGGCCTGAAGCCTGTCAAGGTTCAAAGTTGTTGCAGGTTTAGCCTTGCACTTGCAGGCCTCTGGTTAGAATCCAACTTCTTTCAAACTCCTGGACAACCATATGGCTGTCTCTCTTGGAGATGCTGTACCGGGTCCGAAAGGCTTCAGCAAGATCCCAAGCTCCTCAATTCTCTCCTGCTGCAGCAGCTGTGCACTGAACTCAAGCAGGCCCTCCAGAGCTTCAGCTCTCTGCTGGTAAGACCTCGTGTCGAACCTCTTCTGCCTCCAATCTGATGAGCTTCTGGGTGAATTGTCAGCACCAAGAAGGTCGATGTCAGGAGAGTCAGAGTAGTTTTCGCTGTCGCTTCGGAGCACTTGGAAAGTGCACTTGTCCTTGGTGATAGACTGGTCGATGGTAGATGGTGGTGTCAGCTTCGTGATGCGATGTAATGGGTTTTCAAAGGATGACAGTGGAAATTCAGCTATTCTGTCGATTCGAGGAGAGTTTACTGAAACATCAGGAGATTTCAATCTGGTGATAATGTTGGTGGCCTGCCGCTTTTCAGGAGTTTTGACCGCAAGCATGGGTAGTGATTCTCGTCGTGTAACTTGACCCGTTTGGTCTGGTGAAGGCCTTGACGGTGGAGGCTGCTGGTATCAGAAGTCCAAACAACAGAAGGTCAGAATTCAAAAGTTAGATGAATAATATTTTCTTCAGCTATGCAAAATACTTCAAAGTTAACAAGCTGTTAATACAAAAAATCCTGCTGGTATCAAAAGTCGAAACAACAGAAGGTCGGAATTGAAATCTTAAGTAATATTTTGTTCACCTATTCAAAATAATTCGAAGTTAACAAGCTATTATTAAAAAAAAATCTTCAGACATGCACCTAAAGATAAAAAGTAAGTAACCCATCAGCAAAATATAGTTTTAGTCAGTTTCGTTTGAGAAACTAATGTTTGGTTTTGTAAAATATGCATTTTCTGAATTGTAGGTTGGTGCCTTAAAGGTGTCTAGTGGCTAGGGACTGGTAATATCAACAATCGGTCAACATACGAATGGATGTTGAGGCTACCAACAACGTGTTTAACATTTCAAATGGTCAGATACTTCATACCTCCTTGTGAGTAGTTCTAGCATGAAATGTCTTTGAAGGTTCTAGTCGTCTTCTAGGTGTTGATGATGACCTTCTTGGAGTAGGAGCAGGAGGCCTTGTAGCTTTTGAATGCTTCTCATGTATCACTTCATCAACAACATTCTTGGTAACTTGGATTGACAATCCCTCCATTTGTTCACTCAGCAATTCTGGACAATCCTTCCCAGTTCTGGTAGAACTAGGAGGACCATGTGTATCGGTCTCTTGGTCAAGTTTTACTGCCCTCTCTAGTTTAAATGAATGGCTCTTTCTGTAATTGAGTTTGCAATTGTCTTCAGCATTGGAAAGCGCTGCCTTTTTTGCGTCGTGTTTGTTAGCAGAGAACAAATTGCGAGGAAGAGTTGACTTCAATTGGAGATCGAACACGTAGGGCTGAAGGTGCGGATGCTTAAGCAGTTCTGCAGCCTGAAACAAAGGAAACATGATGCATGGATAAGTTCAGAACTCAGGGTGAGGTGCAAGTTGCAGTGATGGGGTGATGGTGAACCAACACATACACTTGGTCTGTGATCTGGACTTTTGCGTAACATGCTTTTGACGAGTCCCCTACTGTATGACCACAATAAAGATTTTATGAATATTTCGTATTAAAGCCAAAAAGATACTATATCCTGGATTGTCATAACGATTTCACCAGGACTGTATGTAAGTTGTACAGGGGGAGGACTTACAATGCACCAGAGTACATAGTTGGTAGAGGAGCTAAAACAGACTTGTTAATTTTGTTTATCAGCGCTTGCATATCCTGTAAGAGTTGAAAATCACCAATGAAGATACAGCTTACTGTAAAATTAGTTTTCATGAAAACTATGAGATGCTACTCACAAATGCTTTAAATGCAGGCCTTAAAGCAGCCATCTCATAGATGCAGCAGCCTTGAGAATGGAGATTGCAGGAGTTTAGCCAAGATAACAGAAACTCAATGTTCAGAAGAATAGATAGAACTGAATATTGTTTGTATAGAACCTTACCGAGGGACCATATATCAGACTTGGAACCATATGGAATGTCAGCAAGAAGTTCAGGGCACATGTAACTTGGAGTTCCCACAACCTTCAGAGCAGCACATAACCAGAATGAGAAGCAACACTGGCAGAAAAACGCATCAAAAATCTAATAGTTGAGCAAGTAAACTCACCGAACAAGCTAAATCGTCAGAAGTCAATACTTTAGCAAGACCAAAATCGCCTGTTTCAGACCACATGTTCAGAACAGAGGTTATTATGTTACCATCATTTATTTGAAAAACTTTGTAATACATGGTACTTTCTGATAACATACATGACAATAGGATTCTTACCAAGCCGTATGTTTTGGTCCTTTGTGAGAAATATATTTGAGCACTGAAACAGTTACAAGGTATGATGAGTATCACTCATGCAGCATGAGTCCATTGCAAGGATAAAATTAAGGTTATGAATCTAACAACCTTGACATCGCGATGAAGGATATGATTGACATGCAAGTAATCAAGTGCCATCAGGAGCTGCACAAGCCACATACAAAGCCTCTGCATTCAGAAGAAAAAAAAATGAACACAACAAAGGTGCAAATCTCAGTAAGCAGAATGTGTGGATATAGAACAGCCATGTCACAGAATTCAGAATACTTAACCACCTCTTCTGAGAAATGGTTGCTCTTAGCCTTCTTAATGGCATCTGACCTGCACAAACAGAAAAAATCAAAAAGATCAGAATTTTCATACATATTCCAGGTACAGATTGGAATAAATTTCCACAACCAAACATACATGTCCCCTCCCTCGCAGTAACCGATGACAATACACACGTAGCAACCCTGATAACAACAAAAATCATTCCTTTTCAAGCAATTATGGGCATATACGTCCTTCATCAGGACCATTGAAACATCAAGGAAAGGAACAAGACCGGAGATTGCCCTTAGGATGCTGCAACTGTCCACAGCAAGCATAGGGGACCATGCTCACCTTCTCTACCCATGCCTCTTTGTACTCCACAATGTAAGGGTTCCTTACTTTTGCAATGAGCTCCATCTGTATGAAAATTCAACAAGCTGGTGAGTTTACACATGATTAGTGTAGGTTTATGCATGTACTAGCACAAGATCATGACAAAAACAGAACAAACTCTGTTTGGAGAGCAGTCAAGAATGCCCTACAAGGGAACAAAGACGTTTGACCCGTTCAAGAGCTCAAACTCTCTCCCTTTTACAAAAATTTTCCATCCATTTGCGTTCGGAGTCAAATTCAAAACTGTTCATCAGAATTGGGACCACAAGGAATGTTGCTGAACCATGAAGAGTGCTTCAAGAAGGTACTATATGTCCAGTTCAGCATGAAAATTCAAACCTCTTCTTTTTTTTTCACAAGTAAGCTAATTGGTAATTGCATAGCTAACCAATTTGAAATTTATGACGCCACAGGGCACAATGGGACGAGGGTGTAGGCAAACCTCCTGGTGTGCTGATCGGCGGCTCCGGTTGGTCTGGCGGGCGAGGCGGATCTTCTTCAAGACATACCTGAAATGAAATGAAATGGGCCAGGTTTCAGAGGAGTGGCACCATGGAAGGAAGAATCATGCATATCAACCTAGAGAATTCACAGGACAGTGTCGCCATCTGCCGGCCGCCAGCCTCACCTCTTCTTCTCAGCTTTGTGCCTCACCAGGAGCGCAGACCCGAATGAACCTTTCCCAATCTGCTCTAGCACCTCGTACTGCTCCATTCCTGTGGCACTCCTGGTTCAGGAATCACCTGCAGAGCAGAGGGTGCTTTTGAAGAGGAATCGCCAGAATCAAGAACCGCTTCAAATTTGGGGAGTGCGATTCTGAACAGCTCAAGAACCTACGGAGCTCCCAATCTGAAACAACATGGAGAGATCGAGCGTATGAAAAAGGAAAAATCTGGGAACGAAGCAAGAACTGATCGCATGGAGGATTGAAACAGCAATGGATCAGCTTGATGGCAAACGAGTCTGCTCTTGCTAAATGCGAACCAAGATCGACGCTTAAAGCGGAGGAAAGAGAATGGGTTCCTTACCTTACCTCGTCGGCTAGCTAATGGATGAAGGGCACCTGGCTCCTGTTCTTCGTCCTCACTGCCCGGCTCCCATTTTTAGAGCGAGAAAGTATGGCTGATGGAGTGCACGGGAGAAAGAAAGAGGGAGGGAGGGTTGACATGCCGACAACGAAATGGAGGGCTGGCTGTGCCTGCGAGAGGCTTTCAAAGTTTTCAAAGTGTTTTTCAAAAAAAAAAGTTTTCAAAGTGCAGAGGGAGAGAGAAAGTGGTGGGAGCCAAGCACACTCTCTAGACTCTAGAGAGAGAGAGAGAGAGAGAGATTTGACTAAAAAAATGATTGGATTAGTGCTCCATGTACTCGATCATCCTTTATGCGCTGATTCGTATCGCCGCCCCGTGATAGCGGAATTCATACGCGTTTCGTTGTACAGGCCGGCCATAAAGGCTTGGCAAGAAATTCCTCGACGAGCTTGCATTGATCGTCCCTGGGCAGAATTTGTGAGTGGAAATGCCGGAATTTGGTGGCTGGGTCGTACGGATTCTCGTGGCACCAACCGAATAACTAATCACGGGGATTAACGGTTGATACTACAGCTAGCTTGCATGCCGTCACCTAATTAGCAGTACCAGAGCAAATGTTAGATGGCCATCTTGCTTGCATTGCATCAGGGGAATTTCACCTGAATTGTTGTGTTCCCGGTAATTTGAAACTGTTGCGTTTCAAACTGGCCATAATTCGGATGCGCCTTTTTTAAGGAACTTATTTTGCTGCGGAGTAGTTGGTTTGCTCTTCAATTGTAGGGAATCACCGGTGTTGATTTTCTAAAATTTGAACACTCAAGTGATAAAATTCTTTGTTAACATAAGTTACGAGGTCCTTTGCAGCCCCCACAAAATTTGAACTTAAAAACATATTTTTACACAAAGAAAAAAAAGGTGAATCTCATTATGGACAGGTTGAAGAAATTAAATAGTTGGAGAGTAAATAAATCAAGCTAAAATTTTGTTCGAGGGATTAATAAGCAGATAAAGTGGAATGGTCGGATGGTGAAGTAGACCTTTTTCCTATATAGAAAGTTCGGTCTGGGTTTACGAAGAGTTTGATGCTCTATAAATCAAGATCGTCGCAGAAGAAAGATAAAGTCATTATCTTAAGATTTTGCTTGATGCCCTCTACTTTTTTCCGCCTTCTCTTTATGAATTCCCTTCTTTTTCCATTTTTCTTTTTGGGTCCTGCATGAACGAATGGATGAGCGGCGCCTGCTGTTTCTGGTTTAATACAGCAGTTAGCGTGAGAGATGCACACACGTCGCTTCGCTTGGTAGGGCACAGGAGGATCCAGCTTTCCTTCTCCTGGTCCCAACCAAGCTATTTTCTATCACTTATTTTAATCGAAATGCTTCCTTCATCACGTTTAAAAAAATCATTTATTTCCATTCAGACCAGGAGAATTCTGGCATTCCAGTTGGCACATTCTCCATCCACCCCAACCACGTCGCACGCGTCCGTGCAGGACACACGTGTGGGCATTTCTGAACATTTTGCAGCCTCTATATGAAGATTTTCAGGCTCAGGTTTTTATTTCCTGACCTGGAACTCTGAACTAACACGATTGAATATCACATCCTCTGGGAGGATTTCAACTGCTGCTGCTGGTTTAGATCATGCTATCATCATATACCATGATGCAAAATTGACAGAAACTTGTACAAGAAGAAAAAAAAAAGGAGAGAAATCAACGCATGAATTTAAACTAGAGAGAGAGAGAGAGAGTTATTCAGAGGTTGATTTCTCTTTTTGTTTCTCCTTACATACACTCTGTTGCTACCATGTGTTATTGGCTGTACTTAAAAATCTCCATAGTTTATCCTTTCATGTTTTGTTAGAATTTTTTTAAAGACTGCGATGTTTAAGCGTGACTCGATTATCTGTGATAGACTAGACGCCTTGAAAGCTGCGCTCATTGAGCCAATCAGCATCAGCTGATGGGATCCATGCATGATTTGTGATGAGTAGGGCAGGGATGGCTTCTGTTAGGGCGACAAGCCCATCCAATCCTACCCCTCTCTCTTTTTCTGCCGTCGTCTGTCTGTTCAGGATAAGCATCCATGTCCTCGGAATAGATTTGCATACTTGACAAATAAAGAAAAGATGCAGATCATACCAGATTTAGCGATGTGACGTGGCGCCACGGCATGACTTTGGCCTGTGTTTACTGGTGGACATGATGCATGGATCGATGGAGAGCGATGAACGGCAACTCGGCGATCATGATCGTCAGGTACCAGAGCATGTTGATCGCACTTGTTTTTTCTTACAATTCCCTCCATTTCAAGGAAGGCATGAAGTCTTAAAAGGTTTAAATGGGTAAGAGAATTCAGGAGGAATGTGGACTAAGTACTGCAAACCAGGTTGCTTCAGGGGCCGAGCACTTGTTTGGTAGAGGGTGCTGGAACCCGGATGCTACCCCTTCTTAGGTGAGCGCCAGAGCTGAGCTTCTGGCATACAACAGCAGCAAAGTCTTCTGACCCATCATGTTGAGGTAGAGTAGAGTTAAAATCCAACTTGACCCATCAACAAAAGGAAGTGAGAGCTTCTGACATGATTAAACAGAAACGTAAAAGAAAAGAGAGAGAGAGAGAGAGAGAGAGAGAGAGAGAGAGAGAGTTGCAAATGTAGTAGATTTGAAAGTACTATCCGAAGTGATGAGTGCTCGCGTTAGTGAGTCCGTGTTCGTCCACTGACCGGAGTTCTTCAACAGATCAATTTTGCACCTGAAGAATGAAACCACGCAGGTCTCAGTCAGAGGAACCGAGCCAGAGCCACTTCTGAACCTACTGGGCTTATCTGAAGTTCTGAACCTTAAGCTGTTGCGAATCACGAATGGTTGGTTGTGGCAACCACTTCAGATGCAAGTTCAGCTTCCCACTCACGATTACAGTTTATCGGCACCTTCAACGATAAACACCGAGTGTTCATTCCAGATAGGGCTAAGATCGTTGTTCTGTGAAGTAGTTGATTAAAGCAAGGTAGATCTTCTAACAAATTGCACAAGACACATTTCAAACAAACTCATCGCACTGGCACACAACACACGCTTTGGCAGTATAAATGTTGACAAAATCATTTTCCGACCAGAATTACTTTACCAGAACAATAACAGAAATGCACATTGGAGGTAACATGAACACGTCTCCAGCAACTTTGAGTATAATTAACTTTTACACAATGCTACTGATATCGATCCAACCCAACAGCCAAAACCAGACAGTGAGGCTCAGCCAGACACCAACTTCACAACAATGATAAGAACATTAAGGGCTATCAAGGGCATCCTGAGAAATTGTGTAGCGTAGATCAGCCCCACGATCTGGCCCTTCAACGACTTTGTTTGCCCATTTCCTGACACTTCAGACATGCTCCATCCCCTGGGAGCAAGAAAACGATCTTCGTTCAGTATTGCCAACGCATTTGCAAGAAGCAAAAAACCCTCCAGCAATGTCCACAGGCCCATTCCTGCATACCAAACTCCTGTCAGTTCAAGAGATGTTCTTCTTTACATAACATCATTGTAAAGGTAACATATTACTCCATATGCACGAATTTGACATAGCAAAAGGCAGCAACATACTGGTAGTTGACGTGATATGCCACAAAATTTGGATGGGTTGAATTTGGTTCATCTTATTTGCACATATAAATAGCCTATAATAGTCTTAAATTTTTTTGCACATGTATATATCACCAACAGCATACCACTATAGAAGAAATATTATCAAAATTAGAAGGAAAGAAAATACAGAAAAAACAGCAATTGAAAGACACCAAGACATAATTATGATCCAACTTTAACATTGCATATGAAGCACAAGCACTGTCCATAGAGTTTAGCTTACACACATGCTAATATGTTGTGATCTAAGGGCATACCATACAGGAAGATAGTCACCATACTTCACGTGCTACACTCATAGTTAAAAGATAATATACACTTGAAATTGAAGCTGAACAATTAGATCATAAATAAAAAAAACATCAGCTATGTCTGTAGCTACTTAATTCAGTTGAGTTTGAGTAAAGCTTCGAGGGTCCTTTCATTAGGATTCACAAGCTGGGCCATCAGATGAAGAATAAAGACATCTGTGTTCCTTTTTACATATTAGCACGTGTATAATAAACAATGTGTCCACATTCTGTTTAGTGAGTATATACATGAGTATTCTTGTTTTGCATCATTATAATCACCAGCTACAAGCAATTATGAAACTCAAATTCACAGACAACAAATCATTATTTTTAATTGAAAGAAAAAAAACAAATTCATGTCTAGCTTATAGCGATCAGAACTTCAGAAGTGTATACATGATCATTGTAGTTCTGGATGCATCGTTCTAATAACCAGCTGCGAGCTTTATTTTCAGAGCTACACCCACAGGCCACAGGAGCCCACAAGGGAGGTAGGGAAGGAGCAGGCTTACCACACCGCTTCGGAACGGGAGCTCGCCGGCACTTCCTCGCCGACCTGCAGTGGCAGATAGGAATAAGAGGTGAGGAGGGAGAGGATCCGTGCGTCCAGCGCCCAGAAGCAATCGGAGGGGAGGAGCCGGTAGCGCGGCCCGCGCAGATCCGGCCGCCGGATCCACGAACCGCGTCGGGAGGGGAGAAGCTAGCGGATGGACGCGCCCCCAAAAAAGAATCGATGGGGATCTGGCTGAAGGAGGAGAAGAAGGTTCTCCCAGACTCACCCGGAACGAAGGGAGCTCGCCGGAGGAGGTGAAGAGGACGAGGGCGGCGCAGGGCAGCTCGGGAAGGCGGAACGGGAGTAACGCTAGCGCTGACTAGTGGGCCCGCCTCACGGTTCGCTTGCATCCTAGTTGAAGGGCCGATGCGTAGCCCATTGGGCATATGGGTCAACCGGGCCAATTTGGGCCCACGTACCTTTAAATTTGAGGCCCAGTGCTGCCACTCTCTTTCTCTTTTTTTTCCTTCCCCTTTTATTCTGAAGAAGAAATTACTCTAGCAAAGCCGAGAGCCCAACAAACATGCAGGTGTTTTACATGAATCCTTGAACTTTCTTTAGACCCACATGAATGGCAGTTCTTCTGTGGCTTCAGCTGTGTATAGTTCCTTCAGTCCAGGGACTCCAGGCTCCATGTGACCATCTGTGTGCTTCAAAGAGGTCTTGGTTCGGAGCCAAACAAATGGCGCCTTCAGACTTCAGAGATTCAGACCAGGCCAAGCCTGCTCCTGTTACCGAAAATCCCGGCGCATGTTCTCCAAGCGGTGCAGTGCGCGACACCAAGGTCAGCGTCAAGCACGCGCGAGAAACCGCGGGCGTCCACGTCATCAGCCAGGCCCCGTCCGTTTGTGCATGTGGCAGTTGCCATCGCAGCTGACGTGGCCGCTCTGCACGCATGAACATCTTTTTTTTCTGACGTAAAAATATTAAAAAAACAGGAGTCGAAAGGTAGAAAAGAGATACGTAGAAAAAGGTAGTTGCGTTAAAAAAAAGGTAGTAATTTTGTGCGTAGGTAGACGCTGACATGAATGAATTGATAGGAGCGTGTAGTCGTAGCATGCACGTACTACGTCTGATGGGTCGGAGTTGATTCGTCGATGGTGATGAGCAGACATCTGAAAGACTGAATCTCAGAAATGCATGGGCAGCTGCTGGTGGCCATCCTCATGTCTGCCACGTCAGATGTCCTAACATGGATGGGAAAGGGTGGAGATGAAAAGGATACCATTGGTGCTGCCCCTACAGGCATCCTCCATGGCTGGCTCCATGCGCACAAGAGCATGTACAACAATGGTGCAAAATCAGTAGCGTAGGCAGGTCAACGTACACTGTTTGTGCGATAGAGATCAAAGATAGAGAATATGTACTATTTCGTACAATTTGAGTTATTTTAAGATTTTTTCGGATGTGATTTTCGACGATTTTTATGTTTCAAACACTTAGCCGGTTGCCTCCGGATATACCTCAATACCTCGGGATATGCCTCAATAGGGATATCTCTTCTACCTAGAGCATACCGCTAACTTTATTTGTTCTCTTTCCCTTGCTCCTCGGGTTATTACTGCCAAAATTTCCACATGCTTTCCTTATTCTTGTTGGCTCTCACCAAGAATCTCATCGGTTAAAAGTACAATATTTACTTCAAACAAGAAAAAGGCAAAATCAAGTACAATCATTTTATTACAATATCATATATATGGTTCAAAAGTATGCTTCTAAGATGCGTATATTGATGACGATGAAAGAGAAGAGCTATACACATAATATCACATCATAAGCGGCTGAAAATCTTGTGATGTAATTGACACAGCCAACAAAGTAATGTGGTGTGGGGTTTGATATGAAGAGGATTTTTTTTGGTATTCTATCAATTTAGAGAGGAGAAGATCAACCTTGGGTTGGAGACCGGAGGAGGAAGAACGACTGAGGTCCATCAGATGCAAATCCACTGGTCCATTTTTTAAAGGAAAAATAGTCGATGAAATGGACTATGGAAAAAAGGAAAATTTGAGCAACTTGAGAAACATGCACGCTGTCTTTTGGAGAGACAGGTGACGAGACCAGACTGGGAAAACTTAGACGTGTTACCAAACGCATGGTGCAGTACTTGATGCATGGGCGTTGTCATTTGTCAAGTCACGCATGTGTCGTGAAATTCTTGTTCTGCATGCACAGTAGCAGTTGATGCACTGTTGCAGTACAATGATGGTGAGAAGGATTAGCTAGTTTTTCCTTTCTCGACCAATTTGTTTGGCGCGCAGCTGCTATCCTAGCTACTTTCTGGCTGACTCTAGGCAACTGTCAGGTGCTATCCTAGCTCCTTTCTAGTTCTAAGAGAATGGTCCAACTTATTATAACCCTCCTAAATGTTCAAATATTGGCTAGGCTAAAATGAAATGCCCAAATAGCAAGTTCGTCTCAATCACTCATAATTCTCTTTGAATGAAAGCAATTGGCCATCAAAGAAATTCACTAGCCAATGTGCCATGATCAAGATGTTGACATTCCTAGCTAAGAACGGCTAATTCTTTATTTTAGGCAGGTAGTGGGCGTGGTAGAACTGCAGTCAAATCATTTGGATGATGCCCATGACTGTTATGGAGGTGCACCAAGCCATTGCAAATGAGAAGAGAGAAAAATACACGCAAAAAGATCGAAGATCGGTACACGCTAAGCAAAACCGTACCCAATGTCAAATCCGATCCAGAACTATAGCTTAAAACCTGAAGCAGCACATGGTTTATATAGGGTTAGTGTATCAAGAGTCATGTGGTGAAGAAGTACTTACCCATTTGGGAAGTTGATACACAATATCCTTTATAATTACATCATTAATTTGTGACTATGCTATTTACTGACTAGCCGGCACGATATATTTGAGTTTTTTTTTGCTGATTTAGTTGGCATTTCTTCTTAAAAGTATATACCACCTACTCCATCTGTTTCAAAATAAAAGGGACCCTAGGTTTCTTGAGGCAATGAAGGTAGGAGAAGACTCATGTGCCTCATTAAATCCGGTGAACTATTCAGAAATCAAGAGATAACCCATCCTTTGAAAGGCAGGAGCTTGTACTGGCTCCACAAAATTTGCAAGCAAACATTCAACATGCTTTCACGGTGGACTCGTAATTAACCTCAAACCTCTAATATTTCTGTAGAAGTTTCAAACACTAGGATTCCTTATATTTCAGAATGAATGTAGTAGTTATTTTCATGGTTTGTTTTTATGAGACTATTTGGTGCAGTGTGTTGACCTATGACCGTATCATTATAGTTAACTATTATTTGCCTGTTTTATGTAGAGATTATAAAAAAAACTATTTATTATTAAGTTATTTTTGCATTTCTTATGATCGTAAATAAAATTCATTTTTGCATTTCTTTGTAATGCAGTTCTTGAAGTACATTTTTACCATTACTCTCTGTTTTACCCTTCTTAGTTCTTACTCACATGTTTAGGGACTTCTTTTCCCTACAGAGGTACAAGTAAGGGTAATAGGGTAAATTTTTATTCACCTCCTTAATATGATCAAGTTTTGTCGGTGCTTCGGATCACCGATTAGTAATTTATGTTTGCGCGTCTGGCTCGGATGATGTGCAAGGAAGACACAAGGGTTTATACTGGTTCGGGCAGAACGTCCCTACATCCAGTTCGAGCTGCTTATGTTCTTACACTTGTTTGCAGTAGGGGTTACAAACAGTCGAGAGAGGGAACGAGATCCCAAGTCTCTGGTGGCAAAGTATCTGTGTGAATCCCTAGAGTCCTCTGCCCCGCGGGTGGCCTCCCCTTCCTTTTTATAGATCAAGGGGGAGAGGTCGGATACACGAGAGAGAGGGAGGGAAGAGAGAGAGAGAGAGATCTGGAGAAGAAAGAAGGAGGGTCCCCGGGATTCTGCTGCTCCCCTTCCCTGCGCGTGGGCTCCGTTGGGCCTGTAGATGACGACGGGGGTGTCCCTGCGCCGCTCCCCGGCGCGATGGGCGACGGGCGCTCCAACAGGACAGGCGACACGAGCCCCCGGCGTGTCCGGTGGCTTGAGCCCCCGTCATTGGGGACGACGTGCGCTCCGACAAGACGGGTGGTGCAAGCCCAGGTGTGTTTTGCCGCTTAAGCCACGGCGTGGCAGGCGGCGTAGCTCGCCGTTATGGCCTGTCACCTCCGGGGGCACGTCTCGACGTGCCCTCGCTTATCCTCGCGTTAGAGGTTTGACCTCTGACGCAACACTTCACTCCCATGGGATCCCATGGGCCCCATGTCCCTGATGCAGGTACGGCCGAGTCCATTCTCTCGGGGTCGGGTGAAGTGGAGCTTAACTCTCGGGGTCGGGTGAGGCCGATCCTGCGCCATCGGGGTCAGACGAGGTGGAGCCCTCCCCATAGGGGTTGGGCGAGGCCGGGTCCGTACCCTTAGGGTCGGGCGAGGCAGAGCCTAACTCTCGGCGGTTGGGCGAGGCGGCTCGTGCCCCACGTCTGGACCTGCTTATGTGGCCGTCGATGTTCCTTCACTCGTTAGGCCGTCCACGGCCGCGTGACGGCCGGTTAGGCCGACTTGCACGGTTGGAAGAGCTCATCTACGATTAGTCCCCTGGACCGCACTTTGGGGTACCCATGATATTCACCCCATCAATTTACAAGTAACTTACAATGCTCCATCCGTCTACTAATAAAATGTACTAGGTTTCAAACTGTGTCCATAAATCTAAGGGTGCCTTTGGTTGGGCTTTTGCACCTGCTTTTACTTTTGCAAAAGCTAAAAGCCAACCAAAGGGCTTAAACGGCCCAGGTGCTTTTGCTCAAAAGCAGTTTTCACCCTATTACAAATACAAAAGCACCTTCCCCCTGCTCTCAGCGGCTTTTGGGGTAAAAAATTACCCACTTGCCAGCCACTGATTATGGAAAAAAAATGGTTGTTCTATCCACCTCCCGTCCACATCCGCTCTGGCGTCCCCATCCCGCCCCCTACCCCCCGCCTCCCGCCCCCGCTCCCCACCCGCCAGGCGGTCGCCCGCCGCCACTCGCCGCCTCGTCGCCGCCCGCCCAGCTCCGCCCGATGCCGCTCGGCCCGGCTGCCGCCCCGACGCCGCGCTCCCTGATGCCGCCCCGACACCGCCTATATGGATGAAAATTTTAAAAAATTTAATATTTTTCTTTCCAAAAGATACGAACATATTATGTTTGTACGAGTATTTTGGTTTATATACAGTCTCGCAAATCTTCAGGGTACTACAGGTATTTCACCCACAGCACACAGTTTCCCACAGCTCACAGCTGCTCTAACCAAATGGTTTTCTGCTTTTACCACAACAGCTTTTTCACAACAGTTTTTCCACAGCCCACAGCTCACAGCAGATTTTCCAAAAACTACAGTCCAACCAAACACATCCTAAATTATTCTAAAGCAACTCTCCTGCTGGTAATTTCCTATCTCATTAATCGCCCGCGTACCCTGCTATTTAGTCCTAATCGCCTAGATCATCTAATCTTTAACTGACACTGACGCGTGACCAGATCGCCGGCACCCGATCAGCGGATCGTGCACGGTTGCATGCTACGATCGATGCCCGGCCGACGATGCACAGACATGCACACTGGTGCACGAGTCATGTCACCGGCGGTCATCTGGACACCCGGCGTGATCCGGCGCATCCTGGCCGTCCCTTCAACTCGCTCGCGTGGCAACAAACAGGGAGCGACTGCATGGACGGACGGATCGGATCGGCGGTGTCGTCTGGCAGATCGATCATGTGATGATGAGCCTGACGCGCTACCAACCTGCAAGCGGACAGCAAAAGGTCAGCATTGGTGTCAGCTCCGGTGGATGGATCGTCGACGGCCGGCCGGCCGGTGGCACGATGACGTGAGAGGTTTCCTCCGGCCGGCAACCGGCAGCGCACGAGGGAGATGGGAACCTTTGTTTCTTCTGAACAGAGTTCGTGCCCAACTGTCCATGGTGAACGGAGTAGATCTCAGGAACAATTTGGCTGGATCCCGGAGGATTAATTCTTGTGACGATCTTCATTTTCTTTTTCTTTCTGTGGTAAGGAGAACGGTCGTTTGGCTATCCACTGAAGTTTCGGTTGAAGATGGATCCCCACTTAGGTGCATGTGTACAATACAAGCCATGTAGTTTTCAAAAAACAATACAAGCCATGGTGAACTAGGCCGGCCTGTGCTGGTCTTTTCAATTCGTTCCTCGCGGTACACGTGGCGCGACGCGGGTAAAGCGGCGCATGACGTGGCAGGCGCATGAGTACCGGAGCTGGCCTGGACGTACGCGCAGGAACCTGCTACAGACTACAGAGTGTGCTGCAGCTAGCACACACACCACAGGCAGGGGAGAGGAGAAACGGCGGAGGGATGGCCGGAGACCGGACGGCGGCGGGTGGCGCACCCACCGCACCGATCTGCTAGCTCATCACAGCACTACAATACGTACTCCTCCCTCTCTCTCTCCACCGAGCACCAATCCCTTTGGCAACCACACGAACCACTACTGAACCGCCGCCGCGAGCCAACTAATGATCAGTCCTTCGCTTCATCAAAGAAAGAAAAAACTAATCAGTCCTTCTGACACCAGAATCAATGGCACAATTGCTCAGCAAAGATAGTTTTTTTCTTGAGGAAAAGCAGCAAAGACAGTTGTTGGCATGAGTTCTGCACTTTTAATCATTCTGTTTGGTCAAGATTTTGTTTACTCATCTGCCTTTGGTCTTGTTTGGTCGCCTAGCCTAAGCTTGTTGGTCAATGCAAGCATGTTTGTGGGTGCCAGCCTTTCTCTAGCTAGCAAGCAAAGACGGATGCTGCATTCAGTATTCAGGTTTAGTTCAGAGATCGAGAGACCCTGACGTGTTCCGTCAGGCCACGGATGGTTGCTCTCCGCGACGCGGTTTCAGCGCTGGTTACTGTCAGTCGCCGCCGCCGCCGTCCGGCCTGGCATGTGAGGACGGGGAGGTCGCCGGACGGCTCACGCAACGCAGGTCGCCGCCGGGTGGATCTGCCTGCCGATGGAGGCAGGCAGCAGCGAGAGAGATCGACCAAGGACAACGTGCGGCCAGCAGGCCATGTGAAAAACGAGATGATGAGTGGTGCTGTGGTGGATCACATCCAAGGTTTTAAATCTCTGGCTTCAGCTGCTAGAGAAAGATTTAGCTAAATTTTTTTTTTACAATTTAGCTCTTAGCTGCCGCTACTGCTGGCCATAGTTCATTTTTAGCATAGATAGCTAAATATCTTATCCGGCTATTTGAAATATTGATCACTTCAAATTCAGATGTCTCCTGGCTAGATTAATTCTGACCAGTTTGTCCAGTTACAGTAGGGGAGTTTCCTAGAGATTGATCCCTTCATCCACTCATACAACATTCACACTCGTTTATCTGAAATTCCTGCGTTCCAAACACAGACAGGGAGGTGACATTCACTGAAAATGGTTTTACAGTGAAGTTTTTTTTCTTCTTCTGAACCAGTTTTTTCAGTGAAGTTACGGTTGCAGTTTGCAATGTTGCCATGGGACGACGTCCATTGGCGAGGCCGAGTCGATGGACTGGATTGAAACGTCCAGAAGGGAGGGGACACGGGAGAGCCTCAAAAGGTAAGGAATCTGGGGCAGGTGCCCACAGCGTACGCGACGGCGACGGCCGGCGCCTTTGTGCTGTTCGAACTAGCAAAGCTGCAGGAAGCATCCATCAAAGCAGGGACAGACAGGGTTCCTTAGCTTGCTGTTAGAGTCAGTAGAGGGCCCCAACAGCAGCCCAAGAACCGCGTCGCTGCTCTGAACAAACCAGGGAAAGATTGAAAGAACAGCGGTAGCGCCAAGCAGAAAGAACGCGGGGGGGGGGGGGGGGGGGGGGGGGGTGGCGGGCGGTCGGGGGGGCAGGCCATCGAGCCAACGAGCACAAGCTGGAGCCACTAGGAGGAGATGCAAAGGGAGAGGGGCACACATCTCTAACCTTTGATTTGTTCTCGGCTTTTGGGCAGAATAGATGGACAGGGACCCGGAAAGTTTCCGTCACTTCTTTTTTCTTTCTTTGTTGCAGAGGAGAAGGCGTTGCTTGGTGTCAAGTTGGCAGATTGTTAAAGGGATGGTGGAATGGAATTGCTTGGTCCGGCAGCCTCCCTTAGTGCTCAGGCAGTAATCATTTGGTCTGATTGGGAAGGGGAAAGAGGGGGTGCCACTTCGAATTGGTTCATCACGCGTAGCGTATACAGGATATTTTTTTTTTCTAATTTGCATCTATATGCGAGCGTCTGCGGATGCACTGTGTTTTGAAAAAAAAACTTCATGAATCAGCGAGAAATGCGGTGTGTCATTCTCCATCGACATTGGGATCAATATTTTTGACATCTGAAAATAAAGAGAAAATTTTGGTGGTTTCTGAGCTGCACGCACCGATTGGTTACACCAGAAATTCTTAGATGATGGGTCAAAACATTTTAATATGTGATTCATCATCATCGCACCAACTGCATTTTTGTCAAAGCAGCATCGTCTGCCTGCCAGTTGTAGGGCATGTAAAGGAGAAAATATGTCGCCCGGATTTGGTTCATCATGGTTTCGTCGGAGGAGAGAGCGAGCAATTATGAGAGGAATAGGAAACAAGTTAGTCCTAATAGTCAGGTAATTAACAAACAATCCAATTTTATTTCTTTTTTTAAAAAAAATATAGTTAGTAGGTAACTTGGACATTTATGCAACGTCATACTTTGATAATTTTTCCACGAAGATCACAATTAGTTTCACCATCCGCGATCATTGCACATGGCAGTCGCTCAGAAAATGGCGGGAAGTGAGACTTTCACCACGCACTCCTAGAAGTGCGCCTCAAGATTTGTCGTCCAAGCTTTCATCCTATCCCCGTAACACCCACAACCGAATCGGCGAGAAAACCATAGCATCCATCAATTCCTCGAAATCCATAAGAAGGAAATACCATTGGGGGACGAATGATTTCGGACCCACACATCATCTGATTATTATCCTCGCAACCAACCGCGTTGTTTTGTTTACAAACCACATCATCATTTGCATCGAAGGTGGTTACAAGGCTAGCTATAAACAAAATTTACGAAAATGACTCCGTACCAGCAAGTTTTTCCCCCCAGATAAACATACACTTGTTGAACCTCCAAAGAGTTCATAATAATCATATGCCCAATCATCATAACTAATCACATGACCCCTCCTGCACTACTGGCTAGGCTACTAGCCGTCCAAATCCCCCAAGATAAGGCCATCAGGTCGACCAAGACACCCATGAAAATGAACCAATCACAAAGCACCAAACTTTCCACCCAAAAGAATTCATTCAAAATTCAGCTGAAAACTAAACTACCACCTCATTACAAAAACAAAAGCTGAATTTAAATAACCAGTCGACCTTGCAGGCGGAACCCCAATTTTTTTAAAAAAAAATGAGAGAGAGAGAGAGAGAAAAGAATTCGAACGCGCATACACGAAGCCGAAAGCGTGTGCACGACTCCCCAAACAAGAACCGTCGCCTTGTATATAAACCCCCGATTCACCCGGCCGGCATCGTCAACACAATCAATCACACGGCTGCAAATCGCGAGAGAGAGCTTGGCAAATGGCAATGCACGGGATGAGGAGGAAGGCGTCGCCGGCGCCGTCGGCGGCGGCGGTGGTCCTGGCGCTGGTGCTGTTGGCGGCGGCGGCGGCGGTGTCCGGCCAGCCGCAGCCGGGGAATAAGCAGACGGCGGCGAACAACCCGCGGCTGCAGCGGGCGTACGTGGCGCTGCAGGCGCTGAAGCGCGCCATCACGGAGGACCCCAAGAACCTGACGCGCGGGTGGTGCGGCCCCGACGTGTGCGCCTACTTCGGCGTGTTCTGCGCGGCGGCGCCGGACGACCCGCACGCGCTCACCGTCGCCGGGCTGGACCTGAACCACGGCGACCTGGCGGGGACGTTCCCGGAGGAGCTCGGGATGCTGTCGGACCTCGCGCTGCTGCACCTCAACTCCAACCGCTTCGCCGGCGGGCTGCCGGAGTCGCTGCCCAAGCTGCACCTCCTCCATGAGCTGGACATCAGCAACAACCGCCTCTCCGGCGGGTTCCCGCAGCACATCCTGTGCCTGCCCAACGTCAAGTACGTCGACATCCGGTTCAACAACTTCTGCGGGCCCGTGCCGCCGGCCATCTTCGACAAGCCGCTCGACGCGCTCTTCCTCAACGACAACCACTTCGACTTCGAGCTGCCGGAGAACTTCGGCAACTCGCCGGCGTCGGTCGTCGTGCTCGCCAACCTGCGCCTGCGCGGCTGCATCCCGCAGAGCGTCGGCCGCATGGCCGGCACGCTCAACGAGCTCGTCATCCTCAACGCCGGCCTCCGCTCCTGCATCCCGCAGGAGGTCGGCTGGCTCCGCGAGCTCACCGTGCTGGACCTCAGCTTTAACCAGCTCCAGGGCATGCTGCCGGAGTCCATGGCCGGCATGCACAAGCTCGAGCAGCTCGACGTCGCGCACAACGAGCTCTGGGGGCACATCCCGGAGGGCATCTGCGCGCTGCCCAGCCTCCGCAACTTCACCTACTCGTACAACTACTTCTGCACCGAGCCGCAGCGCTGCCTCGACATCCGCCGCATCGACGACCGCCAGAACTGCATCGCCGGCCGCCCCGACCAGCGCCCCGGCGACCAGTGCCTCGCCTTCCTTCACCGCCCGCCGCCGCGCTGCGACGAACACGGCTGCTTCGGCCCGCCGCACTACTAGGCGGCCGGCCACCTCGATCGCGCGCGGCCGGTGGGAGGGAGGGAGGGAGGGCGAGAGACGTACAGCTGGCGCCGGCCGGCCGCGCCGCGGCGGCCCGCCGCGACCGCGACTTGTAAAATCCGTTGCATGGTGATGGGATGTGAGTGGAGGGAGACCGAAAGGGTAAAATTGGTTGGTAAACAGAAACGATCGTATATACCTGTAATTTTTCTTCTTCTTCTTTTCTCTTTCTTTTCACAGGAGTGGTATTGGAGTATATGTTGGAATTGTAGAGAGGAGACATGATAGTGCATTGATTTTACAGTGTTAATTTAATTACCCACTGACCAGTAATAATAATCTCTGTACTTGTTCCTCATACAAAAACTACTTCTAAAAATTTCTTCACTTTCTGCCTTGGCTTGGAAGGGAGCATACCATGATGCCACAACCACCAAATCAACCAGTCCATGGCTAAAAAAGTTGAGAAAGGTGCTAGCAAGAACAAGCATTATTTTCCAACAATATCATCAACTAAACAAAGTAGGAATAATCCAGGTCAGGGCCACCATGCAAATGGAGAGAGAGAGAGAGAGAGAGAGAGAGAGAGAGAGAGAGAGAGAGAGAGAGAGGGAGGGAGGGAGGGAGGAATGAGTGGCCTGCACATCCTGATTAGGATGGGGTCAAACAAGGACTGCTGGTATTAAATAAAAGCTGAAGATGCCCATCCATCCATGGCCTCCAGCTGCAAAGAGGAGAACTTCCAACCTTCCTCCCTCCACATGTGCACATCACCCTGGCTGGCTCCAGCTTACATACACTGGTACACTTCATTCAGATTACTGTTCAACTGCTGCATATTTAGATGCCAATGTCCTTGTCACACACACCACCCACCAGCCCAGCCTGATAAATAAAACAGGACACATATTTACATATATTATATATATGGACACTTATAAAAAAGATTAAAGAAAAATGTAGAGAAATTTATGCAACTGCAGCACCACTACTTTCAGCTCTTAGGGTTTATTTATAGTCTATAGATAAGTGCCCAACGTAACACGGCGGCGGGGGTGAGACGGTTTCCGGCGACGGCGACCCACCGACGGCGACGGCGCTGAAGGGGAGATCCTGACGGCAACGTGCATGGGCATGCAGGGGGGCCGGCGGGGTGACGATGAGGATTGAGTAAGAAGGTTCAGAGCGGTTGCCGTCTGAATTTGCTGAAGTCCGGGCGGCCGGCCGGTTGCGCGACAGGCTGGCGGGAATCAACTTGGGGCGAGGACTGGGACAAACGGTGAGGCCGTTGGGGCGAGGAAGAAGACGAGGCCGTGACCCATGAGGGTGACCAGCTCTGATGAGCGTCGCAAGCAAACGTTTGCTCTCTCTCTCTCTCTCTCTGCCCCTGGGGCCGCCACGCCATCATGCATCTTTCTTGGACGTGTTGGTACTTGTTGCCTTGTGTTGTGTCATGCCTAACTGCCTGCTACTTGACATTAAACAAGATGCCAAGTCAGGATGATGGATCACTGTTGGCACCCGTCCTGTTTTGAGCCATCAGTTTTGGCAGGTAGAGAGGGGAGGTGCCTGCACAATCATCTTTATCCTATATAATATATATACAAATATCTCTATATCTTTATCATACAGGATATATATGCGTGTCTTTATATATTTATGTGCATGGCTTTAGTCGCTGTGGTATCCAATCATGCAAGGCAGACAGGCTAGCAGGTAGGCCTAATGCACTGCTAATTGGCAGAGGCATGATACAGGGAGGGAAGACAACAAGGGGGTACGACTTGCCCGCCCAAGGGGACTGACAATGGCCTATCAGCAACTCCAACCCACAACTCTTCAGACACATCGCAGCCCTTCAGCAGACATGTACTGATGGTTGGTGCCCTTGCAAGTTCTTTCTTCAACTATCATCTGCCATTTGGTAACCTTTCTATAAATGTTGGTTGCATTCCATTGGAGATGCATAATTGGGAGGCAGGCTTCCAGCAACCCCCACTAAGCTGGGTGCTCTGAATTTCCATGGACCATGGATGCAGATGCAGGCAGTGCAGCAGGTGTAACTCTGGAGGTACCAGTTCAGGAAGTGGGAGCCTGACATCTCAACGCCCGTTGCAACTATTCTGAAGACAGTTCAGGACATCTCAACGCCCATCTGTTCAGCCTGGGCATGCATAGCTTTATACAGCAATGGGACTAGGAAGGCACATGCTTGCAGGAAAGAGATACATGACCAACCTCAAACACTGCCTAGGCTGAACAGATGTCGCGCTCATACATGAGCTGTCGGATGAAGAGCTCATTTTTGTACAGCAGTAGTGGTTGGCTTCGGACTTGAGAGTTTGCGACGAGAAACATGGAATGGAATTGTGGAACCTCCTCAAGAGGTGATTTATAGTGTTACTACAATTCAATAAAAATAACAGCTACAAGACACAGCATCTTACATACAGATTATTGAGAGGCTACGTATTTTACAAATACAGATCACTGCATCTTAAATCTAACTTACTATTCTCTAACAGTACCTCGAGCCTTGCTACAGGCGTAGGATGTGAGGCACATATTCTGACTACAAGTCGGTCCCATAGTCGACTTCACAGCTTTAAGATGGTCCTGGTTCAGCGGACAGGAATACGAATGAGGTGCTGTCATGATTTCAAGATAACTCAAGTCATGTCTAGTGCTATCTACACAGGCAAAAACAGTGCTTACCTAAAACGAGAGGCGATGCGTTGAATGTGTTATCGGTATCGTTCATTGCAGAACCACTGTTTGACTCTCCCATAAGTGATGGAAATGAGGGAATTGACTTCAATATTAATTTCCTACCACCTTTCCGGTTCGGGGAAATACTGAGCGCATTATGTGGCGGCGAGACTCGTTTTCCGTTGGGTGAAGTAGTCTTGACACAGTTGTTAGGAGAATCAGCTTCTTTTAGAATATCTGGCATCCCCTCATCGATAGCACTACCAGCAACCTTGGATGATTTACAAGACTGCAATGTTGCAGTAGCTTTTGAAGCAGACGAACGGTAGTTCCCACTGCGAGCTTTCGAAGGTCTTGGTGGCTTTGCACTTGAGAAATTTGGCAGTTTAAGCAGAGAACTGGAAGAGATTACTCAGTTACTACTTAATAGAATGCAGAAGCAAAGATATGAAGCTTGTTCAAGGAAATGAATATGTAATAAGCAAACCTGGAAAGATCAAAAGGAGGTGTTATTGGAACAAGATCAAGGAGGGGATGATCTTCGTTCTGTACATTTGCCTTTTGTTGATCATTCTCCTTCTCTTTTCCACAATTCTCTGTTTGTTCACCTTCTTGTTTGATTTCTTCAATGAGTTCACTGTCAGCTGATGCAGCACGTGATGACAAAACATTGATATTTAGAGGAATAACTTAAAAACATGGTGCATTGTTCATTTCAGGATTCAGAATGTTATGGTTGTGTTGGGTAATCTATATTCAGGATTTAGAATGGTACGGTTGTGAGATGAAATAAGCAAACGTAGCATGTATCCAGCCTCCAGGAAACAACAGTTGATTATTCAGAAAAGTGGAACGACTAAAGACCGCAAAGACAAGAATGCTCTCTCAATCAGATGTGCTTTTATTTTATGTCAAAAACACCCATACAGTCATGGCAGAACTATTTTTGCACGTTCACGTTTGAGTTTTTCAACTGAACTCATTATGTCACCATTTGAAGGAACAGAACTAGCAAAACAATTCGAATGTCCGACTTATAAATTACAGTGGTGACCTATTAAACAAAGAACCATAAGCAAGGTTATCGAATACTTTTATTGTGGTTCAGTACGCAGGAATACTTTTTAGCAGGAAACAACAGCATTTGTGCAGGATTCCAGAAAAATTGTTTTTGAGTCTGAAAAAGGAACAAGTATAGCACGATTGTGCAAGCTACAAAAGTGCTTACCATCTCTTCTGCCGAAAGTGTTTTTGCAACTCTCACATCTGCAGTTGCTAGAGCATCCAACTCCTCCCTTTTATTCAATCAAACATTAAAGGCATAAGTAACTTGCACCACGTACAATTTCAAATAGCAACATCTGCAATACAAGTTTCCAGAGCAACTTTAAGTACCTGATAGCATTCACAATATTTCTTGAGACAGCTTGACTTCTTGCAATTGCATCCTCTCTTGTGACGAGCTGAGGCTGGAGTGCTGTTAGGATCTTCCTGCAATATATTATAGAACTTAAAACATCATGTGTTTGCGAGTAATGACTAACAGAAGTTTTATCTGAATATCCAACAGAACACCTACCCCAGTTTCTGGACCAGCGTCAGACATACGAATCACTTTTGGAGCAAATGCTAGGGGATTACGAAACTCTATCTGCTTCCGAGTGGAGAGAACAATTTCCTCGTGTATAGGTTTGTTCAAACATCCTTGACACGAACAAGGTTCAGAGCAGTAAACACCAGCAGCAAAACACTCACAATACCTGCACATGACAACAATGAACAAAAAACTATTAGAATAATGTAATATACATTCACTTTACACAGAGTAATTCCTTCAAATTACAAGCCCAAACATTTCAGAAGGAGCTCCTTCATGTAACTGGGTTCACATAATGTTACTAATGTGTCAAGAACACATACAGTTTCAGACACTTTGACTTCTTACAGCTGCACCGCTTGCATGCCTCACCATCATCACCATTATCTGTTTTACGTCTGCAGTTCAACCATACAGTTATCTGTTGAGTGTACTGAAACAGAGTAGTAATCATCTTGCAACCATCCAAAAGAAATCAGAAGCGCAAACAAACCTCTTCTTTTGAGGACTGACACTTTGACTTGAAACATGATCATTTACAGGAAAACCTCCAGCTGAACAATCATCCATGGGAAATTCTAACAGCTCACCACCAGAGTTTGGAAAATTCTCTCCTGCAGAGAGAAACTTGCCATGCACATCCTTTTCTGCCAACGATGGACGCAAACCAGAAGCCATATGATCCTGACTGGCCATTTTTCCTTTTGGTGTTAATGCAAGGGCATTTAAATGTAGACCTATACCACGCAATCCACGTGGCTGGGTTTGTACATGACTTTTGCCTTTACATGTTGAGACAGAGAGACTCTCAACAGTCTCTTTCTGCACAACAGTATTTGAAAACCCAGCTGCCTCAAAGACCAGGCAGCGTCTTCGTATGCCACGTTGTTGGCTCTCCACCTGAACATGTCAACAGGAAGAAAACAAATGAGATGGCATTATGGTAACACAGATATCTCTAACAGGTCAAGTTACAGGACCGTATGGAGATACAGTACTAAGGAGCATGGGCAACAATTTTTTTAAATAGACATGGGCAACATTTTAATAGCACATGAAAATGGTAGGTCAAGATACTGTGTGCTATTACCTTGTAGTCTAATGGAATACATCCATTCGGTTCATAAATGTTATCCTGAATTTCTTCTGTTGAGATGGTTTGTTGACCATCCTGAAATATTTGAGGATTTTCTGTCTGATCTTCTCCCATCACGAGTTCTTGATAGTATACTTGACCAGATGCACTAGGATGTGCCCTGCCTGAGATTTCACTGTCTCCTGTAAGTTTCGACAGCAAGTATCCACAAGATTCTGCATTTTTAGCTGCCAGATGCATTCCTCTGTGATGGTCATCCATCGTGGAGTCGAAGGCCAAAAGCTCACCTGAGGTTGTGGAGATTAAGTCCGACCATTCACATCCCAAGACGTCATCACTGTCATTCACAGGCTGGCCACCATCCAGGAGCTGGATTTCAGTGGAAAACAAGCATTTCCTTTTCTCCACTGTATTTTTTACGGCCTGGACAGCGTCTAGTTTCCGACACTTGTCCTGCTTAAGGTCTGATCTGACACCATGGCAAGGTGTGGTGTTATGGTCTGGACTGCCATTATCGAATTGAGCAGGCTGAGCCAAATCGCATGGCCCAGTGGGAGGATCAGCCACATCTGAACATGTAACTGTGTGGGTTTCTTGGGTAATAGTGCTAGTGCAGGCAAACAACCTGACAGCATTTGAAGACCTGGCTGGCTTGTTTGTTTTGCTGCCACCAGCACTGGCCTCACTTTCAGAAATTTCACCGAGAGAGCTCCTGCAAAGGGCGAAAATCCAGCATCAGAATCACCTTATTCTGTGCCCAGTGTAAGTTTTTTTTTCCCGCATAATAACACAAGCATAGATGCCTGAAAGGAAGGTGCCTGGAACTTACTTTGCGAGCCTTGTTTCCTTGTGCACATTGTCGTGCGGGGAAGTGAAGATGGAGGAAATGGAGGTTATGTTGATGGACTGGTATCCCTGGAGGCTGTTCGCGTTGTAAGCCGACTTGAGAGGCTCAATGGGAGACAGGTTGTTGATGAAGCTGAACACCGGCGAGTCCTGCACCAAGAAAGTAGCAAAATATTTACTGGGTTATGAGCATCGAGCAGCGGTAGAAACGGAGCAAACCAACAAGGCGCCAAATTTCTTCTAGTGCCCTGGTTTCACGCACGGATAAGAAAATAGAGAGATTCCCTGGGTGCAGAATAACTTGCACTTGCATATTCATCCATTCAGCAGAAGAGAAGCTCCGGTACAATATCAGTTGTTAATTACGACTGAACCACACATGCTGCTTGAGGAAGGCAGGAACCATGTGCGAAAAAATGTGCTCTAATAAAACGGGATACAAGTAACTGCAGTAATCAATAGAGAAAAATCTCGGGAAAAGCCTCGCGCGGAATGGATCTGGCCCTGCAGAAGGCTGGCAGTTTTGGAGGGAGGCCGTAGGTATATTCGCAGGGATCTACTAGCTGCGGCGGCCTGCCGAGGCCCTGAATACTGAAGTGAGTGACACGACGCGAGCAGAGGCGCCTGTGGCCGGGGGCAGGCGGGCAGATCTGGAGCGGGACGCGCGCGCGCTCCACGGCTCTCGCGGCCCAGCGTGCGCGCGGGGTCGCTGAGGAACCGCCGCTGCAGAGGACGCACGCAGTGGGGAGTTGGTAGCAGCCGCAGGAGGAAGAGCGGCGGCCGAGCATGGGGTTGCTTGCTTGATGCTTAGTACCGAGCAGGGGAGGGAAGAAGGGGGAAAAAACGCAAATTTGTGCGCGAGAAGGGCGGTTCCCGGCGAGGTCGGAGAAGTCCCCCCAGCGGCAAAGCGCCCAGCTTTGCTGACGCGCGGCACGGACCGCGAGCCAGCGCGGCCGAATCGGCGGCGGAAGCGTCCTGCGCGCTGCGCGGAGGCGGTTGGGGCTCGGTCTCGCCCTCCGCGGGAAGCCCGGAGGGCGAGCCCCGGCCCAGGGAGGGTAGAGGCCGGAGCAGCGGGGAGGGAGTTGGGGGGGTGCTCCCCTGACCCCCGTCCGAGGAGGCAGGGCAGCCATGCAGCGGAGGAGGAAAAGGCGGAGAAACGGGTGGGAGGAGGAGGATGCGGGTGGTCACCTCGGCGCGCGAGGCCGGCGGCTGCTGCGCGGCGGCGCGGTCGGGCGTGTCCATCTCCGGCGCCGCTGCTCTACCCGCTGACCCGCTGCGGTGCGGCGATGTGTCCGAGCGGAAGCGGCGAGGCGAGGGAGGGAGGGGGGACAGCAGGGCGCCGTGTCGCGGTGTCCGTTTCTATAGCGAGAGGAGGGCCGGTGGGGGCGCCACGCCGCGCGCGGAGACGACGGGTGTGGGCCCGGGGGCAATTTTTTCAAGCAGCGCGAGGGCGGGAAACCGGGGGGAGCGCCTCCCTTCTTTTCGCCCTCCGGTCTTCATTGTCTTTTTATTTAGGAGTATTTATTTGTTTCCTCGTCCTTGCCCTGGCCGTAGCCTCGCTTGTCTTGTCCCGGGTGCCAGGCGCCAACCGCCGAGCGCGGCCTCATCCGCTTTCCCATCCGGGTGGCGTCTCCGCCACGCGGCACCCGGCCTCCGTTCCTTCCTCCGGCCCTAAAAGTGGGCCCTCCGCTCGTCGCTCTCCTGACAGTGGGCCGCGCGTCGTTGCCCTGCATGGCTTTACTGTTACCTGGAGCGTCTGAGCGGAGTAGTTACTGTTACCGGTGGCGGAACGTGAGGCACGTGGAAGGAGGGGGCTAATTAGTGCTAGTAAGCTAAGCTACAGATGGATAACTATGTTAAAATATTATATCTTAGAAAAAATTCATTGGCCAAGGGGGGCCCACTATCCAAGGGTCCGCAAGTGACTGCTACCCGCATTGATAACGACCCCGCGCCCGCGGTGAGGGAGCTGAAAACCAGCCTACTAACCGCTCCCGCGCTGGCGCGGCCGCGGTAATTCCTTTCCAATCCGGCGGAGCGTCCGGCGCTAAGCACGTTCAAACCGTCGTCCCAGCTCCCAAGCGCGCGCTCCACGCGATAGGTAGGCACCCTTATCCCGCTGGCTCATGGGCCCCGCCGCCAGTCTTCCGATTTGATTAATTACCCGGCGCTGCGTGCCTACCAGCCGTCCTGGGCACGGCGTGTGGGGTGGCCACCCACCGCCGGCACCGGCACTTACTCTGCGCGCGATCCGCCTCGTGATCCGCGGTGAAGGACGACGCGGCCGCTGGCTCGCACGGGCTGATTACATGACGGCAGCGGCGGCGGAGGACACCTGCCTGACGACCTGGCTGGCCGGGCTCGCCGGCGGCGGTTAAGCCCTGGAGCCATTGAGCATCACACGCCGCCGCCGCTGCTGCCAGGCTCCGGGACGTTGTCAATTACCAGAACACTAGTAACCGAGACACTGGCTTTCTTTAGGGCACCATTCGACTAGTGCAGCGCGCTACCGGAAAATCGCGTGGCTTCCTTTATCCACATGACGCCATCGAAAGACCGCCGTGCCCTCCGTACATCTTCGAAGCTTCTCCTCCCCCGGACAGGCCTAGCGCGCCTAGTAGGCCTGCAGGCAGGCAGCACAGGCGCCGGACCCGGACGTGGCTGAAGTCTTTTCCCCCGGCCGGCCGCCAGTTTAAATTTTCTGGCTCTCCCGCGCCGCCAGGAACCATCGATGCGCAGACGCGCTGGCTGCTCCTGCCTCTCTGCACTGCAGAGCGGTTGTCAGGGCCTGCAGCATAGCCCCGTAGGGGATCCACTGCAGCAGCGGGCGGGGGCGTACATCACGTGACGGTGCGGTAGTAGGAGTTACTGGCCGGTACTAGACGACCGTAACGTACTGTCCTGCATGGCTGCATGCCGTGGATCGACGGGGTCAGAACGCGTGCGTACGAATGATTAACCTGCTGCTGCTGGAGTACTAGCGGTACGCACGCACGCAGCAGCTAGGAGGGAAGAACGAGAGGTACCCGCCCGCACCGGCGTAGAATAATGGAGAAGCACCTAGCACCTAGCGGTATAAATAAGAGCATCTTGATGGTCTATTTTTCTCTGATAAACTAATAATATTGGAAAAAATATACTCTAATAGTTTCTCAAAGTCCCTCTCTTTTCCCTAATAATTTGGATTCTCTCAATATTTTACCCCAATTGTCCTCAAATAAAGGAAGAATTTTGACTCTCCCAATATATTAGTTGTATTGGGATAAGGTTATTGGGAACTGTAAAAGCATCTCTTCCAATAATCTATAAAGATAGTATAGTATTGAAATATCTCAATACTGTATTATTATATTATTGGAAGGTATATTATTGGAAGGTATTTATTGGGAACGGCTGGAGACGCTCAGAGTACATACTCCGTTACCACTGGTGGCAGTCGGTAATAGTGCACTTGCGCAGCCTCGGATCCAAGTTTCATTCTACTACGGAGCCGTACGTGCGCACACGACGGCTAAGGGCAGGCCCGACTACTCCAGGTTGGGTTGCGTCATCGTTGGGCCACGTGGACCGGCCGTCGGATGCATGCCTCGCGGAGGAGAGCTAGACCGAGACCGAGAAAGCAAGCTAGGGATCGGATCGGAAATGACGGCTTCATTCAGAGGTGTTTTATTTAGCCTCTACCACCATGCATGACCTTAATGGTCCTTTGGCTTAACTTGCAATGGGAGGGAGGATCGAGGGAGAAGATGCAGGAGTGAGCAGCGTGTGCCGTGCTCCCCGGACAATTTGCCTGCCTGCCTGCCTTGCGCCTCGCTGCTTGTTAGTCCTGTGCTGCCAAAACAAAGTCAGCGCAAGTCGGGGCTCGCGTGGACCATTTGACTCTTGACCACGATCGACCAGTGGCGCCAAAACTGCCAAGGTGAAAGGAGGGAGAGCAGAGCACGAGACAGAGACAACCAGGAAAGGAAGGCTGGAAGAGGGGGAGAAAAGAAAGAAGCAGAAAAGAGAAAAGGCGGCCCAGGGAGGGCATCGGGCATTGGCCTGTCTAGTGTCTACTCCCCTCCCCGTCCACCGGAGCGCGAAGCGAGGAAGGAGATGGTCTCGCGCGAGACCTTTGTCTGTCCCCGTCTCCTCTCCACCACTGCAGCCCGACAGTCCCCACTCCCCAGCCCGCGCGCGCGCACTTCCACGCGCTGCAGCACCTGCTCTGCCCCCCGCTGCCTGCCAGCGGGGAATACAAAACCGCTCGATAATTGTGATTATCGGTGAAATTTATCGTTACCGATGCTAGCTGAGAACGTAAACCGACTGAAATTTTGCTAGATTTCAATGGAAAATTCAAAAATTTGAAAAGATTTATAAAAAGTAGAGAACTTATTTTTATAAAAAACTAGACCTTCTCTTGATTCCAGAATGTTGTCACATATTAAAAGCAACAATTGTTTGCTTAGGGAAATTTTTTTTATCTAACTACCCGTTACGATCTACTAACCCGTTAACCCTTCCACCACACTGTGGCCTCACGAGGACCACAGTCACTCTCTCTCCAACCTTCTGTCTAACCTCCTGTCCCTTGTCCCTTTCCAGTTCACTTTCCCCTGCCTCTCACTTTCCTTACATGCGCGCAAGCACGGAGCATCCCTTGTCCCTTTCCAGTTCACTTTCCCCTGCCTCTCACTTTCCTCACACGCGCTCCAGTTCACTTTCCCCTGCCTCTCACTTTCCTCACACGCGCGCAAGCACAGAGCAAGAGAGCGGGCGATTTCAGCTCCATTCACCGATTTTCGTGCAATTAAGGCCGTAATCAATGTATGTGCGCCGATTATCGATGATGCTGCAGCTGGGAGCGACCGATTATCATTTCAATATTTAGGAATATTATTATGGATATCACACGTACCAGCAAGAAGAGACCGAAGAATGATTAAATTGATATGCCAAATGCCTTCATGTATGGACTATGTGCTTGCTAAGTTTGTATGTGGCTTGTATAAACTATGTACTCTTATTTCTATACACTATAAGGTTTGTATGAACTATGCACTCTTTTATTTCTATGGACTATGCACTCTTTTATTTCTATGAACTATGAAGTTTGTATGGACTATGCACTCGTTTATTTATATGAACTATGCACTTCGTGGTTTGTATATATGTGCAAATTCATATGTTTTATGCAATTTTATGGGCAAAATATGTAAACATGTTTATTTCTTAGGCAATTCTATATGCAAAATTGTGCATGTATATGTAATTTATCTAATATAATATAATACATAACCTAAAAAATTAAATGCTATCAAACCTTTATTTTTTTTCCACTGCCAAAACATATTTTCAGTAGGCGAAGCGATAAATCGTTCAGTTTGCATCGATTATCGACGATAAATTGTTGAATTTCATTTTTTTGAATTTAGGTCTCTTTACCGATCGGTTTTGGCAATTTTTCACCGATTTTTAACTGATTCTCGTTACCGGAGGTCACTGATAAATACTATATCGCCGGTAATGTAATGCTTGCCTGCCAGTGTGGATGATTGCCGGCCGCGTGCGGCCGTGCCACCACCCAACAAAAGTTGGCGAGAGCGGCAGAGCCTAACTACTCCCTCCGCCCCTGGCCTCTTCCCGCCTTGGCTTCTCTCCGCCTCGGACCATGCACGGCTGTTGCGCCTTCGAACCCAGACGCGTGACCGGCTGACTGACTGTCGGCCGCAGCGAAACGTGGCTGGGCTCACCGGTGGGTGCATCGCGCCATCGCCCCTCTGCTTCGGTGATTCCGATCATTTTTGGACTTCACACAGCTGGTGTTCTTGCATTTGTGATCCATGCTCTTCAGTGATACAAGCACACACCATCGTCGTGCACTGAACCTTGGGAGCACCAGATGCATGCGCACTTGATTCGACGTTAAGTTGACACCCATTCACCCAATCATGTCTCCCCTGCATAAGTTCCAACAACATTTCTAATGCAAGCTCGATGGTCCGCCGGAACACGTCGCCGTGGACATCCCGTGCACCGTCACGCCGCACGCCCGAGACGGCGCGGCGTTCCAGCACCACCGTGCTCAATGCTCATCCCAGGCGTGGACGCCGGCGGGCCCTGGCGAGCTCCTCCGCGCTCCTTCGCGCTCCTTTTTATTTCTAAAATACTCCTAAAATCCTGCTTCCATAAAAGAAGGTATCAATTTACTCATACCGCATTAAATCCGACCCCTTTTTATTTCTCTCATTCCTTTCTTTCTCCTCCCTTTCTCATGGAAATCGGATCTCCCCAGATCAGGTGGCGCCCCTCCCCTGCGCCCATCCCTTCCAACGCACGGCGGCATGGTCAGAGCTTCCCCTGCAGGAATCTTCATCAGCGCCTCCTTCCCTGCCACCGGATACATGGCGACAGCAGGGGTGGCCGTGAATAGCCCCTTTCCCCAGATCCACCAGGACAGCGGTAGCCCTTGGAGGCATGGCGTGTTCATCCATGCGTCGTCCCTCGAGGTCGGGCCCTGCGGTGGTGGCCTTTTCCCCTCCAGCACAGCGACGTCATCGCTGGCCCTCAGCCCCTGCCCACGGTGAAATCAAGATGCGATGGACATCAACGACGAAATCTAGGGCTCTATCCTTGCACGACTGAGGATTCGCAGGTTAGGATCCCTGTTCTCACGCGTTTTTGCATCTACACGTACAATGCTAGGAGAAATTTATTCGTTTTGATGCAGAGATGAAGGAAATCACATCAGCCATGTAGGTGACCATGATACGCCACTCTTGTGGATCAGGAGTGGTGAGTGATGACCTCCATTGCGCCTCTCTTACGTGTTTTTTGATTGCTAATCAATTTCTCTAGTTGTGAACTGGAAGTGCTAATCAGATGACAAACCTCTGTAGGCAGGGAAAAGCTTCATTCACCTATGCATATATGCCTTTAAGTATTATCTTTCTGCATTATTCCTAAGCAAACTAAACAAACTATTCATGCTCTGAATGACCTTGTCCGGTAGTGTTTATATGCACTAGTATATACATACTCAGATTTATCCAATGGATTTTACCCTACTAGGAGTGATTTTATCTAGATGTCATTTGAAATTTCATAGTAGTAATACACAACTTGTTGAAGTAACTTTCAGTCAATTTGGATCCATTCCATTACCCTTGTGTGACCAAGAGTAATTTTGGATGTTTGGGGAAGTAATTCACATCTTAGAATGTCAACAAGTAATTTTTAATTGAATTGGATCTGCTCCATCACCATAACTTATCCAACAGTAATTTAACATGCTCTAAGAAGTATTTCACAACTGAGCATGTCCAGGGAGTACCCGTCATCTAGGAGTAATTTTAAACGCCACGAGAAGTAATTCCAAAATTAGACAACTAATTTTCAATAAAATTGATCATCATGTTGTTACTTGCACAAAGGTGGTGCCAATATATATGAAACTCGGAATGTGCACCGGTATTGCTTCGTGAGGTATGTATGAAACTAGAAACTGGTATCTGAATTTCTGTTTCGACTTGTCCCTGTTGTCATTTACTTCATCAATTTTCATGTAGTTTTTAATTAATTTGCATGCATAACAAGTTCAGGAGTAATTTTAAAAGCGCTGAGAATTAAATCTAAATCTAAATCTAAATCTAGAGAAGTAATTTTGAATCCAATTTTATCCATAATATTGCCTCCAAATTAGAATTACATCTTTTTAATACATTGGTTCAGTTGCCATTGGCTACGAGGCTGTATATGATGGGTACAGGGACCCAGGGTCCCCAGCGGGCACCCTTCCCGCTGGGGCTCTGAATGACCTAAGACCATACGTGGATCAAACAAGAGCCCTCCTATGCCGTAACTTTTTCCAAGCCATCCAAGCTCACGGTCAGGACCGGCCCGCTGGTCGGCTGGAGCCTTGGCCCGCGTCCCCGACCGAGGGGACGACCAAGGCTTAGGTCCGTACTATGGTCCCGACCTAAGACGCCAACCGAACTCCACCATGCGCGTGTCACTTTCCCTGACTGACGAGGTCGGGGGCCGGCCGGGCCTCACACACTGACCATCCCCGGGGAAAGGCGCTGAGGATAAGGATGGGCACGCTGGAGTCAACTTGCCGTACAGGCCAACCACTCCCTCCACGGGGCTTACAATCCCCTCTATTGCCATAGTGGGAGGACACTATTCCACATGCCCGTCCTCGCGAAGGGACAGGACGCAACGTCATCATGACGCGGCGGACACGCCTCCGTCACTTTCATTGTGATGGGGCGTAGCACCAGGGATGGAGCGTGACTACCGTACCGTACTTATCGTTGCACGCTTGGCCCCCGACCGACGGAGCATGACGCACAGGGACAAGATAAGATGGTCACCCCACGACGTAGGATTTGGACGGTGGTCATCGGAGGCCCCGACTGACAGAGTTGGCAGTCCCGACTGACAGAGGCGACTCCGACCAGCGAAGCAAGGAACACTCTCTCTTTTTACCCCACTCTTTCTACTTTTGATTCCCCTGTAACGGAGACCCCCTCTTTGGACTATAAAAGGGACGGTCATCTGCCTAGGAAAGACACCTCGATAGATCTCGATCATACCATATCATCCACTCGCAAGCTTGTAACTCTCTAAACTTTCATGAGCACCTGGGCTCAAACAATACAACCGACTGACCCCCGACTGGACATAGGGCACGATTGCATGAACCAATATAAATCTTAAGTCATTGTGTGTTAGGCCATCTCCGATCACGACGCACGATACACACTTCGAGTTGGTTTAGCTGCCAGCCATTTCCGGAACAGGCGGTATATGATAGCTAACATCATATTTGATAATGCAAAATAATAATTTTTCTCTCAGAAACACAATGTTTTTCTCATTGGTTCCGTTAGTAGGTTTTGGCTTTGGATTTTGGCTTCTTGATCTTGAGGCTCGCAAAGCTTCCTCAAGATGTCTACAGTAGCGCTCAACGCATATGACTCTAGAGGACTGCTTTGTCGAAGCGGAAGCCGTGGTGATGGATTCAGTGTCGTAGGTTGTCGTCCTTGTTGCGCTACTTGGCACCGTTGCTGATCCCCATCACCAACCCCATGGCCACCTAGCATTCAGAAAAGAACATGTCATATGGAGCTGTTTGATGAACATGCTATCATGATTTCTATGTGATGCGGGATCAGTTTGCGTGCCATATATATGTTAAATCAAATGTTTTTGTAATGTGTACACAAGCTCGATTATGAGATGATTAATTTATTTTGTTCCGGTTGTGTACAACAAAATTGGAACTCTCTCTCATGATTCATCCATCATTGTTTGTGGTTCATTGGTGAGTACCTATTTAAATATAGCTAGGAATATTTATCTCTCCATTGTGTTATTGATATAGTATTTTGAAATAAACTATTAATTTGTCTCGAACAATGACAATATTACTACTATGCTTCACCTGGATTGGGAAGATTATTTGTTCAGCATTGGGAAAAAATACGTGTCTATTATATTATTAGTTATTATTTCTCATTGTATCAGAATTTACTTCTCAGAAATATGGCTATTGTGCTTTCATCCGTGGCACACCAAATGTCTGCGATGCCGACCTTCACCAGACATAGAAGTAGATGGCTGATGGATCGATAGAGTACCATGGCTTCTCGGCCACTGCGCTGCAGTCCACAGCCCCGTCGTCCACGGCATAGCCCCAATGCGTTGAGAAAGGCATTCGGCACGAAATCATAATGAGCCTATGCATGGAGATCGGCGCACTCGGATCAATATTCACGGTGCAAAAAAACTTTTTACGATCATCTCTTATTTTTTTTACTACCATCCAGTTTGGATCAGGAAGCACCGGTCACGGATCGATCGCGGAATGATCAGTCGCGATAGTGGAATTTAGATTAGCCACGGAACGAGAAGGGCCGCTTTTTACTCTGACGACACCGCATTATAGTAAATATTTAGCTCGCCGGAGGTCCGGCAGGTACGTTGCCGCTCGCCGGGAACTTGAAATCACGCAAGAAATAAAAAACATCGCGACTGGGAGTAATCTTAAGCAGTAATGTCATAATTGCATTTATAGACATAGCGTAATAATTGACCATATAAACAAGGAATGATCTTTTAAGACCCAATGAGTAGTCTTCTAGAACTTAACGTAATTAGATGACAGATTCTCAAAAAAAAACGTAATTAGATGACACAGAGTCTCCATGGATAAATCTGCTTGTGCGGCACCGATCTTGATTCGGATGACCAGCAGCAGACACTGTACCACAAAGAATACGGTGCGGCGCTTCTTAGACACGGCCGCGGCACACTTGATGTCCGCAACAGATCGAGGGATCAGCACCGGCTTTTCGGATGTTGCTGACCCGACGTACACGGAACCGTCTTCTGCGCACCGTAAAAGATGGCGGAACGTTCCAGGAATCAACGGTGCTAAGAATCAGCTGCAGAGCTCATCTACAACCAAATTTTACGGTCGCAGTACAAAAGACACAGGTTATTACGGTCCTAGAGCTAAATATTATTCAACTCGCAGAGGTCTAAATAGACCGATCATATATGTATGTATGTATGTATAAGATCTGTGGCAGCTGCCTCTCTCATTTTCTTGCTTTGTATGTAGCGGCGCATAGGGTCTTAGTCTAGCCCGGCAAGCAATTAGAAAAGAAAAAAGCTCTAGCCTGGATAAGGAGATGTAAAAAAAGAAAAAATAAAGGAGATGCAATGAGGTCATTTTTGGTTGGTTGTCTAAGAGCAACTCCAACAGCTTGGCCAAAACACTTTGTATCGGTAAAAAAAAACATCGATATTGCTAGTTCCAACAGCGTCGCCATCTTCCCCCGCTCGCTAACCGCATCGCCATCCCGGCGTCCACGCTCGGCAAATTTGGCGAGGCCGTCTCCCTCGCCATCCTCCTTCTCCCGCGCCCTCCCTCTCCAGTTTCCCGCGCGCTGTCATGCCCTCCCGCCCGCACGCTCATATTTCCCTCGCGTCCTCGCGCCCGCGCCGCTGCTCATTCGTCTTCTCCATCGCACCCCTGCGCCCTCGCGCCAGCGCCGCTCTGCTCCATCCCGGCCGCGCCGCTCATATGCTCCCTCGCGCTCCCGCGCCCCGCCGCGCCATGAACCGGCTGCCGCGTCCCCGGTCAACGGCGGCTCGGCAAACGGGCATGGGGAATGGATCCGCCGCCGGGACTCTTCCCTTTCCTCAGTTTTTTCCTCAGTTTGCGCCAGCAACGGTAGATCCTGAGGCAAATCGGCCGGAGGGAGAGATGCAGCAATCCGGTGTTGGATCGATTCCCCGTCGGGTGGTTCCTACCACAGGATTCTATGGCCGGATGGCAGAAGATGAGGTCAATGGTGAGCAATTCGACGAGGGCACTGGTGAGATGCTGCTTCTTGTTTCTAATGTCTGGGTAGCTTTAGATTCAATATTGATGATGCTCAACTTGTGCTGATGGCACATGAATTTTCGTTATTTCTGTATCTATGGATCATGAGGATGGTTCCTTGCTAAATAACCATTGAAATACTTGACTGGTAAAACATGTTTACAGACTGCATCATAACTTGTTCAGTAGAAAATGTTGTCTTTTATTTTTTTTAACACATCATTTAAGTTTAAGCTCATATTCCCTTTGGTGCCTAACATTTTAGGCCTTGAACCCCGTCTTGTGTGTATACATTACTGTTGCAGTTTTATTGGATGAATTAGTGTGAAATCATTGATATTTTTCCTGTCTCTTGAAGTTAGCACTGATAGCTTGCCAATTTCTTGTAAACCAATGTGTTTTACTCCTGACAATTTCTCATGCTCAATGTACTTTTCAATGTCCACCGACAACTAACTTTGTTGTTTGCTGCCAGCTATAAGTAGCAGCAGGCAAGACAATGCTCCACTGATTCCCATATTTTAATTGTTTGTGGTCACAACTATAGGAAATTTAAATAACTGAAGATTGTTTCTGGTGCCTGTGCTCTAATTTTTTTTGGTGGCTGCATATCAAACATCAGAGATATAAATTTGTCTATTGTACCATATACTCAAATATATTTTTTCCTGTCAAAGGAAATTTGCATGCATAAATTTGTTACTGTCCAATCTTTTGCTTCTGATTTTCAATAATTTTTCTGTCACAGGTGCTATGGATTCAGGGGGGTATTATACTGACCTCCTAGTGAATGGTGTTGAACAATCTCAAGAACTCACACCTCTTATTGATCCCACACCTCCTAGTAATACAACCATCCATCATAATCGTGCAACAGCCAAGAGTTCTTAGGGTAGAACCAAAAATTTCAGAGAGGAGGAGGACATACTCCCAGTGTCAGCTTGGCTGAATGTGGGCATGGATCCTATTCAAGGAGTTGATCAAACACATGGCACATTATGGACAAGAATACATGACTATTTCCATGCAAACAGGACGTTCCAGTCCAATTGTTCACAAGGTTCTTTATCGAACCGTTGGTCCGGTATACAACATGATGTGAATCTGTTTTGTGGATGTCTGTCCAGGATTGAGGCTAGGAGCCACAGTGGTTGGACAGTTGATGACAAGGTTATTACTCAAACTCATTATTTGTCGCTATGATCATTTGTCTGTACTTCACTGTAATGTGTGTGCTGGTTTGAAATGTGCAGATAGCAAATGCATGTGCAATGTGGACGGCTGAAGACGTGAAAGGGAGGAAGTTTGTCCACTTGCATTGCTGGAAAATCCTGAAGGACAAACCCAAGTGAATGGAAAGGCGGAAGGAAATTGGCTGTACCAAAAAAACAAGCAATAAGAAACAGAAGATAGTGGCAAATTCTTCTCCCGCATCAGTTGTACCTACAACTGCTGTTGGTGGTGCCCCTCTTGCTGGTAGTGCTGAAGCTGAGCCATCAGCAAGACCTGACGGTAAGAAGAAGGAGAAATAGAAGCTGCGACAACGTTCGACCATTGAAGCAGTGGACTATCTAATGGCAAAAAAGAAAGAAGCTGATCTTGAGAAAGAATTGAAGAAAGAAGAGGTGTGCAACAAAGCCTTTGCTTTGCAGGAAGAAAGGATCAAATTGGAGAAAGAAAAGTTTGAGTTTCAAAGAGACCTGGAAGAGGAGAGAATTCTTGGTTTGAATTTGAGCACAATGAACTACAAACAACAACAATATTATAAAGTGCATCAGAATGAGATTCTTGCAGGACGTTGCAATATCTAGAACTGTCTAGTTTTAGTTCAGTTTAAAACTCATGTGTTATGTGTGAGCTACCCTTTGAATTACTGTTATGTGTGAGCTGAGTTTAGATTCCTGGATTGTGTGCTAATATTATGGGATTCAAAGTTATTTGCTACGTTTACCTAATGTTGTGTGATGTGAGTTCATACAAGTTGCTGCTAACTGGTTTCAACCTTTTTTTAAAAAAACTGAATCAGAGACATCATCTTTGTCTATTGACATTTGAGCTTGCTGATCATTTCCTTTGGAATTTTGCCAGTCACGGTTAGCACCAAGAGGTAAATTATTTTTGCTTCACAGGTAGTCCATGTTGATCAAAATCTGGGCATGTCGATGTTGTTCAAAAACAATGCGGTCAATATGGAGTACACAAATAACTATTGAATGGAGTACACAAATAACTATTGAATGGAGTACACAAAATGAATCAACATTAATCAATATTGTATAACTCTGAATGATTTTGGCACAAGTGCTCGATCAGGTCTGCCTTGAGTTGATAGTGTGTTTCCTTATTCATGATGTTTTTGTAATTTTGAATGAAAGCATCAAGTTCAGGTGCAGCATTATGTGAAACTGTCACCTTTTTCCCATATCATCATAGTTGCAAACATAATGTCCCATATCGTCGAAATTGTACTTATTGTCCTTCGTACTCATCTCACTCATCTTCAACAATCATGTTATGCATTATGATGCAAGCCATCATAATACCATGGAGGGTGTCTTCATCCCACAAACGAGCTGCCCCACGAACAATAGCAAAGCGAGATTGTAGAACCCCAAATGCCCTTTCAACATTCTTTCGACACGCTTCTTGTGCCTTTGCAAAATATTTTTTCTTATTACCTTGTGGCTCTGGAATCATCTTAACAAAAGTTGCCCATGACGGATATATGCCATCTGCTAGATAATAATCCATGAATAATCATGTCCATTGATGTTGTAATTAACTTGTGGACCTTCCCCCTTAGCAAGCCTTGCAAATATAGGAGATCTTTGAAGCACATTTATGTCATTGTGTGAACCAGGCGTGCTAAAGAATGCATGCCATATCCATAAATCTTTAGATGCAACTGATTCAAGTATAATTGTAGGCTCCTTTTTATATCCCCTATACATCTCGTGCCATGCAGTAGGATAATTTTTCCAGCTCCAATGCATACAATCTATGGACCCAAGCATACCAGGAAATCCTCTGCTCTCTCCAATTGCAAGTAACCTATCGGTATCCTGTTCATTAGGCAATCTCATGTACTCCGGTCCAAAAACCTCAACAACAGCTACTACAAACTTTCTCAAAGCTTCCAGAGAGGTACTCTCACCAATACGGATATACTCATCCAAAGCATCAGCCGATACTTCATAAGCTAATATACGAAAAGCTGCAACGACCTTCTGCAGACAAGATAGTCCTAGCACACCAGCTGCATTCCTCTTTTGCATAAAATAGTCGCTATGTTGCTCAACAACGTTCATTATGCGAAGAAATACAGGTCGCCTCATCCGAAACCTATGTCATGACACAATTAAAAAATTAGCGATCCTTATAATAGACGTAACATAAAGATTACCTAAAAATTATAGAAAACATACAAACCTCCGTCTAAAAGTCTTTGCTTTGAACGTAGGATTCTCTGAGAAATAGTCTTTGTAAAGAAGACCATGGTGCAATAATCTTTCACGATCCACTATCTCATTCCCCTCTACAGAACCAATTCGACCCGGGTGATTAACTGAGTCCTCAGTAATCATGTGCGCAGCACCGAAAAATAGATCATTTTCATCATCCGAAGAGGAGGAATCAATCACTTCATTCATTACAAACTGATTGAACTCATCACATGACTCCATACCGTCGCGCACGAAGCCCTACGGGCGCTGCGCCCCGGCGTCGGTGTCGCCGCGGCACCGTCCAACACCAGGACGTCGATGGCGCGGTGGCAACGTCCAGCGTCCACCCTCCAGGTCGCCGCGGCGGCGAAAGACCTGCAGGTCACGGCGGCGGCGGTGAAAGAAGACCTGCTGTCGACGCGTCGCGAGAAAAAAACAGCCAAAGGAGGCCATGTCGACGTGACGCGAGAAAAAAAGACGGCCAAAGGCCTGCAGGCCAAGGCGTCGATGCTCAACGGAAAAAAACGAGATGGCCCAAAGGCCTCAAGGCCGACGCGTCGGACGATCTGCTGGAGAGAAAAATATTGACCCATAGATGGTTTGAATATGGATAGTCCGGAATTGGAGAGTATGTTGGTTTGCTCCACTAGTTTAGGTAGTTGTCTATTTTTTAGAGATCTCTGAACTCTATATTTAGCTAGGAAAAATAGCTAGGCTTTTGGAGTTGCTCTAAGTCTGATCTGTATAGAATAGAATGTGTTTTGTTGGATGTATTGTCTTGCGTAAAATAAATCACCTCCTCCTTCCTAAAGGTGAGCTTACAGCCTCCTCCTCCCTCCGGTAGCTCCGGTGCTGCATCCGAGCTCTGTGCTCCGGCGCTGCATCCAAGCTCTGTGCCTTCGCCGGGGCGCACGCCGCCGAGCTCGCCCGGCCGCACGGAAACTGCAGCTCCCGCTAACCAACCAGCCACCGACCGGAACCGAAATGCGCCTCGCTGCTGCTGCCGCACCGCGGGGGAGCTGCGTCGGCCGCCCCGCGAGGGACCTGCTCCGGCCCACGCGCGCAGCAGGGGAGAGGCCCATGATTTAGAAACCGGGCCTTCTGATATCTAATGCACGGCGCAGATCGCGGCCCGTCTAGGCCACGTGCTGTATAAAACCATCCCCGCCGTGCCCCCCGCCGCCGCCTTGCAGAAACCCTAGAGCATAGACCGCTCCTCAGCCGCCGCCGCCGCCGCCGCCGCTGCCGCTCATCTCCTCCTCGGGCGCTCTCCCTCCCAGATCCAGGTAACGGCATCGCGCGCCGAATTCTCTCCTGCTACGTCTCTCGACGATATTGTCATCCCGCTGTAGCTGTTGGCCCGCTGCAGTCGATGCCGGGCCAGCCGGCCAGGTCCAATGTGCGTATTTTGATGATGCCGTGTAGTATAGGTTCTGGTGAAAAACATACTAGTCATGCTACCTTGCCGGTCGTTCGGATCGGATGCTAATTCTTTGCGCTGTGTCCTGGTATGTGAACTGGATGAATCGCTTGAACCATGTTGAACATGTCTTGAACTGTTTATTGCCTTGGGTCTCTAGTTGAGAAAAGCTTAGTCAATATTTGTTCCTTAGGCAGGATTTGTTCTGTTCTTCAGCATAAACGTTGATTAGTGTTTTTGCGGTAGACATTTACCAACTAGTTTGGTTGTTTCACTTGAGGTATCAATGATGTCCATTGTGATCTTGTGTTCTGGTTGCATTGTGCTCTGAACCCTGATACCTTCAACTAAACTATTAGCATGTATTCATGGTTTAGATTTTTTTTACTCAGATGATATATTCATTGCTCTGCTTATTTGATTTTATTTTGATTTCCCTTTTAAGTACTTGAGTTGGTAGTTTTATCACTTCTTCACTTAGTCAGACCAAATAACTAAAAGTTAGGGCCTAACTACATGATTGTTCATGGTTTGAGCAGGATGAAGTTTGTTGCTGCCTATCTGCTTGCTGTCCTCGCTGGCAACCCCAGCCCCTCTGCCGAGGATCTGTCGGCCATTCTGGAATCTGGTAAAATGTTCCATTTCAAGGACAGGAACGGATCCTATGTATCTTTAACTATTAGTTCTGCCTTTTTAACGAAAAAAAACATGCCTGCTCATTGAATATAGGATTTCCCCTAATGGGGTTGTTTATGTTAATTGGCAATTTAAGAAATTTAAGCGTGGTTTCTGTAATTTGCATTTGTGGTGTATGAATTCATCACAATGATGATCCAGTAAACCATGCTTTAGTGTTTGCATGTTACTAGTTGCACATGATATATGTGTTGCAGAAGCATCTAATCCTCCTATTTCTATTTATTGCATATGCTGCAGTTGGCTGTGAAATCGACAATGAAAAGATGGAGCTCCTGCTGTCCCAACTGAGCGGCAAAGACATTACTGAGCTCATTGCTGCGGGCAGGGAGAAGTTTGCTTCCGTCCCATGCGGTGGTGGCGGTGTGGCTGTTGCGGCAGCTGCCCCTGCTGCTGGTGGAGCTGCCCCTGCAGCTGAGGCGAAGAAAGAAGAGAAGGTGGAGGAGAAGGAAGAAAGTGATGATGTAAGCTTACTGTTCTTGCTGCCGATTCCCATTTCTTTTGCAACATTTCTACTCCCTCTCACGATGAAGACCTCATGCTGCTCTGTTTTTGGACTATTCAATAATCTTATGCCATCTCACTTGAATGTCATATGGTTGTGCCAGTTCTTTGGTATTATTTTTGTTCCTTCATGTTGAACTAAGTACAAAAAATTAACTATTCTGAGTATGCATTTGCAGGACATGGGCTTCAGCCTCTTCGACTAAGCTGTGCGGTCATCAAAATTGTGTCTTTGGGCAGGAAAATCAGAGTTGCGATGTTTGGATTTTAACCTTGTTTTATGTTGCAAAGCACCAGAAAAGACTGCTATGTTCCTGATATGTAGTAATTCAGCCGTAGGTTGCTATGCTGGTTGGTGTTTACTGGTGAACCAGAGTTTTCCATCATATATTAAGAACTGGATACCTCAATGTTCATAGATGTTCTCTATTGTGTTGCTCTACGGTGAATCTGCCTCGTTGATTCTTATACGCTTGGTTGGTACGCACATGTTTGCGACGAAAACTGAGGTATGCTGTCTTGATAGCACTAGCCTCTTTCATGGTAGGGCAGCATACTTGGGATTGTCAAGCTCGTCAGCCATACTCTTTGTTAGGCCCCTGACTAAAGCTGCCTGCTCTTGCCACATGATACATTGATAAAATGATAATTGTGTAGTTACTTCATCACCTCTTTCATTAGTGTGGCCACTCGGATGCAGACTGGATAGAGCATCCGGTCCTTGTCTCGTAATTAGATCCATCCTGAAGATCCCAAGATGCTACGCCTCAGCCTCACCAAGCGTTTAGCACGGCGAATGCAGCTTACCATGGAGATCATCTGCATCTGCAGACACTCGATGTAGGCGACAGCGACACCACACCGCGGCCGAAAGCTGTGAAGAAAAGAAACACTACTGAGTTTAAAAGATCATCATGATTTTAAAGGAAAAAAATTATGAAACTGGATTCGTGGAAGAGATAAATAGCTCAAACCTAGGCACCAGAAGATAAAAGCACGATTTTAGGAAAAGATGAAATTGGTTTCATATTTTTTTCCCACAGCTAAAACGAATTTCTATGAATTTTCTAATATTAACCAGATTTTACGATTTTTATTAGTTGTGCATATAATATAACTTTCCTAAGAAAAAAATTTAGAGCACTTCTTTTTTTTGACAAAATCCATTTGACCCGTCCTACTTTACAGGAGTTCAGGGACACCAAAACCTAACACTCGGCCCATCGGCCCAACTTCATTCGGCATAGCCTATATAAGTGCGCTTGTCGCGAGCTTTCTGCATCATCCAGGGCCCGTATCGAATCTTGCAGAGTTCTCCCTAGGGCAGAAACCGCGCCTTTCTTTTCTAGAAAAATGACGGTGCAGATCGCGGCTCATCTGGGGCACATGCTGTATAAAGCAGCAGGACCGCCAATCCCCCACCGCCGCCGCGCAGAAACCCTAGAGAGATCGCTCGAGCCCCCCGCCGCTCGTCTCCTCCTCGAACTCTCCCCCTCCCGGATCCAGGTAATGCACCGCGAGCCAATCCTCTCTCGGTAGATCTCTTCCCGCCTCGTTATCTTCTCAAACCTGTAGACGCCGTGGCCTCTGACAAACGATCGCATGTCCTTATACTTAGAGATTCTAGGCATGAGTATGTGATGCCGGTGGGTGGAGAAGGTGTCGTACAGCCGGACACGTCATCATTAATTCCAGGGTCCAGCGGTAGTGAGGCCACGGCGTCTACAGCTGTACTGAAGCTGTCATCAGCAGCCAACCATCGCTCCCTTCCATGCCTAGAATCTCTATGTATATGGAGATGCCATTGTTTGTCAGAGGTTGCCAATCTTCCTCCGTCTATCAAGATCTTGAACATTTATAGCTGCGGCAACCTTCAATCCCTATCAGGAAAGCTAGATGTCGTCCAAAGATTAAATATTTTCTCATGTAGTCGGTTGGAGTCACTGGAATCTTGGTTAGGAGAGCTGCGGTCGCTGGAAGAACTCAGGCTTCTTTCTTGTAGAAGCCTGGTGTCCTTACCGGATGGGCCTCAAGCATACTCATCTCTTAGAGTTCTTGAGATTCAATATTGTGATGGTATAAAGTTGCTTCCGCGGAGCCTACGGAGCCATTTGGATTGCCTCGAGGAGAAAGATCTAGATGCCCGGTACGAAGGTAATATTCAGTTTCCAGCTTGTTTATTTTAACAAAATGATCAGGAGCTCAATTGGTGTTGTCTGAAACGCAACTCTCCACTTAAAAGATTCTGTTAGTTATTACAAGATGTGGTATGATTTAGTGATAAAAACTTTGTGAGCGTGGTGTTTAGAACCTCTAGTCAACCGTTGATGATATATACATTGTATCGAGGACAATGCACAACTAATTCCTGTATTTATTTGCACTTTCTCCTGTATACGTACTTTCTAATTTCTTGTTGATTTGAATGCATAAATTCTAACGTCATCTATATGATCACGGCCTGATCTGCCAGAAACGACTTGGAAACGTGCAACCAGGACGCTGGCGTGCTCGAAATAGCAGATTGAGGACCTAATACCATCAAGTTTGTTTTTGAGGGGATATCACCAAGGTTTGTAATATTAGTGTTCTTGATGATTGATTTTAAATGATTGTATCTCCTAATAATGCTGACTCCCTATGAGGTGTGACTTCCTTGTAGGATCGTTGTTACCAGACCTGCAAATGATGGATTATTGTGACCGTGGTAGAATATATTACCTACGCTTTCTGACGATAATCTCCAGTGAAGTCAAGTCCAAGTCCTTGATTTTGAGCAGAAACAAGCCATAGACTGCAAGCTGAAGAATTTGTAGCATTTAGAGCTCCATGCTCCAGTTTGTTATCCTTCATTTTCTTTTCTTTCGAACTATGATGAGTTTGAGTTCAGTGTCTGCTCCAGCACAAGCGAAACACAGCTAGCACTTTCTTTTCATACACCGCTGAAGATACTCATGTTGTTGTACGTCAAGCCGTTGTTTAAGCTGCTGCTTGAAATGCACTTAAATTGCTAAATATCCCATGTTATGTGCGTATCTGATGCTGAATGGTGTGCAGGGTGATTCTGTGCAGAGGTCTCGTTGTTAAGCAGCAAAGCAGGGGATGGAAGGAACAGAACAGAGAGACACGAACTCCTCTGCCTCTGAACCCAGCTCCTCTGTATCTCCTTGCTTGCGGCCTACTGGCAACCTCTGATCTAAATTCTCCCCGAATTCTCCTTGCTTGCAGCGGCGCTCAGAAGGTGCTCGTCGAAATGACACTGGCGCCAAAAAACAATGTTCAGTTGAGCTAACGTTGAGTTCAAGCGAGTTCATCATCGACGGAGTGTGTTCCAGCCGGTTATCGGCTGAGCAGATGGCATATCCGCATATATCGGCGACGACCGCGAGCGGTGTGTGATCCATCATCCGTCGTTGTCCTGAAGGCCATGAACTGGCCCCATCCTCACCAAGAACAAGGACTGGCCTCTCCTAATGAAGGTCAAGCTCCAGGAGCAGCCGCCTCTGCAACATCACCTACACGTCGGCCGAACAGACGCTAGTTTTCATCGGTTTGCATCTCCGTTTGTCTGCCAACTACACGCTATGCTTCGTATATGGCTGTGTCTTGATTTGCGGTATCACGTATGAAACTGGCGTGGTAAGCCATAATGTACTTCGTCCGTCCTAAAATACAAGGTATCGAAGGGTTTAAAATTTGTACCTAAATAAGATATTCTAACATATTTTGAAAAGTAATTATTTCTAGCCGGCCATGCAATCAGCAAAATAACAACCAAATAAGGCATTAAATAGGAGTACATGCGTTATTTTCTCATCTCTTTAATCTATCGTAAAAATAAAAGGATGCCCTATATTACGGGATAAAGGGAGTATCTCATCACCCCTCTAGCTGATGTGGCACTTTAATAATAATGAATAAACTGGCAGTTGGAAATAGAAATAGTCTAAGTATATTTTTTAGACGCTCAAGACAATATCTATTATATATTTTATAATAATTGCAGTTCCTGAAACCTTTCACAATTGGGGTTAGTTCAGATCTCGCTTGGTTTTATATTTATTCTTTTTCCACTAGATACCATGAAAATGATTGTTTAATTTAATTATAATTTTTTAGCATACTACTCCCTCTGTTCTAAATTATAATTTATTTTTATTTTTCTAAACATATAATTTTTATTATATATCTAGATATAGCTCTGTCCTAAATTATTATTTATTTTAATTTTTCTAAATATATAATTTTTACTATGTATCTGATATAGTTAGTGTAGATATAGACGTATAATAAAAATATATGTATTTAGAAAAGATGAAACGAACTATAATTTAGGAAAGAGACAGTATTTTGCTTCATATAAATCAGGTACAAAATGACTGAGCCATTCTCTCAAAAACTAACAACGATATTTAATCTTTAGTTTTAACCATATTTAGTACAGCACAAACTGACAATAACACAGTGCCCGCGCACGTGCTGCTCACGTAGGACACAACCGCCAGCTCACTCCTCCACGTCACGCTCATGCGGCGACGCTCCCCAAGCGAGCTGGGAGCCTGCCTCGCAATCTCCGCCACCTCATCGAAGAAGGTTGTCACGCGCCACCGCATCTCCCTCCACTCCGCTCCCACATCCACTCCCCCGCCACCGCCACCGCCATGGCCGCCGCCGCGCACTCCCTCCTGCACCCACCAACGGCCCGCAAGGGCCCCGCGCCCTCGCCCCTCTCCCATCCCTCCCCTTCCCCCTTCCTCCGCTTCACGGCCGCCACGCGCCCCCGCCTACCCCACCTCCACCGCCTCCGGTCACGCGAGGATATGCGCCGACTACTTTGGCGACAAACCGGTGTACACCGATAAGCAGTTCACGAGGAAGTATGATCGTATTTATATTTTTTTTTACAAATTAGAACACAATCTGAATGTAGAAAATATTATTACGCAGGTTCCGTATGCGTCGCCCCTTGTTCGAACGCATTGTTGAACGGTTGAGAACATGGGATAGGTACTTTGATCTAAACTACGACGCCGTCGGGCGGGCGGGTCTGAGTGGCCTGCAGAAATGTGTTGCGGCAATCCGTGTACTTGCATATGGTCTGCCTCATGACATCGTCGACGAGTACGTGCGCATCGGCGAGTCCACCACCTGTGAAGCTGTGAAGAAGTTCTGCGAAGGCATCATTGCTTGCTACAAGGATCAGTACCTTCGTCTCACCAACCCCGACGATGTTCGCCGGATATTGGACAGGAACAAAGAACGCGGATTCCCCGGTATGTTGGGGAGCATCGACTGTATGCACTAGGAATGGAAGAACAGCCCGACTGCCTGGAAGGGCATGTACACGGGTCGTGGTAAGTCACCCACAATGATTCTTGAGGCAATCGCAACGAAGGATTTATGGATTTGGCATGCTTAGTTTGGCCTCCCTGGTAGTAACAATGACATTAACGTTCTTGATCGCTCACCGGTTTTCAAACCTCTACTTGAGAACCAAACTGTACCTGTGTCATTTGAAGTGAATGGCCATAGATACAATATGGGCTACTACTTAGCTGATGGTATCTACCCGGATTGGCCGGCCTTTGTCAAAGCTCCAAGGCACCCCAAGGATAAAAAACAAGAGGAGTTCAAAAATGCATAAGAAGCTGCTCGCAAAGATATAGAGAGGGCATTCGGTGTTTTGCAAACCAGGTGGGGGGTAATTAGAGATCCTGCATATGGCTGGAACCATGAACAGTTAGGAGAAATAATGACCGCATGTATCATCCTACGCAACATGATCATTGAAGACGAGGGTCCACTTGCGGAGGACAATGACTTCATCCAGAAGGGTTCTGTCCCTCTTGCGGATCCTACCACTGAAGGTGTTGCTACCGATCGTCATCAGTTTGTCACAACTAGAGCAAATCTTGAGGACAAGAGGATGAGCAGCAAGCTCCTGAGGGACCTTATTGAGCACAATTGGAACACACATGGAAGCCGTGCCGTGTGATGTGTCTGCAGATGTAACCGAGTGGGTGGTGTGTGTTTGTATCTTGTTTCACTCATTCAGTTCAAATAAAGTTGTTGGCAATTGAATTAACCGAGTGGGTGGTGTGTGTTTGTATCTTGTTTCACTCATGCAGTTCAAATAAAGTTGTTGTCAATTGAAGAGAAATAATAATCAGGAAGTTGACAAACAGAAGTTGTTGGCAATTGAAGAGAAATGAAAACCCTTAATTATTCAATATATCCGAACAAAAGTTGACAATCAACATCCATGCACTTGAATAGGAATGATAATCATAAAAATAAGAGGGACAGAACCACAGGATAATCAACATTCAGGCGTCGGCAGCGTCTCTTTCTGCAGCAAGCTTGGCCATGATCTTCTTCTGCTCAACCTCATACCACAGACGGAGAGGCGGCAGCGGCGTATTCAAATCTTTTGCAAGTATATCCCTCTCCTCTGCCCTCTCCCGTGCGCGTGCTTCGTTTTGTGCTTTCTTCTCCTCAATATCAAGCCTCCTTCGTTCCATAGCCACCTTTTCTTCCTCTATTGCAAACAATCTCTCTTGTTTTTTTCTCCAGCTGCTCTTGTTTCTTTTCCAGAGCTTCTCGGTTTGCCCTTGCTTCTTCCTTCATCACGTCGTTCTTCTCCTGCAGAATGAGCTGTAGAGTCTGGAAGGCATTACCGATATCAGTGGAAGAAGATGACGATGAGGAGCCTCTCCTTTTTGCAGCCTTGGTTGTATCCCATCCAGGTGGGCATTTTCCAGCACTAACAGAGGGCTCATCTGCTGGTTCGCCAGGATTAGGCACCTCGACGTCGACAATTCCAGGAGTTCCTTTGTAATGCCGCACATCCATCCACTTCGGTTCAAACTTTAGGATGTCCCAGCAGTGCATCAGCCTGAAAGGCTTTTTCTCCCACTTGTGGTACTCTGCTATAGCATGAGACGCCTACAAAACATGGAAGGTGGCATAATTGTTAGATAATTTGGAGCCCACTAATTTGGAATAATTACAAAACCAGTAAACAGATTACCTTGTCATTGTCAGACCACCCACTGACGTTCTTATGCTGGGCCTCGCACCAGTATTTAGAGAATTTGGAGCATGTTTGCTTGATCTTATCATATCTGCTCTGCAACCCGCACCGACATCGCTTGTTAAGATCACCACGCTGCTTGTTGTATAGTTTGTAAACACGGACCCAGAAGCAATCTCCTGTCTGATCAGTATTAACAATTTCATCACAGCTAATTGCCAAATATGAACGCAGAAGCAAGACATCCTCATCATGAGAGTAGTTGCTACCCCTTACTCCGTCACCATCTCCTTCACCTTCACTATCAAAATCAACATCTTCACCATCACCCTCACTGTCAACATCTACGGGTGCATCTTCTCTGGGTGCTTCTTGTCTAGTTGCTTCTTGTCTAGATGCTTGCTTCTGGGCAGGTTTTTTGCCACTGACCTTGCGCCTACCCCTTCGGCCTCTCTTCCCAGAACCCTCAGCGACTTCGTGGCATCATTTGTGGGTACATGAACTGTGACATGTATGGCTGCATATGAAGTTGCACGGGTGGTTGCATATGTGGGTGCTTATGAGCCTGCATTGGAGGTGGCGTGGGCTGCTGCATTGGGGACGCCATGTGCTGCTGCATTGGGGATGAAGTTGGTTGCTGGAAGAATATTGGCAGCATTTGGCACTCAGGAGAGTAGTTACCAAATGATGACCTCCGTTGCATAATCTCAACAAAAGAGCAATCAAAATTTTGAGTGTCCTGGGATTTCTTTGGATCCATCCTGAATGCAAAGAAATGCGGCAAAAAAATTGATTTTAACCATTGGTAAACACGGATTAATCCTAGAAGCTACCAGATCGGTACCAAATCGCAATCAAAGGTTGAATCGGACGCGCAAACAGAAGGGACAACTGGATCTCGAGCTATGGAATGCATGATTCGAAAATAGAAGGTGGGGAAACTGGATCTCAAGCGGTACCTGGACTTGGCGTTGGCGTTGCTCGTCGACGACTGGCTCTCGACGGACTCCGTCTTGGAAGGAGAGTCGGGCTCCCGTAGCCGCTTCCTGGTCCGTGTCGATGGGGCAGCCGCCGGTGGCTCCGGGACTAGGGCAGGCGACGCCGGCTTCCGGCTGGCCAGCTGCTTGCGGGAGGGGCGCGGACTCGCTTCTTTGTTGCCGCTGCCGGCGGCGCTTCCCGCTCGCTCCGCCAGGAGACGAGTCGATTCGCGCCGGATATTTCCCTCGGAAGCCGCGAAATCAATTCGGGAGCGTTGGAGAGAGCGCTGGGAGGCATGGCGCAGCCTACCAATTGCGTCTGATTTGGTGCGGTGGTGCTCAGTACGTCAACTTTGGCCTTTGTTTTAGCGCAGCGCTGCGGGTGTCTTTCCACAAAAAGGTGCGACAAAGTGGTTTGGCGCTGCGCTAAACAGGCGCGATGCGGATAGTCTAAGAACGGTGGTGGAGCTAGCGCTATTTGCCGCTGCCTAGAAGGTTTGACGTGTGCGCTGCTGCCAGTTTCTAGATACAATCATACAAGCCGACACTGGTCGCCATTCTTTTCCATGGAAGCGAGCGAGAGAGAAGGACGCCGAGAACGCCGGATGATGGACCACACGCTGGATTTAGTGGCATGCTACCACGGCGCCGTGAAAGAGGAGGTGGCGTGCGGCGCTAATTTTCGTACAGAAGAATAAATGCCGACAGGCTGTCCTAGTCACCTAAACTGACCGATTATTCCATTACATGCTATATGAAAATTTTCGACAGGGACGTAAGCTAAGCAGGTTACCAGACATTTTCCGCTAAGGAATTATGGAATGCGAATTAAATTGACTGTAATTTCAAACGAATATATGCAAACCTGTGAGAATTGCAGCATCATTGGGCGGAAGAGAGGGAAAAAAAGGAAAAATCATGAGGATTGGGATGTCCCTATCGATTTACCTTACGCTGCAGAGCTGGTAGAAGAGGTCAATGGGGTACACCCTGTCCTCGCCGGCGAAGTAGATGAGGCCAAGGGAACGCGGAGCTGCTCGATGCGGCCGAGCGCCGCATTCCCCTGGCACGGGCCGCGCCGCTCCACCGGGGTCGCGGGTCGCGGCGGGAGGCAAGGCGGGTCCGCGGGGCAGCGCACGGGCGCTCGACGACGAGCCGGAGCGGCGGCGGGCGGGACGAGAAGGTCAGTACTGCGACAGCCATGGCTTCCGGATTTTGGAGGAAGGGGAAGGAGGCTGACTTGTCAGTGTTCACATCGATGGCGAGCAGCAGCGACGGGAAGAACTGAATCCGCAGGAGGCCCACTTGACGGTGTTCACATACTCATGCCTAGAATCTCTAAGTATAAGGACATGCGATCGTTTGTCAGAGGCCACGGCGTCTACAGGTTTGAGAAGATAACGAGGCGGGAAGAGATCTACCGAGAGAGGATTGGCTCGCGGTGCATTACCTGGATCCGGGAGGGGGAGAGTTCGAGGAGGAGACGAGCGGCGGGGGGCTCGAGCGATCTCTCTAGGGTTTCTGCGCGGCGGCGGCGGGGGATTGGCGGTCCTGCTGCTTTATACAGCATGTGCCCCGGATGAGCCGCGATCTGCACCGTCATTTTTCTAGAAAAGAAAGGCGCGGTTTCTGCCCTAGGGAGAACTCTGCAAGATTCGATACGAGCCCTGGATGATGCAGAAAGCTCGCGACAAGCGCACTTATATAGGCTATGCCGAATGAAGTTGGGCCGATGGGCCGAGTGTTAGGTTTTGGTGTCCCTGAACTCCTGTAAAGTAGGACGGGTCAAATGGATTTTGTCAAAAAAAAGAAGTGCTCTAAATTTTTTTCTTAGGAAAGTTATATTATATGCACAACTAATAAAAATCGTAAAATCTGGTTAATATTAGAAAATTCATAGAAATTCGTTTTAGCTGTGGGAAAAAAATATGAAACCAATTTCATCTTTTCCTAAAATCGTGCTTTTATCTTCTGGTGCCTAGGTTTGAGCTATTTATCTCTTCCACGAATCCAGTTTCATAATTTTTTTCCTTTAAAATCATGATGATCTTTTAAACTCAGTAGTGTTTCTTTTCTTCACAGCTTTCGGCCGCGGTGTGGTGTCGCTGTCGCCTACATCGAGTGTCTGCAGATGCAGATGATCTCCATGGTAAGCTGCATTCGCCGTGCTAAACGCTTGGTGAGGCTGAGGCGTAGCATCTTGGGATCTTCAGGATGGATCTAATTACGAGACAAGGACCGGATGCTCTATCCAGTCTGCATCCGAGTGGCCACACTAATGAAAGAGGTGATGAAGTAACTACACAATTATCATTTTATCAATGTATCATGTGGCAAGAGCAGGCAGCTTTAGTCAGGGGCCTAACAAAGAGTATGGCTGACGAGCTTGACAATCCCAAGTATGCTGCCCTACCATGAAAGAGGCTAGTGCTATCAAGACAGCATACCTCAGTTTTCGTCGCAAACATGTGCGTACCAACCAAGCGTATAAGAATCAACGAGGCAGATTCACCGTAGAGCAACACAATAGAGAACATCTATGAACATTGAGGTATCCAGTTCTTAATATATGATGGAAAACTCTGGTTCACCAGTAAACACCAACCAGCATAGCAACCTACGGCTGAATTACTACATATCAGGAACATAGCAGTCTTTTCTGGTGCTTTGCAACATAAAACAAGGTTAAAATCCAAACATCGCAACTCTGATTTTCCTGCCCAAAGACACAATTTTGATGACCGCACAGCTTAGTCGAAGAGGCTGAAGCCCATGTCCTGCAAATGCATACTCAGAATAGTTAATTTTTTGTACTTAGTTCAACATGAAGGAACAAAAATAATACCAAAGAACTGGCACAACCATATGACATTCAAGTGAGATGGCATAAGATTATTGAATAGTCCAAAAACAGAGCAGCATGAGGTCTTCATCGTGAGAGGGAGTAGAAATGTTGCAAAAGAAATGGGAATCGGCAGCAAGAACAGTAAGCTTACATCATCACTTTCTTCCTTCTCCTCCACCTTCTCTTCTTTCTTCGCCTCAGCTGCAGGGGCAGCTCCACCAGCAGCAGGGGCAGCTGCCGCAACAGCCACACCGCCACCACCGCATGGGACGGAAGCAAACTTCTCCCTGCCCGCAGCAATGAGCTCAGTAATGTCTTTGCCGCTCAGTTGGGACAGCAGGAGCTCCATCTTTTCATTGTCGATTTCACAGCCAACTGCAGCATATGCAATAAATAGAAATAGGAGGATTAGATGCTTCTGCAACACATATATCATGTGCAACTAGTAACATGCAAACACTAAAGCATGGTTTACTGGATCATCATTGTGATGAATTCATACACCACAAATGCAAATTACAGAAACCACGCTTAAATTTCTTAAATTGCCAATTAACATAAACAACCCCATTAGGGGAAATCCTATATTCAATGAGCAGGCATGTTTTTTTTCGTTAAAAAGGCAGAACTAATAGTTAAAGATACATAGGATCCGTTCCTGTCCTTGAAATGGAACATTTTACCAGATTCCAGAATGGCCGACAGATCCTCGGCAGAGGGGCTGGGGTTGCCAGCGAGGACAGCAAGCAGATAGGCAGCAACAAACTTCATCCTGCTCAAACCATGAACAATCATGTAGTTAGGCCCTAACTTTTAGTTATTTGGTCTGACTAAGTGAAGAAGTGATAAAACTACCAACTCAAGTACTTAAAAGGGAAATCAAAATAAAATCAAATAAGCAGAGCAATGAATATATCATCTGAGTAAAAAAAATCTAAACCATGAATACATGCTAATAGTTTAGTTGAAGGTATCAGGGTTCAGAGCACAATGCAACCAGAACACAAGATCACAATGGACATCATTGATACCTCAAGTGAAACAACCAAACTAGTTGGTAAATGTCTACCGCAAAAACACTAATCAACGTTTATGCTGAAGAACAGAACAAATCCTGCCTAAGGAACAAATATTGACTAAGCTTTTCTCAACTAGAGACCCAAGGCAATAAACAGTTCAAGACATGTTCAACATGGTTCAAGCGATTCATCCAGTTCACATACCAGGACACAGCGCAAAGAATTAGCATCCGATCCGAACAACCGGCAAGGTAGCATGACTAGTATGTTTTTCACCAGAACCTATACTACACGGCATCATCAAAATACGCACATTGGACCTGGCCGGCTGGCCCGGCATCGACTGCAGCGGGCCAACAGCTACAGCGGGATGACAATATCGTCGAGAGATGTAGCAGGAGAGAATTCGGCGCGCGATGCCGTTACCTGGATCTGGGAGGGAGAGCGCCCGAGGAGGAGACGAGCGGCAGCGGCGGCGGTGGCGGTGGCTGAGGAGCGGTCTATGCTCTAGGGTTTCTGCAAGGCGGCGGCGGGGGGCACGGCGGGGCTGGTTTTATACAGCACGTGGCCTGGACGGGCCGCGATCTGCGCCGTGCATTAGATATCAGAAGGCCCGGTTTCTAAATCATGGGCCTCTCCCCTGCTGGGCGCGTGGGCCAAAATCGTCAGGGCTTAGCTGTGTGAGCTGCGCGCTCTCTCTCTCTCTCTCTCTCTGATGAAAAATTTATATGGGCCCTGGATAAAGAAGGCTCGCAAGATTGCTCATCCTCATCGATCACGCGCCGCCGGAGCAGGTCCCTCGCGGGGCGGCCGACGCAGCTCCCCCGCGGTGCGGCAGCAGCAGCGAGGCGCATTTCGGTTCCGGTCGGTGGCTGCTTGGTTAGCGGGAGCTGCAGTTTCCGTGCGCCCGGGCGAGCTCGGCGGCGTGCGCCCCGGCGAAGGCACAGAGCTTGGATGCGCCGGTCGATGCAGCGCCGGAGCACAGCGCTCGGATGCAGCACCGGAGCTACCGGAGGGAGGAGAAGGACGCTGTAAGCTCACCTTTAGGAAGGAGGAGGTGATTTATTTTACGCAAGACAATACATCCAACCAAAAATGACCTCATCGCATCTCCTTCATTTTTCTCTTTTTTTACATCTCCTTATCCAGGCTAGAGCTTCTTTTCTTTTCTAATTGCTAGCCGGGCTACATACAAAGCAAGAAAATGAGGGAGGCAGCTGCCACATACCACACTGCACAATAGATCTAGCTTAACAAACTAGACTCCAAAGTGATAAAGAACACGGCTATCAAATTCCAGTGAACATGTTGACAACAACACAGTATCTCTTCGCTCAAAAGGCAGCGAATCTCTTTAATTATTTAATCGAGCACCCCTTCAAGGTAAGCAGCATATCAAAGTATCCGAACCGTCCAAAAAGAAAATGGCAGTGCTTGCAAAAGCCTCTCTGGAAATAGCTAGTCTTTTCAGTTTGCATCCAGAAGAAGGAAGATCCAAACCAAGCAGTACTTGTGCAGAATTAGTTTTGTACCACCGAAGTATCAACAAAAAGAAAAACAGCAACTAATAGATAGAGTATAATGGATGTTGTCCCCTTAGATCCTGTAAAGCTGCATCCACACATCATGCACGGGTGGCGTGCATCATGTTATTAGCAAGCTTGCTTGCTTCAAGGTTTCGAGTTCCCTAATGATAATGATGTGTGTGCACTAGAGAAGGCGTCTCAACATAATGCTCTTAAAAAGGCATGCATCAATCATTAGGACTTAACACCATTATTAGGTAGCACAACACAATCCAAACGTGTGCCTCTTTCACATGTTTAGTACTCTGTGTACCTCCTCAATTTGTTCCTCCAGTAACAAAAGACTCGGCTCCATATGGATGATGCTTGTTTATTCTTGGACCAGTAAGCTCCAGAATATAGATGGATTTATCAGCATTCAAAACTTGCAAATTCTGATGAAAGAGGTCACTTGCAGTGGATTGTTGTAGTCTGCGCTTTCTACTAGTCTCTTTGGACCTTGGCCCCACCATTCAGCTGTTGTTGGATCCCATCCTCTACACTTTTCCAGGGCAACTTGTGTGCTGCGCGTATCCCCTTCTCTAACCTTTTCCTTTCGTCTACTCATCCTTTTTGACCGGATCGGAACTCCACTGCCGTCGTGGTCATGACCACCGGGACGGACGGGCTAAGTGCTCAACAAGAACGAAACCCCTGAAGAAAACTACAAGATGGGCCGTACGTGTGAAGGGCACTTCGACGGTCTTGCGAGTTCAGACGTCGCTGCCGATGGAGCAGTGGTGTTCACTAGTGTCCAGCCAAGTCTCTGTCTATGGATTGATGGAGATCAGGCTCTAGCTAGCTATCCAGTTATCCATGCCGGAAACATGGAGATGTGGGGGCACATGATGAAATAATGGGGACGGTGATGATATGCCACTGTGTGGTGCTGTTTTAATTTGTTTCTCTTGGGAAAATTTGGAAGATCACATTGCAAAGGGCGCGGTTTTCAGCCATATTTACCGCAACACCCAGCTTCTGAGACTGACGTGTAGGGGCAGGTTCCACAGGCTAGTGATACATAGTGGTATAATGGTCCTTTTTGTCTGCTTTGATTATGTTTTTTTTCCCGGTAATGCTAGGATTAGGATGTCCGACGTGCAGAAAAAATCGGATGCTCTGACGACCCATGTTGCAAGAGACAAGTACCGATGTTAATGTTGCGGTGGAAATTTTTCACCCTTGAATCTAATATTAGAGCCATTTGTATACATATTTTTTCAATATTGGAAGCGTTGATTTCTGACGTTGCAACTGGTATCTATTAAATCTATTAAGGTTGCGACGGACCGTCCGACGAAGAAATTCTGATCAGACGTCCAGACAATGGCAGTGCCGGGTTTTTTCTTTCTGACAGGCATGCCTTCGCCTGTACCAACATTCTCAACTGACTCCCGGTAGCAGCTCAGATACATAGGTCATGCATGCATGCTTGCATGGTGAGAAGGAGCACACTTATTAGTAACAACTGATCATTGGTGCTTGCAATTAACCTTGCTCAAGGTGGTCATCGTCGCTCCATCGGTCATCATCGTATACACCATTTCACCCCCTACAGATTAAAGCGGAAAAGCTCCGCCCTCGCCCTGCCCTTTTGGAAAGAAAAGCCGAGCCGATGATTAGTACTAGATCAGAGTGTTGTTACCTCAATTAACTAGCCAATGCAACCACGAATCATCAAGATTCATCCTTTCGAAGACTAAGATAGAATATCTCGAAACCCTTCTGAATAAAGGAAACAAACAAGTCACAAATAAGGCTAACAGTACGGCCGGCACGACGCCTCGATCTTCAAACACATTGTTTTCAAAGTTAGTTATGCATCCGAATGAAGAAAGTTGGTAAACAAACATTGCTTGGAATATTCTAGTTTGTTTTAGTTCACGCATACCATGAGCATTTAGCTACCAATGCAAATTGTATGCACGCATCTAGGGGACCGTAATCGACATCGATCGCCACATCCGTACTGGATATGGATCGACAGCGATACGTACTTGCTTAGGCAGTGTTTGGATCCAAAGTGCAAAAGGATAAAAGAGCAAAAATTTTGCCATTTGCCAAAAGTGGCAAAATTTTTGGCATTAGTGATGTTTGGATCCAAATGGCAAAAGTTTTGGCAAAAACTCATTTAAACCCCTTTTCTCCCTCTCCTATCCCGCAGCGCCAGGCGGCGGGGTGAGGCGCCGGGCGGCGGGGGTGCCGCGCGGCGGAGGTCGGGCGGATGCGGGATCGGGCGGGATGCGAGATAGGGTTGCTGTTTTTGCTGTTTCTCTTTTGCCATATGTTTTTGCTGTTTCCCTTTTGCCATAGGGTGTCTGGGTCTAAATGAAAAAAAAGAGCAAATTTTTTGCTATTTGCCCTTTTGCCAAAGGATCCAAACAGGCCCTTACTTTGCTTACTTTACTTTTTACGTGCTTTCTCCGTTCCAAATTATATATAGGTACTTTGTTGCTTACAAATTATTATTATTAGTTATTTTCTGACTGAGCACATCATTCTTCTATATATATATATAACAACAAATGCTATATACTTACGAAAGTCAGAACAGTCTAAAATTTTGAAACGAAGGTAGTATAAAATGCATTGCAAAATGTAAGATGGAAAGCTCCATCCAGCAGCCATGATCAACAGTCAAACTAACACATTTAGCTAGTGTACTCACCGATGCATGTACATACCCCCTTGATCGAGCGACCTGATGAATGCTGCTCCATGGGTTGCAGAGATTAATTTAAGTTACCAAATTACTTCATCTCTCGAGTCCAACCAGCATCCATCCATCCATCCATCCATCCATCCAAATTACCCCCAGTCCCTGTTTACTGTGCGTGTGCGCTGAGTTCGACAAGACGATCGATTCGATCGATGGTAGCCGGCGCCAGCAAGCTACAGCCGTTTTCGCCGTGTCCTCATCTCTTACTCTTCTTCCCACCACAGGGGATTAGGATGGCGATTATCAACTGTGCTTAGACGCAGACACGCCACAATTATCAGCTGCTGCTCCGGCGGCACTCTCGATCCGGTCCTACCATAACCTGAAAAGTAGGCATAATTTTCTTTAACAAAATGCTAAATTGAAACTTGTCCCCGTGAGTTCATAGAGAATGTTGTATGTTCATACGCTTGCCGCCTATCTCAAACTGAAACTAATTTACGAAATATTATTTTAAATCCTCCCACTTATTGTGTGTGAGATAGAAACCCTACATGGCTACAAGCATATCAAAAGAAATGTAACAGCTCAAAAGAAAATGGCAACAAGCAGCTTGCCAACGGCCTACGTTCGCAAAATTCCTTTTTTCTGTTTCCGCAAATGGCAAAAAAAAAATCCCAAAAATTGGCCAGCTATTTTTAATTCCATTCCCATATTGCCCTCGGGGCGACCAGCAAACTGCTTTGTCCACACCCCTCGAGTCCACTGCCATTTGTGCTCCCTGTTCCCTCTCCTTCACCACCACCATCACCCCCGCAGCTTTGCCTTGCCTCTTCTTCTTCTTCATTCTCTTTTTCCTCCCTGGATTTGGGCGACAATGTCGAGAAAAGCTAGAGGAGAGAGACGGCCAAAGCAAAGCAGCCAGCGCGAGCTGTTGGTGAGGGAAAGAGCAACAGAATAGAGAGAGAAAAAATAAAAGAGCTCCAAAAGGAGAGAGAGAGAGCACAAACAAGAAGCCTCACCGAGGTTTCTCTCTCCTCCACCACCCCCTTTTCTCTCACCTGCGCACAAGCATTCCGTTCCTCTGCCACCCCATGTCCTAGCTCGCACAGCTCCCATTGTATCTACCATCTCAGGACTCCTCCTGCGAGGCTACAAGTAGTAGGTCTATGGTACTGACGAATCCCAGCTCCTGCGTCCTAGAGGCTAAGGTGGCGGGGAGGGCGGCGGCAGCTGCATTGCCGGCGGAAGAGATTCTCGGGTTGTTCTGTGAGCTCTCGCTGGTTGCAGGGTTGGTGATTCCGCCGCCGGAAAAATCCAATCTTGGCGCGGCTCGTGGCGGCCGGCCGGCTGGTTGGTTGGGCCTTGTCCGTGGCTAATCTGGTCAGGTATCCGAGGATCCCGGGTGGAAGCCCCGCCTCTGTTGAGGATTGGATCCTGGATTTCAGGTCTCCTGCTGCAAGGATCACGGCTTGGGGGCGGCGGCGGCGGGGTGACAGACCCCTCTTGCTGCCTGCGGCCTGCAGAGCAGGAGCTATGACACAATGACAGAGGAGAGCGCCAAGAAGAGCAAGGTAGTTCGATGGTTTTTTTCTTGATCGGATAGATCGCTTTCTGTCTTGTTGGGCTCCATTTAAGCTGTATTTTTCTCAGGTTGTAGGTGTTCTTTCCATTTCGTGATCTGCTGCTCATCTTTCCCTCTTCTTTTTTCATGTGTGTAGCTTTCATGGTCCAAGTCCCTCGTGAGGAAGTGGTTCAACATCCGGCCCAAGGTGCAGGACTTCCATGCTGATTCTGACGCCGGCCAGGGTATGATTAATGCGTCGTTTTGGCGCCCATTCCTTGTTAGGATCGATTTGTTTATGTCTCTGCATCTTTTTTTTGGATTATAATCATGAGAGCCCCATCCCAGTCCCCCAAATGGCATGCATCTTTTACCTTTCCCGCTGGTGTTTGGTTTGGGGAAATAACTTGCTTGACGCAAGGAAGTCCATTGCTTGAGGTTGGGGTTATCCTAACACCCTGATGTGTTTGTGGTTATCCACACTAGATTCCCAGTGTTGATTCAAGGGTAGATGAGCAACCAAGTGGGATGCCCCTGTCAAACACATCTTCCCTAGTTCCTACTTAGATAGTATCTGCTAGTGCATTCCAGTTTCCAGTTTCGATCTAGTTATGCACAAGCCCTGTAGGCCTCAAACAACCAACGGCCTTTTTGCCACAAATCCTGCAGAAATATTTGGATGATGTTGGCTCGAGTGACTCATCTGTCTGTGTGTTCCTCATATCTATCCCATTCTTTTCCTGTGCATGTGTCAACTTTCTAGCTGAATCAGATAGAGATTTCATCAAAGATCACAAGCAAAGCAAGCACCTTTTGCTTTGTGTTTGGTTCCTTGGGTTCTTTTGTGCTTAACTGCCAGTTTGATCCATTCTAGGAAGGGATGGAGGTGCTGGACCATGGAGGCCCAGCTGCTCCGCGGGCGAAGCAAGTGCAAGCATGGCCAAGAAAAGCAGAACTGGTATGTGGTGCAATGAACCATCTGGACCACACCCCTCTCTCTCTTCCCACAGCACCAGAGATGCAGCTTTCGTTCCCCACCACAGCTGCTGGCTGCTCTTCAGTTCCACTTTGTTAAGCTACTTTCAATCTTTGTTCTGCATCAGCTCCTTTTCTTCTGCCATGTTAAATGATTGTGCTCGGATGTTGTTCCTTGTGGGTCTGTAGACCGGTCATCGTTCAAGCAGAGTGCCGAACACGCTCGCCGAGGCAAGAATAATTTCGATATAGCACGCCTGACTGAAGTCCAAGATTACAGGTGCCATTGATTCACCATGCGTGTTTATCTTCTAGGGCCATCATGTCTGTTTTGTAATTAAAAAAAATCAGTTTAGTAGACTGGACAGAATATTCTTTCCTTTAATCATTGTCCATATTACTGTTAGGTAGTTCACACAATTTGACTGCGCAACAATATGCTACAGGTAATCTGATTCATCATTTGGTCCATTTGCATGTAGGATCTTTGCTGCAACATGGAATGTCGGTGGTAAGTCACCACCAAGGGGGCTGAATCTAGATGAATGGCTTCATACTTCTCCTCCTGCTGATATTTATGTACTAGGGTATGTTCCAGGTGGCCTTTCCTGTCGATTTCTTTCTTGATTTGGACAGTGGTCATTTTGGGCCTTTTCAGTTAATTTGATCTTTCAATCTTTGATAGGTTTCAGGAGATTGTCCCCTTGAATGCTGGAAATGTTCTTGGCACTGAAGATAACCTTCCAGCCAAGAAATGGGTGTCCCTTATCAGGCGGACACTGAACAAGAATCCTGGAGCTAGTGGTTGCGGTGGCTATCATACCCCTTCACCAGTCCTGAATCCAGTTGTAGAATTAGATGCTGATTTTGAGGGGTCTGCGAGGAGGCAGGAGAATTTCCCTTTCTTCCACCGGCGCTCATTCCACAACCTCAGCCGTAGTTTAAGAATGGATGGGGACTACATGTTCCCGCAACCAAGACTGGATCGCAGGTTTAGCGTTTGCGATCCAGTCAACATGGGAGGCAGACCTAGTGATTTTGATGGAAATTTGCAATGCCCTGGATTGCCTGATGAGAACATAGATATGGAAGTGAGCAATGCTGCACAATTTTCGCCGTTCCCGCATAGCTACACTGCATCTGCACCTTCCGAACAAAATGATGAGCAATCAAGCAGCCCTAGGTACTCTGAATGCTTAATAAGGCATTTAATTTGTACCACACATTTATGCTTTCTTAACGTTCCTGTGAACTAACTCATTGTATATGCATGTGGTTCTTCAGGTATTGTTTGGTTGCCAGCAAACAGATGGTTGGTATATTTCTCACAGTTTGGGTACGCAATGAAATAAGAGACAATGTGAGAAACTTGAAAGTTTCTTGTGTCGGCAGAGGATTGATGGGCTATCTTGGAAATAAGGTAGCATATAGTGAATAAGCATGTAGATATCCCTCAATAAAACATTTTGGTCTTTGTCAATGTCATAAATTTCGCGCAGTAAGGTCCTCTCTTTTATTGCAGGGTTCAATTTCAATAAGCATGTCTTTGCACCAGACAAGCTTCTGCTTCATCTGTTGTCATTTGACCTCAGGGGAAAAGGAAGGCGATGAACTGCGCAGGAATTCCGATGTTCTGGAAATTTTAAAGAAGACCAGGTTCCCACGGGTTCGTGGTGCCGGTGATGTTAAGTCACCTGAAACAATTCTTGAGCATGAGTAAGGCTTTATTTGTGCCGTTCAGCAGATTTGCATTGAAACCAGTGCAGACTTGTTTTTAACTGTTTATGCACCTATTTTTACAATTGCAGTCGTATTATTTGGCTTGGGGATTTGAATTACCGGATTGCCCTGTCGTACTGTTCGGCAAAAGCTCTTGTGGAAATGCACAACTGGAAGCAATTATTGGAGAAAGATCAGGTAATTTGTTATCCTCTTTCAATAATATCATTTAACTTTTACTGCAAATGGCTGTTCAATTATAGAGGTTCTAAAATATACTTTAGCAATTGATAAAATTGGAACATGGATCTGTTTCACAATAAAGGGATTGAAAATGAATTCTAAGTTGTTATCCCTTCTATTTGCCCCCTTTTTCTTTTTGGTATTATGAAGGCTGTGACAGAGTTTACCTCTTTGAAACAGCTCCGCATGCAGCAAAGGTATGGACGAGTTTTCCAGGGTTGGAAAGAAGGGAGGATCTATTTCCCTCCCACATACAAGTATTCATTCAACTCAGATCGGTACGCTGGAGAGGGCATGCACCCCAAAGAAAAGAGGAGAACACCAGCATGGTAGTTTTCTTTAGCTAATATAACATGCTAACACATATATTTTTCTGTGTTTCTTTTTCTGAAGACCTTATCCCGTATAACTTGCTTATGAACTAACAGGTGTGATCGCATTCTCTGGTATGGTAACGGCCTCAATCAGCTGTCTTATGTTCGCGGAGAGTCTCGTTTCTCCGACCACAGGCCGGTGTACAGTATTTTCTTGGCAGAGGTTGACATTGTACACCAAAGGAGGAGAAACATGGGCTATTTCAGTTCTAGAATTGAGGTGGAAGAGCTCTTGCCACATTCTCAGAGCTACAGAGAAATAAAATTTTACTGAGTTGACTTATAGCATGATGTAAGGTAAGCTAACTTCTCTTGGTCACTGAAAAGTTCCCAATGATACTACACCTTGCACTTTTGTCCAGGTTGCATTGAGGCTTAGAAATGCATATCTGTACCTTGTTGACTTTGCATTCATTTCCCCCCCTCTTTGGCAAGGGGTTGACTTGTATTTGTATTTCTCTGTTTGTTTACTCTTCTTGGTGCTTCATGCAGGTTAGGAGGCTGGTCAAATGTTCTATATGTAGGGTTGCAGATTCAGCTCACTAGACGATCAGATGTGAGTATCTTAAATAATTTACCTTTGACGATCTGTTTGCCAACTTGAGACATGCTTAGCATCAAATATACGGCTATCAATCATTATGGACTGTAAACTAAGGTTCTCATTGTTTGGCGTTCTTGATGACAGATACTGAAGAAAGAATGTGCAAATACTAACATAAAAGGTACAGTTTCTCAACGATGTGGCAACATCATCTTTTATTCAGTGAAAACCAATTTAGTGAAATGTGCTGTTTTTTTGTCGTGAAAAGGGGCTAATGATGTTTTAGTTGTGTTGTTGCAGGACATTGGGCAATTTTGCTGCGTGCCACTGGAAGACGACGCTTGTGTTGTTGGAAAAGAATCAAGCCCATGTCACTAACTATACCGTCCATCCAACTTTAGGCTCTTAGTTCCTTCTAGCAAAATATTTGGTTCAAACTTGTTTCGTCCTCCGTTTTTTAGTTGGACCTTGTAGCATCAACAAAGACCAAATGTTATTTTCTTCCCTTTCTTTTCTTATTTTGAGCATAGAAACTTTGTAAAACCCACAAGTGTATCCCATGCAAGCTGTGGAATTGTTTTAAGGCAACGATGCCGGGAATTAGCTTTAGGATATAATTGTCCCTAAGCCTGAGAGAGGAATGATGGGGTGTGAGAGAGGATTTGCATGGCCACAACAATCATGTGGATGCCTTTTCTGTTGTGCTCGAGGAGCCGTTCAGCGAGGCATGCATTTACTGCACTGATTGCTGTGTCTGGCTGTGGCAAAAGGATTGGCTTGGTGCCCTCCATGATGCTTCTCCAATCCATGAAGTTTTTCTTCTCTTTTTTTTTGAAGAAAAATCCATGAAGGCTTTAGCTCTGTGCAATGCTAGTTGAAAGCTCTGGCCCATGTCCATACCATCTCATGTTTACTATATGCATGTACGGTATGTGTGCTTAAGCTCTTGTTGATGTGCAGTGGAGCCAACTTGCATTGCATGGTCTCTGCTGCTGCTACAAAAACGGCATGCCGTGCAGCTCCCAGTGTACCCATTTGACAGAAAAACTTGAGGAACTCAAGAGAGGAAATTTAGCTGACCATTCCAAATTCCGGTTCAGATCAGTTGTGGCTCGGACTGGGAGTTTTGACCCCTTGCTGATCATACCAGTGTCGTTTTGCATTGATCCTCTGCCCTGCACATGAAGCCTGCCTAGTTTAATGTGGAGTCAACCTCTGATTAAAAAAATAAATGTGGAGTCAACCAGGGACTGACTGCTGGTGCACTGTGATCTGCAACTAGGTTTATCTTTAGTTTCCCTAGCAGGTTTTCAACGGAATCTCCTGTGCTGGGTGGGTCGATGCCGTTCTGCGGCCCCGAGCAGCAACCGGCCGGCCTTGCCTCCCAAGCAGGAAAGCAAAAGCAGGAGGAAGGAGACGCTCGCTGCTGTTCCGGACACGGCGACGGCGACCAAACCCAGCATTGCGGCGCAGGTAAAAGAAAAGGCAGGTAAAGCCAATGGCCGGTGGACGAAAGGGGGAGAGAGCAACAGTCACGGTCACATCAGTTCCAGCCCCAAGTACTCCCTCCTCCAAGGTCCAGAACCTTGTGTAGCCTCTTTGGCATGTTGCTCTAGTGTACAAGTGCTATCTACAGTATGCTTGTGGGACTTGCTGGTTGCTGGGCGGTGGATGCAGATGCAGGGATAGGATAATAGGAAGGACTCGGGAGCACGGGGAAGGCAGGGCGAGCTCTGCAAAGCCTGCAGCAGCTGCTGCTGCTGCAACGAGGGGCAGCCGGGCAGCAGGTGAGGTGAGGTAAGGGGGGGGTCAGCAGGCGTGAGAGCACAGGGTAACAGTACAGGATGCAGCTGACGACGATGCCAACACATCAATATCTGCTGAGTGTGCGCGCCGCTGGAAAACAAGGAGAACTGGATGGAGAAATCGATACGGAAGGAATGATGGGTGGCAAAAAATAAAAAAGAATAGGTGACAATGCGGTGAGCGTGGATCGAACACGCGACCTTCAGATCTTCAGTCTGACGCTCTCCCAACTGAGCTATCCCCGCTTGATGTGCTTTTTCGTAAAACATTCTATGTATCTCTGATAGTAGCTGGTCCACGGAGACGCGCGTGCGGCATGTGGCAGGTGCCTCGGTCGCCTCGTGCCGGCGACTGCGAGGTGGAATATGGATGCAGGCCATCATGGCCCGTCGTCTGCGTGGGACAGCCAGTTGCGCCTGCACCAACGCCCAGACCCAGTCCGGTGCTAGCTGACTGAGCTGCCCGTGCCCGGCCGGCGGCCTCTGCACCTGCAGCGAGCCAGAGGACGGGGGGAGAGAGAGAGAGAGAGCAGTTTTGGCAGACGCAGAGCAGGCCATGCCGAGGCCTGTTTGCTTCGTGTCAGGTGTCAACTCCCAGCTATAGCATGCATTGTCTCCACGACTTGTGGACTGATGATGGATGGATGGATTCGAGAGAGACCGATGACGCGACGGAACGGACGGCTGTAACTGCATGGCCCGCTGCTTTAGACTGTCTCCAGCGATATTCTCCAAATTCCATCCTCTACATCCTTCATTTACAGAATTCTCTACAAAATTCTCTCCTCTATATCTCATTTCTCTCCAACAACGTTCTCTAAATCTCGTTCTCTATACATTAAACCCTATATTAGAAACCTATTTTGTTCCAAATTTTTGTACGTACGTATTTATCATACTTCAAACGCTATGGACATATTTTATTTTTATTTAATTCAGTGTTTGAAACGTAAAGAAAAATAGAGAAGAGGAGAGAGAATCTCTATATATAGAGGAAACCTATAGCGTTCTCTATTTTAGAGGACCATTTAGAGAACGCTGCTGGAGTAATAGAGAACGGAATCTTCCTATATATATATATAGAGTACAGAACGCTTTACAGTTCCCCGCTGGAGACAGTCTTATGCTGCAACCCGTCAACAAGCCATGCCGATCCCTGCTGCCCTGCTCATGCATGCAGAGCAGAGCATGCTGCGTGCGTGTACGTCCATCACCAGCAGGGCTGGGCGTCAAGTGCAAGCAGGAAAAGCTGGCTATCTGGCTCTGCTAGTTGTACTGTACCAGTTGTTGTTCCTTCCCACTGTACGCTAGTAGCTAGCTAGCTAGAGCACGCCGTGCTGAACGCACGCGTGCAGATCCATCCACATAAGCACACGCACGTCGTGTGGCCGCGCGGTGGCTGTAGCTGAGAGCATTGCAACAAATTACTCATATCTTATATTCCATATACTTTTTTTCTACCAATATTATTTTTTATTTTCGTAGTGAGTGTTATAAAGATTACTCAATGGATATGAATAGGTTCTCAATAGATATGAATAGGGTGAATAGAGCAATCCTCTATATTTAAGCAAGAGAGAGGTGTATTTTGAGGATTACAGAAATTTTTAATATTAACGATGGAATTGATAATATGCTGGAACACCTCCTATTATCTACTAAAGAATAATTTTTAAATTTTTAATATTAAAAAGAGATGAATAATCTGATAGAGATGGTCTGATGCAACCGCCACCAGCAGATGGGGCACGGCCGTACCCCGCATGCACGCCGGCCGGCCGCCGCGCGAATGCGATGACGTGCGCGCATGCCCAACCGCCGTCGATCGTTTACCGCTACCTGGCCGGTGCGCGCGGCGGCACAACGACGAGCTGCAACTAGTAGCCAGCAGGGCTCTGCGCGCCTCTGCACCCTGCCTGCAGGGCGCGCGGGAACGACGAGAATGCACGCATGCTACTATGCTGCTAGGCTGCCGCGCGCACGGCCTCACTCCTGGGCTCGCTCGGCCAGTGAGATGGGCTTTGTGGGGGCTCCGGGCCCATCAAACTCTACAAACAGGCCTACCACCCGTTCGTTCCTGGCCCATGTCACGCATCCATCCCAGCCACAGATGCCCGCCCGCCCGCCCGCCCGCTCACAAGTCAGGATGCCGCCGCCGTCAAACTTTTTCTGGACGGCAGGCTCGCTGTCGTCACACCGGACCGGCCGCTTCTTCTCCGGCCCTTCTCTTTCGCGCGTCTCGCTTTCCCATGCCCGCTCGCTCCACCTACTCCTAGGATGGATTAGCTCCTACTAGTATTTATTTAGGAGTATTGTAATACTATTTCCCTTCGCGGAAGAAGAAAAAAAATGAGGCATATGTCTTTATTCATAAGGAATGCAGAGATGAATCAGGTGGAAGAAGATCGAAGCTCTCTCTCACGGATGAACAGATCACAAAATCGACAGAAAGGCTACCCCAGCTAGCCCGCCCTCCCGCCGGCGTCACCAGTGTAACAGCACAAATCCGTCGCGATTCCTACACGCGACGAGCACCATGCTCGGAACGCCCGGTTCCAGAACTGGCCGGCGGATGCGCGATCACGCGGCGGCGGCGGCGAGGACGGCCGCGGCGACGAACGCCGCGACCAGGCCGGCGCCGGACGACCCGCGCGGCGGCGACGCGGCGGCGCCGGCCACGGACCCCGTCGCCGGCGTCGTCTTGGACCCCGTGGCGCCCGGCGTCTGCCCCTGCCCCGCGGGGGAGGTCGTGGGCGCCGCCCCGCCGGCGCCGGCGCCCTTGCAGTTGCTGACGTCGGGCGTCTTGACGTTGCACGCGGCGGGGAGGCCCAGCGCGCGGGTGCGGTTGACGCTGAGCCCCAGCGACGCCGGGTCCGCGCTCAGCGCCACGCACAGGCACTGCGGGTCCGACTGCACCACCTTGCCCAGCTGCGTGCAGCACGACGCCGGCGCCGCCGACTCGTTCCCGGAGATGTAGTTCAGGCACGGCGACAGGCTCACCAGCACCGACGTGCACTGGCTCGACGGCGACGGGGACTGCGCCGACGCGCCGCCGGCCAGGAGGAGCATCGTCGCGGCCAGCACCATCGTCGTCGCCGCCGCCGCGAGGGTCGTGGACGCCGCCATTTCTTCTTCTTCTTGCTAATTGGTTCCCTTCTTGCCTTGCTGCCGCCCGATGAACACGCTAGCTGCCTCTCTGGTTTCAGCTCGGTGGTCTGAGAGGGCCTTGTTGTGGATTGTGAGTGGTTTTATAGGTGGTTTCGAGGGCTGTGTGAATGGAGGTGGGTGAGGAAGAGGACGACAGGGTGGTTACGTATGGGTGAGCTGAACTTTCCTACTCCTGCAATGGAAAAGTATTTTCTTACACGAGTTGTTATCCAGCAGCCAGCAGCCACCAACACTTGAGAGTTGAGAATTCCAGAATTCAGAATGGTATACTCGGCCATGCACTCTTCCTATCTCCTGCCGTTCTGCTGCTTGAAGTTTCATCGCCGTTTCAGAATCAGAATTCAGAGTTTCAGACTGAGCAGGCATTCAGACCCAGCAGGTGCCGTTGATCTCTCGCGAAGTGCCAGCACAGCCGTGTTGGAAGGCGCCAGCAACGGTATCCACGCGTGTCACTACGCGAGTGGCTTTAAGAATTAGTTGGTGTGATTGGCAAACAACGTTGGGTTTTTTTTTTCTTTTCATGGAGTTAAATTGGCAGGGTTGCTTCTAGACACCGGTTCCGTGAAGAGCAAGTGCTTTGAACTTTTGCAGGTTCTTCTTTTGTGGAACAACAATTGGCATGGACTTTTCTTCTTTTTAAAGAAAAGAAAAGAAAAGAAAAGGGCGATACCACATTCACATACATATATGTGTAACAAAGTATACTCAACTTCAGTTTCCTCAACAAAAAAGTACTCAACTTTAAGATACCATGGTTAAATAAACAGATGTACCATGAACTTTGCATTTGCAATGCTAATCATTGGCTTTCTTTATCATCCCAGCCCTTGACACAAAAGAAAGAGAGACTTTTTTTTTCAAAAAAAAAAACATTAGCAGGCACCGGTGATTCGGGGAGCTGCACACGAAATGGATGCAGGGCTGGAAACTGACAGCCAAAGGAGCCAATCAAAGCATGAACTCCTGCTTTTGCTGTGGTGGTGGCGCCTCACGCCTTGCTTGTTTTCTGCTAGTCGGTCGGACGCCCCTTTCCCTTCCTCATCGCCATTCAGTCAAAAGTTGTTGCGAAGTAGTTAAAGTGGTCGGCAGTTACCTGCTTTTGGAGTGCTCGTATTCGCTTCTTCTTGCGCTTGCAAGATTGTTGCAAACTCAACCGCCCATGCGTCCGTTTGTTCTTGCAAGATTGTTGCAAACTGCAACCACCCAGGATCGACAGTATTTCTGACATTCCATGTAGCTTCCTACAAGGTTACGTAATGACGACAATTTCCTGAGCCGACAGACGGAACTAGCGACACCCGATCCCTAAGCCAGCTGACTGACTGACTGAATTTCTGCAGACAACGATTCTGCTCTGCTCAGTCCGCTTCTGTCATCAGATCGACTAACAGAACCCATCAGAGCGGGCCATGCTATCACCTACGTAGCCTCGGGAGATTCGACATCTGAACGTGCGCTTGCACTAGCTCAGATCGATCGGCAAAGTTTTGAACAGCCTTTGGTTTCTTGGATCGGTGAAGTTGTTGCAGCAACCAGTTGGGCTAACTAGAAGCATCATCATGTTGCATTTTCCGAAGCTAGAATTTCTTTTTTCAAATTATTCCACGCTTTTCGTCATCAACTGAAACAAAAGATGTGAGCATTTGTTCTAGTCCAAGACCACAGCCGCTACTGAAGGCAACGAAACAGGCTCGCTGTAACTGCAACGTCAAAGTCACTCAACTCATTCTCAACGTCAAAGCCTGTAAAAGAATGCACTAACGCCTACTCCTGTTGTGTTGAGTTGTGTTCCAAATTTATTTGCAGATAAAAGACTTGACTTGTGACGGAGCGTAGCGGAGGCCCATCGCTGGAGGCTTGGGCCGGAGCGAAGCGGAGGCACAAGTGGCCCATGTGGTTCCACCCAGCGTCGCCTGAGGGGGGTACGGGGGCAGCGCCCCGCGGTACACATTATATACCTGATTAGGGTTTCCCCTTGATGACAATTTTCTTATAAGCCGCCGCACGGCGTTGTAACTCGACTCTTGATATATTGAAGTTCTTGCTGGCTGGCGCCCGTGGTTTTTCCCTTCCGTATTGGTTGGGTTTTCCACGTTAAATCTCGTGTCCCCTTTCGGTTTGATCTGTTTACTTTCATCATTTATTCGTCATCGTTTATAACAACTCCATCTGTTCCAAACTGTAGATTGTTTTGGCAAATCTAAATACAAATTTTTTGCTATGTATCTAACAAAATCTATGTACATAGATTTGCTAAAACTATCTACAATTTGAGCTAATGCACTGTCCCAGATAAAATCACTCACACAAGAATAGTAGTACAAATTAGCACCGAACTCTGTACCACTCTGCAACAAAACATGTGCAAATATAAAGAGCACCCTGCAACTATACACAACTCGGCTGTTGCCTGTTCAGCAGACCAGTGCCGCGGTCACACCAGTGCAGCTCCAGCGGCGAGCAGCAGCACGAGCGCCGCCGTCGCGGGGGCGTGATCGCTCGCTCTCCAGGCGGAGCTTGGCAGCACCATCGGCCTCGTCTGCCCCTGGCTGACCGGCGCCGTCCCGGTCGGATCCACCACCGGCGGCGCCGGCGCTTCAGGCTCCGGCGTTGCCGGCGTCGCTGGCACTGCAGATTGGAACAGGATCATCACCGTGTTCGTCAGTGAAACCGACATGATAAAGTGATGGAAAAAAGCCAAAGCATTTCAGTGAGATTCTTACGCAGCGGGGGCAAGGCGGCGGAGGGCGCGCCGGCGGCGACTGGGCCAGGAGCTGGGATTTGAGCCGACGTGTCTGCATCAAGCATACGGATTACAGGGTTAGCATCATCTCGTGATCGTGACCTCGACCGCCGGGTGCTGCAAGCCTGCAATCAACATCACAGCCAGCGATACCAGTCGTCTCATCTCGGAACGCGCGCGCGGCGTACCTCGGCATTGCAGCGGGACGGCGGCGGAGTCGCAGGCCTTGGGCAGCATGACGGCGAGCGTCCGGTTGACGGGCGCGCCGAGCGGCACGTTGCCGGTGAGGATGAGGCACGCGCAGCCGGTGCTCGCGTTCACCAGCGCCGCCAGGGACCGGCAGCAGTCCTGCGTCGGCGCCGAGCCGCCGCCGTTGGTGCTGTTGGTGAGGAAGTTGAGGCAGGGGGTGAAGCTGGTGATCAGCGACGCCGTGCACGACGCCGCCCCGCCCTGCCCCGACGCCGGCGCCGCCAGCGACGCCACGACCGCGGCCGCCGCGAGCAGCCTCATGGCCAGGTTGAGGTTCAGCCCCATCGATAGATCCTCCGATGAGCTAGTAGCTAGCCGCCGCCTCTCGCCGCCCAGCTGACTGCACAGCTCGATCGATCGCACGAGCTAGACGAGTTGTCGATCGAAGAGGGAAAAGCTAGCTTTGGATGGCCTTGCGAATGGTGATGCGTCGTTGATTGGAGCCGGAAATGTGCTCGTGTTTAAGAGGTGCATCGGAGGAACGTCTGCTGCCAGATGCCGTGTTGGTAGTTAGGGAATCGGTTATGGTAGCACAACTACCTCAGCTAATCTCTTCTCTGTTCGTCGTCAGTGTCCAAGCGTCGCGTGGCATCTTTGAGGATGGTTTCAGCGAGGCGATGTCCTCCGGCCGTGTATGAGGGAGCCAACTTGTTTTTCTCATTCTTCTTTGTAACGACACGTGTGACGAACATTGAGTTTGAACATCCTGTGCGGCATGTCATGAAGTATGCTTTAATTTGTGCACCAACATATTTCCTCGTGTTGCATAAGAGCTTGTTTTGACATTTTTTAATCTCGACCACTAATAATCACTAGTAAAACTATATACGTAGAATATATAGCCTGTACAATCCTAGGAAGTTCAATCAAAATACCGAAAACAATTTATATGATTAAAGTTATTTTCGTTTCTTGCACACAGTAGAAAAATTTTACTTTAATTTTGTGATTGGAGGGACTCCAACTGACCAGAAAGATGCAAGATGCAGCTAGGGTACGGTGTGCATGTGGGTCCAATTATAGGAGTATATACGTGCTCACATATAAACGTCTATGTTTGTTTGTTTTTTTAAAAAAAATGACCACAAACATGCAGTGCCTTAGTTCGACAAGCACCAATGGTTAACCACAATAGTAAGAATCAATAGTCTTAGTGCACAACTTTATTCAACTTTATTGCACTGTTAACAAGATTAGAGACTTGGTAACTATATCTGTTGGATGTTACGGGGATGAAATTTCTCAATCATCTCATAAAACTACTCCCTTCTCTCTCCTCACAATGATCTCACCAAGTTAGCAATTTTACTGATGTAGTATGGAATCTAATACCATGAAACTCCTTATTGAAACTAGCCTTAAACCAATGGAAAAGCTCGTTTTTATGATCATAGTCTATAGTTAACATACCTGAAGCCATAACAATGAGAAAATAGCATCATTTCATCAAACTGCAAATGACAACCCAATTATCGATATTAATGAAAGAAAAAACCAGTTGTCCATAATTCTATTCGAATAATGTAGAATATAATGCTCATAAAAATACTTTTAGTAGACTTCTTTATTATGTTTGGTTCTAATAAAAATACCTAGCATCTAGAATTAGCGTGTTTAGATTTTAGGCTCCATTTTTATTTTTTTCTTTATTTTATAAAAGTAAATAAATTAGCGATCAGTATATTTATCTAGGTACTCTCCCTAGAAACCACAAGCATAATAGATAATTTTTTATGAAGATACCTGCATTGTGAGCCTACGTAAAGCACCACATAATTTCTCAATCATTTAACGTAGTCATGTAATAAAATTAACTTCTTCTAGAAAGTAAGAATGCTCCATACTCCAAATTATTTACCTTAATAGAGAGAAAATATTATTATTATTATTGTTATTGTTACATAAGATAATTCAAATACCTTCTAAGGATAATGTTTCAAATACTCCTATAAAAGTAATTTGGTTGCATTTACCATGCACTCATAAAAGCTAGCCTGATATGACATCTGGTGCTCCAGGTACAGGAGATGGCACATATATTTTGATTGTGCACTTACCTTCTAGAATATCAGTAGACTTGGAACATCAAAGTGAAACTACAACTAATAATATGCTAACATGGTACTTTCTATGCACCTTAGTCAAGGAACTTTGCAAGTGTGCAATGGGTCTCGAGATGTAGAATGGTAGATGTAGCTTATGGGTATTTGCAACTTGTAGTTATTGCTATTTACAGTTTTTCCAAAGATCAAATCAATGTATAGTTCTTTGTAGTACTCAATTATTCAAAGGGAACACACAATTATCTATTCTTGGTAACTTTGGGTATATTCTAGAGAAAAAATAGTCATGCATAAAAGAGGTTGCTATCTTGCTATATGGAAATGTACTACTTTTAAACTAGAACCCTAGTTATTTTGAGATGTTGGTTAGAGTACCTTATACTTAATCTTGCTATTGTATACCTAAAACTCCCTAGTTAAACCTTTGTAATGTTGCTTAGTTAAACTATTATATTGAACAATATGCATACAAAGGAAACATGTCATCTCCTTATTAAAAATCTTTATTTGGTTAATGGTTTGATTTATGTTGCTATGTACCCATAAAACACATCAATAGGTATAAATGGGAATATAAGGGGGTTAAGAGAAGATAAAAATCCCTATAAAAAAATTGTATGTCAAATAAAATTTGTAACACATATATTAGGTAGTACCAAAGTTTCAAATATAGATTGTTCTATACAAGGATAAGTTGAAATTCTCGCCAAACCGCTGCAACTATAGAAGGACGACTTTGAGGTCTAGCTCGCTAATAGTTTGCCATTTCTCGTAGTCGATGGTGATGATCATGGTCAACTGATGGAAGGTTGGGATGTTGTCTTGGAAACCGTAAAGTTTGAGAAGATGTTTGCACGCTGGAACACTAACCTCTCGTCACCGCTACCGACCTCATCTCAGGTGCAGGCTCAATCAATCATTATATGTGTCGCTCCTCTTCTTCAGTTCTGGCAGAGAAATAACATTAGATTTCAATCTATAGTAACATGCTCATGCTGCTGCGGGAGAGAGAAATTTTCAAGATGTCTGGTCACCACAAGTAGATGCGAGTTCTATTGCCAAGAAGCGGAAGGAGAGGAGCACCAACTTCCATACTCTGCACCACAGTTATTTTGAGATATTGGGTCTATTTATAGCACCTTATAATTAATCTTGTTGTAGTGGATCTAGAACTTACTATTCAAACCTTTGTAATGTCGCATGGTGAAAAATATTATCTTAAACAATATAAATACAAATTGACCATGTCATATCCATGGTAGAGTTCTTTATTGATTAATGATTTAATTTACTTTATGTTGCTATTTACCTATATGACACATCAATAGGTACAAATAGAAATAGAAATAGTCTATAGGAGATGAAAATTCAATCAAAGAATTATATGCAAATAAATTTTGTAACACATATATAATAGTTAGTAACAAAATTTGAAATATAGATTATTCTATACATGGATTCTTAAAATGTTCGATCCAATGTGTAGTATGTGCAGAATTTCAAACTAGGAATGCTATATATTAGCATAAGTCACAAATGCTTTCTTTCTATATCCATACAAACCTTGTGCCCCCTGTCGGACTCGGACACACGAGACTATCCACGTGGCACACTTGTCCTAAGATACGGGATGGGATATGGCCCACGCCCTACATCTATTGTAACTACTCGTAATATACTCGTAATGCAGTAGGATTACTCGTACAGTAGTGAAACTAGTCGGACATGGTAGGAAACTACCCGAGAAGTACTCAGGTAGGACTCTTGGCACCTGACTAGGACTTCCATGTAAACCTGGCTTCCCAGACTATATAAGGGCGGACTGGGATTCTCTCGGAGACGATCATCATCAAAGGCAATATAAACCACACATGACGGTATTACGCTCTCGCCGGCCTGAACCTGTCTAAACATTGTGTTCCTTTGCACCTTCGAGTTCCTAATCTCGGCGACACACTATCTACAAACTCACCACCTCGGGGGTATCCCTCGGTGGGTGTGGCGGTAAAACACCGACAGCTAGCGCGCCAGGTAGGAAAGTTCATCGAGCATCCACCAGAGAGTTGATAGCATCCTTCAACTTCACCGGCACCGTGCTCGACGAGAGCACGACTTTCATCTTCGGCTCCTGGATCCGCGTCGCCAACGGTTTGGGTGGCTTCAACAGCCACCTAGCCAACTCCAAGGAGCTGGAGGTCTTTTCATCAACTTCAAGTAGTGATCTAGACGATTTCATCGACAACCTCGATGACATGCTGCTTCCTAATCTGGCCCAATAGATCGAAAAAATATCCGTTTTCAACGTGACTTCCACTCGTGACGCACCAAATCTATTCGGGTCGGATTCAAACCAATCTGAAAAGACCTCACGGTCTAAATTCCTCTCCGATTTGGAGGAGAATTTGGACCTGCTGCTTAAGATCAAGGACGCGGGTGCCACCACTTGGGGGGGGGGCGTTTTTGACTTCTACGCGGACTTCAACAAAGACTACTCCCCGCTGTAAGCATCTAGGCCCTTAAAGTATGTTTCGGTGATTAATGACAACCATTAGTGTGACTAATGAGTTTGTGCAGCTTTATAGATCATTATTGCTCATTTGGTTATATGACAAAAGAGGCCCCTAATTTTCATTATTCAAAAAGGCGATCTCGGCATTCAACTCTATAATGTGTCAACTAAGGATCTTTCTAGTCCTAAGTATCATAAGGTTGAGAAGGACACTTAGGTTAGTATAGGTTTTATAGTTTTGTAGTGATCGCACTATTAAGAGGGGTTTTAGGCTTAGTAACTTGAGTATGGACATGGTCATTTGAAAATGGATGCACACAATGGTCACTCAGGTTTCTAGAAGCTCAAATAAGTGGTTCTCAACTTATATCTCAAGAATATTTGGATTTCATTCAAGACTCAAGTCAGAATAGGCAAAATCAGAAAAATCATATTCACCGGTTTAACCGACGCTTCAAGTTTTATATACGTCGGTTAAACGAGGTCAGCAGAACTGGACAAGTCAATACACCGGTTAAACCGACGTTATTTAAATTTTGACGTCGGTGCAGTTGTCCAGAGACTCGGTTTTTAGTTGATCAGTGGACAACTACACTCACCGGTTAAACCGACGCTATTTGAAATTGGACGTCGGTGGAGTTGTCCAGTGACTTGGTATTTCTGTTGATAAATGGATGATTGCACTCACCGGTTAAACCGATGCAACGACGGTTAATCTGCCCAAGCTGTAACGGCTAGTTTTCAGAAGTGGCAGTTTACATTCACTGGTTAAACCGACGATGACTATTGGAGGAACGTCGGATTAACCGGCGCTACGCAGTTTTCTGGCAGCTTTTTCTCCAACGGCTCTATTCGTGTGAGCTGCCCATATATACCCCTCCAATGGGTCATTCTACCACTCTTGACACCAGGCAACACCCAAACACACATACTTTAGTCAAGAGCCACTTTGAGCTTCAACATTTCATGCACTTGTTCATTCAATCATTTAAGAAGCAAGATTAAGGACTTGAGTAGAGAGAAGCTTGTGTGCATCCATTCTTTGTGATTGGTTCTTGCTCAAGTGAAGGCCTTAGCTTGTTACTCTTGGTGATTGGCATCACCTAGGCGATCTTGGTGATCGTGGTGATTCTCGCGGAGCTTGCCAAGGATTGTGGAAGCCCGGAGAAGAGACTTGTACGTGGCTTGATCTCCACCACACCGGGATGGTGAACGGAGACTCTTAGTGAGCACCCTCGTCTTGGTGACTTGGGAGGTGACAATACTCTTTGTGAGTGTCACAACGTGGATTAGGGGTGTGTGCCAACACATCGATACCACGGGAAAAATCCGGTTGTCCCTTGTCCATTTTACTTATTCAAGCATTATCTTTCACGCAATTTATTCATGTGCTTGATTTAGGGATCACTAGTTAGCTCTACCTTGCTAGGCTTTATCTCTTTTCATCTTAACTAGCTTGTGTAGGTTGTTTAGTTATCCGGTTGGTGAATTGGAGCCTTTCTAGTTTTTGCATAGGTTAAGGTTGTTTTATCTTGTTTTAGAAATTGAAAAAGGCCCAATTCACCCCCCCTCTTGGTCCATCGATCCTTTCAATTGGTATCAGAGCCTCGTTGCTCATTTGGATCATTAGGCTTCACCGCCTAGAGCTATGGCCAAGATGGGTGGTTCGCCGCCTCACTTCGAGGGCAAGAACTTTGCCTATTGGAAAGTTCGCATGGCCGCATACCTTGATGCGATTGCCCCCGAAGTGTGGTTGGCAACTAAAGTCGGGTTCACCGGAGATCCCACCCCGACCAATTAAAATGGAATGCTAGAGCTAGAAATGCTATTTTCGAAGCTATTAGTGAGGAGGTCTTTGCTAGAGTAAATGGCATGGACCTAGCAAGTGATATTTGGAAGGAGCTCATTGAAATACATGAAGGTTCTACCAAAGTTCGTGAACAAAAATATCACTTGTTTAGAGCTAAGTATGATTCCTTCAAAATGCTAGCTCATGAAAATTGCAATGATATGTATTCTCGCTTGAATGTCATTGTCAAGGACATTAATGCACTTGAAATATCCAAAATTGACAGTGCATCCATCAACCGCAAGATCCTCATGCTACTCCCGAAGCCCAAGTATAACATTATCAATGCTATGCTTCAAAAGGAGGATCTCGCCGCAATGGAAGTTGGAGAACTTGTGGGCGAAATTCGCGCTCATGAAATGAGCATTCTTGGTATGACCGAAGAGCCAACTTCAAGCAAGTCAATTGCTCTAAAGACCAAGACAAACAAATCCCGCAAGCTCAAGATGGTCAAACAAGACTCAAGCTCAAGCAATGAAGAAGATGATCATCATGAGAGCTCATCCGATGTTGAAGATGATGGAGAACTTGCTCTCATGATGAGAAAGTTCACACGCTTGAATGAGAAGATCAATAAGAAGGGCTTCAACTTTGACTCCAAGAAGGGAATGTTCCGGCCAATGGATGTCAAGAACAAGATTTGCTACAATTGTGGCGAAAAAGGACACATCCGTCCAAATTGCCCCAAGCCGGACAAAAGAAGCAAGGACAACAAGAGTAAGCATCGTCATGACTCAAGCGATGATGAAGAAGAAGAGAGGAAGAACAAAAACAAGAGATTTGGGAAGAAGAAGACCCATGATAAGAAGACCAAGCTCTTCCCAAAGAAGAAAGGGCATACCAAGAAAAGTTTCTTGGTGGAGAAACAAGAATGGGTGACCGATGTCTCATCAAGCGAAGACTCAAGTGATGAAGAAGACATTGTCACCATCGCCCTCACCAATGAAGAACCATCTCTACCTCCGCCTCCTATGTGCCTCATGGCAAAAGGTAACACCAAGGTATGTGAGGTAGATAGTGAAGATGATAGTGATGAAGAGCTTGATCCAAATGAATTTACTAACCTCATCAATGAGTATACATCCGTCATCAAGAGGGAAAAGGGCAAAGTTAAAGTTCTTGAGAGCACTCATGCCAAGTTAGAGCTTGCCCACTCCGACTTACTTAGTAAGTACAATGACTTGCTCAAAAAGCACAATGAGTCACTTGTACTTGCTAAGCAAGTTGAAGAGAGCCACAAAAAGCTCAAACAAGAGCATAGGGAGTTGGCTCACAAGTATCAAGAACTTGAATTTGCTTATGAAGTAATTGACCCAAGTCTTGAGAAAGTTGTTAATGAAAAGGTCAATGCTTCTACTTCATGTGATGACCAACTCATTGATGCATATGCCACTAATGTTGTGCCCAAGCTTGCCTTTTCTAGGAAAAAGGAATTGATGGATCAAGTGGCAAGCCTCAAGAGTAGTGTGGAGAAACTCTCAAGGGGAGAATACATCCACAAGGAGATTCTTTTTAACAATGCCCGTGACTATGGTAAGAGAGGTCTTGGTTCATTTCCGGAGCCAAACACGGCTACAACTCCTTCTCCGGAGATCAAGACAAGTTTCATCAAGGAAGTTGGCTCATATTGCCAACATTGCCAAGTCACCGGGCACCACACTAGGGAGTGCACTTTACCATCACGTCCTCTTCCTAAATTACCCAAGAATTACTCATCAATGTTTCAAAATAATCATTTTCTCTTGAGTAACGTGAAGGGCAAGGTGAAGGCCAAGTTCATTGGCAAAATTGCTAAGGAGTCGAAGAAGAAGCTCCCCAAGCAACTTTGGGTCCCAAAAGCTCTTGTCACACATGTGCAAGGCCCAAAGCTTGTTTGGGTTCCGAAAACTCAAAAATAAATTCTCATGTGTGTAGGTGAACTACAAAGCCGGTGGAAAACATTGGGTACTTGATAGCGGTTGCTCTCAACATATGACCGGCAATGATAGCATGTTCACCTCACTTGAAGACCCCGGCGATCATGAACATGTCACCTATGGTGATAACTCAAAGGGGAAAGTCTTAGATTTGGGTAGAATTGCAATTTCAAAAGATTTATCAATTTCAAATGTTTTGTTTGTAGAAGCACTTAGTTTTAACCTCATTTCTATTGCACAATTGTGTGATCTTGGACTAACGTGTGCCTTTGACAAGAATGGTGTTGTAGTGACTCATGAAAAAGACAAGTCATTGGTATTCACGGGGTTTAGGCATGGCAATATCTATTTGGTGGATTTCTCTTCAAAGCAAACAAGCACCATGACTTGCCTCTTCACCAAGTCGTCTCTTGGGTGGCTTTGGCATAGAAGAATTGCTCATATTGGCATGAGCAACCTCAAGAAAGCCCACAAGAGAGGGATGATCACCGGCATAAACGACGTCACTTTTGACAAGAACAAGCTATGCAAAGCATGTCAAGCCGGGAAGCAAGTTGCAACTCATCATCCTATCAAGACGATGTTGTCTACCTCCAAGCCGCTCGAACTACTACACATGGATCTCTTTGGTCCAACTTCATACAAGAGCATTGGTGGTAACCTCTATTGCCTAGTAATCGTTGATGATTTTTCACGTTACACTTGGGTCATGTTTCTAGGCGATAAGGGTGAAACTCCGGAAATCTTCAAGTCTTTTGCAAGAAAAGCTCAAAGGGAATACAATTCCCCAATCGTGAAGATCCGGAGTGACAACGGCACCGAGTTCAAAAATATGAAGATTGAAGAATGGTGCGATGAAGAAGGAGTCAAACATGAGTTTTCCGCCACCTACACGCCCCAACAAAATGGTGTGGTGGAAAGAAAGAACAAGACACTCATCACCCTAGCAAGAGCAATGTTGGATGATTATGGCACGTCCGAGAAGTTTTGGGCGGAAGCAATCAACACGGCGTGTTATGCATCCAACCGAGTGTATCCTCACCGACTCCTCAAGAAAACTCCATATGAGCTCATCACTGGGAGGAAACCAAATATATCATACTTTCGAGTCTTTGGTTGCAAATGCTTCATTTATAAGAAGAAAAGGCTCGGTAAGTTTGAAAGTAGATGTGATGAAGGTTTCTTTCTTGGTTATGCATCAAACTCCAAAGCATATAGAGTATTCAATCAAACCTCCGGGTTAGTTGAAGAAACATGTGATGTGGAGTTTGATGAATCTAATGGCTCCCAAGAGGAGGTTGTTGGCTATGAAAATGTAGGGGATGAAGAGATTGAAGAAGCCTTGAAGAAGATGTTCATTGGGGATATCAAGCCGGAAGAGGTGCATGAAGGCAATGATCAAGGGGGAGGACCTTCCTCATCTACACCAAGCACCTCCACGGCACCCCTAGTGGATGAAGATCAAGATAAAGTTGATCCACTACCTCAAGAAAATGTGTCAACGCCAACACCCCAAGTCCAAGAACAAGAAGAGCAAAATGTTCCACCACAAGCACAAGTCACTCATGATCCACCCCAACAAGCATCCACGCAAATACCGCTAGTGAAGCATGGTCGCATCTCCAAGGATCATCCAATTGGTCAAATCATTGGTAGTCCTTCCAAAGGAGTAAGAACTCGTTCTAAGCATGCTTCATTTTGCGAACATCACTCGTTTGTTTCTTGTATTGAACCCACTAGCATAGAGGAAGCACTTGAGGACTCTGATTGGGTGATGGCCATGCAAGAAGAGTTGAACAATTTCACCCGCAATGAAGTATGGGTCCTCGAAGCTCCTCCGAAAGACAAGAACATCATTGGCACAAAGTGGGTCTTTCGAAACAAGCAAGATGAACATGGGGTGGTGGTACGCAACAAAGCAAGACTTGTGGCAAAAGGGTTTTTTCAAGTCGAAGGTTTGGATTTTGGTGAAACTTTTGCTCCGGTCGCAAGACTTGAAGCTATCCGCATTCTTCTTGCTTACTCTTCACATCATAATATCAAGTTATATCAAATGGATGTGAAAAGTGCTTTCTTAAATGGCTTTATTAACGAACTTGTTTATGTTGAGCAACCTCCCGGGTTTGTAGATCCGAGGAATCCTAACCATGTTTATAGGTTGCACAAGGCACTCTATGGACTCAAACAAGCACCAAGGGCTTGGTATGAGAGGCTACGTGACTTCCTAATCATGCAAGGTTTCAAGATCGGGAGGGTGGACACCACTTTGTTCACAAAAGACGTCAACGGGGACCTTTTCATTTGTCAAATTTATGTTGACGATATTATCTTTGGCTCAACTAATGATTTACTAAGCCATGAGTTTGCTACCATGATGTCTAGGGAATTCGAGATGTCCATGATTGGCGAATTGACCTTCTTCCTTGGTTTTCAAGTCAAACAAATGAAGGAAGGGACGTTCATTTATCAAGAAAAATATACTAAAGATATCTTGAAGAAGTTCAAGATGGATGGATGTAAGCCAATCAAGACACCCATGGCAACCAATGGGCATCTCGACTTGGATGTGGACGGTAAACCGGTTGACCAATCCCTCTATCGCTCTATGATAGGGTCTTTGCTTTACCTTACCGCATCTAGGCCCGATATAATGTTTAGTGTGTGCTTGTGTGCCCGTTTTCAAGCTAACCCTAAGGAATCACATCTTTCTGCTGTGAATAGGATCCTTCGGTATCTCAAGCACACTCCTAGCATAGGCTTGTGGTACCCCAAAGGCGCTAGTTTAGATCTCTTGGGATACTCGGATTCGGATTTTGCCGGAAGCCGTGTCGATCGCAAGAGTACCTCCGGGGGTTGCCACTTGCTTGGGCGTTCTCTAGTTTCTTGGTCGAGTAAGAAGCAAAATTCCGTGGCTTTGTCCACCGCGGAAGCAGAATATATAGCAGCCGGTGCATGTTGTGCCCAAATTCTATATATGAAGCAAACCCTTTTGGACTTTGGTGTGAAACTAGGAAGAATACCACTCCTTTGTGACAATGAAAGTGCCGTAAAAATTGCCAAAAATCCGGTTCAACACTCTCGCACAAAGCACATTGATATTCGCCATCACTTCTTGCGTGATCACGAAGCCAAGGGGGACATTTCCCTTCAAGGTGTGAGATCCGAGGAGCAATTGGCGGATATTTTCACAAAACCTTTAGACGAGAGTACCTTTGTTAGGCTAAGAAATGAGCTAAATGTGTTAGATGCGGCAAACGTCATGTAAGTTGCCATGTCATATAGAAAAATGCATACATATAGGACACTTGTCTAACCATGGTAAGATAGTGATGAGCAAGAGTTTAGCTAGAGGTGGTGGTCCACTCGTTTTCCTCTAGGCTTGTAGAAAGGCTCATCATGATGAAGCTTTCCGTGGGATCAAACTTGACAAGTAGATCTTAAATTCTCGCTATGCATTTCTTGTCATATAGTTGTGCATCTCATGTTTACCTTTGTTTCGCATGTGTTTGTAATTTGCATTATCATTGCATGCGTAAAAGTCACAAAGGAGATCACTTGATGAAGATGAGACTTGTTTTACATACAAGATCTTAATTCATGAGAAGTGAAGAGAGTAAAGTGTTAGGTGCGTTATTGCCTAGTGAGCAATGTCATTGTGAGTTTGAAGCTTTCCTCCTTCAATATTCCTATGACATGGCTCATACATTTTTAAGTTGGCGCTTTGTCTCTCTTGCGACTTATCCTTGATTTTGAAAAGAAAAACTATTTAAGTTATTAAGCTATCCTATTTTGAGGGGTAAAGTCGCCTATGCAAGTCCATTAACTTGAGTTTAGTTGAATCTTATAAGTTCATTGGACTTAGCATAGAAAAGTGAGCTGAGAGAGGGTTTTTGGGTTCACCGGTTAAACCGACGTTCAATGGATCTATACCCATCGGTTTAACCGGCGTTACTAAGTGTCAGCTTCAGCTCAGTAATTTCAGGCGTTCAACCGGCGTATACAAAATTTGCAGCATCGGATCAACCGATGAACAGAACACAATTTTGACCTGAAAATCAACTGTTATTTGCAGCGTTCAACCGACGAGTTCATTTTTCAGATCATCGGTTCAACCGGCGTACTGATGCAGATTTGGCAGAATTTCTGGTAAACTACACCGACGCAATCAACCGGTGTTCAAAACCTAAGCGTCGGATCAACCGACGATAAGAAAAATTGCGGGGTCCACATGTCATATTTCTCTCTTGCCGGCTCACGACCCACTCTCTCGCATTCGTGTCTTGCTCGACTCTTCGCCTCCGCTGTCACCGCCGCCGCCGTCCGCCATCTTGCGCCGCCCACACGCGCCGCCGCACGCCGCCCGCGCCGCTCGCTCCGCCGTCCGTCGCGCCGCCGCCGTCTGCACTCGCGCGCCTTCGCACTTGCCGCCCGTGCATCCCTCGCGCCGCCGTCACACCGCCGCCCTCGCGCCGCCGCCGCTTTCCACCGCACGCCCAGCCGCGCCCGTGCACCACCAGCACTGCCGCCCGCGCACTACCGCCCTCACGACTGCGCCCGAGCGCCGCCCACGCGCCGTCGCCACCACCACAGTGCCGCCCACGCTCCACCGTGCCATCACTGCACCTCCACCGAGCCGCTGCACACGCACATTGCATCGCTCTCGCGCATTCACGCCCTTACTCACCGCTTCGCTTTCTTGATTCCGTTGTTTGTCGAGATGGGTCGTGACAAGAGAAAGGGAAAGGAGATCGTGGTGAGGAGCCCGCGCGCAAGCGGACTCGCGCAGCGAGAGAGGCCGAGAGGGCCGAGATGGTGGCTAAGGCCGCCGAGGAGCAGGCGTCTGGCCGTGCTCGTCCGTTCGCGATCAGAGATCCGGCAGCCAGGGCAGAGGCAAAGGCAGGGGCAGAGGGATGGGCAGAGTCCGAGGTGCCAGGACCACCAGAGCCGTGACAGCAGCAGCAGCAGAGTCTGAGTCGGTCAGTCACATTCAGCGGCAGAGTCAGAGACAGCTTCAGATACAGAGACAGCGCAGTCCGAGCAGTCTCAGGGGCAGGACACTCAGTCACCAGCTCTTCGACGTTCTGGCCGCACCCGGCAGACGTCCCCCGCAGAGCAGCCTCACCTGCGACCGAGCGTCGCACCGGACCTAGGACGCGAGGAGGCCACCAGCCGCAGGAGCCTCGCAGGTCCACCGCAGCAGCAGCAGCAGCTCGGACGAGCCGAGCCCTAAGCGGCCGAACGCGCAGTGTTCCGCATGGACACTGTCGTGCGTCTGGAGCCAGGTGTACTGCTCCAGAACTTGACCAAGGCCAATGCGGCGAAGGTCAAGAGCTCAGGTGGAGTGTACAGGAGGGAGGAGTGGTTTCCCGTGACACGAGACAGCCGGGTCGATCGCAAGATTCTGGACACTTCTTCAGGCCAGTTTCTACGAGACTACCAAGGCGGGGCCACAGGATTTTCCCTCACAGGGTTCTCGACTGGGTCTCACTGAGGACAGCTGCAGGGGAGCAGATGTCAGGGAGCACTTCGAGCACTTCAGAGGTCTGCCCAGGTTGCTCTCGATTGAGAGGAACAGATATATGAGGATGGGTCAGAGTTTTCTACGCCACAGCTTGGATTGCCCCAGAGCGCAGAGCAGTTCACTTCATGTTTGGGGGGCAGGTATTTGGATTGTCCAGAGCGACACTTGCTGGATACTTGGAGTGACCTTGTTGACGTCTCTCTACACGAGATGGTCTACGGTGATGCAGATCCACCTGCAGGCATGATTGGCGGGATTGCACCTTCTCACGAGGCGATCTCACAGTGCTTCCGCCAGCCCTTTCCAGCTCCTACGCCAGAGTCCCAGCTTGCTGACCCCAGAGGCCTACGCAGTTCACATGGCACTCCGGAGGACTTTGCTCCCGAGGAGTGCTACCCAGAGGGGTTCACAGGTCTGCAGCAGCTACTGCTTCTTCACATCCTTTATCATGAGCCGTTCGACATTGTTGACTTCATTTTGGCTGAGATTGAGGATGTCATCACTGACGGGATGGGTGTCGTGCGTCAGTTTCCATATGCTCACTGGATCAGCTTCATTTGTTCTATGATTGTGCCAGCTGAGTCCCCGTCAGTGCAGTTTACCGACAGGACGAGGTCCCATGGTTCCAGTCTACCGTCCGACAGCACCCTCAGACAGGAGGAGAGGCAGACAGGCGATCGTGCTGCATGGCACAGTTGGCACCCGAGGTACAGGCCCGAGTGGCCCAGGAGGATGAGGCGTTACTTGCCGCCACAGCTTCCAGGAGGAGAGGATGAGATTCACTGGTCCGATCTTGAGTCAGACTCCTCCGAGGACGAGGAGTACTTCCCTGCACCTGCTCCAGCGAGTCACGATCACGAGGCAGGGGGGTTCCGGAGAGCCAGCTCCAGTGACAGCTGCTGCTACTACAGTTTCAGAGTCTCAGGTGTCTCAGCCGTCTGAGCTCACCGCACTTCTACAGCAGCTGGTCACACAGCAGAGAGAGGATCGCCGTGCTCAGGAGGAGGCCAGGAGAGCCCATGAGGCCCAGCTTGCACAGATCAGAGGGAGGCCGCCCGAGAGCGAGCTGCTAAGGAGCGTTCGTCGGCCTTATTGACAGAGTCTCTCAGAGGACGGACGCTCAGTTTCAGCAGATGCAGCAGGGCATGATGGCGATGTTCGGGATGATTTCACAGTTATATTCTCACACCGGACTCGCCCTCAGCAGCCAGCACAGTCAGG